>NW_026691950.1:1429000-2143500 GCF_021218885.2 Marmota monax | reverse complement strand
AAATTGTAAGACCTGTGAAAAACAGAAGCAAGGTTCCCCCCTCCATCTGTCCTGACTTTTCACCCCACTGCCTCCAGGGGAAGGGAACAGGGCCACTGTGGGGAAGCACAGGCGGTCAGAGGCCCCAGGCCAATGGTGTGTCTTTTCTGAAGAGCCCTTCTCTGAGATTCCCACAAACGCAATCAACAGGACAAGGTTAAAAGGCAAAGGCTTTCTCAAAACACATTCTTTTGAAATGCTAAATGATATGGCCAAAGAAGAGCTCAATTTTCCTCTCAGGACCTCTATTATGGAAGATTTTTAAACAATCTGCTGACTTATGAACCCTGAACTCATGCAGAAGTGGTGAGTTGGAAAGGTTCTCTGCCACTTAGGCCAGAGAGAACTCTTAATGACAATTGTAAATTTGTAATGAAGGATTAATCTTTGTAATCCCGAGACAAGACTTGTTCACTACATTGTTTCTACCCTGGGTTTGTACAATACTTTTCCTCTTCTTCTCACTTTTATCATATTAACCAAAATGATTTAGATTTAGGGTAGCTTTGAATGTTTACAGAGGCCTTCATTTGTAATATGCCACCTAATAAAACATTTTCAGTGGTTTCAGAAGATGGGAAATATGTACTAAAATCTGTTCTGAATGCTTTGAGGTTCATACTCAGATCATTAAAACATATTGCAATTATTCTTACCCAGCTCCCCTCTAAATGATAAAAGACTATTAAAACACCAATGCCTTCTGATTGAGAGATTTCATGATGGGGATTATAAAATGTTAACTCTTCTTAAGAGAAATATCTTAATTCTGATGTGTCACTTTCAGTGTAAAGTGACATTCATACAAAGTTCACTTTAAAATTCTAAATATTGAAATATCTTAGAAAGGCCACAGACTAAACATATCATGACTGACTTCCTCCTTGTGCCTCTAATTCATTATAAACAACAGGCTCCCTAACCAGATAACAATATCATTTCAAACATCTCCTAGTTTCCCTCTTAGAGCCAGAACCATAAAAACATCATTCACTCCACCCCACCCCACCCCACCCCACCTGCCGCTTTTCTCATTGTCTATTTAGTTTTTAGTGTAGCTCGGCATATTACTTTTTGTTCCTGTGAATATTAAGTTCTCAGGATGCTGAGGTGCCATTGTCATCCTGGTTTCTTTGCCTTGTAGAACCATGTTTACTGAGCAAACCTTCACATCCTGGTTCTTTTTATTGCAGAACTACAATTCATAACAATGCAGACAGAGTCTTATTGCAGAAGGTGATAGCACCCGAAGTCATAATTCAAGACTGGACTCTATAGTTAGGGTTCAACATCTTCTTAAAGACCTCAGACAGAGCTGATGTAGTCAAGTGACCATTACCCTTCAAAGCAGACCCTTGGCGGCTGATGTGCTTTTCCAACATTGCAGACATTCGTTAAAGCACTTTTAGAAGCTCTTGACAAAGTCCTTCAGAGACCGTTTAATAAACTACAAGACAAAATCAGTATCACTGCACCCTATTCCCGGCTTACTTATGACTCAAAATATTATCCAGCTTGTTCACCCACCTTATTCACGGGATGTAGCTCCAAAGGGCTGTCTCCTAAATCAAATGCACTCTACAAAGACATAGATTGGCCAGCATTGATTTTTTTTTTCTTTTTTCTTTTAAGAAGGTGAGGCAGCCTCTGAGAACAAAAGCAGAAGAGTTTGAATTGGGTCAAGTGCACTAGCTCCTGGGTCACTACTGTGAAGCACTCAACTTTCACACCGATGCTGACAGTCTGGTTTGTTTAAAAAAGAAGAGAATGAGGAAAGCCATCGCAGCTTCTTCTCACAGTTACGGTTTGCTCGTTGTCTTGATATGGATCTTCAGTCTGGGTACAGACATCACAGGGTAACTGCAACCCAGCACATCTGCTCAGAGCAGGCGTTGCAAACATTTCAGTTTTAAGGCCCATGGGCGCTAACTTGACATCTTTTCAAATTAACAGGTCTCTTGCACAGTTCTGGAGGGAGCAGGTTGAAGCTTACATACAAACGCAAGCTGAACCCTTGGAGAAAGTAGAAGTCTGGATTCAGACAAAGCAAGATTCAAATCCCTGCTCTACTTATTCCTAAGAATGAGGCCCTGCTCAAGCGGTAGCGCGCTCGCCTGGCATGCTTGCGGCCCGGGTTCCATCCTCAGCACCACATACAAACAAAGATGCTGTGTCCGCCGAGAAAAAAAAAAAAACTAAAAATAAATATTAAAACACACTCTCTCTTAAAAAAAAAAAAAAAAAAGAATGAGGCCCTGATCTTCCTATCTGCAAAATAGGTATAATAATATCTATCTTGGAAGAGTTTTATGAGGAAAAAAAGAAAAGAACAAAAGGCTCTATAGTTACCTCAGATGTAGTAGACATTTCATGTATTATTGTCACTGATGTTTTAGCTTTTGACTTCTGGAATTTTTCTCCTCTATCTCTTTCCCTTCTTTAAATAACAACAGTTGAACTGGAAGATTTGAGAAGCTTTTTCCAGTTTCTAAATTCTGGGGAAACAAAGTTTAAACACCATGCACTGGATTCTAATGTTATATGCTGTCTCAATGGGTTAAAAGGATCCAGAATTTTTTAAGTCAAATTGTTTTGTTTTGTTTTTTTAAACATTTCTCTCCCATCTTATAAATGCTTTATTTATTTTCTTCTTTTCCTTTACCGTGTATATGTTTTATAATTTGATGACATTGTACTTATCAATTCTTGGTTTTATTTCTTAAGCTTTAGGAGTCTTATTAAGGAAGTTGATGTCATTGCTGATATGTTGAAGTCTTTTTTTTTTAAGAGAGAGAGAGAGAGAGAATTTCTTCAATATTTATTTTTTAGTTTTCGGCGGACACAACATCTTTGTATGTGGTGCTAAGGATCGAACCCAGGCTGCACGCATGCCAGGCGAGCGCGCTACCGCTTGAGCCACCTCCCCAGCCCTTAAGTCAAATTGTTAATGACACTATTTCTTATGCATAATCTGAGCACCACATAAACTTCAGAAATGCCTCCTGAGCTCATCTACTACCACACTATAAATACCTTAAGATAACTGAGAATTTATCCTTTCTTTTCATTTTGCAAATATTAAACAGTTACAATACTATTTACTAAGCATTGTGGTAGGTACTAAAAGATAGCAGGCAAAACAAGAACAAGAAGAGTCTACTTTTATTAGTTTGCACTTACCAGGAAGATAAGAAACATGCGCAATTTAGTAATGCATTGTGTTCCAATGTGCTCAAGGAAAATAAAGCAGAGAAGGGAGATAGGAAGCTTGAAGATGTACATGTTTAAATAGGGTGGTCATGCTGGGCATGCTGGTGCACACCTGTAATCCCAGCAGTTCTGGAGGCCAAGGCAGGAGGATCGGGAGTTCAAAGCCAGCCTCAGCAAATTAATGAGGTCTTAAGCAACTCAGCAAGACCCTGTCTCTAAATAAAATATTAAAAAGGGATGAGGGTGTGGCTCAGTGGTTAAGCACCCCTGAGTTCAATCTTCAGTACCAAAATAAAAATAATTTTTAAATAATAAACAAGGTCTTGGTGGAAAAAAGAGGTAAGGTCTTTTTAAATCATCCAATGATCATCTTAAAGGTTAATGGTTCTTACCATTGGCATGAATCCCTAGGTTTCATGATCATGTTCATCACCATGATCCGCCTTCCCTTGGGTCATGGGAGCCCTGCCTCCTCTCTGGATGTACCTAGAAGGGAGAGATGCGGACCACACAGCTCTGTATGGTAGCTCTTCCCCAATGGGCAGGGGACCAAGTTCATGCTCACCTCTCAACCCCATACCTCCACTGAACTGCTTACCCCTTCACTTTTCTGGTCCTTTGGGTCTCTCCTCCAAATCCCTGTACCTGTTTTCATATTGGATTGCTAACTGACACCTAGAGAAAAATACGGCCAGAGCTCAGGGACTGAGTGGAAAATTCCCCCTAGTTCCACAGTGCTACTTTCTTCCTCAGTTTGCTGGTCTCTGCTCTGTTCATCTTTTTAACCAAATTCTAAGAATAACTTAATAATAATGGTCAGACTGGTTTACCATTTATTGTATACCTAACATGTGCCAGTTAAGCAGTGTCTAGGCATTTCCTCACTTAATGATCCCCCAAATTATGAGGAAGGTACCAGATCAGACTTATCTCTCTTTGCAAAGAAGGAAATTGAGGCGCAGATAGCTTAAATATTATGCTTAGGGCTACAAACACAACAAATGGCACAGCCTGATTCCATAGCACCTCTTTATGCTTTTTTCTAGCCAGTTGAATTTAACTAGTATTTTTGGTACCCTTGAATATAGGATAGATCTAAACCATTTAAATATTATTTGCAAGTACTCTCACACAGGTGGGTAGTCAACCTCTCAAGTTGTTTTCCTCCATCCTGATTCCAAATGGCTTATTTGGTGAAGATCTATTTTAAACTTCAAAAATTACCACTATTGGGGCTGGGGTTGTAGCTCAATGGTAGAGAGTTTGTTTAGCATGTGTGAGGCACTGGGTTCAATCCTAAGCACCACATAAAAAATAAATAAATAAAGTTATTGTGTCCATCTACAACTAAAAATTATTTTTTTAAAAAATTATCATTTTTCTCATCAAGAAAAGAGAAGCATTTTCCTTTGCTCTCTCTCTCTGTTCCTTGCACTTTTAAAGAATAGTTCTTTGCCTCTTTTCATATTGTTTATTTTCCTAAGAAGCCTCTCGTTCCCTGCTTTGGTATCTAGGGCACAACTTTCAGTCACATTCATTTTTAGACACCGTATTTTATTAATTATTACCATGATATAAATAAACATGTACTACTAAACAGTTCTGCTGGCAATGAGAAGGACTTGTGAAAATAAATTTTATTTGCTCTCCTGAAAAAGCTCTGGAACTGCTATAGACACGCATTGATTCATGGGTTAGGTGTGTCACTCTCGTCTGAAAGCCACACAATTCTAGATAGAATTACTATGGATTGTCAGTTCATGATTTGAACAGGAAGGGCTCTTAAGTGAATAAAATGCATCTTATGGAAACATAAAACCAGCACAAGGAAATCAGGGTACATTCTGAGTTGAAAATAGAAAGACCAATGGTTTTAATTACATGTAGCTCTTTAAAAAAAATTTTTTTTTTACCCAAATGCCCAGAATATTTATAGATTTTTGGCTTTGAATGGATGCAGATTTTGCTTGTTTTAAAAATTCCTTTTATAGTGTTAAAAATGGTTGAAAAGGGCTGGGGTTGTAGTTCAGTGGGAGTGTATTTACGTAGCATGTGCAAGGCCCTGGGTTTAGTCACTAGTCCCCCCCAAAATTTAAAAAGCAAAAAGTAAACATTTTAAAACACTGCATCAAATCAAATAAAAAACAGCAACAACAACAAATTGTTTACCAGATCGGGTGTGGTGGCACACACCTGTAATCCTAGAGGCTTGCGGAGGCAGAAGAATTGCGAGTTCAAAGCCAGCCTCAGTGAAAGCAAAGTGCTAAGCAACTCAGTGAGACCCTGTCTCTAACTAGAATACAAAATAGGGCTGGGATGTGGCTCAGTGGTTGAGTGCCACTGAGTTCAATCCCCAAACCCACCTCCCCAAAAAAAAAAAATGGTTTACCAAAAAGTAGCAAGCTTTCTTCACTTCAAGAGGTAATTTATATCTTACCTTTTGGTAAATCTGCAACAATTTGGCTAGAGCTTTGGGAAGTATTCCCCCTTCTTTTTTATAAATTAACTTTTTGTCTTGGAAATATTCCCTTATTCAATATAAGTGAAAAATGTCAGATCATCTAAGTAAAAATATGAATTCCATTCACTTTATCACTGAAGCAAATTTCATGGAAACTATCAGTTTGAAATACCTGTTTGAAAGTTTGTGTTTATTTGTAAATTCTAATTAAGCCCATAGATAGAATAAGTAAATAGATAATAAAAAATATCATGTCATCCAGCTGAGACCTGGTGCCATTTGGCATTGCATATCAGAAACAGTTATGGACTCAATGGAAAAGATATAGGTGTGGGCAGTAGAGGCCACCACTGTTCTCTAAGAGGCCCAACTCTCTACTGCTGGTGGCTCAGTCCTAAGAAGCAGACATATTGGCTCTCACTATAAATCAAAGAATCCTCGATGACACAGGAGTTCGTTTACAATTTGCTATTAAGTGGGGGTAGGGAGAAGCCTGTTATAAAGCTTGAATTTGGCTGGGAATTGTGGTGCATAATAACAGCTATTACAGAGGCCGAAACAGGAGGATCAGAAGTTTTAGGCCGGCCCAGGCAGCTTTAGCAAGATCTTGTCTCAAAATAAAATAAGAAGGGCTGGGGATATAGCTCAGTGGTAGAGAACTCTTGGATTCAACCCCCAGTAGCACAAAACATATGTGCATATATAACATACATACCTAAATAAATAAATAAAAACAAAATTTGAATTTAAGTTGTTATTACATACAAGTATCCCTACGTGCCAGGTCATAAGTGATTTTTATGTTTTTCTTTCTGTTTTTCTGTATTTCCCCAATTTTTTTTTTATTATACCATCTATTATTTATCTGAACCAGATGAAAAAATTCATTGTTCTTTTTTTTTTCCTTCTAACTGCATTGAGCAAGTTTACCTAAGTTTTCTCTATAAAGCTTAGTCATTGCTTCAGTTGCAACATTTTACATAACAACCAGTGATTTATAGCACTTCTCAGAGGAGACTCACTGGACCACAGCCAAGTACAGCAAAACTATCTTCCTCATTATTCAGCCTCTACAGGGTCACATGTAGATGATCCCAACCAGGCGCAAATTCCAACCTCTGTAAAGACTCCTAAAACAGGGATTCCACAGGGTTTTGCATTAGACCACATAGAAGACCTGTCTTAACTTTCCCTTAAAATAGAAATCATAGCTGGAAAAGATATCCCGTACTAGCTGAATCTTCTCAGGGGAAGATAAAGAAGTATTCAGAAATAAGGCAGTGAGGTTTCCGTGAAATTAATTCAGTGTCTGAACTGAAAAAGAAAGAGGTAGTGGGAAATGCTTGATGCTTATTTGAAGAAAACATGTTTGCGACAAGTGCAGCCAACGATTACAAGATCTGGTTTCAAACTAAACCTGCTGTTTTCTTCTTATTGTTATTACCTAAATTATTGTGCCTGGGCATATTTTTAATCACTTAGAAGAAAAGGGTTGTGTATTCTCTTTAATGAGCACTTTCTGCTTAAATTCATTTAAAATTATACATAAAATTTCAATATTAGGGGCTCAGTGGTAGAGCATTCGCCTAGTACGTGAGAGGCCCTGGGTTTGATCCTCAGCACCACATAAAAATAAATAAAATAAAGGCATTATGTTCAACTACAACTAAAAAATAAATATTTTTTAAAAGATAAATAAATTCAATATTAGTTATAAACAAATGTATGTTCTTTTTGCTGTTTTACCACACAAATCTTTTAAAAAGCAAAATTCCTATTAAGACACTTTTTTCTAAATAAAATTTTGATTTCTCATGTTTATCAAAAACATCAATTTTTACAATTTTGAGCAAACCTATCTCTACAGAAAATATTTGTTATGCAAAATATAGAATTTTTGCTCCCTAATTCCTGTCTTTTAAATTAGTCTTCTAAATACAAAATGCTTTGAAATTTTTAAAAATATTTTGAAAGAATGTTAACATTACTAAGTTTTATTTTAACTTTGAATTTATATTCAATTTTAAAATTTGATGTCCAAAAGATCACTATAACATAGCAAAACTTATTATTATTATTATTATTATTATTATTTTCAGAATCTTCATTTTATAAATGAAACTCCAAAATTTGAACAACTTATATAAGGGCACAAAGCTAATGAATGAGAGAACTCTCTGGATCAGTGTACTTCTGTAGCATTTTTCCTCCCAGGAAACAAATGACTTTTCCAAATTAATTATTTGTAGTTCAAGAATTACATATAGAATGAAAGAGGGAGATGTAAAAAAGTGGAGAAAATGTCTTACTTTTTTTTTTTTTTTAGTCCTCTGGACATTTTTTTTTTACATGTTGATGGACTTTTATTTTACTCATTTATTTATATATGGTGCTGAGAATCAAACCCAGTGCCTCACACTTGCTAGGCAAGTGCTCTACCTCTGAGCCACAACCCCAGCCCAATGCCTTACTTTTAAATAACCATAGACTTATTAGTAGTATTAAGGATAAGTTATAAAACTAAACTACTTATACAGTAAAATCCCAATTTTATGTGAAAAAATAATCATATCTGAAAGACCAAAAATAATTATCCCAAACAGTAACAATGTCTTTGAATAGTGTAGTAGAAAATATATTTTTCATTTAATGTTTTTACTAAGCAGATATTTGATAGTCAATAAAAATTAACTCTGTAATCAGAAGAATAAACATTATAATCAGTGTTGGTTGTTTTTTATCTTGTTCTGTTTCTTTTTTTTTAAGTACAGGTTTACTAAGTTTAATTCAACTGACAATTTGTGTTTTTAAAAGTATTTAAGTGTTTTATATGCTCAGCTTATTCTCTATTTTCTTCTGTGATTCTCTAATGCATTTGGTTTCACTTCAGGTTTTTGGTTTTTTTTTTTGGTTTGCTGGGAATTTTTTTTTTTTTTAATATAACAAAAAGGCTGATGTGGTTTCAGTGTTTAAAAAGCAATGTGGAATCACAGTGCTGTATTTGGGGGGCCTGTTTCTCCATTCTGGCCCATGCAGCATGTAGGGCAGGCTTTGAGAACTCAACCTGAAAACCCATTTCTGTGGTTTTTACATGTCTCCTCAATAAGTCTCTAGGTTTAATATAAATAACTACCTGCATAATAGTCATTTCTTCTTCTTCTTTTGCTAAAAGAACATCTATTTGGAGATGGACAAAATGTCCTGTACCAGAGGATGAATCATGATGTCTGGTGGAAGAGAGAGATAAAGAATCTTCTGTTTCTTGGCTTCCTACCTTCCCCTGCAGCTGTGAATGGCCGTGGGGCCCAGGCACAAACTCCAGCCTTCCCTTCCTGCTTTGCTCTGGGGGCTTCCAGCAGCTACCTCAGGAAGAACACCAAGAAAACTGCAGAGACAGAGCCAGAAGCCCAACCGTGCTGACCCACCTCCACCTCAATTTTAGTATTTTAGTGAGATAATAAAATGCCTTCATTATCTAAGTCACAATTCATTGTTCTAAAACTTGAAACTGAGGGGTTTTTAATGATGCAGCAACGAATAATGAAAATCTGAAGCCAAAGCTATCAACATCTTGTACAATATAAAAGAACTTCATTAACCCACCACCTAAATGGCCAGCAATGTAGAATGATATATAGAAATGACTGATAGATTATTTTATTGGGAAACTTCACAGGCATTTAAAAAATAACATCTAGGAAGATCCTGTGGCCATAAGAGCAGATACCAATGATGTAAGGATAAAAAGGAAAAGAAGAACAGAACTTAGGATGGTGTACACTACAATGACATCCATGCCAAGCCCCAAACAGGAACTGTCTTAGGCGACAGGATGGTCTATGGGTGCTTTAATCCTTTCCTCTCTTTTCTAAATCTTAGCCTTTGTGAGTTACCATTTTTATATTACAAAAAATATCTAACAGCAGGGCATAGTGGGGGGCACATACCTATAATGGCAGTGACTAGAGAAGCTAAGGCAGAAGAATCTCAAGTTCGAGGCCAGCCTGGAAATTTAGTGAGACTCTGTGTCAAAATAAGAGCTGGGGATGTAGTTCCATGGTAGGGTGGTTGCCTAGCATACACAGGCCTTGGGTTCAATCCCCAGCACTATAACACCAAACGAAAAATCAAAGTAGCTCAAATAGGCCATCAGCTTAAATCTCTGGAAGAGTGTGTATCAAATATAAGAATACATTTGGCTTCCTACTGCCTACATGGCAAAATCACATTTCTCAGACCGACATTCAGAGCCTTCCTAACATGGCCTCTGCCTGTCTTTTCAGGCTCCTCTCCTACCACATACCTCACTGTAAACAGTGAACATTCTTGTGTCTCTGTGCATGTTCTTGCCACAACTTAAAAAGCCTAACCTTATCTGCAAAACTCAAAAGCTAGAAGGGATTTTGAAATTTTTCACCATAAAGAAATGATAGCCAGGCACGATGGTTCATGCTTGTGATCCCACTAATGGAGGGCACGGGGTGCTGAGGCAGGGGGATCACAAGCTCAAGGCCAGCCTCAGCAACTTAGTGAAACTCCATCTAAAAATAAAAAATACAAAGGGTTGGGGATGTAGCTGTAGAGCGCCTCTGGGTTCAATCCCCAGCATGGAGAAAAAGAAAAGAGAAGAAATAATAAATGTTATCACAAAAGGACGGAGCCAGGCACAAACTTCACAGATCAGCAAAATCCTTTATTCACCAACAGAATCACTCCATTTTCCTGGTAGAAAAGTAGCCACTGGCCAAAGGGGGAGTCTGTGCTTATGTAGGTCACACTGAAAGGTGACTTAATTAATGAGCGTGTCAGTTTGGGCACACAGGAATTTGGGGTCTGTTTTCCCAGGCCAGATGGAGGGTCTGGGGTCAGCAGTCAGTTCTGGAAAAGGATTTGTTTGGGGAAGGAGCAATGCTTTGGCCTCTTCCCAGAGACTGTCATTCCAGACTTGATGGATATCTCCTCCCCAGGGCCTATCTTGTCACTGGGAAAGAATGTATTGGGAAAGGGATCAATGCTATCAATGCATTGCCTTCTTTCTCACTCCCTCTCCCCAGGCCACACTTAGGGTTTGTCATTTTCCATATCCATCAATAAAGTCTTGAGAAAATGAACATGTGGAACACAATGTATACCTGTATTGAAACATTACCACATTAATATGTACAATTGAAGTTAAAAAATAAAAACAAATTATTTTGAAAAGTTAGAAAACATAGTTTGAGGCTGGGTGAGATGGCACATGCATGTGATCCCAGTGGCTGGGGAGGCTGATCCAGGAGGATCAAGAGTTCAAAGCCAGCCTCAGCAAAAGCAAGGCACTAAACAACTCAGTGAGACCCTGTCTCTGAATGAAATACAAAATAGAACCGTGGATGTGGCTTAGTGGTGAGGTGCCTCTGAGTTCCATCCCCAGTACTCAAAAAAAAAGAGAGAAAGAAAACATAATTTGATATGGTGGAGATGCTAAGTTATGCCCCCAAATCCCACTCCTTAGACATAACACATATTTTTTAACTAGTACATGGTAGCTCAGAATAAGGCTATTTTTTTCCCCATCTTCCTTTCAGCTAGCTGTTACCCTATGGCTGAGTTCTGGCTAATGGGATATAAAGCAAAACCCCCAGCACCCTTCAGGAGTGTTCCTGATGAGAGCAGTTGCTCTCTCCTTTGTCTCTCCTTCTTGATGCTCAAGTCTGAGCATGGTTCATACTTGGACCATGAAGTAAAAGCCATGAGTTCAGCTTAGAGGAACAAGAAAGAAGAACAGAGAGCCCCTGATGCTGGTGTTGCTGCCATACCCACCTTGGACATCTACCTCTGGGCTCTATTTGCATAGAGAAGAGAAATCAGCTTCCCACTTGCTTTGCCCACCGTTGGTTTGGGGTATCCGTTACACACCATGCAGTCCTAATTGAAATATTAATTTACTAGATGAACTAATAGCAAAAATGCTTTTAGAAGAGGGGTGACAACCGTATCCCTGAACTGCTATTGAGGAGAAATGAACTAGCCTTGGGACTAGCTTGCAAAGGAATACAGAGGCTGAAGAGGAAGGGCTGGCAATGCAGTGAGAAGCCAGGGCCCAGAGGAGTATTGGAGGATTGGAGGATGGAGGCAAAGATTTGTCAGAGGATTTTTAAGAATGAGAAAGCTAGGGCTAGGGTTGTGGTTCAGTGGTTGAGCACTCGCCTAGCACGTGTGAGGCCTTGGGTTCAATTCTCAGCACCACATACAAATAAATAAAATAAGCGTATGGTGTCCACCTACAACTAATAAATAAACATTAAAAAAAAAAAGAATGAGAAGGCTAATGTTAAATATTCTGATCTTTGGGGCTGGGGATGTGGCTCAAGTGGTAGCGCGCTCGCCTGGCATGCGTGTGGCCCGGGTTCGATCCTCAGCACCACATACAAACAAAGATGTTGTGTCCACTGAAAAATAAATAAATAAATATTAAAAATATATATATATATTCTGATCTTTTGAACTCTACTACAGTGTAATTCCCTAGTTTATCCTCAAGTTCCCAGCAGAACTCTAGTACACACAGTCCTCTGGCTAGGGTGAGCGGGCGGTTTTAGAAAATCAAGGAAAAGGCAGAGTAAGACAATAAGAGAAGTGAAACATAAAAAAGCTGCACATTTTGGGGAAGCAGGAAATCACAGCTTCTAATAAACAAGAGCTTCCCTGAAAGCACATGGAAGGGAATACAAAAAGAAAAAGAAAAATGAGGCAGAGCTCATGGACCAGTGATGCTTTATTCAGCACTGGAGGGGCACATCTTTAGGGGCAAAATGGCGGCGGGACACCACAAAGTTCTGGGTTTTACAGCAGAACAAGGTCATGGGAGGAGTTAGTGACTTTGGTGGACCCTTTTGATGGGCAGGGGACAGAGCCAGGTCATGGGAGGGGTTTTGGTGGCCGGATCATTTAGGGTAGGGGAGGAGGCCAGGTAGGGGAACAGGAATGTAATCTCTTTGGGGCCTATTGTCCGAAAATTCTTCATTTCCCACAATCTCTAGAGGAAAAAAAATGGGTAGAAATGCAATATTGGCCACTCAAGATGAAATGCAGTTCAGAGTCAGTATGTTACATATATTTGCATTTTTTGATAATATATTTACATATGCTATGCCCTAGTTTGTAATGGTAGAGGTTGCTTAGAAAGAACTTACCTCTCCAAAATGCAAACCATATTTTCCTACAATTATGTTTTATCATTCTTTCAAAATTACCCAGCAATGACACAACAGTTTAGATTCTAGTCTCTGGTATCAATTTGCCTGCTTTCAAATTAGGAATCTAAGAATTTGCTTTTGGAAATGATGAGAAATAAGGATAGAAGTTCATCATATTATCAGTGATGAAGATTGATCAGCCTGAATGTCCAACAATAGAAAAACAAATCATATGTTACATATTACGGAGTATGTTTGTAACAATTATAATTAATTTTAAACACATGTAAAATATGATCCCACCTCTATTAATTTTGAAGGACATGGAGAATAAGCCCAAGGGCATTTCCCCTATCTGCAGCTACTCTCCCACCCACCTTCCTGCCACTTGTGTGGAGATGTCTATTGTGAAGGATACAGAAAATAACATCCCCCAAGAAAGAGGAACAGCACCCAGGGAGAAAAGGAGGACAGTGTGATCCGGAGGGAAGGAGGGGAAGGCAAACAACAGGCCCTGGCTCTGGCCTTTCATCCAGTAACAATGGGTTTCAAGCTTTTACAACTGTTTTCCTGAGTTAGATTTTTAACCTGCACAACTAGTTTCCTAATGGCCCAACTGGCACTTTGTCCTCAGTCTCTAATGATTAAGTCACACTAAACATTCGGCTATGATTAACTCTCATTAAGACCTAGGAAAAACAGACTCCTCTTGTAACCAGTCACCAATTTCCCCCCTGAAGATGTGCCCTTCCACCGCTGACTAATAAAGACAGCCCGCCTCAGCCAGAGAGAAGGCAGGAAGGGAAAATGGGGAGAAGACAAAAGCAACTCACTCCTGACTGAACTGACTGTCCCCACGGCAATAGGCCCCAGAAAACTTCCCTACCTGTCCTCCTCTCCCACCCTAAATGAGCACGCCAAAAGTAGCTGACCAACTCGTTCCATGACATGGCTCCGCTAAATCCTATAAAACTCAGACCCTTGTCGTAGCCCATCGCCATTTTCTCTCCTGAAAATATACCTTTTCCTTGCTTAATAAAAAGCATAGCTGACCCATTGAAGTTGGCCTCCATTTTGATTATTTTTGCTTTCAAGTTTTATATATACAGAAAGGCTGGACAGGAAAATTAGCAAAATGTCAACTCATAAACATGCCATAGATTAGCTCTTTAGCTTCATCCTATAATATCTATTGCTTTGCATCCTTTAGTCTGTATCTCCCTATTCCCTCCCCATCCCTCCCTCAACTCATCCTAATAACAGTTTAATTCTTCATCTCTATAAACTTAATTTTTTTCTTTTTCTTTTTTTTTAATAAATTTCACATATAGGCAATATCATGCAGTATTTTTCTTTCTGTATCTGGTTTATTTCACTTAGCATAAGGACCTCCAGGCTCATCCAGGTTGTAACAAATGGCGGAGTCTCTGTTTTTAAATGCCATATAATATTCCATGGTATATACACAACACACCATCGTTTCTTTATGCACTTGCCTGTTGAAGATTATTTCTGTGTCTTGGCTATCGTACAGAACACTGCAGTGAACGTGGGGGTGCAGAGATCTTTATGAAGTAGTGATTTCATTTCCTTTGGGCAAATCCTCAGAAGAGGGTCCCTGAGGCATCCATTAGTAATGAGTGTAATTTCTCTAGGAGCCTCCAGAAGTCTTCTGTTGTTGCTGCACCAACCTAAACGCCCTCTGGCAGGTGCACAGTTGGTCTCTTCTCCACACCCTCCTCAACTCTTGTCACCCCTTGTTTCTTGATAATAACTCGACTTGTTTTGAATGAGGTTAATGAAGACTTCTTTTCTTCTTCTTTTTATTTTAGTTGCAGTTGGACACAATACCTTTATTTTATTTATTTTATGTGGTTCTGAGGATCGAACCCAGCGCATCATACATGCTAGGCAAGCTATCTACCACTGAGCCACAACCCCAGCCCACTTCTTCTTTATACTTCTTTTTGTATTTTCAGTGTTTTCTCACAAGCATTGTTTTTATCATCAGAAATAAGTCAAGGAAAGTTTTGGTTCAAAACCTAAAATCCAAACTCTCTGTTCTTGTTGAAGGATATAGAAAATGACAAACCCCAGGACAGGGAAATGACAACAACCCCCCCCCCACACACACACACACACACTGAAACTGTCTGACCTGGAGGAAGATGGAGGAGAAAGGAAATCATGAATCCTCTCCCAGTAAATCCTTTCCCAGAAAAATGGCCTCCAGGGGAAAAAGCAAACTTTCATCCTTTCCTGGGGTTCATCCCCAGAATTTCCACCAAAAGCAACATCCATCCCTTCCTAACCACAATGGGTCCTAACGGGAGGAGGTGGATAACGAAATGCTGGGCTCTGAACTTTTACCCTTTCTTCCCATTGCAGATGAGTCCTGGAAGGAGAATAGCAAATAGTGAAGCTCTGGGTAACAATGGGTCCCAGAGGAAGGAGATAGTAATGAACATTGAGTTCTGAGCTTTTCCCAGGGACAATGAGTTTCAGACTTTTTACAACATTTTTCCTGACTGCTCAAACCAATACATTCTGCCTCAATAACTAATTCACCCTCATTGTAAACTATAACACTCAGGCCCCTTCTGTAATCGGGGGCCATTTTCCACTCCAAAAATGAGCCCCACAGCGTCAGATTGATTGACTCCGCTGCTGATCCATTGAGGTCTGCTTCCATCTCGGTTATTTGTGTTTTCATAATGGTACCAAAATTGTATTGGTTATTTTTTCTTACACTTGTACTTACTTCTGGAGACAGAAAAAAAACGAGAGAAGAAAAAAGATAGGGAAGAGAGGAGAGGATAGGTGAGGAGAGAGAGAGTTACAATGCAAAGAAAACAAATATAGCTGGTTTGCCAGCAGGGGCAACACACAAACTAATTAATTGACCAGCCCAGGCTCCGCGCAGCAAACACACAGTGGAAATGTGACCAGCTGGTTGACTCGCCCTGGTGTATCCCCACCAATGTCAGCCTGCTTGTTTCCAGGCTTCCTGTGTTAAGGAGAATGCTAGTGGGAATATCTGGACCACAGCTTTACGTTTTCTGTACACTGTCTCCTTCCACAGGGTACATTTCCCTCTATCTCCTTCCATAATTTTTCACTGTGAAGTCTTTCCTGGCTGCCCCAGTCAAAACCGTCTTCTTCCTGTTTCCCCCACATCTCTACTATAGGATTTATCATCAATGCTGTCTCGTAGGATAGCCATGTATGTTCTTTGTCTCT
The DNA here is from genome assembly GCF_021218885.2 of Marmota monax. Lineage (NCBI taxonomy): Eukaryota > Metazoa > Chordata > Mammalia > Rodentia > Sciuridae > Marmota > Marmota monax. The sequence goes on along the minus strand of NW_026691950.1, from coordinate 2,127,372 downwards.
GCTGCTATTGCATATGTCCTGGAGGGCAGGGACTGTGTCCTCCACACGGCAGAGTTTCACACTGAAATCCTCATCCAGAGTACTCTTTGTCATCGTAGGGTGCTTTCCAGAAAGCCCCTGGGGTTATGGCAGTCAGTTGGCTTTTGCAACTTTGAGTTGCCAGTTAGCTCACAGTTCTGAGCAATGGAGTGAGGTGTGAAAACAGAGGTTTCCTAACCCAGCTCCTCGGTGGAGACGAGAGGTTCTAGGAGAAGTTGGCCTGATGTGCATGCAATGCCCTCTACTGCTGGCAGGAGTAGAGTTAGATGTAGGTAAAGACCTTCCTTTTTTTCTGGGCTGGAGGATGGGAGGATGAGGAGAATGGGGAGGGGAATAGAGGAGCAAACTGTCAGCATCGAGGGGGTGTCAACTGAACATGTTCTCAGAGATCCCTACAGGGAATACTAGGTGGTGTTTTGCAAAAGACAAAAAAAAAAAAAAAAGTTCGTAGAGGCAATATAATCAATCATTCAGCAAACATTAATACTTCTTCAGCTAGAAATGTGCTAAATATCAGGAGATTTTAAGAAAAAAATAATACATATTGTTAGGAAAGTTACAGTGAAATACTCTCACAGATTGAAACCCACATTGCAGAATTGAATTGAGTTAGAACTTTAACGTATGAATTTGTGGTGGTGGGGGCCTAATTCTACTGAAAACACCCACCAGCATCTTAGGGGATAATCCAAAGCTAAACCCAAATGTCATCAGATCACATTAAACAGCTTCCCTGAGCAGGTTGCACATGAACTACTGCCCCCATCGTCCCTGGGAGCAAAAGCAGTGGGGAGGGAGCAGGGCAGTGGAAGGTCAGCAGCTGGAAGAGACCTGGCAGTCTTCCCTGGAGCCTGGCCTCTGCTTTTCTAGCTCACTCCTGCCAGAGGGAATGGGCGCATGGCAAACAGCGAAGGGGACAGCATGCCCTGCCAATTCAGTTTGGAGGAATTTGCCAAGGGCGGAAGGCAGCCCGAGAAAAGTAGAAGCCCCGTCCTTTAAATCTGCAACCCAGCAAGACGGGCTAAAAACATCTAAATGCTTCTTCCAAATTCTAGTATACTGACAACACTGGGGACTAACTAAAACACGCCAATCTGCTTTCACTGAAATACTAAAGCTGAATTCTTAAACAGGTTGCCAAGAAAGCAAATAGATCTTCCAATTGTAAGCATCTAGAAAATGCATTTCAGATCACCAGCTTCTTGCCCCAGTTTCAATCACACCAAGAGGGACTAAGGCAGAAAAGACCCTTGAGCAATCTGAGGATACTGGCAATACAACTGCACTCTTAAATGGCCCATGACATACTAACCCAATTATTTAAGTTAATGTGCAACCTGATACAGATATTGAACAAGAGATTATCTCATTTTGCAGCATCTGGCCAAAAAGACACAGCTGGAAAATATATATATCGTAAATAATTTCTAATTAGAACACAAAAATGGATCAAGTTTGCTGAGTTTATGCAGATGTTCTTAGGAGACATCTACCAGTTCATTTCCTTTTGTATTTGTAATCTTTAGAGAAATTGTCTCATGAACACTTAGGTTGGGAAGTGGAGTGAAGAGGCAAAACACATGGAGGTTTATGATGGGGGATGGACTCAAGGCAAACTCCAAGTAATCCAGTTCTAAATTGTGGTATAAAAAAGCTACAGGGAGCTGGGTGCAGGGGTGCACACTTATAATCCCAGTGGCTTGGGAGGCTGAGGCAGGAGGATCATGAGTTCAAAGCCAGCCTCAGCACAGTGAGGCGCTAAGCAACTCTGTGAGACCCTGTCTCTAAATAAAATACAAAATAGGGCCGGGATGTGACTTAATGGTTGAGTGCCCCTGAGTTCAATCCCTGGTACCTCCCACTCCAAAAAAAAAAAAAAAAGCTACAGGGAATCCTAATTCTAAAGCCAATTGGTAAATTCTCTGAACCTCACCAGAAATATGAACCAAATTTTAAAATCATAAAGCATCTAGTCACACAGAAAAATGAAAAGGTAACCCTCTCCTCACCTCCAAGCCACACAGCATTCACTGGCTAATCTCTGACCTCTGGCAAAGTTATGAGGTTCCCAAATATATATACTCAAGTCTAAATTATTGCTGTCAATGAGAAAAGAACACATGGATTACAAAGAAAAGAGTCATCCAGAGAAAACTGGTCTCGTCAACCCTTGCCGGTTCTGGGGACATTAGTGAATTCTGTGACCACACAGTGAGCACATTGTGCAAATGTGACTAACTGGTCTACCTCGTAAGTCTATATCCCCACTGATGCCAGCCTCTTTGTTTTCGGGCTCCTTTTACAAAGGAGAGTATTCATGGGAATATCTTTAACACTACTTTCAAGCATCATGCGAGCAATTCTTGTCCAAAACCTCCAAATTAATAATCCTTGGGATAGTTTTCAGACTCCCTTCTGCTCCTTTCCCCAAATTCATCATAGTGAAATCAGTCTTGAAAATCAGGATCGGGTCCTTGTTCTCTGGGTGTTGGAGATTAAACACCCAAGAAACACCAAGGCAAGAGCAAAACAAATTTATTTAAGAAATAGAACAGAGACAGAGAGAAAGAGACTCCTCTGGAGAGGAGGGGGTTCAGAGCTGGTTCCTGAGGGAGTGAAGGGGCTTGCCCCTTTATAGATTTCAGGTTTCCTTTCTTCTCCTGCCCCCTCCTCCTCTTATCTTGCCCATGTGACCAAGAAGTGCTATCTACCCATTTCCTTTTCTTTGATACTCAGCTACCTCTCCTTTGCCCCCATCTCAAGAGTACTAGTGATCAGTAGAAAACCCAAAAGCAATCAAAGCAAGGAAGACAAAATATGGATAATTGGTCCCCATGTAAGTGCCAGGGAGTGCAGAGATGTTACTTTATCACTCATAATAGTTTCCAAAAGCATAAGCAATATTAATACGTCAAGAGAAATGTAACATTTAGACCTCAGAAAGTAATCTTCCCACTATCATTTATAACTTGTCAGACTTAAAACTTAGAAATCACAGAATGGATGTAACCCACTCAGACACTGGCCCAGTTTAGTCCTTTAGAATTCACACGATATGCAACACGGTCACATGCATTCCCTGTGTTTTTCTCACACCGGTGTCATTTTTTTTTTTAAGAGACAGAGAGAGAGAGAATTTTTTAATATTTATTTTTCAGTTTTCATGGACACATCTTTATTTTTATTTTTATGTGGTGCTGAGGATCGAACCCAGCGCCCCGCACATGCCAGGCGAGCGCGTTACCACTTGAGCCACATCCCCAGCCCGGTGTCTTCTTTCATTGCATGGAAGATGCTGGACATGAGTGTTTTTATCTTCTCGTTTTCCTCCACCCTTCACCCAAAACACTCTTAATGAAAGCGAGTTACCTGCTGGTTATTTTTACACAACCTTCTGCCTTTATGAAATCACATAGACACCTATTTCCATTGGCTGTGCTACAAAATAGAATTAGATACACTTTGGAGTTTTTTGTCTGTTTGTTGGCTTATTGAAAAATAAAACATCATGAGTGTCCTCTGAGTTAACTGGTATGGATCTGTGGTAGATTGTATTACCCAAAATAGCCACAATATATCTTGTTCCACAGGCTTTTCTAGAACCTGCCACGTTCCTGTAAAAATATGGAATCTATTTCCCCTTTTCTTGAACCTGGGAGTGTGAGAAATACAAAGTCCGGGGGCCCAATTTCAGAAGATGGTATTTAGTCTTAAATGTAGACTTATGGAGGATATAAGAAAATCAGCAGAAAAGGAAATAGAACAATGTTTACCAGCAGTTAACACCTGAGTGTGACAGCTTCACAGCCCCTTGACAAACAGGAGGTGAGGGGGAAGGAGTGCCAAAATGCTTTCTGCCACCAGAGGACAAAGGGAGGTGGAAATGACTAAAGGTCTATTTTTCCCCCCTTGATATTGGGGATTTAACCCAGTGATACTTTACCACTGAGCTACATCCCCAGCCCTTTTTTTAATTTTTAAATTTTTTTAAAAATTTTGAGACAGGGTCTCACTAAGTTGCTTGGGGCCTTGCTAACTTGCTGAGGCTGACCTTAAACTTGGAATCCTTCTGCCTCAACCTCCCGAGTTGCTACGATTTCAGGCATGTACCACTGCACCCAGCTTAAAGTATAGTTTTTTAAACAACCTAATAGGAGACAATAAAACCTAGGTGACATTTGGGGAGATTGTGCACCACCTAATACTCAGCCAATGAGGAACCAAAGGAGGGACCTTTCTCCTTAGGGGATAAAAGGCTGATAGTGACAGCCGCATGAGCCTTCTCTCCCAGACACCCCATCTGGCAAAACCATCATAAAAGTAGAGCCTGGCTTTCTCTGTACCTTTGCCTCTCAGTCCATTCTTTGGGTTTAGATAGGTGAGCATGTTTCCCACAGGAGGACCTGTCTCTGTCCTGACAAACAGACTGTGACAGTGGTGATACTGTGTGAGCAGGTTGAGAAAGACAGTCCTCCTCTTCCTTCTCCTCCCAGATGCCACAGTGTGAGGCCAAACTGCCTCAGATGATTCTAGCACCTACCACTGATTCCTTTTCAAGCCCCAAGACACCATGAGGAAGAAGCCATTCCATTGTGCTTTCAGTGTCTCTGTGGTGCCTTGTCCAAATTCCTGACCCACAGGATCCATGAGCATACTAAGTTTTTTTGTTTTGTCAGTAAGCTGCGAGGGAACTTTGTTACATGGTGATAGGTGACTGGAACCTAGTGGCTAACTTTCACAGTATGGCTGCAGCAACCTGCTAGATTACCCTTTTGTCGTTGTAATTAGTTATCCATGACACCAGAATGCATATCGATTCATTGTACGCAAATGGAGCACAACTTTTCATCTCTCTGGCTGCACTCCATGTAGAGTCACACCATTCGTGCAATCATAAATGTGCCTAGGGTAATGATGTCTGTCTCAACCCACCATCTTTCCCACCCTCGCACCCCCAGCCCTCCCCTCACTCCCCTTCATCCCATCCAAAGTTCCTCCATTCTTCCCTTGCCACCCATTATCAATTTTTCGTGAACGCTAAAGTAAAGGCAACTGCAGACCTCGATGGATTAGTGATGTTATATGAAGCAGCTGAGGGGCACATTTTCAGGAGGAAAAATGGCAACTGGTTACAATAGTGGTCTGAGTTTTATATGGTTCCGCTAGACTTGAATGTGTTGGCTGAGCAGTTTGGAAAGTTCAAAACTCCTTGTTGCTGGGAAATGGTGGAAGTCCAGAGCCCGTGGTTTTCCTTCTCTCCCTGGGACCCATCTTTCTCCTTCTCCTCCTGGGGGTTGTTGATTCCTGCATCCTTCCATTCTCTTTGAGGGCATATTAGTTTATTTCCAGTTTTTGCCACTAAACAGAACTGCAGTAAACAATCTTGTATGTTGAGACTTAAGTCTTATTTCATGAGAATTATAAAGTAGAATTGCTGAGTTTAAGGTGTTGTTTTTTTTTCCAATGATTTTTTTTTTCAGCCCTGAGGTTTGTAAGGGTTTTATCTTTCTTGAGAGAGGAGCTTTTTGATTTGTCTTTCTCACTGTGTTTACATGTCATTAATATAAGTCTTTATTTTTACTGATTCCTTCCACTATTTTCTCTTCCGGCTCTTTTTCTAACTGTTTGGGATGAGCACTGAGTTCTTGTGTACATCTTTTGTTGGCTCTTGTAGTTTGGGTATATTGGGCTTTCCATTTTATCTTTTACAGGGTTTACAATTTCAATTCTGTTTCTAGTTTGATCCAAGTATTATTTAGAAGGTTGATATTACATTATAATTAATAAATAATTAATTTTTTAAACATTTATTTCTAATTTTGTAATGGCTTTATATATCCCTTGTTGCTTTGAAACTTACATGGTTTTTTTTCTTTTTCCCAAACTTCTTCTCCCTGATCTTCTTTTCCCTAACCTTCTCCTTCCTGATCTCTTCTCCCTAATCTCATTTTCTCTGAATCACCTCTTTAAATGCCCCCCACCCCCGTTCCTGCTGATGGGCAGAATCACAGCCTTTGGGATATCTCCTGTATTTCTCCTTTGCTAGCAAAGCAATAAACCTTATTTTTCTTTTTTCTCAAAATCGTGTCCTTGTTATTGGATTGTCAATGGGGACAAGGACCAAGCTTTCAGCAACAATTTCATTGATTTACCTCAAATTTCATCAGATAATGTGACCTGCAAATATATCATTTACGTTTTTTTTTAAAAAAAAAACTGTTTGCATGTGTGAGTGTGTGTGTGTGTGTGTGTCTCTCCAAGTTCATGATGTTTTTATAAATAGCCAATGGCCAATTAGAAAAACCTGTCTATTCTGCACTTCTCAGAAGAGGATATACAATCAATCAACAAATACATGAAAAAATACTCACCATCTCTAGCAATCAGAGAAATGCAAATTAAAACTACTCTAAGATACCATCTCACTCCAATAAGAATGGCAGCCATTATGAAGTCAAACAACAATAAGTGCTGGCAAGGATGTGGGAAAAAGGTACACTCATACACTGCTGGTGGGACTGCAAATTGGTTCAGCCAATTTGGAAAGCAGTATGGAGATTCCTTGGAAAGCTGGGAATGGAACCACCATTTGACCCAGCTATTCCCCTTCTCAGACTATACCCAAAAGACCTAAAAAGAGCATACTACAGGGACACAGCCACATCAATGTTTATAGCAGCACAATGCACAATAGCTAGATTGTAGAACAACCTAGATGCCCTTCAATAGATGAATGGATAAAAAAAAAATGTGGCATTAATACACAATGGAATATTACTCAGCACTAAAAAATAACAAGATCATGGCATTTTCAGGGAAATGGATGGCATTAGAGCAGATTATGCTAAGTGAAGTTAGCCAATCCCTAAAAAACAAATGTCGAATGTCTTCTCTGAAATAAGGGGGGTGACTCAAAATGGGATAGGGAGGAAGAGCATGAGAAGAAGATTACCACTAAATAGGGAAGAGAGATGGGAGGGAAAAGGAGGGAGAAGGGGAATTGCATGGAAGATGGAAGGAGACCCTCATCGTTATACAGAATACACATATGATGTTGTGAGGAGGAAAAAAAAAAGAAGAAGAAATGTGTCACATTAGATTGGATAGAGAGATGTGATGGGGAAGGGAGGGGGGTAGGAAGGAGAGCAGAATGAAATAGACATTACTATGGCTGTATGTATATAGGTGACTGTATGACCAATGTGATTCTGCAACCTGTACAATCAGAAAAAAAAAGAGAAATTATACCCCATTTGATTCAAATGTATGAATTGTCAAGATCATTGTACTGACATGTGTAACTAATAAAAAAAGAAAAAGAAAAACCTGTCTATTCTGTTTGAAGGATGTATTATTCTATACATACTTGTTAAAGCAAATGCACGGATTATACTTCTGTAACAGTATACTTCTGTTGCCAAAAGCTCAGTTCTTGTCCTCAATGCCAATCTAATAATGAGGACACCATTTTGAGAAAGAAGAAAAAGAAGTTTTATTTCTTTGCTAGCAAAGGAGAAACACAGGAGACTCCTGTCCCAGAGGCTGCAATTCTGCCCATTGGAGGGAACATGGAGCTGTTAAAGAAGTGATTCAAAGTCTACATTCCACGTGCTCTCTGTCTGTCCAGGTGGTGACGCACTTGTGAATTGGGGAGAGAGTCATTTCTTAGATCTTTTGCTGCTATCCTCAAAGTCTGAATTACTTTGTTCCTGTGGTGGGTGTGTGCTCAAGGACAAATTACTCTGCCTATGCTGGGAAGAAAGGTAAGAAAGGTAATCCTGTCCCCCAGAGTAGGGAGAGGAAGATTAGGGAGGGGAAGCCATTAGGAAGGAGGGAGAGAATAAAACAAACATGTCCACTTAAAAAATAAGTCACAGTGGCAGAGCAGCAAGGGCTCTCTATATTCAAAGCATAAAGTGGACCACTGTTACACTTCTATGGTCTTTCTTATTTTTTTGTCTACTAGATCTATCTAGTTCTGAAAGATGTATAGTAAAATCTAATTTCCTTTTTATGAAGTTAAACTTACATTTATAATTCCCTTTTGATTTATTTATCTTTGGTCATTAGGTTGTTTGATGTGTATCTTCATGTAGATCTTAACCCCTCCCCCAACCCCATCTCCTGGGTTTTCTGAGAAATTTTGCAGCATTGACTCCCTTCTCATCAAGCACGTCTCCTTTCTCTTTAGTCTTAATTATCATGTAGAGTGCATATTTCCAGAGAGTCCATCTTCATTCATATTTACAATAAGTGTCATTGTTCACTCATCATTTTTTTTCCTTTCTTGCAATCTCTCTTGTCATTCATTTGCTGAGTCCTATTTTCATTTCTACTGATGGGATTATGTGAATGAGATTTTCTTGGAATTACAATGGTGCCACCTCTTTCACTCTGGCCAGTGAATGGTATCCACAGCCCAATTCTTTTCCACTTGTAAATAATTTATTTCTGTCTGGAAGCATGTAAGGCCTTTCTCTTTAACCTTGAGTTGCAGGAATTCTGTCAGAGTATGTTTAGGCATGTGCCTTTTTTCATCAATCCTGCCTAGAATTTATTGAGCACTTTTGGCCTGCAAATATAAGACTTCAGTCAGCTCAGAAAATTTGCTTCTATTAAATTTGACTTTTCCCTTTTTCACTGTTATTACTCACATATTAGATCTCCTGGATCTGTCCTCCCTCTTCCAGTAGTTACAGTGTCCAGGGAAGATTTTGAAAAGGTGGATTAATGCCTTTCCTAAAGGTATTGGACCATCACAGATACCAGCTCAATTTGCTACTGTAGCCCTTGCTGATCTGCCACAGCAACTGAATTTTAAAATGGGCATGTTTCTTTCTCTTCCTCTCCCCCACTCCTCCCTAATCTCTCCCTGTCTGTAATCACAGGGGAAACGTGATTACCTTTCTTCCCATCCTAGGCAGAGTTATCTGTCTCTGAGTACACACCCACCACAGCAATGAAGAAATCTAGACTTTGGGGATGGTACTGAAAAACCAGCCTCTACCTCAGAGCAAAGCCTGTCCAAGGAAGGGGGTGTGACCCTTGTCCTTGGAAAGACCCACAGAGCACTCCTAGGCACATACCCACCCTGCTGAGTTGTTTATCTACAAATAACAGGAGAGATCTGCGGAGTCAGGTGTCCCTGACTCAGTCAGGCTAGGTGAGGACCCATAGCAACCCCCTAGCAACCACCAATCAGCATGAAACAGGGAAAATACCTGGGATGCCAGATGACACCCCAGTAGTTTATGGTGGTCGATAACATGTTGGGAAACCATATAGTTCAGCATGTACTCTCCTCATGGCTTAAACCAATCAGTTCAAATTAATCCCCCTCTTGTACTAACCAATCACCCTTACCCAACTTGTTCCCACCAGTGAATGTGCTAATCATGTTTTAGAGTTGTTTTATGATTTTCCCGAGATGTGTGATGATTTGCTAAGAGATGCTATGATGTATGTGAAGTCCCTGCCTTCCCCAAAGAGAGAATAAAACTGCTGCAAACCCTGGGCTCAGGGCCTCTCAGTGTCACCAGTTGCTGTGTGCACAGAAGACCGAGCTAGTTCTCAATAAACATCTTTTTGCTGCTTACATCGATCTTGGTCTCTGGTGGTCTTTTGGGGTCCCGAATTCGAGCATAACAGTACCAGAAGATCTCAGAAATGTCTGTCTCCCAAATTAACAAGTGAATTACAACTCCAACAGAAAACACATGGAATGTAGCCTTTGAGTCACCTCTTTAAAAGCCCCCTGTTCCTGCTGATGGGCAGAATCACAGCCTTTGGGACAGGAGTCCTCTGTGTTTCTTCTTTGCTAGGAAAGCAATAAACTTCTTTTTCCTTTTCTCAAAACCATGTTCTCATTATTTGATTGGCATCGGAGACAAGGACCAAGCTTTCAGCAACAGTACTAAAAACAACCTACATGGAAATATAATAAAATATCATAATTTATTCTGACCTTGTAACAGTGGTCCACTTTATGCTTTGAATATAGCCCTTACTGTTCTGCCAATTGTGACTTATTTTTAAAACAGGCATGTTTATTTCCCTTAGTCTTTCCCTCCCCCTCTCCAATTTTCTCCTCCCGTATCTGGGTGTGGGAGACAGGATTACCTTTCTCCCCATCCTAGGTAACAATCTGATCACTACACATTGTATACATGTATTGAAATGTCACTGTACTATATGCCAATTAAAAATAAAAACATATTAAGGGCTGGGGTTGTGGCTCAAGTGGTAGAGCGCTCGCCTAGCACACGTGAGACACTGAGTTCGATCCTTAGCACCACATAAAAATAAAATAAAGATATTATGTTCAACTAAAACTAAAAAAAAATAAAAATATATTTAAAAGAAAAATACATACAATTTGCAGACTAGATAATGCTAGTTATCAAGTATGATTTTTTATTATATTTAAAAATATGCATCTATTGTCTCTTTTTTTAATGTTTTCTAAAAGTGATAGTTAAAAAAAAAATTTTAAGACAAAGAAAGTAAAATCTCCCACTCCTCCCTCTGACTCCCCAAGCCTATCCCCATGATAATCTGCTCTTATGTTTCTCATAGAATCTTTCAGAAATTCTTCATGTGTAACAGGAACAAAAATTATTACTGTGGGAGTATTCATGGCTTCCTTCTTCCCCTTACTAAAAACTTCTGACATTTGCTCCCTGACCACTTCCTACCCACTATTCCTTACCTCCCCATTGTCTTATTACACAAATGGGATAAATGGGGAGGGAGAAAAGATATTATAAGTATCAAAGACATTGATATGAGAAATTTACATCCAAAAGGCCCAGAGCTATTCACTACAAGAAAAAAAAAGGAAGGAAGGAAGGAAGGAAGGAAGGAAGGAAGGAAGGAAGGAAGGAAGGAAGGAGGAAGAGTAATAGTTGAGCCCTAGCACTGGCAAAGGTATAAAAGAGAGTTTTGGTGAAAGGGACAGAGAAGGAAATATGGAGTCAGAGGCTTTGGGGTATCCACAGGATACGAGAGAGGGAGAGACAGAAAAATACCAGGAAAGACAGATTTACAGTAAGTGTTCATACAAGTTACATCTATATAACTTGTTACATAAAACACAGGGGTTTCATTCAAGTTCTTTGAGGAACACAAATAAAGATTACAATTACTTTTATGGTCTTCTGAACATGACACGCTCTAAAGCCAAATCATTAGGGACCCAGAATCTATTCACTCTATGTGAAAGTCTGTACTATGTGTATGTACAGATATATACATATGTGTGAACATATCTATAGATACATAAACACACATAGTATTTATATATTTGTACTTAAGATTTACAGTATAGGCAAACAGACATGAGCAGTGGGAACATGAAGTTAACGGGATGATTCTGTGCTGGCTCTGTCATATGCTTTCTTTTAAGAAGTAACTTAACTAAGGCCATTTGGCCCTGCTATTGCTTAAGTCAACAGGATATGTTACTTGTGATGTTGGAGAAATGCAGGCCTAAGACTCTTCTCTGCTAAGAATACAAGCTACCCTGAAGGGAGAACTTCTGTGACCTTTATACAGACCCAAGATTCCAGGACTCAGGAAGACAAGATAATTAAAAGCAAAGCCCCCCAACCATAAAATCTGTAAGAACAATTTCCAGTTAGAAACCAGTGCAGCCAGGCACGGTGGCACATGCCTTTAACCCAGAAGCTCTGAATGCTGAGACAGGAGGATCGCAGGTTCAAAGCCAGCCTCAGCAATGGTGAAGTGCTAAGCAACTCAGTGAGACCCTGTCTCTAAATAAAATACAAAATAGGGCTGAACCCCCTCGATGGGTTTCATTTGTGTATCTGCGGTTAAGATCTTGCCCAGTAAGGACTTTAAACATATGATGCAATCTTACTGTCAGTCAAAAGTTGTGATGTGGTTGAAGAGAAAGTAAGGACTAAGAGACGGGTAAGTGAGAAATGAAAGACGGAGACCAGGCTGAGATACACACTAGAGTTTATTTTTCAGAGCTGACAAATAAAGGCACATCTCTCCATAGATGGAGAGAGGCAAAACAGGCTTGGGGTTTGGGACTTTGATGGGGCAGGCTCAGGAATTAGAGACTTAATGTGGGCAGTTAAGGGTTGGGTTGGTATGAGAGAGTGGTGAGCCTTTCTCAGAAAGGCCCTTGGGAGGGATGATGAAACTTTTTCCTTAAAATGGTGACTGTCACTTAAGATGGGTGTCCAGATGCTAAGCAAGGACCTTATAGTGGTACCTGGGTGGAACTCTCTTGTCCCAAGCTACCCTGAAGTTCTCGCTTCAGGGTAGCTTGGGACAAAGGGTACCACGTTACTCTTACAAACAACCTGCTCCCTCCCTCCCTCCCTCCCTCTGTAAGATGCTTTCTTTCCTAATAAACTTTGCTATTACCTTTACCACATTTCATGTCTTGCCTGAAATTTTCTCCTGCAAGAACACAAGAGTCAAGAAATACACCTTAATCCTGAACCACCACCATTAATTTATCTACCTATATCCTTTCCTTTTAAAAATCATGAATGATGTCATCTCATGAGAGTTCTTTTGTGTCTTACTTCTTTTTCCCTTAAGAATAGATTGATTTTTACCCTGCCTACTTCCAAAAAAGGACTGAATTAGCTTAAATAAAATCACAGGCACAAGACCTAAAATTGTTAACTATGACTCAAGGACAGAAACCAATAAATACAGGAGCCAAGGGAGAAACTATATTCAGAAATTATAGCTAACAATTTAATTGAATATAATACAAAATTAATAAGGTTTTTTAAAAATAGACTCCTAAGTAACCAATGGCCAGAAGTTATTTTTGAAGGGAAAAAATTAATTTTACCTAAGAAGAGACACAGTAATGAAAAGAAAAACAGTCTAGAGCTTAAAAAGATAGTGAACTGTTCTTGCTTTTTTAAAATTAGAGCTTTATAGTTATATGTCTCTTGTTGCTTTACAGTCTCATCCATGTCAGAGTTTTAGCAAAAAGATGCAGAAGAGTTGCCATCAATCCTCAGGCCTTTCTCTAAATAATGAAACTGCAACAATCCAAGATAGAGGATAATTTTAGAGTATATTTTATTGGTTTTTATAAATTCACATGAATAAACAGGAAAGAGGAAACTTCAGACAAAACAGTGATGTCCCACTGCAAAGAACTGATCCAAAAAGACCTGGGAAAATCACTATCTCACCATCCTGTGGGTTCCTCTAGTGACGTTATCCATCTCATCTCTCCAGGTTGTACAAAACAGCAGACTAAAGAATAATAATCCTTATAAATCTTTCCTTAAAGTGTGGCTGCACTGAGTCAGATCCTATCAGTGTGAAGGATGGGGACCATGCAAATAAAGAAAACAATTTTAATTCACCCACACTACCAGCGACTGGCTTTCAATCTTCCTCTCTCTTCCATTGCCCGTCACCTTCCTGGGTAATGTGTACACAAAGTGAATGATCCAGAAATTTTATATCATTTGGTGACCTTCTTCACTCTGATGACCATCATCTCTAATATTTGAACTCCGAAATTCTCTCCCTTCTGTTACACCTCTTTCCACTTTCCTTCTGCCTCAAATTTTCTGAATCTGTTTTTTCCTTCAACTATACTGTCACAGTTCACCTCCATTTTCCCAGTCTATCAGTCCTCTTCAGACAGATTCCACTTGAGTCCTTACCCAGGCCATATCTCACTGACAATCACTTCACCCTCCTACACAGAGCACCCTGAATTCCTCCTCTCCTCCCGCATTGACCCTGTCCATACTTGGTTGCCAGTCTATGTCCCTAATAAACTCAGTGATGTCTCTGTTCCTCTGACTCCTGAAAATTGCTGGAGAAAAGCCACTTGATATAAAAAGCAAGTCCCAAGAGTTTAGGACACACAGATTTCAGTCTGCATCTGACTCTTGCTATTTATTAGCCAGGAAAATTGGAACAAAATTATATAACCTCTCTGAACATGTTTCCTAATTTGTAAAATAGGGTATATCCTTTATAATATTTTCAGTTGTTACAGAAAGACCAAACAAAAGTAGCTTATTGTCTCCCAAAACAAGGCAGCTCAAGATTGGTTCTAGAGGTCTCTCTCTGTCACCAAGAACAGAAATAGTTTTCTTCTTATGTTCCTCATTCCTCGGTCCATTGATTTGGACCTTTGATTTGTTTCTTCATGATTTCAACATGGTGACTACAATTCCAGGCTTCACACATAGCCCTGAAGCATAGCTGAAAACTGCATTTCCCGCCCCATGCTTCTCTATCCTAGGGAAGAAAACCATTCTATTAGAATTCTTTGGCAAGGTTAGGTATCTACCCTTTAGCCATTCACTAGCAAAGGGAAATAGGATTGCCACAGTTGGCTTGTGACTAATCATAATTCACTCTCTGGGGCTAAGCAGGGTGCATCTTCCCTGAGCACACTTATCACTATACTCGAAAAAATCTGTCGAGTAGGCCAACACTTTCTGCCACGTGAGCAATAACACACACTCCAATGGGCAGTTATGAAGATTATATTGAATACATTTGCAAAGTTTACTTGGTGCTCCCTGGCACACAGTAGGCAGTGATTTTCAAATATGCTTACAAATTCTTTCATACTCTCTCCTTCAAACATGTACAGCTAGCCCTGCTAAGTGGCACATGCCTGTAATTCCAGTAACTCAGGAGGCTGAGGCAAGAGGATCACATGTTTGAGACAAGCCTGGGCAATTCAGTAAGGCTGTCTCAAAATTTTAAAAAATGTAACAATCAAAAAAGTGTTGGAGATGTAGCTCAGTGGTACAGTGCCACTGGGTTCAGTCCCCACTACTGAAACAAAACACAAGGGTAAAGCTAATGCCCTTACCCTTGAATATGGGCCAAACTTAATGACTTACTTCTAACAAAACTAATTAGGCATATAATGGTGTGAGACCACCACCATCAGGTCATAAAAGATTTGAGCTTGTTTTCCTCTCCTAGATGGCCCACTCAGGAAAGAGAACAAACATGTTTTTGAAAAATCAGCCCCTACCTCAGAGCAAAGCCTGTCCAAGGAAGGGGGCGTGACCCTTGTCCTTGGAAAGACCCACAGAGCACTCCTAGGCACATACTCACCCTGCTGAGTTGTTTATCTACAAATAACAGGAGAGATCTGTGGCGCCAGGTGTCCCTGACTTAGTTAGGCTAGGTGGGGACCCATAGCAACCCCCTAGCAACCACCAATCAGCATGAGACAGGTAAAATACCTGGGATGCCAGATGACCCCTCAGTAGTTTATGGTGGTTGATAACATGTTGGGAAACCATGTAGTTCAGCATGTACTCCCCTCATGGCTTAAACCAATCAGTTCAAACGAATCCCCCTCTTGTACTAACCAATCACCCCTACCCAACTTGTTCCCATCAGTCAATGTGCTTATCATGTTTTAGAGTTGTTTTATGATTTTCCCGAGGTGTGTGATGATTTGCTAAGAGATGCTATGATGTATGTGAAGTCCCTGCCTTCCCCAAAGAGTGTATAAAACTGCTGCAAACCCTGGGCTCGGGGCCTCTCAGCGTCACCAGTTGCTGTGTGCACAGAGGACCAAGCTAGCTCCAATAAACACCACTTTGCTGCTTACATCGATCTTGGTCTCTGGTGGTCTTTGGGGGGTCCCGAATTCAAACATAACAGTTTTAAGGACAGCCTTTGTAGGGGCCCACATAGGGGGAAATTAGGATTCCCACCAGCAACAAGCAACAACTTCCAAGCCAGGTGAGTGAGCTGTCACCTTGAAAGTGAATTCTCCAGCCCCACGAAACCCTTTACATGATTGATCTCCACGCAACATCTTGGCTGATCCTCATGAAAGATTCAAGTGAGAAGCTCTCAGTAAGTTCACTCCAGAATCCCCGGAAACTCTGAGGAAATATATATATATTTTTTTAAGCCAACAAATTTTTGGGTAACTCTTTATACAGCAATAGATACAACAGATTTGATGCCAAATAGAGGGTTCTGCTACTTGAAAAAAAATTAATGTAGAAGGTTTGGAACTGAGAAGCTGTAAAAACTTGGAAGAATTAGTGAAAATGGGAAGGCCCTGAAGGGACTGTTTATGTCAGTCTTTGAGAAAACTGCCAGGAAAACCAGTAAAATTTTATAGCTTCCTCAGACAATCTGAGTAAAATGTGCCTTGATTTTCTTTAATAAATTCTAAGTCTAGGCAAATGCCTTAATGAGCCTTTCTGTACTGCAGAGGGTAGAAAGTATAAAACTACATTTCCCAGGCCCCTCCTGCAGGTACGATTTATATAAAAGATAGGATTTCACCAATTAGATACACCCTCAGGAGAGGTGGGAGGCAGCAGTAAGTGAAGGTCATCTACCTAGGGCTATGACTCACTCTGCTAATAAGTCACATTGTGGAGATTTTAGGTTTTTCTGAATAACCATCTTCAGCATCTACCATAAGTATGGCCAGTCTTGTTTCAGTAAGTAGCACCATCTACTTTAGCCATCTTATTTTGAAGTAAATCCCAACAATGTCATTTTATGGACATGTTTCGGCATCTTCTTTTTTAAAAGTAAATTCTTTAAAAAATAGAAAACCACATCATCATTCCTAAAAAAATGGGGAAAAAAAGCAATAGTTCTTTAATATAATAAAGCATCCAGTCAATGTTCACATTGCCAATTATCTTTTATTGATACACAGGGGTTTTGGTTTTGGTTTTGCTGAGGCAATACCCAAATAAGATCCACAAATCGCAAATGGTTGATATGCTTCTCAAGTCTTAATGTGCGAGTTCTTCCTTCATCTGTGTGATTTTATTTTCTTCGCAATTGTTTTTGAAGAAAGCAAGTTGTCTAGTTTCCCAGTCTGTGACTGTATCCTGATGAGAGTGTTTGTCTGACATTTTCCGTACTTCTGTCTTCTGGAATTTCTACAAAGTGGTTGTTAATCTGGAGTCTTGATCAGATTTAATTCTCCAAGACAAAGGTGCATTATCTCTGAGAAGACTTGCATCTGTCTCTATCAGGCTGCTAATGGTGACACTATCAGGCTGGGACCCTCTTTTAATGCATTTCATGGCTTGCAGGGTTTTTTGGTCTCCCCTAGTGATATGACTTTAAGCTGTTAATCTGTGAGGACTAGTTATGTTACAACTTTTCAGGATCATTTTATTAATTTATTGGTCTCTTTGTTTATCTTCCTTGGAGTCTTCTGGGAACAGAAAGGAGGGCAAAATTATCTGATCCATCCCCATCACCACAAAGGCAAAGCCTTTTAGTGTACTAGCTTTGTGGGGTGTCTCTTACTAGTATCCAAGTTGCACAGCACCTTTAAGGGCTTTCACTTAGACTTCTCCCATAAGCCCCTACTAACTGGCCAACTATGCAATGTTTTTAGGGTGTTTTTAATTTTCCCCCAACTTTCTTAGTGGGAGGGTCAGCCTTAGTATGTAACTATGAAACACACATGAAATACACATATCCTATACTAAATTGAGACAACAGTGCCAGAAACACGCTTTGACTTACACACCTCCTTCCAGGTTCGGCCTCTTATGTCACTTAGTTCCTTTCCTAAGAATCTAAGATCTATGACTAGATCAAGGCTATGATCCTCCCCAAATAAAGTTCTCATGCTGTGAGCATGACCTGCCTCAAGTCATTAGATATTGCCAATGCTATTTTCCTTAGAGGGCATAATAATTTCACAAGTAAGGACAACGTTTTAGAACCTCGTTTTTAATAAAACTTCATTTATTCTACCACTAGTATAACAAAACACAACCTATAAGCCTAAGCCAGGTTTAAAATTATTTAGACATATTTTCATACCTTCTTGTTGAAAGAATATTTTCACCAAATGACTTTAAATCCACAGGAAAGAAAGCATATTCAGTTCTGCATTGTGAGACCTGTGGATAAGCATTCAACTTCATCACCCCATTTCTTTGTCCCATTTTCACACCCTGCAGCCTCTTCTGCATATGACCAGAGATACAACTATTGATGGGTCACATACTCTGTCATTTCTCTACCCCAAAATGTAGTCAGTCCCAAAGTTGAGGAATTTGTTTACATTTTGACTTCACTAGTATTAAAATGCTAATATTTCATTAGTTTAATTCAAACTGAATAACCTCTAACAGAATAAGTCAAGATTAGCATGAAGAGTGCTCCAGAACCTACGAAAAGTACCAAGATTATACCTTTAGTGATGCACAAAAGCCATGAACTTGAAGTGTTTAATCTTTTTCCTACAGAAAGTCATTTGAATACTTTAAGCAGGAGAAAAAAGTTCAGATTCACCACCTCCAAAAGAATTATTCCTCCTCACTTAGTGCATGACAGTTCTGACTCACAGACATAAATGTATTCAATTCTAGTCCATTTTACTAGCTTTAAATATCATGCACCAAGTACTAAGCTTTTGGACATAGTCACAATTAAAAGAGTTTTAAAGGAAAACAAGCCAATATGCAAATACATTTTCCAAGGAGTATCACCAGGAATAACTTAAAAGCCTCATCTAGTTGCCACAATTAAATTATCACATCAAAGGTGAACCCACCTGCAATTAAGTCATCAACTGAAAGCCCATGTCATCTATCCCATTGTTTGCTAAGATTGTTTGAATATTTAAAGTTAAAACATATACAGCTGTGATTTCCTTGTCATTATTTCTCATATATGGAAGTCATCAACAAAGATCTATTGAAGAAATGCAACAAGAACTAATTTTCAGTCAAGCATGGTGGCACACACTTGTAATTCCAGTGACTCAGGAGGCTGAGGCAGGAGGATCACAAATTTAAGGCCATTCTCAGCAACTTACAGGGATCCTGTCTCAAAACAAAAAATAAAAAAAGGTGCCTACAGATATAGCTCAGCTGATAGAGTGCTTGCCCAGGGTTCAATCCCCAGCACCACAAAAAAAAAAAAAAAGAAGAAGAAGAAAGAAAAAAGGGGCTGGAGTTGTGGCTCAGTGTTAGAGCACTCAACTGGCACAAGTGAGACACTGGGTATGATCCTCAGCACCACATAAAAAAATAAATAAAGTAAATGTATGTCTCCATTTACAAGTAAAGAAAAAAATATTAAAAACCAAACCCAAAAAACTAATTTTCACATTATTTGCACAACATGATAAAAAAAACTAATAAGGTAGACACTGTTATTCATTCTTCTTTTCCGTTTTCTTTCCTTCAAGGACGCCCGACATATAGCTGAACATGTGGCAGTTTGAAATAGACCATTTCCCAGCTTTCCTTGCAGCTAGATGTAACCACATCACTAACCTCCAGCCAACAGGATGGAAGTATAAGTGTCCTATGGCAGCTTCCAAAAATCTTTAAGACCACTGGTACTTTCTCTTTGCTCCCTCCTTCTTTGTCCATTCTTTAATAGAATATAGTTAGGATAGTTGGGGTTCAGTCACCATCCTGGCCTAGGAAAATGAGTGCCATAGCCTGGCTATGGCAGCGTAGTGAGCTATAAGGGCCCTAGATCCCCAAACTTCATGAAAAAGAGCACTTCCATCAGTCCTTGGACCCTGGGATTTTCTATTAAGGGAGAAGTAAACCTTTCTTTTGCCATTGACATTGGGCTTTTCACAAAATACCAGCTTTCTTTGGATAAAGGAAGAAGGCAGTTTCATAAATGGCAGGTTTTTATAGACCTATACTGTGTAGCCACATCTCTCTCAGGAGGAGGTATTATATCTTTTGAAGTAATTATCCTAACACTTATGACAGATGCAGCTGCTCTATCCTAGGAATCAGAGAACTGAGGCTGGAGTTGTATCTCTGTCATTAACTGGCAAATCAGTTAACTTCTCTAATCCTATCTCTTTATCCATTAAATTGGGATAGCACCATCTATGTAATAAGATTCTCTTGAGATTTAAAATATAACATATGAAAGTGTTCCAGAGTATAAATCACTATACACATAACTGTTGGTGAGAATAATTGTAAGATTCCTGTGAAGAGAAGCTATCTTACACTATATTCTCAGTAATAAGTGCTCAATAAATATTTATTGAATAAATATTGTAAGTCCCTGTTAATGAGTAAATTAGTCTGCTTTCCTGAAGTTCAAAAGTCCTTTCTGCTATTTAAAGTATTATTCGAGTTCCTAACAGATATAATTCTTCATTTGATGTCAATCAAAAGATACAAGGGTGTGAAGAAAAAAAGCCTTACCTAATCCATTTTTCTGGTTCAAAAGTGGATCCCTACTTATTATACCAAAATCAACTAGAAGAAAAACTGTGGTACAGAAATGAAACTTTTATGACCCTTTCCCCCTGAAATTACAAAGTTACACACAAAAATATTCTGTAATATTTAAGTTACTAAACCTACCACATCAAACGAAGGATTTCCTCACACTGGACTGTAGCTAAAGCATTTTATTAAATTAAGTGTGAAATTTGCAAATGGTTTCATAAGAAATTTTAAAAGCAAAGTTATAAACATTTTCAATAAAAAAGTACAGAGTTAACAGCAAAATTACATTTTCTTTATAGTACAAATAAAAACATTTTGTTTCTGATATACCATCTGAAGATCTTATATTCTCCAACTGATAGCTGCAATGTTATATTTTAAGGAAAAATCTCATGGTTAATTCAATCATTTATTAATAACAGGTTCATCATTTGGACCATAAAAGTCAATTGCTCAACTTTAAGGAAAATAATAAACCTTGTCATATTATAACATGAAGTTGCAAAAGGCTCTTCAAGACGCAGATGTGTCCTGGCCTTTTTTCTCTATTAAATTCTGTAAAGAGGCATTAAGTAATACTGTAAACTTGAATTACACTTCAAAAATAAGCACCATTAACATACATTCTACATAAACTTACTTTGCCTTTTAAATGACACTTTTTTTGCCACACAAACAATCTGTTCTTTACATGTAAATAAAAATAAGCAATATTTAATCACTACACAAAAATATCATCAAATTTCACCTCATTGCACAATGAAAAAGCATTGAGAAAAAGCACTGGAAAAAACACCGCACATTATTTTTATCTTTTTTTTTATGCATTTTGCCATTTTCTTACATTGAGAGCAGTTAAAACATTGTCAGAGCAATTTCCTGAGTTTCAAAAGTTTCCAATTTCCAGCTCAGAACTAACTAACTAATCATGTTATTACATGTATCCTTTTCCTAAGCATACAAAAACACTTGAATTTAAAAAGAAAAAGGCTATAATAAAAAGACAGAAAACCATCCAAAAAAAATGTTTTTCCTTTCAAAATGTTATAATATGCAAAACATTTAGAGTCACAATATCTACTATATAATATGAACCATATTTAAAGGCCACAGAATTGCAGATAGTATTGAAATACTATTAGAAGAAACTTCAACTTGAAAATAACAGAGATATATGAACAGCCAGTAAGTGTATGAAAACATGCTTCTAATTTCTCACATTGGACAAAGGAGATACACAGATTGCAAACACTGTTAAGAATCCCCTGGCCCAGAGGCATGCACTCTGTAGTTTCTACATTAGTTCTCTTTTTCTCTTTCCTCTGGAAGATACCAGTAAGAGAATACGAATGGATTTGATACTAAAACCTTCCAAACCACAGAAGTGCTATGCTTTTCAAATATTTTAAAGTTTACAAAGAGCTCTTCTAATATACCATCACATGAAAACTTCAATAATGCCCAAGCTATCTTCCCTTCTGGCATATAGGATTTGAAAATGGGCAAAAGAAGAGGGATCATAAATTTTCTTTCCCAAATTACGTGTTACTTAAACTATACTAGGTAGGAGGGCAGGAGGTAGTATAGGTTTAAACAACTTCATAAAAATATTTATGATGCACAAACTCTGCTTGCAAATTTATCAATGGTAATGAAGAAATATTACCAGATTTACCAAAATAAGACATAAAATTGAAGTTGATACAGTATAGAACATAGCTTCTTTCATTTAGGTTTTACTCATAGACTACCATAACTACTTTTGACTGCTCCCCTATTAACAATCATTATCATCATAATATTGAAGTAAATCTGGCCGAAGGGCTCAAAAGTGATATTTTTTTAACCAGGTGAGAAAATATAGACACAAAAAGTGAGTATGCAACTGCATATACTCCAATACTCCACATTTTAGTGTTGTTTTTAATCTCTTTTAAATCATATTAATTTATACATAGGGATATTTTTATTTCATTAACAAGTATAATTTTATAATAAATTGTCAAAAGGAATTGCCTATTTTAATGTATACAACACTTCTAAACATTACAAAAGTGTGCAGTTTAGTTTATTGGCATGTTTTCCCATGAATTATTACAAATGTAAGAAAGTGAATAATACTTCACCAGTCATTAGCATTTCTAAATAATAAACATATATTCCTTTTTGTGGAAATAAATTCAAAGATAGGCTTTTTCTTTTAAAAGCATGCATGGATGATTTATGAAAACACATTTTTTGAGTGTTATTTTCATTAAAATGTTTGCTTATTTGGGAAATCATTCTGTATTTCCAGGATATTTTTGGTAACAATCCTATTATTCCTGTCCAAATGATTTTTTAAACTAAATAAAAAGCAACACAATTGTTTGCGAAAATTATATGTTGAAAGTATTCTATATATCCAAAATCAAATTTATTTTAGTAACTATCTCATACTAAAAAATTATACATTACCACACTAAACCTGTATAAAAAATTATACTTTACATACTTACAGGACTTGTTAGCTAATGAAACAAGAGGAGTCAATGAAAGTTTCCGAAAGTTGGCTCTTTTTCAAAATAAACGTAAAAATCTTTTAAACTGGACAGATTCCTTTTATGATGATATTAAAAATGTCTTCTGATTTAAATTAACAGGATTGTGACCTACTAGTTTAGAAGTTACATGCCCCCAATATAAAATATAGTTCTTTAGTGCTGTCTTTGCTGCCACTCAGGCAAATGGTTGGTTCTGGGAGTCCTAGAAGGCAGTAACAAGTGGCAGACAGCCCACCATCTCACCTCTGAAGACCTTTCAGCCTATGGAAAGGATAAGACTGCAAGATAATCTCAGACCCAACTTTCCTCATAGAAAATGCATACACAGAAGAACAGAACAAAAGGAAAGAGATGAGCCACATACAAAGCAGAAAAAAGTATGACAACGAGTTCCCTTCTGCAGGACAGATAAAATGAAATGATTTTATGTATTTGGCTTCAAAAGCAAAAAGAATTCAAGTGTTGTTGTTAAATAGCCTTTCTTTCTTTACTAATATTAATACACACCTCTGAACTGGTTTGAACCAGTTCTCAAAGCACATTACCTCTCACAGAAGCCTTTAGGACTTTGCTAAATGTCAAACAACAATTAATACAAAGGTAGCATTTTCTCTTTGAGAAAGAATCAGAGCACTTCAGACTTTAAAATTGCAGCTGATAATTTTCTTAGACATTTTGTAATCCATAAAAATTCTCTTTAATATTTTTAACAGGTAACATTACTTGGAATTTGATTCAGTAAAAAAATTAAACTTCTCTTCAATTTTGAAAAACAATTTTTTTTCTTATAAGTGAACATTGTTCCTAATAAACACACGTTTAAAGCAGAATTGATTGAATTATTTCAAATAAAACTAATTTTAACCTACAAACCTTCATACTTCTAAGTCAAGGACATTTATTTTACTTTAGCATGACTTTCAAGCACCCTGGTTTAATTTCAGAGAACCTGCAGAAATGAGAAAAGAGATGTTTTAAAGATAAAATTTTCAAATTGGCTAAGAAATGTTTCTTTTTTAAGTATTTATGCTTAGTGATATTTACTATCAAAGTGCTCTCCTTTGTCTATGTTTATGTTTCTTTTAATCTATTATCAAAACAAATATAACCCTAAGGCTGCGGGTTACTCCTAACTCAATAGTCAACACAATTTAAGATTTTTTCAAAACCTCTCAAAAGCCTTTATGAATTTGGCCTTCATGAAGAAGAGTCTGCTATATGGAGGATAAGACGGAGTCTGCATTACACTGTTTTTGTGCATAAAGCATCAAGAAATCTCTGATAAAGCAGGGAAGTCTGATTCTGGCCATGCAATACTTTCAATTGTCTCATGGTAAAATTTCAAGGAACATTAGGCAATAAAACAGATCATTAATCTCAACAATTCTGGTCTAACTACTCCTTTGTAAAAATATCTGAAATGTCACTTGTTTTCATGCTCAGAAATAAAGCTACCTTTTTCTACACTGTAGCCAAGAAACATTTTATTACATGCCATACACAAAATGGCAAAAATGAAATAAGTGGTTACCCTAACTAAAATTGGATGGGAGGCATGACTTAAGAGCATATATCCTCAGGAAATTTATCCATCAACAGATCTTTAATCTTGGACTTGGCATTTTCTGTTGTTGAATAATGGTCACAATAAAAAAGGACATTTTAATGTATGTCAGCAAAAATCATTAATGGAACTTATGAAGACATATAAATTCATATTAACTGGAGAGTTTCTGCTAAAAAGTTTCCACACTGTCAAACTAAACTACATTTTAGCAAAAGTCCAATTCCATTTAAAAATAATTTTTCTTTCAAAAGAATAATTTAACAGCAAAGCTTAATCTATGGTATGTATACATATAATCTAATTACATAATATATTATCAAAGGAACACAAATATATTTAATATATTCTATATTATTTTTTAGAATTTCAAAGTTATGATAAAGTTTTATCAGACGATTTCTGAAAATAAATGACTTTTTTATTGCTGGTTTATCGCACCACATAAATGTAGCAGGGAAGTTACACCCTAGTCCAAGTATGAATCTAGGCCTAAACCATGAGGTTCAATTCAGTTAACTATTATGATAAACAGACTGAGCATACTGTTACTGTTTACCTAACTACATATGGGCAATTATCATTATTAATACCAGAAATCTGTACCCACCTGAAGCTATGGCTTGTGAGGTATTTAATGACAGCTGGTTTGATGCGAGCAACTCCTCCCTGGCTGTGGTTTCCTCTCCCAGTAATCACAGAAAGATAGGGCTTACCACCATTCTGTTTAAACTCTGTTACAACAGGAATTGGAACAGATAAAATCACTTCTTACATTCTCAACAGAAAACATGCCTTAACTACTCAAATGCATATGAAAGGTTCATGATGATTTAGAGGCTCATTACCTCAGAAAGCCCCCAAATTAAAAATATGTTTTAAAACATACACTGCTGGGCTGGGGTTGTGGCTCAGTGGTACAGTGCTTGCCTAGCATGCATGAGGCACTGGGTTAGATTCTCAGCACCACATATAAATAAATAAAATAAAGGTCCATCAACACCAAAAAAATATATTAAAAAAAAAATACATTGCCTCACAGCAATTTCTCCACCTGAAAAACTTAAGTGGAACTTCTCCTATGGGAAAGGAGATTTCCATGCATTACTGCAAGTTCTCTCTGAAATGATGGTGACAGCAACAATATTAATTACATCTAACAATTACTATACACAGAGGGTTGGGCATGCTTTAAATGACTTATATTTTTGTCTGAATCACAGTTTTGCCAACAAATGACTGTATGACTGTGCACAAGTTACTTAGCTTCCCCTGTGTCTGTTTTCCTCATCAGGAAAATAAGATAACAGGATTACTTTATAGACTACCCCCCAGGAATAGCTATTAGCAAACTCACTAATTATACCATGAAGTGTAGTCCTACTGTTAAAGATGATTGTTAAGAAATTCTTCCTGATAGATAACAGTTAAAATACTGAATGAGCCTAAGATTTTTGAACAACTAAAGTTCCTGCTTTAGAAATGACCTTGGGAAAGCCAGTATATAAATCTTGAAGTTAATGACAGCTGTAAAAGCACAAAAAACAAAACCTGCTCATGATACAAAGTTGATTTAATGAATTCAATAAATATCTTCGTTCATAAATAGCACAAGTTTTGCTCTTAGCATAAAATACATAGAAACATAACATAGCATTTCATCTTCTGCTTATTAAGTTGTCCTAATACACCAAGAAAACCCCATCATATGTTTTTTCAAGTTTTATCATCTCCAGAGCAATGTTAGGCTTAGGAAAAAAAGAATTTTGTATTTTATTTTTATTGATTGATTGATTGATACTGGGGATTGAACCCTGGGATGCTTTACTATTTAGTTACATTCCCATTCCTTCTTGTTATTTTATTTATTTATTTATTTATTTATTTATTTATTTATTTAGAGACAGGATCTTACTAAGTTGATGATGGTCTTGCTAAATTTCTGAGGCTAACCTTAAACTTTCGATCCTCCTGCCTCAGACTCCCAAGTCACTGGGATTACAGGTATCTGCCACTGCACCTGGCTAGGCTTAGAATTTTAAAAGAACACATTGCTCTTGCATTTTTAATTCCTTATATTTGCCTAAATTTCCCATTTCTACTCTAATCCATAGCCATTATTTCAAGCAATGTTGTTAAAACTCATCTCTTTCTGGGTGCTACCTATAGTTAGGTTTCCACTTTATAAAAAGGCTTTATACTACACACCTGTAAATAAGGGAACTGTTGTTTAGGTATGTTATACCCCAAAAGTTTACTTACCAAAAATACCTTAAATCTCTTAACTGACCATAATTCACTCTCACACACTCCTTCATTATTGTTCCCCTTATAGGTTAGGTCATTTATACCACCTCACCTTTCAAAGTTCACATGCTGCCCTGAAGGTATTGTCCAGTTGATTCACATGCCTCAAAGTGGGAGTTCAGAGGATATTTGCTTCATTAATTAATTAAAGCGTATGTTTAACTTCCCAAATTACAGGCTGTTCCTGCTATTTAACACTTTTGAAAAAACTCTTTAACTCACTTTTCAGCACATTCCAGACTATTTCAACTGCAAATATATCAGTATGTATCTCAAAAAAGCACTCTTTTAAAAAATGTCACTACAAGTCAGACACACTGGTTATGTGTCAGTAGTCATAGCTACTTAGAAAGCTGAGGAGGAGGATCACTTGAGCCCAGGAGTCAGAGAACAGCCTGGGCAACAGTGAGCCCCCATCTCAAAAAAAAACAAAAAACAAAACAGCAACATCACCATCTTACAAAATTAATAACTCCTTAATATCATCAGTTTCTAAAAGTTTCTCTCCCAGTTATTTTTAAAATGTATTTTTAAAGTGATTTGTTTGAATCAGGATTTATTTTTTCCACATTTTTACTGGTGTATACATGATGATGGGACTTGATGATTTGTTGGTACATTTTCCTACATGCACACAATATAACAATATAATTTGGTCAATAAATTTCCCCAGCACTTCCTCCCACCCTCCAATCAGGATTTAAATAAGTCCACATATTACATTTGGTTGATGTGTATATGTTTGTACACATAATACACACACACACACACACACACAGTGGTGCTGGGGACTGAATGGAGATTGAATGGCTAGTATGTGTATATATGTACACGTATGCATACACATACACATGCATTTTGTTTTCAATACTGGGATTGAATTAGGAATACTCTATCCTGAGCTACATCCCCTCCCTTTTTTGTTTTGAGATAGGGTGTTACTAAGTTTCTCAGGTTGCCCTCAAACTTATAATCCTCCTGCCTTGATCTCCTGAAAAGCTAGGATTATAGGCAGATGCCACCATGCCCAACTTAGTGTTTGTTTATTTGTGGTCCTGGGGAATAAGGATTTGGCTCAGGTGGACACTGAGCTACATCCCAAGCCCTTTTATTTCTTATTTTGACACAGGGTCTCACTAAGCTGCCCAGGCTGGCCTCAAATTTGCAAACTTTCTACTTCAGCCTCCAGAGGGATTATGGGCCATGCACCAGCACTACTGGTCAGCTTGGTATATTTCTTAAGTAACTTTTAATCTAAAGGTTTTTCCCTCCTTTTGTGTTTTTCTTTAAAAAATATTGAGGAAAAAATGATTCATTTATCCTAGATTTTTGACAATCTGGATTTGCTGATGCATCCCCATTCGTGTTGTTTAACATGTTCCTCTATCCCGCATAAATCTCTACAATATGTAATCAGAGCTAAAGGCTTGATCAGCTTCTGGTTGGATTTGGGGGCAAAAATACTCTGTAGGTAGTGATGTGAACTTAAGTCACAAAACACAAGGCCCAGATGTCTCTATTTTTTTTTACAAATCTACAATTTTGACAATCCTTTTATGTTGTGACAAAAAGCAATGCAGGGCAGAGCAACAGTTTTTCCCCTGAAAACGCTTCTATTCAACAATACTACCATCTGGTGGTGATTTGCAGTAACTACAGGCTACTATAGGTCACCTCATAACAAGATGGGCTTTGGCTTCCAGAAAAAATTTGTATTTTAGCTATGAAGAGGTGTTACCATGGGCAAAGTATTTCTTTTTTCTTACAATTTTTTTAATTGAGATAAAATTCACATAACAAAATATCATTTTAAATGCATAATTCAGTGATTTTTAGTATATTTACATTTTACAACCAATCCCCCTAATTCCAGAACAGAGAACATTTATCATCTCCAAAAGAAATTCTGTGCCTATTAGCAGTCACCTCCAATCACACTCCTTTCCAGCCCCAGACACCATGAATCTATTTTCTGTCTTTATGGATTACCTATTAAGACATTTGAATAAATGGAATCATACAATTCCACTGTATGGATCTACTACATTTTGTTTGTGTATACACACACACACAGAGATTATTCAATGATGTAAAAAGAAGGAAATGTTATCATTTTCAAATATGGATAAACCTAGAGTGCATTATATCAGTTAAAATAAGCCAAGCAGAGAAAGACAAATACTGTATAATTTCACTTATATATGGAATCTGAAAAGGAAAGTCCAGGAGAAGAGAGTAGTGGTAGCTGGGAGATATTGGTTAAGTGTACAAACTTTCAATTTTAACAGTAAGTTCCAAGGAGCTTGTGTAACACTGGCAGCTATTACAAATATCACTGTATTATATACTTGAAATATGCTAGGTCTAGATCACAAGTATCCTCACCACACACACAGAGAGAAAAAAAGTGGTCACTCCAGGAGGTATTGGGTGTACTGACTTGACAATTCTGCAAAAATCTATCACCTTATTATTTTTATATTTTACTAAATATCAATTAAACAATTTATATCCTATAAATATCTATTGCTTAACAAACATCAACTGAACAAAAATATACAATATTACTGAAATGTCTCATTTATAAGTCACAAAAGATTCTCAGACTACACTACACCTCCCTTCAATAAATATAGCAAATAACCAAGACTGAGATATAAAGGGAAACAATGTGAAAAATGGTCATTCCAATGAGAACTGTCTACAAGAAGGCTCTATGGAAGAATGACGAATATAGCTATGCTAAGCCAACAAGACACTCATATACGTATGGCACAGATATCCCCAGCCTGCATGTTCAGTTGCTCCTGAATTTGCAAGTTATATCAAAAGACAATTTCTATTCACAATAGAAAAATGGATCATCACCTCACTCCTACCTTCAGTTTTCTGCTGTAAAACTGTCATCAAATGTTCTATTGCTTCATCCACATGCAGCCCATGGAGGTCTAAGACATTCTGCGGCAGCAGGGAGGCATTAACTTTCTCAAAGATCTCCACAGCAGCAAGGTGGTTGGCTTCTTTCATTTTCTGCTCATGAAGACTGCCCTTTAATTGTCAACAAATCACCAATGGACATTTCAGATATTTTCTACTTAAATGAAGAGGAAACTAACATTTCCTCTGCTCTAAATAAAAGGCAGAACGATAAGCCTAAAATCTCAAATAATCCAACGGGCTAAAGTACAAGAACCGCACCAAAATTTAGGTAAATTTCTGCAAATTAATAATGTAGTTTTAAAATATTGAATCATGGTTTCTACCAAATTTTTTGAACCAAAAATCATAAAAGAAGGAAACTAAACACTAGCCATCTCATGAAAGAGCCCACTCATTCAATATTGATAACAAGGTGTGCCCTTTGATAATCTTGGTTTCAGGGTCATTCCCTCTCATCATCCCACAATTACCTCCTACAGTCATCACCAGGGCCCTGTTATCAGGGCTCACAGAGCTATGCCAGCTTGACACCTTTCTGTGGTCAACCACAAAACAGCCATTGTGGAACCACAAAATGAAAAGTAAATCCAGAGGATTTCTTAAAATACCATGCAAAATGAGCCCCGGTGGAAATTTAATTTCCCTAAAAAATATTAATGTCATTTTCTTTTTCTGACCATAAAAGTGATACATTACTAGAGATTCAAATACAACAGAAAGCCCAATACCCACTAATTCCACTGAGATATATTCTGCTTCCTTTCCTCCAGAAAACTTACCCATTTAGAAGTGGCACTGAATGATGGAATCTAATCTTAAAGAAAATATGGACTGTCAGAATAATATGTAATTCACATAGGCTATAAATATGAAACAACTGAGTGGCTGGGGCTCAGTGGTAGCGCACTTGCCTGGCCATGTGTGAGGCACTGGGATCATTTCTCAGCACGACATATAAATAAATAAAATAAAGATTTATCAACAACTAAAAAAGTGTTTAAAAATATATAAAACATAGCATTCAAAGGAGATGAAATTCACACAACCACATTTTGTTTACATGAGAACGCCTTATTGATATCATTTATATAATCTCCAAACCACGCTCCCTACCCAGTATAATATAATCACAACACAGTACAGGTGTTATCTGCTTTAAGTTATTTAGATACCACCATAACTGACAAAGAAATGAATTAAAATCAGTTTTCTACTTTACCTGCTGGGCATAAAAGGTGGCAACATTTTTCTTCCCCATTCGGTAAGCTTCCTTAGCTTTGCTATAGCATTCCATCCTCTTCTGCTGGTGCAGGAAAGCCTCTGCCCTGTAGTCATCATACTCAGGGTACTCGAAATCCTGGAAAGATGGTTCACTTGGGGTATCTTCAGTCTCCTTCAATTTCTTTGCCTATAAGATATTACATAGTAAGTAACATTCAAAGACAGTAAAAAACACATATCTTCAGAAAACACATACAAAACTTGGGCTCTCTCATTTATCATCTTTCTTCTCAAAAAACAGATTCTACCTTTTAAGTCAGGCATTTATTGACTATCAGTAACTTTTTCATGTCATTAATGTTACCCCCCCCCCTTTTTTAACCATTCTTACCTCAGGAGATGATGAAGAGTTCCCTAAAGTTATGAAAATATAATTAGGTCACATACAAGCCAAAAAACAGAATATGAGATATTGAAAGAATAAAACTCATTTATCCAATGGAGGAATTCCAAGTTCATTAAAGGTAGAAATGGCATATTTATCTTTTTAAAAATCCAACTGAGAACTGGTGGTATATCAGTGGTAGAGCACTTGCCTAACATGTACAAGGGCCCTGAGTTCAATCCCCAGCACTGCAGGGGGCGAACTGATACAATAAACTGAACAATCTTCTCTTTAAAACAGAAGAGCCAGTCGTGGTGGCCCATTCCTATAATCCCAGCAACTAGGCAGGAGTATCAAAAGTTCAAAAGCCAGTCTCAGCAAAAAGCAAGATGCTAAGCAACTCAGTGAGACTCTGTCTCTAAATAAAAAATACAAAATAGGGCTGAGAATGTGGCTCAGTGGTCCATTGCCCCTAAGTTCAATGCCTAGTACCAAAAAAACAAAACTGAAAAAAGAGCTTGAGGAGTTATCATGGCTGGTAGTTAATAAAGATTGTAACTTTGTTCATGGGGCAGTTTCAACCAGCTAATTAGATGAGGTCAGCCACTAGCTACTGAGGTCAATTAGCTATTACTAGCTATTACTCAATTTCAAAGATCTTTTTAAAAAAATTATCATGTGATAATAATCATGTGATAATATTATCATATTAAAATTATCATGTGATAATAATAATGTATAAAACAGACCCTTAAAGGAAAAGTCACTGTACTGTAAAGATAATGAAAATTAACTATTATGTAAATTGCCTCAGTGCTCTCCACCAAAGAGGAAAATTATATTTTTAAAATAATATTGTCACATCGTGCATCCAAATATCTCTAGAATATCAAAAACCAGTGTTAAAAAATAAATAAAATACAGCCCAGGCATTGTGGTGCACATTTATAATCCCAGCTTCCTGGGAGGCTAAGGCAGGAGGATCATAAGTTCAAGGTCAGCCTGGGTTCAATGAAAAGAAAGAAAGAAAAATACAGTGATTTTTTTATATCCAATTTACCTCATTTATCTTCTTTTGGTGTTTGCAAAGAACTGCCTGCAAACAGCAATTTCGTCTCTCCTAGCTTATTATAGGGGAGGGAATTAATTAATACTACTTAAACTTACTTCCTTAAAAAGTAAAAGAATTCCAAGCAATAAGTGCCACACCAAGTAATTTAATAAACATTTATAGGCATTCAATACCAAAACCAAAACAAATTATAAATTTTAAATATCATAAACAAGTCATATTTTTTCTGATATCATGAACTGAAAGTAATAATGTAGGTTATTTGTTAAAATTTAAAAAGCTGGAAATTGTTATTTTGTTAGAAGTATTATCAAGAGATAAATTATAAAGTCATAAAACAATCCTTAATAACTTTGGCTTAAAATTTTTCTGTAATCTTTAATGTATAGTAAATATTATATAAAAATTATAATGTATTATATAATGTACATGTATCATACTAATTCATTAAAATTTTTTTTTCACATTTCTTGTCTGTGAACAGAGTTCAGAAGCCAAGAAAGACTAGAAAAAAACTGGTATAATATATACTAGTAGATGATTATATAATTTCTCCACTATTATATTTTAGCTTATTTGGACCCTAGAACTATAGAGGCTTGAAAGAATAATAACATTACCATGCTTCTAACTCATTACCAGACCTAAATCAATCAATTAATTTTTGCAACAAACACCCAACTTATTTTATGAAAAAACAATGCAAGGATGCCTCTTTTATAAAAATATTCACAGACCCTATCTTCTTATTCACTCTTGCTGGTGCTTAAGCACAGACCAGTTTATATTAAAGTTCAAATATTCTGAGTGCCTGGCTTACCTTCCTGATAAAATCAAAGACTTCAGCGAGGCAGTTTAATAAAAATACTTTCTACAGCCTGGTGCAGTGGTGCATGCCTGCAATCCCAGCGACCTGGGAGGCTGAGACAGGAAGATGGCAAGTTCAAAGCCAGCCTCAGCAAAGTCGAGGCACTAAGCAACTTGGTGAGACCCTGTCTCTAAATAAAACCAAAATAGGGTTGGGGATGTGGCTCAGTGGTTGAGTGTCCCTGAGTTCAATCCTCAGTACCCCCCCAAAATAATACTTTCTACAGTGTTTGAAATTTGCACAATGCCTAACACTATGGACATCATAAGTCTCTTACAGCAAGGGTCTCTTTTTACTAAACAATGCAAATCATATTTGGTTCTCTAATAAGAGATCTTTCATTGCCTGTTTTCAAAGAAGAAAAAACAGTAAATGATAAAAGATACTTTCTCAGGTACTCTTTTAAAATGCAGCTGGCATTTATTTTTATATCCATTTCATACGAATGTGCTATATTATAATTTCATTAACAAGAGCCAAGTGAAATATTATTTCTTTCCTAAAAATCCACCTAATAAGTATCACTTATTCTCTTATAAGCCTGATTGATGCACTCTAATGCCAAAATCATTTCCTATGGATAACAAACCTGTACATTTTAATAAAGGCTAAAGAAATAAGTAGTAATATTAAAATGTACAGATTTGTTATCCATAGGAAATGATTTTGGCATTAGAGTGCATCAGGCTTGTTAAAGAATCCTAAAAGATCTTTACCAGTTTTGTGACACCTGCCCATATTTTGTGAGCAAGACTAATCTCCAGAATAACTTAACATTTTGGTCAAGGTTTATATAATTCACACAAACTCCCTTTTCTGATTTTCCAGTCATCTCCCACTTCAAACAATACACCTCTCCTCCCTATCATTTCCCCCATCATCAGAATGACCCACAGTGCCTTGAATACCATTAGGACAGAGAAATAATCTTCATTTCTAGTCTGGCCTACAAGGCCGCATGATCATTCTGTACACTATTTGCATCTTATAATAAATGGCATCTATCTATCATGGTACCTTATTTTCCATATGATCAGAGGCATCAAGGATATCACTTAGATTCTGTTCCAAGAACAGCAATAATAGGTCACATGAATAACAGAATTACCCAAGTCCAATATATCAACTATGTCATGGTGAAATATTCAAAGAAAAAAAGGAACAAGTAATTTATCCCTGAGAATTCTTAGAAATAACGATAATATAGGGCTGGAGATACAGCTCAAGGGTAGTGCTTAATGTTTTATTTTTTGATGCTAGGGATTGAATCCAAACAAGTCTTTACCACTGAGCTATATCCCCAGCCTGGTAGAGCTCTTACCTAGCATGCCAGAAAGAAGGAAGAAAGGAAGGAAGGGAGGGAGGGAAGGAAGGAAGGAAGGAAGAAGAAAGGAAGATAAAAAGAGCAATATGATAAAGTTATGTAAAAATGTCTACTTA
Source organism: Marmota monax (assembly GCF_021218885.2). Lineage (NCBI taxonomy): Eukaryota > Metazoa > Chordata > Mammalia > Rodentia > Sciuridae > Marmota > Marmota monax. Next base: position 2,092,789 of record NW_026691950.1, on the reverse strand, counting down.
TATAAGATTAATATACAAAAATTTTTTATGCATTTACAGTGAACAATACAAAAATAAAATTAAGAAAATAATTCCAATGTAAAATGTGCAACAACTTTGGAAAAAGAGCAGGGTACTTTCTCAAACAGTTATGTTTCAGCCCACATATTTACACTCTAGATCCATTATATTATAAAACCCCACTGCTATTCAATTTTGGGGGTGCACATGGAATTCTAAACCAAATATGCTATTGGTCATTAAATTTCCCATAGTCAATGGTGAGAAATAATCCTTAAAATTATTATGCTTAATGAACAAATCTTATTTTATATATAATTATCTACCATTATAGTGAAAAAGTAAGTAATTGTATACCTTTTTCTCTTTAGTCTTCTGTGCAGTATGAGAAGTGACATTCTCATTTTGGTGAACAAACTCTTGAGCTACAACTGTTTTTACAGGATCTCCTTCGAGAACACAGTTTAAAAATTGCACTGTGTGTTCTAACGAATAGCTGTAGAAAGTTTAAGTACAAATACAATGTCAATATGTAAAAATAAGATATGTGGAGACATTAGCATAAGCAATCATCAAGTATTTTGTAAGAAATAAATTTTCAACACTGAAACAAAATGTTTATTGTGTATTTCAAAGAGTCAAGAATGATCTACAGGAAGCTGATCAGGAACAGGATCACAAAAACTAACTTTAAAATTCTTAAAAAATTTCCAAAAGGTAACAATGGAGGGAGGGAGGGATGAAGAAAGGTTGATCAATGGGTACTAAGTTACAGTTAGATAACAGCAAGATGTTCTAATGTATTATTATATAGAAGGGTGATTATATTATCTATATTATCTACATCTATATAATATTAAACCACATTGGATACCCTCATGTTCTAATATCTAAAGAAATTAATTCCAAAGAAAATGATAAATTATTTCACACTACTCATTATTTCAGACTATTTATGCCTCTCATTTCTTCCATTGGCCAGATAATGAAGTGTTGACCATATCTGAATATTTTTGAAATGTTACAGGCAGTTATCTAAAATAGTATGTATTAGTACTCTTCAATTTATCATAGATGACTTGTGAAGGGAAGCCATTTGGGACTTGCAATTTCGCTTTAATCCTCTCATGATGCTGCCTTAGAAAAGCTCAACACAGAGGGGTTTCTAGGGGCTGAACGCTACTAACAACTATCCAATCTTTTTGAGCCCTTAAAATCACCTACCAGCTGGACATGGTGGTCCACACCTGTAATCCCAGAGACTTGGGAGGCTGAGGTAGGAGGATCATAATAAGACCCTATCTCAAAATTTAAAAAGCTGGGGATGTAGCTCATGGTAGAGCACTCCTGGGTTCAATCCCAAGGATCACAAAAACAAACAAAAAATCATCTGCCCACTCATGGGGCTGGAAGTTAGTCCCCACCACTGGTATTGTTTTGAGGGTTATGGCCCTAGATGATTATACTTCATTCATAAGTATAGATTATAAGATTATAGTTCAAGTATAGAAGTAACTTAGCCCACCTACCCTCCTTACCATAATGAAGCTGAAGCTACTGTTTGCTAAAAGAATCAGCTGTTGGCAGATAACCACCCACTCCAAGAGCCTGACTAACCAATCACTCTGACCATCCCTAGAAAGGACTCATGGAACCCCCTCACCTTGCCTGGGGAATACAACTCTGAATTGTTTCACCTCAAATCCTCTGGCCCCTGCCCCAACAGAGGAGAGCTACCAGATGCCAGCAACACCTCCCTATCCCGGAACCTTCAGAGATCTTAATACATAATTTTAAGAAAACAGTAGGTTGGTAGTAAAAATAAATTTTAAAATTATGGATTGAAATAATACTATTTAAAAACTAATTTAAATGACTTACTTAGAACTTTGCATACTTAACAGAATAATATTCTTTTCAAAAGTACTCTATAAAATATTTATAAAAAGTAATCATGTATTAAACCACAAGGAAAATCTCAAATTCCAAAAAATAGAACTCTTTTTGGCCATTTTCTTTCTTATTTATTTATCTATGCACGCAGTACTAGGGGTTGAACCTTAGGGCCCTCTACAGCTAAATTATATCCCCACCCCTTTTTATTTTTAGTCAGGGTCTGGCTAAATTGCTGAGGCTGGTCTCAAACTTGGATCCTCTTGCCTTAGCCACCTGAGTCACTGGGTTTACAGGTGTCTACCATCATGCTTGGCAAGAAAAAAATTTTAAAAGGGTCAACCTTACTAGTAATTAGGAAAAGAGAGAGAGAGAGAGAGAATAGAGAGAGAATTTTAATATTTATTTTTTAGTTTTCAGCGGACACAACATCTTTGTTTGTATGTGGTGCTGAGGATCGAACCCGGGCAGCACGCATGCCAGGCAAGAGCGCTACTGCTTGAGCCACATCCCCAGCCCAGGAAAATAAAATTTCAACAATAATGAAATATCTTTTTTCCTATCAGATTGGCAGAAACTTAAAGTTCCTAATATCCAGGGAGGTTATACTCTCTGTACATATAATTAATACAGCCAGTCTTTATTAAAGGAAATTTGCATTAGCTATAAAATTTTTCAATGACACACACTATAAAGCAACAATTTCACTTTTAGGAATTATCCTACAATAGCATTCACCCATGTACAGAAAGATGTATGTTCAGGGATGCTCACTGTAACATGGTTAGAATTTTCTTACCAGAAACAGAGGTATATTTAAATAATTATGGCACTTTGGATTAATCTGCAGGCTTGAACAAGAAAAGAGCAGATCACAAGGACAGAAAAATAAACACTAGCAAAACTACAAAATCAGTACATAAAATACAATCTCTTATTTAAGTACACACACACACACACACACACACACACATGAAAGCAAATAGGCACATATCATTAGCACATATGTAAGAAAAACATTGAAGAATATGCATTCCCAGGAACTGTTAGCCTTCTACATTATATACATTGCATTTAAATTTGTTTATATATTATTTTTTAATGAGAAAAAATAAAAAAAGATTATTTGGCATATGCTTTCAGTGACATCAGAGTAGAAACTCTAGATACTCCTTCTAGTACTCACTTGTGATCCTTGAAAATGTCCACCAGAAAATTTTGGTTAATGGCTGGAAATATCTTAAAGAGCTGCTTCTCCTTTAGTTTAGTGGCACAATCTTTTTCAAACATAAGTGTCTCCCTTTTCTAAAACAAAAACATAAAAATCACCTTTTAAGATGAAATTTATAACACAAGCAATGCTAACCAAAAGAATAATTATTTTGTTGCAAAAAAACTAAGAATTTACAAGCAATCACAGAATTTCTTCACTGATTAATGGTTGAAGTTAGTAGTGTATCATTGCACTATTTATTTATATCCCATTTTTAGAAAGTATTTGAAACCCAAAGGACTTAAAATCAGCATAGTACAGGGACACAGCCACATCAATGTTTGTAGCAGCACAATTCACAATAGCTAAACTGTAGAGTCAACCTAGATGCCCTTCAGTAGATGAATGGATTAAAAAAATGTGGCATATATTCCATATTATGTATATAATGGAATTTTACTCAGCAATAAAAGAGAATAAAATCATGGCATTTGCAGGTAAATGGATGGTGTTGCAGAAGATAATGCTAAGTGAAGTTAGCCAATCCCAAAAAACCAAATGCCAAATGTTTTCTCTGAGATAAGGAGGCTGACTCATAGTAGAGTAGGGAGGGGGAGCATGGGAGAAATAGAACTCTAGATAGGGCAGAGGGGTGGGAGAGAAAAGGAAGGAGCAGGGTAAGGTTAGCAAGGGTGGTGGAATGTGATGGACATCATTATCCAAAGTAACTGTATGAAGACACAAATTGGTGTCAACATACTTTATATACAACCAGAGATATGAAAAATTGTGCTGTATATGTGTAATAAGAATCGTAATGCATTCCACTGTCATTTATTTTTTAAAAAATCAATAAAAGACATTATATCATCTGATGATGCAAAAAAAAGAAAGTATTTGAAGTTGCTCATAAATATATAACTATATATATATATAATCACACAGATGTGTATGGGTGTATAAATATGTACACACACACTTATATACATATCCAATACATTCAATCATATTAATAAAAGAATATATATATATACAGTCATGCACCACATAACACCATTTCAGTCAATGACAGACCACACATACCATGGTGTACCACAGCCTAAGTGTGTAGCCTACACTCTCTTGGCTCAAGCAAGTACACTCTATGATGTTCACTCAACATATTGCCTAATGTCACATTTCTAAGAACATTATCCCTGTTTTTAATTGATACATGACTATATATAAATAAATAAAAGGTTAAGCATGGGGTCCAGTCTAGGAAACAGAATTAAATGAAAATCACAAACAAGCACAATTGATTGAGTCAGAAACAATAGCTTAGTATTTGTACTAACTCATACCAAATCATGTTTTTCCTGTAAGGCAATTTCTTCCGACATTATTTCTCTGAGTGATACTTTTTTAGTTTGAGTATTCCAATGATCCAACAAGGGGAGCATTTCGGGTGCTGCTAAAGTCTTCAGCAATTTTTTGCCTGTTCTCTGAGATGATTTTTGTTCAGGATTATCAAGACCAATATGTCCAACCAGGGAAGAATCTACAAGAGCAATATAAGTACTGTCAAATCCTCAACAATTAATGTACAAAATCCAACAGAGGTCAAGGAAATGTGCTACTGTTTTTAGGTTTTACTTTTCAGCTTTTAAATATATAATAGCTCTGAAATTTCAAAATACATCTACACATAATTGCAAACAAGAAATAAAATGTGTAAGTGTAGGAATATTTCAAATGAGAGCATTGATCTGAATAAAACTATTAATCAACTTAGCATATAATGGTGACATGTATTTAGGACACTAATAAATAAAGGAAGTTGCAGCCAATGAATTGAGCAACTGAACCCATTGGTCAGTTCTGCCCAGCTACTGCAAGGACTGAGAGGATCAATATTTTGGCAAATCTGAAACTCACTGGAGGCACACAATAAATATTGAGCTAATGATATTCAAAATAAAGAACTGAACATTCTAAGAAGTTCACAGTAACAGAATTTAATGTGTAAAATTTCAGCATCTCTACAGACACATGCTGACATATTGCTTTGTTTTCCCAGGGAGAGAAGAAACAGCAAACACTGGCATTCCCACAACCACCATACACTCCAGGCTCTTCTACCCCTCATACCGCTCTAACTGTGGAAACTATGATGTGAGCATAGGTCTGAATCCCAACCTAGAGCTCTATGCCTTGGTCACAGCTGGGAGTGGACAAAAGAGATGCCTGGAGGATTTCATGAACAAAGAAGTACCCTTATCAACACTCTTCCACCCCTCAGCAGAAATCAATGAAGACAATGCTGCCTTAAAGGAATCATCTGTAATCAAGTATTCAAGCTGGTAGGATGTACCAAAAAGCAGGCTGGCCTTTGGGCTCTAATATTTTAACATCAGTAAAAACTTTGAATAACCATGTAATTATTCAACAATGCTCTCAGGTATTATATTTTACTGTTCTCAAACCAAAATACTTTTCATTCATGCAGAGCAAAACCTTAATAGGGAACACTTTGACTATATTTATTAGATCATACTTTAGGTGTTTCACAGCACTCATGATAAAGACATAGTACAGAGGTTTTATTCTCCTTTTTTATTTTATATCAAGATTCAATGTTAAAGCTCAGCAAGGTAGGGTATGCCTGTAATTCCATAGGCTGGAGAAGCTGAGGCAGGGGGATCACAAATTCAAGGTCAGCAAGGCCCTAAACCACTCAGTTAGACCCTATCTCAAAGTATCAAAATAAAAGATTCTAGGGATATAGCTCAGTGGTAAACCACCCCTGGGTTAAATCCCCAGTACAAAAAAAAAAAAAAAAAAAAAAGGAAGGAAGGAAGGAAGAGATTAAATATTAAATACTTTTAAAGAACTTTCATTTACAAATCAAAATTTGAGTAACATTTTTGGAAGGACATTTAGAATGAGTTCTCACACACACACACACACACACACACACACACACGTTACAACATTAAGACAAGAACATCAAAAATAAAAATACATGCTTTACCTTGAATAACCTTGCCACAAGATACTTCCTCTTGTCTTTGTCGCTCCTAAAAACGAATGCAGAGCAGGGGATTAACAAAGGAGTGCACTGGTAACCAAGCTCACAGGTTATATTATTTTTCTCTAAAAATCATTTCTTTTTATATAATTGTAAATTGTTCTTACTAACTGTAAGGAAAACAATAAAACTAGATAAATGAAATTATAAATATGGCTATATCTACATACTGTTCCACTTACAGAGCTCTTACGTTGCATTTTCTAAAAAAATGTTTTTGAAATTTAATCAATTCACATTGCAGTGTTTTAGGGAATAAAAACCTCACTGTTTATTTTTTTTCTTTAAAAAAAAAAAAAAAAAATCAACAATCACACTGAGCTCCATCGCTAATTATATAATTGGCCAGTCTGGAAATAGCTCAAATACTGAAAAGAGAAAAACAATCAGTAATCTGTTAACTGGTAAAAGTTCATTCTCTCAAAGTCAAAATTCAATAAAACTTTTATATAGTATGGTAGATTTTATTGAAAACAAAGGTAACAAAATAAGACACAAAAGGAGTTCTTCATATAAAGAAGCCTACCAACCATTACAGATTCTTTCCATTTCTCATGAATCACTTTAGCCAGATTCAGATCTATATGAACCACACAATCCTCAACTGTTAGAGACCCTTGTAAAGGGGAGAAAAAGAAAAGAAAATACATTCATTACTCGTTATATATTTGCAGAAAATGTACTCAACTATCATATGCATTATAAAGCTGATTTGTATTATTAATTAGTAACTTATGCTCATCTATTTACTTAGCCTATTGGAATATTTTTCTGTTGTCATTGTTTTCACACTTCTTAATTGGTACAATTATACAAAGTTTCATAAAGAATCTAAGTTATTCACTTTCCTTAGTTTCAATACATGTAATTGATTCATTTCCATTAGTTCAGATTTTTCAGTAAGTGTGTTCTAAGAAATTAATTCTTGCTTTAAATGTATCTGGAATAGCACCAGAAGACTCAAAGAAGCTCATCTGTGTAAGTGTGAGATTAATACCACAGTAAATATTCAATTCACACATGGGATGGATACAAACTACAATATAAATGTTCTCTACTTCTTCAAATCTCTTTTTATTAAATCCTCTAAGACACATGCTGAGCAAAAATTAAGGCACTATGTGCAGTCAGCACCATAAATTACTTTTACTTTTCAGTTAGCATATGAAATAGTTTTGCAATTAAATAGAACCTCTGTATTTCTTTCACACAAAGACATAATATAGGTAACTTAGTTTTTCCTTACCTGAATCAACACCAACTGGGCCAAATAATTCATTGAGTTGAAAAGCCAGTTCTGGGGGTAATGCCAATTCCAGACAGTCTATGGTCAGAGATTTGGCCATCCCTGGCATGGGATTCAATATCTCAGTTTTATCTTCTTCATTAACTCCAACTGACAAGCTATTTCCTGCCATTAGAATTTTCTCCATTTCCTGTTCATCTACATTCATAAATTCTTCAGAGTTCACAAATTTCACATAATCTTTTGAAAGATTTTCATTTTTCTTTATTTCCAAAGAGTCAGTAAAGTAAACTTCTTCATTTAATTCAAGATTTGAAGTACTTGATACAGAGTTTAAAATATCTGATAAATTTAAAGAAGAACGCATACCATCTTCAGTCTCTGCCGCTACTAGACTGTTCTCTATTTCACTCACATCTTTAGGGGTAGCGGATTTTAGAAGAACTGGAAGAGACTGCTTGAAGCTACATAAACCTGATAGTTCTACCTGGCTGTTAGGAAGTATTTCACTATTACTCTTCAGATCTACAGCAGCATTAGGAAATACATTTGTTATTGATCCAAGCTTTTCAGGAGTTATGGCTCTTATTTCTGCCTGCTCTGAGTTTAACTTTTCAGCATTATAGCTAGACTGTGAATTAATATTACTGATACAGATTCCAGGACTAATTTCTGGCACAAAAGAATTAGAATCCTCTACTGTTTCTCTTTGGCTAATAATTTCCTTCAAATTCAATCCCATAGAAAATGGTCCAACTTGTGATTCATCATATGATTTTTGGAAATTGTCTAATTCGGTATCCTCACATAATTTAGTTTCAGAATCCAACAGAAGACTTGTGGCCCAAATAATATCTTTATTACACCTTTCATATAAATCTTTTAAGGCTTCTAATGAAAAAGATCCAAACAGCTTACAAAGGATGTTAAGATTTTCAGATTCATCAGCACTGGTAAGTTCACTTTCTTCAACATACGTGCTTTTATCATACATTACCCTATATGGAATTGTCTCTTGAACATTTGACTTTGTGTTAATATTGAAAGCTTTTGGTTTAAATCCATCTAATCTTCCTATTAATACTTTGATACAATCTGAAACACTGATTTTATTCTTTTCTATTTTCCATAACAGAGCAAAATCCTGTGGTTCAGTCTGGGTACATGTGCCTACTTCTATTCCGGGGACTCCTCTAGGCATTTCCCCTGGAAATTCAGCTAGAATTTCTGGCCCTACCACTCCAGTAATGGTTGCTGTATTACTAGTGAAAGTTAGAGGCAATGTGTGCTGCCCATGAATCATTTTACTTAGATAAGTTTGATTCTCCTGGGTCATTTCACTGGGTATCATGTCAGCACTTTGTAGAGTGGAGCTCCCCAACAATTTTAGTTCTTTAGGGCATGTGCCCCAACAGGCTTGTGTTGTATATAAGGATATTTCATTCATATTATCATTAGTTCCAAATTCTAGGTTGGGTTCACTTAAACCAGCCTTTGGCATTTTTGATCTATGCTCTCTCTGAGCTAAAGAATCAGATGAAGGCCAGTCACCCACAATATTAAATGAGTTTTTGTCAGGATTTTTATAAGTATCATATTTACAGCTATTGAGAAATTCTGAAGAATCATCACACTGCGACTTCCTGCCATCATCTACACTTTCATATGGAGATCCTTGTTGTTGGATATGATCTGTAATCATGGACACACTATTATCTGATACTTTGCGTGACTGAGGGCGACTATACTTTTTGTCACTTTGTATAGATGAAGCTTTTTCAGATTTTCGGTTCCTTTTTGTTCTCTGACCAATAGTCTTATCAACTGGCCAATCACCAACAAAATTCGATAGCTCATGTCTTGGAAACTTTTCTGAAGGTGATTTGCTTTTTTGTTTCCCAAAGGCCTTTTTCTTTATTGTTGTTCTTTCTTCTAATATTTCACCAGGTGAAGATTTTTCATTTTGAAGTGGTCCAGTATTTGCCAGATCGCAGTCTTGATTATTTTCACCAGAGCAAATACTTGGTGATACTCTATCTGCATCAGTTTTAATACACTGTTTTTCAGATGTCATTTCTACTTGCTCTTCTTTTTCTCTCTTGTCTGCTACTTGAACTTTGCTTCCAGAGTCTGAAAGATAGATGTGTGCAGCTTCCTGAATGAACTGACTCTGAGTGTTATGATGTATACCACTTATTTCTTTCCTTCCTTTGCTTATATCTGCATGGGGGAGATATGTAATATTCTCAGGCAACACCGTTTCTTTGGTCACTTCAGGATTCTTTTCTTCAATTAACTCTAGATGCTTCAGTGATGAGGATAAAACATTTTCTTCTTTTTCAGAGGTAATATCTTCATTGTCTCTTGGGCTGTAAGATATTTTTTAAAAGTATTATAAGGAAGTTTCTTAGTGTTGGCATTAATACCATGATTTAAGAAGTATTCGACTGAAAGACAGGGCACTTACCACTTATTCTAAAAAATTCTAAAAATAAACTACATTAAAATTATAAAAGCCATGCTAGGGATATAGTTCAGTGATGAAGTGCTTGCCTAGCATACAGCAATTCCTGCATTTAATCCCCTGTGTAACACCAAAAAAAAATTTTTTTTCTTTAAAACAAAAGCTAATGTTGATCTTCCCTAATATACTATGAACACATTCATTTGTTGTAGCCTCAAACACTTAGCTAGCATGAGGCTTAACACATCTGAAGCAAATTCTTTGAACTGTAAAGGTATTCATTATGCACTAAATATTAAAGTCAAGGATGTAAATTTGTTCCCAGGAGAGCATACCACCTCCCCAGCTTCTTTCAAACCTATTTAAACTTAGCATATGTAAAACTAGGTCTACCTCTATATCTATATCTGTCATGCATTACTAAAGCAGCTTCATTTACAAAGTCACAAAGAGCCAACCAAGATGATTTACATGATTAAAAGAAATTAGAGAAAGGGGAAGAGATTTCATTTGAGATGGCATCTGTTAAATGTTTTAAAATCATGCTTGATGTTAATTTCAGACTCAGAACACTTTTGCCTAATCTTACACTTTCAACTTCAGTGATTTTTCCTTATTTAATTTGTCCATTTATCCTCCTTTCTTTCTTTATTCTAGGAACCCTCAAAGTCCCAACTCTCCCATGAAGCCTTCCTAAGTGGAATCATACCAGACATTCATTGAACTTTCTATGTGCCAGATTCTATTCTTTACAGTATCCTATGAGGAGACTGTTGTTACTGTCATTTAGTAATAATGAGATAAAGTAGAATTTGTGATCTATCAAAGATTAGAGCTTTGGGATTTGGGCCTAGGAAATATAGCTCAAGTCCATGCTCTTAACCAACCACTTTGCAATACCATTTCTCAATTAAAAATCATTTATGAGTTTTCTCTTCTCCACTCCCAACTCCCTTTTTTGGGGGGGCGGGGGAGTACCAGGGATTGAATTCAAGGGCACTCAACCACCAACCACTGAGCCACATTCCCATCCCTATTTTGTATTTTATTTAAAGACAGGGTCTCACTGAGTTGCTTAGCATCTCGCTGTTGCTGAGGCTGACTTTGATTCTCCTGTCTCAGCTTCCTGTGCTGCTAGGATTACAGGTGTGCACCACAGCGCCTAGCTCCAACTTCCTTTCAACAGAGCCTCTCCATCTTTTATCATCATAAAATAGGCATAATTAAGACCTCTACATATATCTAGGTTCTTCTTTACTCACTTATTTATCAAATATTCATGTACTATAAATACTTAGTAGAATCAGTACTGATATGGTTTGGCTAAGTGTTCCCCAAAGGTCATGAGTTAACCTTAGTTCTCTGAGTGGCACTACTAAGTAATATGGAACATTCAGAGGTGAGAAGGCAAGGTTTTTTTGTTGTTGTTGTTTTTATTTTATTTTTTAACCATACGATTTATTTTTATTTTTTTTTTAGTCATACATGATACCAGAATGTATTTTGACATATAATACATACATGGAATGTACATACATCAATCATATTGTCTATTCTATTCTGCTGCCGAGAAGGTAAGTTTAACGGGATATTTCAAGTACACACCAGAGTATTGTGGGACAGCCCCCGACCCCATCCTTGACTCTTCTTCCTCTTTTGCTTCCTGGCTATAAGGTAATCAGTTTTGCTCCTCCACACAATCCCACCATGATAAACTGCCTCACCCAGGGCAAAAGCAATAGGGCAACCAAGCCAAAAGTAAACCTTTTCTGTTCATTAGATGATTGTCTCACATATTCTGTTATAGTGAAAAGGAAGGTGACTAACACAAGTATATCCTAGATAGTAAACTTCCAAAGGGCTACAACATATATAACTCAGTAAAAGTATATCATGAATAACTAACTTTTATGAGACTAGCTTGAAAGAATATTTTCAGTAAAATATTAGAAAATTAAGATGTGATTTGGATATACATAAAATAACAACAGTGAAGAGATAGGGAAACACTGGAATAGTAGAGCACATTACATAAAGAAGACAGATGTATTCATAGTACAATCACAAATTCACAAAACTCTAAATACAATGAAAAAACTTTTATATTATCTTTCACATGAACTTTCACTTCTCTAACTTAACCTCAGCTAACTCCAGAGGAGACTGTACCTAAACCCTTAAAAATAACAAAAGTCTACCTCATTTTTAAAGTTAATCAGCAGTAATTTTACAAGCTCCAAAAGTAACCGGTTTCAAAAAATATCATGTTTCAAATTGAATTTTTTTACATAAGGCATTTTAACCTACCTGGAACTTCTATCCTCACAAGAATATGCACATAATTCAATACGTTCAATTTTCTCTGGAACTGAAGAACTCATGATTATTGGCACTGAAACAAAACGTTGATAGTGGTCTAACATTCTTGTTATTTTTTCTTTGCTTATCCCATGAATATTACGCCTAAAAATTCCAGGAAAGAAAAGGTGCAAAGGATATTGGTAATTGATTTTTTTTTTTTTAAGAAATACAATGTCTAGGAAAACAATGATACATATACATTTCTCTTTTATTCCTTTTTTTTCCTTCACTACTGGAGATGGAACTCAGGTCCTTGAGCAGACTAGGCAAGAATTCTACCACTGGGCTATTATCCCCATTAATGATACATTTCTAACACATAATCTTAAACTGTTTATTATGATGTAATATATGCTATTTGATTTTAATTTTCATTTTTGTCAGACTTTTTCATAAATTGCCATTTTCTTAATCATCCCATACAATCTTTTCCAAATACCCTTTATCAATTTGTGAAAAAGGAGGTTCCAATAACTTTAAAAGAATTTGTTCTCAAGTCTGCAAAAAATCTCATAAGCATGTGACTGTCATTTCAAGGTATTAACGAACTATTAACTAGCAAGTAACAGACATCACATTATAAAAGTTTCCCCTTGTGCCAGTATGACAGACCAGATGCCCCAAACTGCCCTCCTACTATAATAAAACTAGATCCCAAGTAAATTAAAATGAACATGTTTTATTAAATTTTAAGTTCAAGCAAAGAACAGACTCTGGATATCCAAATATGAAGTTATTTGTGTTTTCACTCATGGTGGCTTATTTCTTCATGTGTTTTTGTTAGTGAGCTCATATTTAGTTGAAACTAAAACATGGAAATCCTTAGCCCTTAAACTAAAGGAGCTTTCATTCATATGGCATCTGGATCTGCATCTGCCCAGGAGGTGAGATGGTTATGCTTTAGTCACTCAAGTGTCTTGTCTTAATGAAAACATGTCAGCTACAACTCTTCTATCCTAGGTTAGAGTCAAGGTTTCAAGTCTGAATCCCAGGGCTAATGTTATTGTTTGCCTCTTGGATGAATCTGGCTTTCATATTTACCTACCTCGATCTTGTCTGGTTTCAGATCACAGAGAAGCAAAGAGATAGAAAATATGAAAGACAGGTTAAGAAACATAGACATAGAGGACAGAGCAAAAAGGTCTAGTACATATCTAATTCAAGTCCCAGGAAGAGAAGAGAGTGTATGGGACAAAATCAACTTAAAGAAAAATGCCGAAAATTTTTCAGAACTGATGAAAGATACCAATCCCCTAATTTCAGGAGCCAAATTCCAAACAAGATAAAAATAAGAAATCCATACTAGAAAACCAGAACCGAAACTGTCATATACCAAAGACAAAGAGATGATATTAAAAAGCATCCAGAATGTTTTTAAAAAAATTTTTAAGGTAGTCATCTACAAAGGAACCAACAATTAGAATGACAGCTAAGTTAACAAAAATAGAAATGAGAAGAGAGTTAAATGTCTTCAAAAACAGAAAATAACTATCAACCTAGAATATACAGCAAAAGTATCTTACAAGAATGAAGACAATAAAAGGATTTTCAAATTAAAATTTAAAAAAAAGAGTTTGACACCAAGCATACCTTCATTGTAAAGAAAATTTTTAAAGAAAAAAAATTCAGGCAGAGGGAAATTCCCAGATGAAAGGTCTACAATGCAAGAAAAAAATGAAGCCCAAAGCAATAACTACATGAATAAGTAAAAACAAATGCTGCCAATATATACTAAACAATGATACCATGTAAGTTGGATGGGAAGTAAGTATCATGGTTACAATGTCTTAAAGTTCTTGTACTTATGAAGAAGAAGGCTAAGAAAATGGTTTTAAAGTTTGTATGATAAAACATATCAAGTAACTATCAAAAGAATAATATAGTGTATATAATCTACAAATTGATAAAGTAAAAAAATGAATACAAAATGTAGATTTAATCAAAAAATTCTAAAATAAAGCATGATAGGAGAAAAAAAACAACTATATAATTTCTTGTGACAGAACAGTCACAGAAAAGGTAAGATAAAGAGAAAGCACAGTGAGACAGTAAGAAGGATGATCAATTACATGAATAACAAAACCACAAAAATAACTAAGTTTATGAGTTAAAAGCCAAGATGGACGGAATAGAATTTTTAAAACCTGACCATAGCAGTTACGAGAGATACATCCAAACATAAAGACATTGAAGGGTTGAAAGCACAAGTATGAAAAAAGAAACACTAAAATACTAAAAGGAAGCTGTCATAGTTCTATTAATATTAGACAAATTAAACTTCACAGCATAATTACTATTAAAAATGAAAGAAAAAAATCACTAGAAAGGTATAAAAGTTTCTTTCATTAGGGTGATATCAAAATCTTAAGCACCTATGAACAAATACTCTCAGTATATATATACAGCAAACTTAGGAAGAAGGATAAAGAGAAACTGACATGTTCAACATAATAGAGGAATATATAACACACCTCTCTCACACTGGGAGATTTCACCATCACTTTCCCAAATACTAATCTATCAGGCAGGAAAAAAAAAATAGCAAGCTATAGGTGATGTTAAGCACCATTAAGTAATAAGCATAATTAATGGATATGCTAACATACTATAACCAGTATACATTCTTATCAAACATGGAATATTTATTAAATAATGACCACTGGGCCATAACACATTTTAAAATATCAAAGAATTAATATGATACAAACCATGTAATCTGATCTCCTATATGTAAATTGAAAATCAATTTTTTAAAAAGGATAACACCTATCCAGAAATTTAAAAACACAGTTCTAAAAACACAAGAATTAGAGAATAAAATTAACCATATGCAATTTAGAAAACAAATAAGAAAAAAGAAAGCATTATATATTAAAATTCTGATACCAGATAAAGTAGCACACAGGGAAATATATGGCATCAAATGCTCCTATCAGAAAATGACTTGTATGTTCAGGTAATGAAGTTTTAAAAATAACAGAAAAAGCAAAGAAAACAGATATTTTTAAAAAGCAAAGAAGGTAGAATAAAGAGAATCAGAAATTAATTAAACATAAAACTACTTACAATAGAAAAGATCAACCAACCCCAAGAGTTGTTTATTTGAAAGGCTAATAAAATAAAATGTAACAAAAAAGAAATCTGATCTCTAGTGAGAATAATCAAGAAAAAAAAGGAAGATCCTTTAAACATACTAGGGTTGAAAGGAGAAACTTAATTGTTAATGCAGCAGAGATGTAATAAAAGTCTTAATAATTTTGGTGTGATGGAAAAATTTTAATTGAACCTTCTCACAAAGAAAACACCAGATCCAGACAGTTTTATAAGTAAATTTTATCAAATGCCTGAACTTAGATAAACTAGAATGAGAAAAAGAGACAATACTTCCCAATTAATTTTGTGGACCTAAAACTATTGATAGCAGCCAAGGCCAGACAAAGAAGGAAAAAATGCAGGTCAATCTCACTCATTTATCCGGATGCAAAAATCCTAAATGGACTACAGAAAACCAAATCCAGTAAAGTATCAAAAAGATAATTAAAAAGAAAAATACAGATATGTGCTACAACATGGATGATCCTTGTAAATATTATGCTAAGTAAAAGATGCCAGACACAAAAGCCTATAGTTGTACAACCATTTATATATGATGTCCAAACAGGAAAATCCATAGAGACAGAAAACAGATTAGTGGTTGTCAAAAGGAGGGGGTAACTGCTAGTAATTGCTAGCAGTTACAGGGTTTCTTTTTGAGGAAATGGAGGAATTAGTAGTAATGGTCATGTAACATTGTGAATAGTAAAGTTATGTTGTCCTTTAGTTGGTATTAAAGTTAGTTAAAACTACCAAGAGAAAACAGCATGACCAAAATTAAGTTAGGCCTATCTCTACAGAAATACAGAGAATAAAGCAAAACACATTGTATGTCCATGTCCTAAGTAACATTTTTACTCATCAAGCAACCAAATAAAAAAGTATTATCCTAAGAGGTGAGAGAGTGAAAATACTTGGATGTGACATTTACTACCTTTTCAATCCTTACCACCCCCTTCAACATTCTAACTCTGCAATATAAGAACCTCCCAGTAGCACACAGTTCAGCTGTGCCAAATCCTAGTCAGTTCTCATTTTAGATATTTATGTTACTATTAAAAGGAAATGAAGTACTACTACATAAAACAATTGAAATTTTTTTGACTATAAACACAATTTTAGAAACAAAAAACCTTTATTAAAAATGGAAAAACCCCATAAACAATACAAAATTTGTTATCAGTTTCTAAGTAGCAAAGCTGAAATCTAGTCAATTTTACTTCATTTATCTTCCATAAGAGAAAAAAAAAATCTACATGGATTTTTCTGTTACTGTCATGAAATGAAATAACAAACATTTTAGGTAGCCTCTAAGTTTTACCTTGCAAGCTCCTTCGGTTTGAATTTCCACCATGTGTCTGGTTCCCGGAAGAGGACCTTATATTTATGTTTTTGAGACTACAAATGAAAAGACAAGAACACTTTAAAACAATTATTTCTATGAAATTATTATATACATTGTTTCTAAACTCATAGCATGTTAAAAAATGAAAGAACCCCAAAGATTATCTGATGGGTATGTTAAACTGATAAAATGCACAATTTATTTGACCCAGCAATTAACTTACAGAAATTTATGTTACTGATAGCCAATATAAGAGAACAAAGATGGATAGATAAACACACACACACACACACACACACACACACACCCCACATACACATATGTTAGGATATCCAGCACTATCATTTGTACTAGTGGAAAATACAAATAACTCAGTGAATATTAACTTGGATTTGGCTAAGTAAATGAAGGTATAACCATAAAATAAAGATATTATGCAGTATTTTCTAAAATTTCACGTTAATAAAAGAAGTCCTTAATATAAATTGCTAAGAAAATTAAGACAAAGAATTTTTCACTTGGTTACAAAAGAATTATTCACACATTTGTATGTGCACAGAAACTTCTAGAAAGAGTGTCAAAATATATAGAGCATTTAACTCTAAGGAAAACTTCAGGCACTGTTTTTTGCAATTTGAATATTTATCATATATGTGCATAACTTTTATAATTTTGAAACTCTTTTAAGTAATAGTTTATAACATTTTCAAAGCGCTAATATAGGTATAGACTAAGAGCCAACCTCTATACTTGTACACAAGATCTAGCCCCTCTTTCCTAACCAAAAATAACTGAGAAGGGCAATTCTCCCTCTTGTGCCATCAATAAATCTTCCTTCCCTCCTTAATCAATCCCATAAGTATATGAAACTCCATCCAGTTATTTCTCCCATTTTACTCTTGTCTCTACTTCCACTGTCAGCTATATCCCTATTTTCCTGCTCCCTTTTGTTTTTAAAAAAAAAAAAAGTCTCAAAATTATTACCATCTTTTCTTTCTCTAATTACTCTATTCTAGCCTCTCTTCAGGCCTTACCAATAGGCATCAAACAAGCAAATAACTTCCACATTGAAAAATGCTATGATTCTCAGTTCTCTCTCACTTGACTCTAAGCCACATCTAACACACTTACTTTATGACACACTCTTCTATTTCATACTCTTATCCGTCTTTTCTATGCTAGCACTTTCTTTTCAGCTAATGATAATCTCCAGTTATACCAGACAAAGACTAACCTTAATGTCACAATTGATTGACTCCTCCTCCTCTATCCCACCAGTACTAGGAATTGAACCTAGGAACTTGCAAATGCTAGGCAAGCTTTCTACCACAAAGTTATATTCCCAGTCCTTTTTGGGTGGAGGACGGGGAAGACAGAATATCACTAAGTGGCCCAAGTTGACCTCAAGATCCACCTCAGCCTCCCAAGTAGCTGGGATTGCAGGTGTGTGTCACATGTTCAGCAGCACTCCTCTTTCTATCATACATCAATCCAATAAAAAATTCAGTTTGCTCTACTTTCAAAACATATCCCCAAATCTATTTTCATTAGTGCATTACAGAGATCCTATAATATTCAGATGTCATTACTCTGTTCAGAGCTCTCTATTATGGACTGAAAGTTTGTCTATCCCCAGAAATCATATGTTGAATCAAAGAACTTGCACAATGTGACAGTATTTAGAGATAGGACCTTTAAAGAGGTAATTAAGGTTAAATAGGGCTAGAAAGGTGTGGCCCTCATCCAACAGGAATATAAGACACCAAAGTGCTCTCTCCCTCCATCATGTGAAAGTACAATGAGAAGATAACCATCTTCAAGTCAGGAAGACAGCCTTTATTAGAAACCAAACTTATAGGAGCTTAATCTAGGACTTCTAACCTTCAAAACTGTGAGAAAATAAATCTCTGTTGTTTAATCTAACTGGTCTATGGTATTTTGTTATGGAAGCCCCAAACTAAAACACCCTACAGATCACTCAAGGTAAAAAAATGCAAAATCCTTATGTGATTGAGTCCTTAATAATCGGCCCTGCCATCACCCCAATATTCATTACATCTCCCAATATCCATACCTTCAATTTTATGACAAGATACCCAAAGTGGTCATTGCTATTTTCTTCCATTCCAAACAGAAAAGCCCAAAAGTCAACCCAGACATGAAACAAGGAAGTAATATAATGTCCTATAATGTGCCTACTCCTATCTCCTCACCTCAGCACCAAATTTCAAACAACTTATTCTACGTCTGGCAATAGGTTGGGTGTCTTATTACCTAAAGGGGTGTCATGTAGCAACACACAAGAGAGAATGTGAATTTTAAAATCTTTTCAACTCTTATATGATCAGGTAAATGTTATATTATTTGGGAGCATTCTGGCTGCCTTACATCAAGCTTCCCAAAGAGAAGCAATATATATGTTTAAAGCAAAGTAATAAGTTGTGGCAGTTGTCAATAAGACTACTTGACTGCTCCCTAGTTATCCTCAACTCATTACTTAGCTACTTTTTGTGAACGAACAGGCAAAGTGGTAACAGATTGTTCTCTCTGCTCTATTCCACTTCCTGACAGCTCTCTTACCACAAAGTGATCCCCTTCTCTACAGTAATTACTGTATCTACTTTTTGAAGAAAATATGAGTGTGGCACTCCATGATAAGGTGGCATCCTTTATATATTTCAAAGTGCAACTGGGAAGAGCCAAGCAATCAATACAGAAAAATAGTTTCTATATTTTCAATTATTATATAAGAACAAAGGAAAAAGAAAAAATTATAAAAGCCTGAGGCCTAAAAAAAAAAAATCAGAAATTCAGCAAGGAGAGAAGCCTTCTCTATTTTCTACATAGGAAAATAAAGTGTTTAAAACCTTGGGTTTTTCCCACTCCTGGGGATTGAACCCAGGGCCTCAGGAATGCTAGGCAAGCATTCTACCACTGAGCTCTACATCCCCAGACCATTTCATTTTAAGATAGAATCATTCAAAGGTTGCCAAGGCTGGCCTCAAACTTGGGATCTTCCTGCCTCAACCTCCCAAGGAGCTGAGATGTCTAAGAAGACAGCAGGAAGCAAAGGAAGCCCTATGGAGAAATCACGTAAGGTCAAGGGAGATAGTATACTCCTATGATAAACATATTAGCCCAGAAATTAGAACTCCTGGGGTCCAAAAGTAAACCAAATTTCAGCTCCCAGTACCCTAAAATCAAATCTGTTTCCTCTACTGCCCCTACACAGAAAAAAAAAAAATCTCATTTGCTTTCAAAAGACACAACAATTTTCTTCAGAAGGGTAAAGAATCATACCTTCAAAATAGTACAAGTGCACTAGGTACAGCAAAGGAGACAAACAGAGTCTGGATGTGTTAAGAATATAAAAGAGGAAACACAACACTCATTCACTACAGTAGAAATTGCATGTGCTAATGATGGAGAAATAAACCAAAAAATTATCCCACATTCACAAAAGCTTCATTTATGGATTTACTCAATTAATACATAATTAATATATGCCAAGTATAGTGAGTGCTATGCCCTAAAGATCCAATGACAAATAAAACAATGGTTCTACCCATGAGAATAAATTGATGGCTTAAAGCCAAATCCAGCACAAAAGCCAATATTTGTACAGCTTGGAAACTCAGAATAGTTCTTTACATCCTTAAAGGAAAAAGGAGTAGAAAGGACAAGAGAGGAAGAAACAGAGATTATTTATGGCCCTCAAAACCTAAAATATTTACTGTTACTTTATAGAAAAAGTTAGTCTGATCCATGGCCTACTGATAAAAACTGTATGCTTCATGTTACAAAAGAAGTCTCAACATACTTTATATACAACCAAAAATATGAAAAATTGTGCTATATACATATAATAAGAATTGTAATGCATTCTGCTGTCATGTTTTTTAAATCAATTAAAAAAGAAGTAAGTCAAGGTACTATGGGAGTAGAAAAAGTATCTAACTGGCTTTTAACAAGTTAATGACAGCTACAGAAGAGATGACCCCAAAGATGGGCAAAAAAGAACAAGTAAATGTAAACCAGGCAAATGAGGTAGGAAGGTGACGTAGGTGTGCTTCAGGCAAAGGAAGAAGGGCTAGGTATTAAGGAGAATTTGGCAAATTTGGCAAATAGATAATAAAGTTTATAGAATTCTGAATTTCTCAGAATAGCTAAAAAAGTTAGTTTTTGGTTAATTTGTAATTTAATAAACATGATCTTTTCATAAAATATATCAAAACAAAAAAACAATCTCAGAAATTAACATCTGAATTACAGAATTTAAAAATTAAATAAATTTACTAGCTTATGGAAAAACCCAGCTGAATTGATTGTGCTATTTTTCTTATTTTACCAATAACCAGAAAACTCAGTTAGAGAAAGAACAACCTGAGATTCTCAAGGGCTTGAGATTTACTTGGGTAATTAATATCCTCCAATGTTTCCAAACACACTATTTTAAACTTAAGAAAACTTATGGTACAAACCAAAGCAACATATGGCTTCATTTCCCAGGCCTGTAGGTTTGTATTGTCTATTATTATTGGTGATATCTTCTTCTCAAATGCTTCTTTAGCTGAAAAATACAATAGAAAATGACAAATCACCTTTAATAATATTAAGTATTATCTTGATTTTTAAAAAATCTGATCTTGTTTACATAATTTGAAAACCATAGACATAACCTAATTTTACTCACTACTTGACTTCTAAATACCACTTTTGAGGACATGCAAAGCTAAAGTACAGGTCAACGTTGAATAATAAATACTGAAGCTATGTAATCAGAAAAAATTATATTATGCAAAAAAACACATGGACTGGACACAGTGGCGCACATCCATGATCCCAGCAGCTCGGGAGGCTGAGGCAGGAGGATTGAAAGTTCAAAAAAAGACAGCATCAGCAACTTAGCAAGGCCCTAAGCCACTTAACAAGATCCTGTCTAAAATAAAAAATAGAAAGGGCTGGAAATATGACTCAGTGGTTAAACGCCCCTGGGTTCAATCTATGGTACCAAAATAAATAAATAAATAGATAAAAACTACATGGTAGGCTATATTAGATTTGGGAACAAAAAAGGACTTTAGTGGAAATGTTAAAATCCAAATAAAGTCTGGAGTTTAATTAATAGTAATGTACCAATATTAATTTGTTTTGATGAATATACCATAGTTACATATAAGATGTTAACATCAAGCAGAAATGGTTGAAGGATATATAGAAGCTCTCTACTAACCTTCCAACTTTTTGATAAATCTAAAATTATTCTAAAACAAACCAAAAAAATCATGTATGTCTCTAAAAAGTACCAAAAAACCCATAAATATGGGCTGGGGTTGTGGCTTAGTGGTAGAGTGTTCACCTAGCACGCGTGAGGCACTGGGTTCAATCCTCCGTACCACAAATAAAGATATTGTGTCAAAAGAATAAAATCATGGCATTTGCAGGTAAATGGATGATGGTGGAGAAGATAATGCTAAGCGAAGTTAGCCAATCCTCCAAAAACAAATGCCTAATGTTTTCTCTGATATAAGGAGGCTGACTCATAGTGGGGTAGTGAGGGGGAGCATGGGAGGATTAGATGAATTCTAGATAGGGAAGAGGGGTGGGAGGGAAAAGGAGGGGGCAGGGGACTAGCAAGGGTGGTGGAATGTGATGGACATCATTATCCAAAGTACATGTATGATTGGGTGTCAACATACTTTATATATAAACAGATAAGAAAAATTGTGGTATATATGTGTAATAAGAATTATAATGCAGAAAAAAAAGTGCATGTATAAAGGCATGAATTGGTGTGAACATACTCTATATGTGTAATAAGAACTGTAATGCATTCCACTGTCTTGTATTTAAAAAAATAAATAAAATCAATAAAACTAAAAAAGATATTGTGTCAACCTAAAACTAAAAAATAAATATTTTTTAAACCCCATAAATACATATAAAATATGTAATGATTTGAAATAAAGAAAACATTATGATATACTATTAGGGGGGGTTGTTTACTGAGGATTGAACCAAAGGATGCTTAACAACTGAGCTACATTCCCAGCACTTTTTATTTTTTATTTTGAGACAGGATCGCACAAAGTTGCTTAGGGCCATGCTACATTGCTGGGATTGGCTTTGAACTTGCAATGCTCTGGGATCACAGGCATGTGCCACCACGCCTAGCTATCACATACTATTGTAAAGGATTTTTTTATGAAACTAACTTTTTTCTCAAAGAATTAGACCATTCAGGAAATTAACACTGCACCACAACAAGAAAGTCTACAAGAAAATTATTTGTAAATTTTAAATGTTCTGCCAAGTCTCTTACAATTCAATAATGAAAAGACAAATACAAATACTTTAAAATGGGCAAAGGCTATTAACAGACATTTCTCCAATCAAAACTACAAATGGCCAATAAATACACAAAAGGATGTTCAACATCTTTAGCCACCAGGGAAATGAAAATCAAACCACAATGAAATACCTTCACAATCACCAAAGTAACTATCATCAAAAAAACAGATAATAACTATCATCAAAAAAACAGATAATAGGACTGGGGCTGTAGCTCAGTGGCAGAGCACTTGCCTAGCATGCGTGAGGCACTGGGTTCGTTCCTTAGCACCACATAAAAAAATAAACAAATAAAATAAAGGCATTCTGTCCATCTAAAACTACAAAAAAAATTTTTTTTAAAGACAAATAATCATTGTTAGTGAGGATATGGAGAGGTTGAAAACTATTAGTGGCAATGGAAATGAAACAGCTACTTTGGAAAACAGGCTAGAAATTCCTAAAAAGATTTGACACAGACATGCATGTTTACAACAGCATTATTAATATAGCCAAAAGGAAGCAACAAACAAATGTCCATCAATTGACAAAATGATGAATAAAATGTGACATATTCATATAATGGAAACTTAACTATAAAGAATGAAGTACTAAAAAAAAAAGTATTAACACGTGCTACAGTGTAGATGAATCTTGAAAACATTATGCTAACTAAAAGAAGCCAATCACAAAAGACCACATATTACATGACTCAATTTATGTGAAATATTCAGAACAGGCAAATCTATCAAGATAGAAAATAAATGGAAGGCTTGGAGTTGTGGCTCATTGGTAGAGTGCTTACCTAGCACCTGTGAGGGGCACTAGGTTCCATCCTCAGCACCACATAAAAATAAATAAATAAAACAAAGTAAAAAAAAAAAAGAACGTTGGTGTTCAAGAATGAGACACACTTTAAAAAAAAAAAAGGTAAACAGAAAAAATAAGGAATGACTGCTAATGGGTACAGAATCTTTTTGAGGTAATAAATATGCTCTAAAATTGATTGTGGTAATGGGTACACAACTTTGAATATTAAATTCTACTAAAAACAATTAAATTGTCCATGTTATGGTTTGGATGTGAGGTGTTGCCCAAAAGCTCATGTGTGAGACAATGCAAGAATATTCAAAGGAGAAACGATTGGGTTGTGAGAGTATTAACCCAATCAGTGAATTAATCCCCACAGGATTACCACCGAGTGGTAACTGAAGTGGTAGGGTATAGCTAGAGGAGGTAGGAATTGGAAGTGTGGCTTTGGGGTATATATTTGTATCTGGCAAGTGAAGACCTCTCTCTGCTTCCTGATCTTTAGCCACCAGGGAAATGAAAATCAAACCACAATGAAACCTCATGTGAGCTGCTTCCCTCTGCCACACTCTTCCACCATGATGTTCTGCCTCACCTGGAGTCCCAAAGAATAGAGTCTAATGTCTATGGATTAAGACCACTGAAACCATGAGCCCCCAAGTAAACTTTTCCTCCTCTACAATTGTGCTGATCAGGTCTTTTAGTTGCAGCAGCGAAAAAGCTAACTAAAACAGTCCAATTTAAATGAGTGAAAAAAAAAATAAAAAATAAAAAATAAAAAAAATAAATGAGTGAATTGTAAGACCCATAGATTTTTATCCCAATAAAGTTGCTTAAAAGAATTTGGGGGCCGGGGCTGTAGCTCAGTGGTAGAGTGCTTGCCTAGCACGCATGAGGCAATGGGTTTGATCCTCAGCACCATATAAAAATAAATAAATAAAATAAAGGTATTGTGTCCACTTACAACTAAAAAATATTAAAAGAATTTGGGTAGCTGGATGCAGTGGCACACACCTGTAATCCCAGGGGCTCAGGAGGCCAAGACAGAAGGATCATGAGTTCAAAGCCAGCCTCAGCAAAAGAGAGGCACTAAGCAACTCAGTGAGACCCTGTCTCTAAATAAAATACAAAATAGAGCTGGGGATGTGGCTAAGTGGCCAAGTCCTCCTGAATTCAATCCCTGGTATTCCCCCACCAAAAAAAGAATTTAGCCTGTGTTATAAATGTGTTATTTCATCATCTTCATCATCATCATTATTGCTGTGGTTGTTGCTGTAATAAGGCTATGTTGACCCAGTAACATCCTCTTTTATAGACAAAGATACTAGGCCTTGGAGTAAATAAATAATTTGTACAAGGTTACACAGCTAGTAACTGGCAAATCCAGACTTGATTCCCAGTACATTATACTGCCTCTTTTACTTTTAGCTGTGTTCATAATTTCATATTCCTGAGTTCTCACTTTAATTTTTAGCTCAAGAAAGAATATGTAAAAACTTCACAATGCCCAAGGATGCCAAACTCAAGTATCGCCTTCATAGTGCATTTATTATAAAAGAAAAACTAACTAAAATACCATCTGCATGTTTTAATAGAAATTCCCACACATAATTCAAATTATGCAAGTCATTAAACATTTAATAATAAAGTCA
The DNA here is from genome assembly GCF_021218885.2 of Marmota monax. Taxonomy (NCBI): domain Eukaryota; kingdom Metazoa; phylum Chordata; class Mammalia; order Rodentia; family Sciuridae; genus Marmota; species Marmota monax. The sequence continues at coordinate 2,067,312 of NW_026691950.1, read as the reverse complement.
CCTTCAGTGAATTGGCTGCTGTACTAAAAAGGAAACTAAAGTTTCACCTATGATCATCTTTTAGATTGTTTGAAGAGAGCCATTTTTAGACTACCTTCTATAAAAATTAAACCACTATAGGGAAGATCAATGGTTACAAGGCAAATTCCATTCTAGAAAACAAGAACCAGGGGCTGGGGATATGGCTCAAGTGGTAGCGCGCTGGCCTGGTATGTGCAAGGCACTGGGTTTGATCCTCAGCACCACATAAAAATAAATAAAGATATTGTGTCCACCTAAAACAAACAAAAAAGAAAACAGGAACCAAAGCATACCAGATACTGTAACCTCCTTGAGCAACTGAGATTCAAGCAGAAAAGTAGATTTACTTCTGACAAGATCCCTATGGATTAAATACAACTTAAATGTGCCATACAATATTTCAAGCATTTATGAAAGGTATTTTAATCCTGTGAAATAAAACTGTCTTGTTTAACTCTTACTACATACTATGTTTTTGATATGCGATGTCTGCCCAAAAGCTCCTATTAATTCAGGAATGTTCAGAGGTAAAATGCTTGCCTTATGAGATCTGTGACCTAATCAGTCCATCCTAGTTTAAATGGAATGACTACATGGTAACTGTAGCAGATGGGGCATGGCTGGAGGAGGTGGGTCACTGGAGGCATGTCCTGGAAGGGTTATTCTTCCTGTGAACCTCCCTCATCCCATTTCCTGTCCCCCGCCATGATGAGCAACTTTCCTCCACTGGGCCTTCCCCACAATGTGTTGCCTCCTCTTGGCCCAGAGCAATGGAGTTGACCATCTATGGACTGGGACTGAGACTTTTAAAACCATGAGACCCAAATAAACATTTCCTCCACTAAGTTGTTCTTGTCAGGTGTATTAGTCACAATGACCAAAAAAGTTAATAAAGCAATATGTAACATAAGCATGTTAATATAATACTATATATATTATATAGTTACAAAATTAAAGTTCACTATAAATTCTTTAAAGTTTTTCAAAATACAAACACTAAGTGAATTTTCTTTTTCTATTACTCTTAATATTACCCAGAATCTGATGTCTATTCTTACCACGATTCTGGTTCCATTCATGTGCTTCTCCTAAGTACTTTACATCGAACTGGTACTGTCCATTTATATAAAAATAATCATCAGTACTAAGAATGACTCCACTTGGATTATCCTCTTGCAAAGTCCTGTGAATGACAAAGGGAGTTATTTTCATTAATTTTCCTTCCAAAATTACAGTCATAATTCAAATAAAAAATTTAACAACTCAATTTACAAGAGTGAAAACATCGTAATATTCAAAGAAATCATACCAAAATCCTCTAAGCATAAGTTTGATTCCCAATAAAACTGGCCTAAGGCAGTTTGCTTATGTAATTTTCAGAAATATTTTTGTTATAAAAACTATTATAATTAACTATAAATGTCTGAAGATTAGTACGTTTTTAATTACCAAGAATATCTGACAACTAAAAATGCTTCAGAGCTCAGTCACAAGCATTCCCCTTGTCTGATCACTTGATACACAATTATCTATTTCACCCACCTTAAGAAGGTCATTTCAAAGCAGGCAAGTACTAAGATAGAACTAATATTTAAAAGTAGATGAAGATGGCCAGGCATGGGGGCACTTGCCTATAATCCCACTTACTTGGGAGGCTGAGGCAGGAGGATCACAAATTCAAACTGTCTCAAAAATAAAAAATAAAAAGGACTGGGATGTAGCTCAGTGGTAGAGCATCTCTGGGTTCAATACTCAATAAGAAAGAGGAGGAGAAGGATGAAGAGGAGGAAAAATAGATACAGCTCTCTGCATATTGCTATTAAACAAGTATACCCAAAACATCCAAAATATCATGTTAATAGATTATCAATTTAATCTGTTAAGCAAAATTATACAAACTTAAGATAGCTTTGTGGGTAGGTTTTTTATTCCTAACACCTCTTCTAATTCTGGAATTTACCTGCTATATATTTGAGACACACACAAAAAAGAAACAAAAATTGTAGCCACACTTTGAAAACCCTTTCAATCATTTCCCAGTTCCTCTCCTTCCCTTAACTCATTATCAAAACTTCTAAATCCATCTTCCACCTTCATGGGACAACAAAATTGCTTGAGAGTTTTTGTTTGTTTGTTTGTTTTGGTACTAGGGATTGAACCCAGTGGCGTATAACCACTGAGCCATATCCCCAACCCTTTTTTATATTTTATTTAGACAGGGTCTCACTAAATTATTTAAAGCCTCACTAAGTTGCTGAGGCTGGCTTTGAACTTGCGATCCTCCTGTCTCAGCCTCCCAAACTGCTGGGATTACAGGCGTGCACCACCACACCCCACAAAATTGTTTAACTTATCCCTTCATAACCCTCTTTCCAGTAAATTTGAAAGCCCTGTTTTTCCCCTTATTTTTCTTGAGCTCACATACTAGTTTAATGCCGTGGACCACTGTCTCTGAAAAAAACTCAGCTTCTATGTCTCCACACTATCCTACTTATTTCTCTCTTCATTCAAAAAATAATATTCCTACATTGGGACAAGCACTTTTTTCTCTTCCCATTCTCAAAGTAGAGCTGCCTCTGATTTTAAAGCCTCTGAAATCTAGTTCTACAATCCTGTCTCACAGCTCTATACCTTTTAAAATATGGTCCGTCATTCTAATTTCTTTCTCAAAATACAATGCTGTGACTTTCTGCAATATATGCATTATTAAATTGTTTTAATTTTGTTAGGTCAATGAGAACAGTCCATGATTTATCTACAGAAGAATACATTTGTAAATGCATGAATAAAATATGTGAAAATTAGGGTCAGGGTTGTAGCTCAGTGGTAGAGCGCTCGCCTAGCACGTGTGAGGCACTGGGTTCCATCCTCAGCACCACATAAATATGAATACATAAAATAAAAGGTATTGTTGTCCACCTACAACTAAAAAAAAATATTTTTAAAAAATGTGAAAACGACTGAAGTCTAGACAAGTAAAAGCTATCAAAAAACAAGTGAATGGGCTGAGGGCCTGTACAACCTCCTGCCTTTAGATGTTGCAGGCCCGCTCTGTGCCCTCAGCCCGGCGAACACCCACCAAGCTCTAAAGGGAAAAACCTTCTCACTAACCATGGGATGACCTCAAAGCATCATCCCCCTCAGCAACCCTAAGTTGACAGAGGGAAAATGTCACAGCACTGCAACCATTTTCTCTTTCTCTTTCAACATTCATTCTTTTGTACTCAGGATACAAAAAAAAAAAACCTGGTTTGTGCCACTCCCTTCAAAAAGCTCTGTAAACTTTGGGACATGGCATATTATTTGATTCTTAGCCTTAGTGACCTCTCCAGGCACCAAAACTGAAACCCGGCCCATTTTAATGTTCTGTTACAACAGTAATTAATACTGTCACTCTTTTTTATTCCTTTCCAACTCAAACTTCAGGTTTTGTTAATTTTCACTCTTCCAAGGTTTATATAGCTTATATTTGCCTGTAATTATAGTTCCCACAATAAAAGAAACATTTTTTACTTCAAAAGAAAAACAACTGAGGGCTGGGATTGTGGCTCAGCGGTAGAGCGGTCACCTAGCACGGGCAGGACCCGGGTTCGATCCTCAGCACCACATAAAAATAAAAGCATTGTGTTGTGTCCATCTACACCTAAAAAATAAATATTTAAAAAATAAAAAAAGAAAAATAACTGAAATGAGCTAATAAAACACATTCCACAGATAACTATGCATACTCACTAAGACTAAATGTACCCAGGACCAAACAGAAAAGACCCTCCCAAGAAAAGAGGGTAAACAATGAAAAACTTGGAAAGAAAAAAAGTATAGGCAAATAAAATGTTAGGAATAAATCTCTTGTCATTTAAAAGCTAAGGGAAGAGAAAAGGAACTAAGAAAATAGTACTTTTTTTTGGTACCAGGGATTGAACTGAGCGGTGCTTAACTACTGAGCCACATCCCCAGCCCATTTTATTTTTTATTTTGAGACAGGGTCTCAATGAATTGCTAAGGGCCTTGCAATCCTCCTGCCTCAGCCTCCTAAGTCAATTATAGGCACGCACCATTGTATTCAGAGAAAACAGTACTCTTGAAGGAGTGCCACTGGAACCATAAAAGGCTACTTCTAACACTGACTCTGGTCACCCAGGCCAAGGCACACACCACCTAACTTAACTACAAAATGAACAAAAATGGATATGAGAAAATAGTTGAGAGTACTGTTTTGCAATAAATAAATCACAGAAAATTTGAAGTTCTTTTACTACCATTGTTCATCCCTTATGCTCTACCTTGAAATCACACATTTCTAAAAATATAATTTAACAACATACTAGAATCTCAGACTCCCTACTACCAGTAGAATTCATGTATTTAAGACTTCCTTTCCATGAATGCAAAATTAATTATAGTTGTTTAACTCCATGATCAAAGTTGAACTCATCTTTCTCCCACTCAAATTAACTCTCCTCCACACAAAGTTATTCCTGTTGATTTCACAAGGTCAAAATATTGGAACCAGGGCTGGGTTGTGGCTCAGTGGTAGAGCACTTGCCTAGAACACGTGAGGCACTGGGGTTCGATCCTCAGCACCACATAAAAATAAATAAATAAAAAGTTATTAAAAAATATATTGTAACCATCTTAATTTTTTCTTCTATTCTCTCAAAGGTATTCTGAGAGGAAATTTTCCAATAAAAATTTCTAGAGAAAAAAAGTGTTATTAGCTACAAAGTTCAAAAAAAACAAGTGGAAAAAAAAAAAAATACCTTAGGAGTTACTAAACATCTCCATCAAGCAAAGCATTTTGCATATTCAGATTATCTGTTCAGAATCATGCATAATACTTCTTAGAATTCAATTGAAACCTCGTACCTCGCCAAAAAAGATTTTCCTGATCCCGGAAGGCCTCTGAGAAGAACAAGAACTAGTCCAACATATGATGTTGTCTTCTTTCTTACAACTTGAGAAACCGGAGTTTCTTGTACTTGATAAGCACTTGTTCCCTCTTTGTTTCTCCATACCTTTGTTGGGGAAGTGTGAGAAATGATCGAGGGTGGAAATGTGTAGTTAACGGGTCTCCAGTGTGCAGCTGTGGTTACAACAGGAGCCACAAACCCATGGCTTCCTTGAAAGAGGTCAAAAGCAGGAATCATTGGATTCCACATTGGTGGAGGTGGAGGAGGAGGAAGCAGTAAAGGGAGAGGGGTAAGTACTGGGCAGTAATTCATATCCTTCCCCTTTGGTGGTAGTTCAGTATGTTTGTGTGGCTTGAAATTGAACCCTTCAGAAGGTACAAAAATATCAGAGACAGAAGTAGACCTCTGATTCCCACCAGTATCTGGCAAATCACACCCTGAATTTTGCACAGGAAGGTTTAAAGAAGCTTGAGGTTCATTAGCATCCAAATTTACAGACGCTTCGGAAAGTTGAGCCTCAACACGCTCAGATTCTAAAAACTCGCTCTGTCTCTGATTGAGATTGCTACAACCCATGATAGAGTCATTTGTTGGATTTAAAGAACTACTGAGATGAGAATCTTCTTGGTAATCATCTTCCAAAACCAAAGTGTTATCCTTTATAAAACTTCTGGACCCATTCAAAACTGAATGTGAAGTTAATGGGTTTGAACTTACTGTAGAGACAGAATTTTCTAAATTCTCACTGTTGGAATCCATATTTTGCATAGAATGGACAGGAGTCGTACTACTTGAATGTGAATTTATAAACTTACTTGGGTCATTAAAACTATTAACATCTTGCAAAGGCAAAAATGAGTATACTTGGTCATCAGGAGAAGAGTTCAATTTCTCAAAAGCATTCTGTATTAAGGAATCCAAGTCTTCAGTCAGCTGCATATCCAGAAATGAATCCATCTTCGAATCTTCACTCTCTTCTTCAAGAGGACACTTCTCCATTATTTCACTTCCTGTTTCAACTGGCTGGTTCTCAGAAGCAACAAAGTTTTCTGCAGATGATCCTTCTATCTTGGCATCAGAGGCAGACAATTCTAATAGACAATCCATGGCATTTTCAACTGTACAACAAGAACAACAACAATAACAACAAAAAAATACATATAGATGTTGAAAAAGTAAGACATGACTTTATTAAAATCCAAGGAAAATACTGGATTTTGCCTTGAAAGGAATATAGAGAAATTTATATATATATTCAAGTCATCTTTTAGAAATTAATTTTTTACTAATATAACAAAGACTGCATTACTGAAGAAGTTTTAATAATGGAGACGTGCAATGCTGTTCTTTCAGACAAATAATAAACTATCATCCAGTATATAGTCTTCAATTAAGTTGTTGAGTAAAAGTATAAATATGTGGAATAGTATGTATTAGGGTTATTTATAAAGGTCCTAAATTCAGTTGATTTATTCAACAATTACCTATTGCATGTTATTTTAAGTATTGCATATTTAAGTACATATTCTAGTAAGTCTAATTTATAAAGACCATACTACAAATTTCACTTACTACAAAAAAAATTTTATGATCATGTACTACATATCAGAAATACTTTTTAAAAAAACAAATAAGAGTCTTTACTACTTCAAAGGATTTTGCAGTTTAATGGAGATTGAGGACAATTACATTAGAAAATAATTATATCATACTATAAATTAAATAATGCATCGTTTTGAGAGTGTACAAATGCCACAGCAGTGTTCAGGAAAGTAAGGAAAGATTTTACATAAAGGGATATGTAAACTGGCACTTGACGATTAAAAAGCAGTTTGCAAAATGGGAGGAAAAGGTAAGCCAAGGTTGAAAATACAAAGCATGTTTAAAGTATTGAGAGAAGTTGGTTGGAGAGAGTGAGTACTCAGCAATATGTATGGTGGAAAAGAAAAGAAGATAAAACTGCAAAGGGAGATGGGATAAAATTGAGAAGGGTCTTATATGGCATGCTAAGAAATATTAATTTTATTTTTTAAGGGAACTTGAAAAGAAACTGATAGTCATAGCATTTGGGCTAGAAGTTTTATACAAATCACCTCACTGAATCCTCGAAGAATACTATGAGGTATCTATGGAAATAGATGAAGACAATGAAGCTCAAAAAAGTATACCAACTCGGCTCAAGTCACACAGATAGTAAGTGACAGAGCCAGGACTGGTGTGTCTGACTCCAATGCTGAGCTCTTTTTGTAATAACAAATGAGCAACCATTAGAATTTTTAAGTATTTAGGAATGGGGATGTAGGTCATGGCAGAACACTTGTTTAGATGCATTAAACTCTGGATTTGATTCCCAGCACCACAAGAAAAACTTTTAAGCATCTAAAATTTGGGGTTTGTTTTTGTTTTGGGGTTTTTTTTGTTTGTTTGTTTTTGTTTTTTCCTTGATTTGTTTTAAAGAAGATTAATGTGGAAATGGCACAGCACAGCAGGTAACAGCTCTGGTCTGGAGTCAGAACACCGGCATTTAAATTCCTACTTGCTGGCTACATCACTTTGAACAAGTAATTAGCTTCCCTAAGCCTCAAGTTTCTCATTTGTAATATTGGGATAATAAAAGTACCTACCTCATAGGTTGTTGTGAGGACTAAATGAGATAATCCATGAAAAAGTGCTGTGCACAAGGACTGGCACCTAGTAAGCACCCAATTAATGTTCCCTTAAGAAGAAAAACAAAGAGGGATTGGAGGGGGCAAACCTGGCAGAAGGATCAATCAGGAAATCACATTAATACTACAAAGGCAAGAAGCCCTAAAAATGGAAAAAAGGGAAAAAAAAAAGAAAGAAAGAAAAAGAAAGCAAATATAAGAGGTATTTCTATGAAAAAAATCTACATGATAGAAAAACCAGAAAAGATCAACTTAAAAAACTAGCATGTATATAACAACAACAACAAAAAAAAGACAGCATTAAGTAAAAAGAAATACAAGACCAACATAGATCATTATCAAACAAAAAGAAAAGTCTTAAACAGAATGTTGGAAAAAATTTAAACTATAGTAGAAAAACAAACAAAAATATGAATGGACAATAAATATAAGAATATAAGAATTAATGAAAAGTCATCTATAAAAATGTTTACTATTTCTCTTTATTAAAAAAACACAAATTAAGGTACAATGTATTACTATTAAAATCTTAAAACAATTCTACATAATGCTGAAGAGGCTGTGGTGAAAGGGCTACACTTATTCAGTGCCAGTGGTATTACAAACCTGCATACCTCATTGGTGGGCAATTTAAGCAGTGTATTTCCAAGGGCCGAAAACTGCTCTTACCCTGTGACTCAGAAAACAAAACTTTGGGACTAAGAAAAAAAAGCCAAAAGAAAGAAAGAGGCTATTTTTACCAAGGTGTTCTTCACAATGTTAATTATTCATGAGAAACTTAGATAAATAAGTTACAGCACAATTCCTCACTGGAGTACTGGAAAACTGCTGAAAATAAACAAAAGGTTGTAGAACACTGAAAAACTGTTTATGTCATATTAAGTTTAAAAAGCAGAATATAAAATGTCATCAATGCTATTATTCAAACTACTGAACATATCAAATGTTTATAACAAGGTCCTCAGAAGATCCTGAAAAAGAGAAATAAGTTATTTGTTAAGATATAGGATAATATAGTTTTCTTATGGTTTCCTGCTCCTATGTTAATGTATATTCAACAAATTTTAAAGACACCAAAATTAGGAAATAAATGTTAAAGTCACTTACAAAACTACACACCATCATTTCTGAGCACCAAGTGTGTTGTAGAAACCTGGTTTTCTGCACACATACCAAAACAGAATAGGTAAAATATGCTCACATCACAGTTCACACAATGACTAAAAATGATAGTATATCATGTATTATCAAAACCTTCAAATCTTCATTTTATACTAATCATGGTCAATAACAATACTAAATATCATCAAGTAATTTATTCATCCAGTCAACTTTATACAGTCCCTCAGTCTGCAAACATACTTCTAAACAATTTATTACAAGTTATTAATAATTTACTAAGACTTCACCAAAAAAAAGAAAAAAAAACTCAGTCCTCAACCAAAAAGTCCTATAAGATATATGCTATTATTTTTTTATTAACAGATTAGAAAACAAAAGACTTAAGAGAGGTCAGCAGAACTGAAATGCAACCCAGGCCTCTTGAGTCCAAAGCCAATGTTCTGAAACAACACTACTTGCCTCAATTCTTATTATTCAGCTCTTATTTCTGTAATTATAAAAAATTACCTAGTCACTCAATAAATATCTGGTAACTTCTATTATGGGTCATTTGCTATTTCAGGGGTTAGGAATATAGAAGAAAAATTAAAAGTTTTTAAAATCTCTGTCTTCATGGAGCTTACATTCTAAGACACTGGCTCTCAACCACATATAATTTTGTCTACCAGGGGACAAATGACAAAATAGGGAAATATTTGTGATTGTCACAACTAGGGGTTGGGGTGCTATCGGCATCTAGTGAGTATAGGCTAGGGATGCTACTAAACACCCTATAATACACAGCAGAACCATTTACAATGAAGAATTATCCAGTCCAAAATGTCAACAGTGCCGACCTGTTCTAAAGGAAAGATAAAAAAATAAAATGAAGAATTATATCTATACATGCATCTTACATCTAGAACTGTGCATTTCTTAAGAGGAGAAATTTTGCTTTATTCTTCTTCATATTCCTCACAATACCAAACATAGTACCTTGCCCATGGCAGGTGCTTAGAAAATGATGAACAAAAGGGAAATAGGACAGTTACTTTACTATATTACTACCGATCATGGCATATATATGAAGTCTTCTTATAAGACGCAAAGGGTTCAAACTGAACTTTTTCTCACCTTTGAAATCACATTCAGAAAGCATCAAATACACTACATCAGGATCCAGATCAGAAAACATCTCTGAGATACTGGTGAAGAGTTCTTCCTGATCAGTGTTTGTCTCACACACGGAAGGAAGGGTAGTGGTTGACTCCTCATGACTAGCAAGACTGGATACGACAACTTCCTTAGAGTTTGCAGTCTTCTGAATAGGATTTCCCCCAAGATTTTTCCTTTTCCTTGGCATTCTGACTTCCAAAACTAAAATTTTTCCCTTTTTTAAAAAAATTTAAGATGTTTGATATTAAATCATAATTCAAAGAAAATAGCGTTAAAAATCTTGCACAATCCAGTGGTAATAGGACCTAAAATAGAAAGCAAGTAAAAACACTCAGGCTATGTAGTTACATTTCTAAAACTGGAATGACATTATTATTTATTCTAAGAAAGTACCATCGACTCTGGCAGCAAAGCCAAAAAATAGTCGAACAATTTCTCTGTCCAAAATATTCCAGTTTTTCCAGAATTGAACATGTTAAATAAAAATTAAGATATTAACAAACGTAATGTATTTCAGAACAGTGAATACACTGTGTGAAACACAGTGACTACACTGTTTTAATACCATTATTTCATTTTAAACACATAAAACAGCATCCATAAATACAATTATGATGCCTATTGAAACTACACTCAGATGTCAAATAGGCATCATAAACATGTCCAAAACTGAGTTCCTAATCAAACCCTTTGAACCTGTTCTTCCCAGTCTTTCCCATCTCTGTTAATGTAACTCTATCCTTCTCATGTCATAAATCTTGGAATCATCTTTGACTCTTCTCATCCCACATCCAACTGGTAAGCCAATTTTGCCAGATACAACCCACAAAATGTATCCAGGATGTGATCATTCTTTACCATCTCCACTGCTACCACCCTAGATTCAGCTATCTCAGACTCTCCCCTGGATTAATCAGACAAATCAATCTCCCTGCTTCCACTCTTGTCCCTTCAGTCTACTTAGCACAGCAGGCAGAGTGGCTCAATTAAACCCTAGGCTGGATCATACCCCTTTTCTCCTATACTATCCACCAGCCTCCTGTCTCAAGATGAAAGCAAAAGCCCTTAAAATGGCCTTAACCCAGACACTTGTTACCTCTGTACTGTCATCTCCAGATCCTCCTTCCCTTGCTCATGCAATTCCAGACACACTTAGCATCCTTGCTTTTCTTCAAACACATCAGCCATGCTCCCAAACAGGAACATTTACACCTTGGTTCCTAATATCTGAACTACTTTTTACCCCAGGTACTTTTAAGATATATTTCCTCACCACCTTCTTATCATTACTCAAATGTTACCACCTCAGAAACTCAAGTCCTCTAATTCCTTCCTCTTGTTGATTTTTTTTGCCTAAGACTTATCTTCTAACATGGCATATGTTCTATTAATACTGTGTTTACTATCCACAATCCAGTAAAGTGTAAGCTCCACAGGGCAGTGACTCATGTATTGGGAATAAAACTACAAAGAATTTACTTGTTTTCTCTGCTTGGATGTAGTCAATAAACACTTCAGATTTAACATATTTTCCCCAAAATCCACTCTAACTATCTGGTCTAACTACCATCATCTACCATTTTTGTCTCCTAACTAGTTAGGACTCTTGTCCTAACTGGTTAGCACCCTTGTCCCCTAAAGTCTATTTTCAACATACCTGCCAGAATGATCTTTAGACAACCTAAGTCTAATTGAATCAGGATCTGTTTTAAATTCAAGTTGTTCTCCATGTCACTTGGAGTAAAAGCTAAAGTTCTTTCAATGGCTTACCTCCCTGCTGACTCTTAATTTACTCTTCCCCAGACATTTGCATTACTAACTCCCATACTTCCTTCAAGTCTCTGTTCTAGTATCATATTCAATGATTTTTTTCTAATTGTCCAATTGAAAATCAAATACCCCACTCCCTCTGCCCCAATCTCCTCCCTTCCTGCTGACCACCCATTGCCCTTGTCACCTTCTAACATACTATAAAATTTACCTTTTAATTAAATTTGTGTCATAGGCTCTCCACCTTCCAGAATTGCACTGTCAATATGGCAGCCACCAGCCACATGTGCCTATTTAAATTTAAATTAATTAAAATTAAATAAAATTACACTTTTATATCTTAGATATAAGTAGAATGCAAAGAAATTACCAGAGACAGAAAAAAGAGTAGGTAAATAATGATAAAGGATCAATCCACCAGGAAGACATAGCAAGCCTAAATGTCCACATACTTAATAAGAGAGCTACCAAACAGATAAAGAAAAAAACTGATAGAACTGGAAAAAAAAAAAAAAAAAAAGACAAATTCACTGATTCAATACTGCTCCAGTAACAATTTACACAATTAGACAGAAAATCCCAAAGATACAGAATTCAACAATACCAACAATTAAGAAATCTAATCAACATTTCTAGAACATTCCACCCAACAACAGCAGAATATGAATTCTTTTCAAATGCCCACAGAACAACTACCAAGGCAAACCATAACTAAGCTACATAATAAATCTTACCAAATTTAAAAGAACTGAAAACATACAATTTGTTCTCCACAAAGAATCAAACTAGAAGTCAACAAGTCAAAGGACAACAGAAAAATCTCCAATTTGGAAACTAATATTCTTCTAAATAATCCATGGATCAAAGATGAGGTGTAAAGAAAAAATTTTAAATACACTGAACTGAATGAAAATGAAAATATATTATATTGAAATTTGCAGCACACAGCTAAAGCAGTGATGAAGGGAAATGTATAGTGCTAAATGCATACGTTGGAAAAGAAGAAACACCTCAAATCAACAGATATGCCCCCATCACAAGAACCTAGAAAAAATAGAAGGAAATGAAAAGATAGCAACGAAAACAAGAGAACAACAGAGAAAATCAAATTTTAGAAGTACAAACTAGTTAATTAAAATAAATACAATCCACAACCCTCTAGCTAAAAGAGAGAAAACACAAATTATCAATATTAGGGTTAAAAATGGAATATCATTACAGACCCTGAAGATATCAGTAGACTAGTAAACTACAAACATTTATACACACAGAAGACCAGTCTACCGTAACACACTCAATAGATAAAAGACTTATGATTTACCAGGCGTGGTGACACATGCCTATAATCCCAGGAGCTCAGGAGGCTGAGGCAGGAGGATCATAAGTTCAAATCCAGCCTCAGTAACTTAGCAAGGCCTTAAGCAATTTAGTGAGACCCTGACTCCTAATAAAAAATAAAAATGGGCTGGGGATATGACTCAGGGGTCAAGCAGTCCTGGTTCAATCCCTGGTACCAAAAAAGAAGGGGGGGAAAAAAACAACCTATAATTTTTAGTTAAATTTAATTCACAATTTTAAAACTAAATACACACACACACACATATCTCAGTATTAAATGAAGAACTCTTAACAAACATTTTTAAGAAAACTCAACGTGATTTCTACACAATTTCTCCTAGGAAATAAGAGGAAGGAACACTTTCAATTCATTTTATGAAGTTAGAACTATCCTGATACCAAAACCAGAGGCTGGGGATGTAACTTGGTGGTACAGCTTGCCCTGCACACCTGAGGTCCTGGGTTTGATCCCCAGCAATATCAAAAAGAAAGAGCCAAAACCAGACAAAGTCAAAAAAATACATACCAACTTCCCTCATAAATGTAGATACAAAATCGTTAAGAAAACATTAGCAAATAAAAGTCAGCAATATGTTTTAAAAAATTATATACCATGAAGTTTATTCCAAAGATGCAAAGCTGGTTCAATATTTAAAAATTAGTGTAATCTACAATATTAACAGGTTAAAGAATAAAAATTAAACTATATCAATCAATATTGGAAAAAGTCTGACAAAAATCAACACTCATTCATAATTTTTAAAAAACCTACCAGAAAAAAAAAAAAAAAACAGAAATAGAGGAGCACTTCCTCAACTTGATAAATAACATCTACAAAAAACCTACAGTTGGCTGGGTGGCCAACCGTAGTAGTATGGTGGCCCATGCCTATAATCCCTGCTATGGTAAACGAGGCAGGAGGATAGCAAGTTCAAGGTGAGACTGAATAACTTAGCAAAACCCTACCTCAAAATAAACTTTTTAAAAAGTTTGGAGATTTAGCTCAGGGGTAAAGGGATTGCCTAGTTTATGCAAGGTCCTGGGTTTGATCCCCAATACCATCATCCACCAAAAAATTTAAAAAAAAAAATAAATTTAAAACCCTAGAGTTAACATTATATCTAGTGATAAAATACTAAATGCTTTCCTCCTAAAAATCAGGAACATAGTAAGAATATTCACTCTTACCACTTTTATTCAATATATTGCTAGAAGTTCTAGCTTGTAAAATAAGGTATAAAAAAAAAAAAAGAAAAGAAGCATATATAGATCAGAAAAGAAGGAATGAATCTGTCCCTAATAAGAGATGATGTGGTCATTGAGGAATCTACAAAATATCCAACAAATAAGTTTAGCAAGGATGCAAGACAAAAAGAAAGAACACAAAAAATACAACAGTTACCTCTCCTAGCAATGTACATGGTTGCAGAATATTCACAGTCACTCCAAAAAACTATGAAATACTTAAGTACAAATCTAACAAAAGAAATGCAGAACTTTTATGCTGAAAATTACAAAACAGGGATGAAAAAAAAAAAACAAAGATCTAAATTCATGGCAAGACAGCATGTTCATGGACTGAAATGCTCAACATGGCAAAGATGTCAATTCTTCCCATATTCATATACAGGTTTAACACAATTTCTATCAAAACTCAAGCAAGACTTTTTTTTTTACAAACAGACAAGATTATTCTAAAATTTATAAGAAAAAGGAACTACAGCTAGAATAATTTTGAAAAAGAAATAGAATGGGAAGGGATCAATCAACCTTATTTCAAGAGTTCATAAACAGCTACAATAATCAAGTCTGTATGGTATCAGCAGAGTAACAAATCTGGGAATAGAATAGAAAACCCCAAAACGGCCAACATATATATGCCCAACTGGTTTTTGATGAAGGTGCAAAAGAAATTCAATGGAAAATACACAGCCTTTTCAATAAATGATACTGGAACAAGCAGACACTTAGAGGCAAAAAATATAAAGTTTAACCTAAGTCTCACACTTTACAGAATAATTAACTCAAAATAGATCACAGATTTAAATGTAAGAAATAGTGGGGTGCTGTGGCGCATGCCTATAATCCCAACTACTGGGAGAATCAGGCAGGAGGATCACAAGTTTGAGGCCAGCCTCAGTAATTTAATGAGATCTTACATCGAAATAAAAAAATAAAAAAGGCTGGGAGACTGTAGCTCAGTGGTAGAGAGCTCTGGATTCAATCCTGAGCACCACAAAAAAAATTAATTAATTAAAAACTGATAATTTGCACTTCAAAATAAAAATTTGCTCCATGAAAAATCCTTTTAAAAAAAGAAAAAAAAAACTCTCGAGAGGATAAAAAGACAAGCTACATACTTGAGAAAGAATATTTACTTATTACATGTATGACAAGGAACTAATATCTAGAATACATAAAGAACTCATGAAAATTTAACAGCCAAAATTAACAATTCAACTAGAAAATCAGTAAAAAGGGAGAAAATGTTATATGAAAGAAGCATACAAATGGCAAATAAGCAAATAAACAACCTTTGATGTCACTGGCCATTAATAAATGCAAATTGAAACTATAATGACATATTACTTACCTATTAGGTTGGCTAAAATAAAACAAATTGACAACATCAAATAATGGCTAAGCTTCAGAGACACTAGATCCCTCCTATGTTGTTGATTGGAATGTAAAACAGCATAGTCACTTTAAAAACATTGGCAATTTCTTAAAAAATTAAATATACAACTACCATACAAGTTGCACTTCTGGATTTATATCCCTGAGAAATGAAAAACTATATTGGCTCAAAACTCTAGGCAAATGCTTACAGCAGCTTTATTTATAATAATGTCATTCAATGGGTAACTGGTTAAACCAAATACGATACATCTATTCCATGAAATACCAGTCAGCATAAAAAAAAAAAAAAGACCTGATACATACATTAACCTATATAAAATTTCAGAGAATTATACTGAGTGAAAAAAGCCAACCCTACAAGGTCATATATTAAATGATTCCACTTATATAATATTCTAGAAATGACATAATTATAGACATGGAGAATAGATTAGTGATTTCAAGCCTTGAAAAAGGAGTAAGAGAGGGAAGGAAAAGTAGAAATGGGCAGAGCACAGTGGTGCATGCCTGGAATTCCAGCAATTTGGGAGGCTGAGGCAGAGGACCACAAGTTAAAAGCCAGCCTCAGCAGCTTAAGGAGACCCTAAGTCTCAAAATAAAAAAATAAATAAATGAAAAGGGGTGGGGATGTGGCTCAGTGGCTAAGCTCCCCTAGGTTCAATCTCTGGTACCAAAAAAAGGAAAAGGAAAAAGAGGAATGGATATAAATGGGCCACTTAAGGAATTACTATATCTTGACTATATTAATATTTGTATCCTGGTCGTGATCTTGTTCTATATTTTTACAAAGGGATACCTATTCAGGGAAACTGAAGTAGTGGGGCAGGGCAAAGAGAATAAGAAACAGTAAGGACATAGAGTTGAGCCATGCAATAAACATAACTAGACTTAATATCTATTCAATAAACTAATAGATAAATTGGGCTGAGGTTGTGGCTCAGTGGTAGAGCGCTTGCCTTGAACATTTGATTTGATTCTCAGCACCACATATAAATAAATGAATAAAAGAAAGGTCCATCAAGAATTTTTTTTAAGTTTTTAAAAAATTTATATATATATATATATATATATATATATATATATATATATATATACACACACACACACACACACATATACACATACACACACACACTGCACCCAAATAACCACAGTATACACTTTATTTTCAACTGCACATGAAATCATGCTAGAAATCAGCAGCAAAGTATAATTTAAATAATAATTATAATAATCAGAACCCAATTGCTTGAAAGTTAATTAAGTACAACTCTATAAGTGAGTCAAGGAAGAATTCACTATGTTGATTACAAAATATTTTAAACCAAATACTTTAGTTGTATACCACAGGTTAAGATATTGTAAAGTCATGCATAGAAGACAATATGTAAAAACATGTATATTAGAAAAGAAAAATGACTGAAAAAAATCAATGATAGTAGCATCTTATTCCCAAGCAACTGGGAAAAAACAGTGAATCAAATTAAAAAAAAAAAAAAACTATACAGAATAAAAACAAAAGAGCAAATAGAAAACAAAAATACACAAAAGGCAATCAAAATTAAGATGACATTGGGCATGCACCTGTAACCCCATCTACTTGGGAGGCTGTGACAGGAGGACCACAAGTTTAAGGCCCGCCTGGATAACTTAGCAAGACTCCATATTAAAAAAAATGGTCTCAAAAAATTTTTAAAGGGCTGGGGATGTAGCTCAGTGGTACAATCCCCCTGAGTTCAATTCTGAGTAATGGGGCAAGGGGAGGGGGATGATAAATCTCAGCCCAAGCAGGCATGTCCAGAAGAAGCTGAGGCGGGGAGATAGCTCAAGTCCAAGAATTTGAGTTTAAGACCAACCTGGACAACATAAGGAAGAAAAGAAAGAAAGAAGGGAAGGAAGAAGGAAAACAAGAGAAAGGGAGGGTGGGAGGAAAAGACTTCTTAGTTCATTTTATGAAGTTAGCCTAAGCTTGATACCAAAACCTTAACAAAGACTTTCAAAGAAAGAAAAATATCTAGGCAGGAGGTATAGCTCAGTGGAAGAACACTTTCCTAGCATATTCAAGGCCCTGGATTCCATCCCCAGAACCACAAAGAAAGAAAAAGGAAAATTACAGTCCTGTTTCACTAATGAAAACACATGCAACTTTCCTAAATAAAATTTTAAAGTAGAGATGAATAAATTATATGAGTGATAGGTTACCAAATATCAAAGTTACATAGAAAAAGAGTAATGCATCAATTTATTTTTAAAATACAAGATTGTATTAACATTTGGAAATCACTGTAATTCCTGACAATAAAGAAAAATCATATAATCAACTCAGTGTATACTGAAAAAGCATTTGAAAAGCCAACATTCCACTTATGACAACTCTACACAAACTAGAAATAAAATGGAAATGATAAAAACACTTATCAAAAACAAACACACAAAAACCCTCACAATTACGAACTTGCTGAAAGTTTTCCCTTTATAATCAGAAATGAAACAAGAATTTCTGCTATCACCACTTCCATATTCCATTGTTGTAGAGGTCATACCCAGCACATTAAGACTTGAAAAGGAAAAAAAAGTTGTTAAGAATAGGACATGAAAATACAGAACTACCAGTATTTATAGATTTTTGTGTGAATACAAAATCCAAAAGAATCTATACATTAGTAATCAGATAGTTTAGCAAGGCTGATAAGGTGTATTTGTTTATACTAACAAACATCAGAAAACAAAATTAAATCTGAAGGTCAATTCTTATTTTTTCAGATCTATCACAGCAGTACTTCCACACCTGATGGATCATATTCCATCCTGAGAACTTACTCTCCTCTCCTGAAGACATTGCCTCTCTCAGGCTTTTCAACTCAGGCTTTCTCAACTCTCAATTTGAAAACTGCTCTGAGGCTCCAACTGAGCCTGGGAGCCTCTTCTTTCTCATTGACCCTCACTGATCCAGACTCATGGTTTTAAACACATCAACCTGCTAACAAATTGACATCTCCAATAATACTTCTTTCCTAACTCCAGACATCAAACTACCCTCTGAACACTTCTACTTTATGTATCTAATAAACAACCCAAATTAGGCATGTGTAAAAAGTGATCTGATCCTCCACTAAAGAACTGCCCTAACTAGTCTTGAAAATCTCAGCTAATGGAAGTTTCCAGTTGCTGAGGCCAAAAAGCCAAGAGTCATTCTTGCCTCCTCTTCCCCTCACACCTTATATCTAATCATCACTTAGCAAATCCTGCCAGTTCTAACTTCAAAATACAATTAGAATCCAACCATTTCTCATTACCTCCACCCTACCTACCTGGTTCAAAAGCAACAGCATCTCTCATCTGATTTTGTTTTTAAGCGTATTAGCTCCCAATTATCTTTTTGATACCAGTTTTATTAAATATAATATATAAACTATAAAATTCACCATTTGGGGTTTCTCTCTTTTTTTTTTTTCCGTGTTTGTGTGTGTGTGTGTGTCTGTTTTGCAGAGGATTAACCCAAGGCCTCACACATATTAGGCAAGCACTTTATCACTGAACTACCCTTAGCCCAAAATTCACCAAATCAGAGGTACACACAATTCAGTTGTTTTCAGTATATTTATGGAGTTGTACAACTATCTCCACAACATAATTCCGGAACATTCCCATTACTTCTAAAAGAAACTCCATACCCTAAACCCTGGCAATCACAAATTTACTTTCAATCTCTGTAGACTTGTCTACCGTTCTGGGCATTTATATAAATGGAATCATACAATGTGATCTTTTATGAGTGGCTTCTTTCACTTAGTCCAATGTTTTCAGTTTACCCAAGTTGCAACCAGCCTGTATCCTTCATTCCTTTTAGTGCTAAATAATATTCTACTGTATACCACATTTTACTTATTAATCAGTTAATAGATATTTGAATATTATGAATAATGTTGCTATGAATATTCATGTATTAGTTTTGTGTGGACATATGTTTTCAAATTTTTAGGAACATACCTAAAGGCGGAATTACTAGATCATATGGCACCATAAACAAAAGCTTTGGTTGATTAGTTGGTTGGGGATTGAACCCAGGGGTGCTTTACCACTAAACTTCTACCCCAGTCCTCTTATATTTTATTTTGATATAGGGTTTTCCTAAATGGCTGAGACTGGTCTCAAACTTATGATCCTCCTGCCTCACAGCCTCCCAAGTTGCTGGGATTATAGGCCTATACCACCGAACCTGGTTCTATGTTTAACCTTTACAGAACTACCAGACTTTTTTCCAAAGGAACTGCATAAATTTCAGTTTCTGCTAGCAATGTATAAGGATTCCAATTTCACTACATCCTTACCTATACCTGTTATTACCCTTCTGTTTAATTATGGCCATTCTAATTGGATCTAGCTTTATCTAGTTGGTTTTTATTTGAATTTCCCTAATGACTAATGTTTTCTACCACAATTACAGATGCTTATTGGCACTTGTATATCTTCCCTGAAGAAATGTCTATTCAGATCATTTGCTTGTTTTTTAAATCTGCTAATCTGAAACCAGATTTGTCAGATTCCATAAAATACAGTATCTCTTTAGATTCAAGATGGAATTTTAGGCAGCCATTAAAGACTATATTTTGAGCTGGGTCCCTTTAGTCCTAGCTACTTGGGAGGCTGAGGCAAGAGGACTGCTGAGTCTAGAAGCTTGAGGACAGCCTGGGCAATACAGCAAAACCCCATCTAAAAAACAGAAACAAAAAAAGACTATGTTTTGGACAATATTTAATGGAAACTTTATTAAAGGAAATGTTAGAATACAACCTTCACAGACACCCAAATGGGACTGAATTACACAAGAATGGACCCCCCAAAAAAAATTATAGGTGATTTTTTTTTTAAATACTACTTTCGGATTTTTCAAGTAATCTATAACATATACGTTTTTCATATCACGGAAAAAACAATCATTATCATAAACTAAAGATGAGTTTTGGACTTTCCTTTATGCTTACTTTCACCAGTGTACAAATTATATATCTCCTAACACTCTTTTCTTTCATTTTATCTGTTGGTATTAAAAAAAAAATCTAAATACATAGGTAATCTGAGTATCCAACTAATGTTTTGTATAGAGAAAAAAATATGATATATAAAACATACAAAGCTGGCACTACCTCCCAAACACCATTTTTGCTCTATATATCCAATTTATTTAAGTCCCACTTATTCCACTATAAATGATGTTCATGTTTAACTCTTATACAATCTGATCTCACATATCATCATTTTTCCAGGAGAGTCTAATATTAAGACAAAAGTTTAAAAAAGCATATACAGTTTCTTCACATATAAACCTGACCTTAATTGAGTATCCTAAAAGGATATGTAAAATAAGAATGAGTAAGGTTTGATATATTTTAGAAATATACTCATATTAGAAAATGGCTCATATAAAGAACCTAAAAGTAGATAATTATTAATAACAATACTATGAACATAAATTCCACATATACAACATATACACATTTTCCAAACCCTTATACCTCTAATATTCAATTTTAAACTGATAGAGAAAATAACTGATAAATATTTACTCCCTGATAATCATCATAGCATTCCAGCACAGTAAGCAGAGGTCTTATCAATTCTAGTTTTGTTTGTTTGTAGTACAAGGGATTAAACCCAGGGGCTTGTATATGTTAAACAAGTACTCTATCACCAAGCTACACTTCCAGTCCTTTTAAAATTTTGAGACAAGTTCTTGCAAAGTTTGTCCAAATATGCTGGGTGCAGTGTTGTACATCTGTAATCTCAGCTGTTTGAGAGGCTAAGGCAGGAAGACTGTGAGTTTGAAGCCAGCCTGGGCACCTGAGCACCTAAGCAAGACCCTGTCTCAAATATAAAAATGACTAGGGTTGAGTGTAGTGGTGCAAGCCTACAATCCTAACACGTTTGGAGGCTAAGACAAGAGGATCATAAATTTGAGGCCAGTCTCAGCAATTTAGCAAGACCCTATCTCAAAATAAAAAGAAAGAAAAAGGGCTGTGGTCAAGTGCCCTTGGATTAAATCCCTATCACCAAAAAGAAAAAAAAAAAAAAAAAGGTGCCCAACTACACTAGAGTGAACATAAACTCTATAGTGGTATGGCAATGGTCAATACTGCCATTAAAGTAGACGTACGAATAATACCACTTAAAAAAAAAAACCTCCAACTAAAAATCTCATCATCAACACAAAAAATTTCCCATATACTTTTATGAATAAATCTGTTGTTACATGTATATATTGTCAGGACCAGTAACTTTAAATAAGCTTACCATTGTCATTGTGAAATAATATGTAAAAAATAATATTTTTCTATAACAAGAAAGATGTTCTGGTGGCTGGAGACACAGAACATTTGCCAAGGACGCACGTGGCCTTGGGTTCAATCCCCAGAACCACACACACATATACCAAAAAAAAACAAACTTCTATTTAATACTCATTATCAGCCATTTAGGAAGAACAGGCTTAAGAAAATTGATACTAACAACCAAATATATGAATAATAAATTAGCTCTTTAAAAATCATCAAAATACAAGAATACCATCAAAAAAAAATTCCCCTATAAAGTATATATAGGATCCAAACACACCATGATTCCAGACAGATCAGAAATCTCCCTCAAAAACAAAGGCTACCAAAAAACAGCACAATCCATCTTTACTAAGGGTTAGGTTACCTAAAAGATGATTTCAAGTGTACTGTATGATAAGGGTAAAGCAGATACCAAAATCTCATGAAGGTACAAAAGGCATATCACTACAAAGACAATATTTACAAAAAAAAAACGTAAACAATCACCTTAAAAGATATTTATATGTCATAAGAACTATTTCTTATAACTGATAATTGAAAACATCCTAAACACTGATGGAAATGAGTATGGTAAAATTATAGCAAAAACATCCTTTTAAAAATTATGCAGCAGGTAAAAAAAAACAGAGGTGTGTAGAAACCAGACAGAGCTCTGAGACATGTTGCTAAAGGTAAAAACCAGTTGCTGAATAATTTGGTTTTCGTTTGAAGAAAGGCAAGAAGATGGATTTCTCTATAACCCTTCAATATTTTCTATAATTTTTTACCAATTATTGTAACACTAGTCTTGCTTAATGATTTTAGAGCCTTCCATTATTAGTTTTACTGACATTTTTTTTTCACTAACATGTTTTCTACATGGTTTGTCTCCTCAGTCGCAAAGGATTCTGAGATGGTATAGGAAGATGCAAGCCCAGCTTCACCTCCGACATTGTGGAAAGAGACTATACATCCTGTGGCAGAGCCCCATGCTCCCCTACACCACTTAGACAGGGCTTGGAGAGAGTGACCTCCCAGGATGTCTACACTGGAATCAACTTACAATTTCATCCATATATGTTTGTCTCCCCAATTAGCTATATTCCTTGAGAACACAGATCATAACATATACTCCAAACTAGCACTTAGCATAGTTCCATGTATAAAATAAGCCACAAATAATTATGGATGGCTAACAATATATAAAATATCAATAAGCAAGAGTGGCATTTTAGAGATAGAGAAACTAAAACACTCAATGAATAGAAAAACTGGGACCACATTTAGATTCTCTAAGATGTTTTATACAACCACTAGCTCCTTTAGGAATTCTAGTAAAATAAATCCATGATTATTTTCCTTCTCATGAGACATTGTTCTTTTAATCATTCAACTATATAAATGAAAGCTTGAAAATCTACATGTAAAATACCCTACAATTTTAATAATACTTACCGTCTATCTGGCATTGATGCTATTGACATGCTTAGTAAGACCACAGTTGATACCTGCAAACTCTACACCTCTTCCTGTTATCCAACATAAAGTCTTCTTACTATAAAATAAAATATCATACATTAAAAGCAAACTCATATCAAATTATAACCTTAAATGAAATCAAATCCAATAGAATGTTTATAATGTAAATATACATGACATTCCAAAGAGAAAGCCATAAAAAGAAAGACTTCATTCACCACCAATGGAAGGGTCTATTAGACTCCGAAAATGGTTATATAAAAAGAAAGAATTAGGCATTTTTTCTGCCTTTTTATGAAGAATGATATTTCAAAGTAATAAAGTAGACCTAGTTGATGAGGGAAACCTTTATAGAGGCTAGCCTAATGCAACGTTAAAAGAACAACAAAATCCAAAACAAATCACCATTTTGTAACCCATCATTCTGATGATCACATAATCACTGATCAAGAATCATCAATAAAAAGAGAATAAAGAAGTCCCTGTTTTATTGTATTATGTTAGAACTGTTAGTGTGTCTGGCCATCAGCCAAGCTCCTAGGCCTCTCCTCTGGCTCCTCCTCCTACTCACTTCAGTTACCCAGGGCTGGACTGTCCCCTAGTTCTATGACTGGTCTAACCTGTTATCTTTTCATCTGTTAAAGAGGAGAATGAAAACAATGAGAACAAAAAAAAAAAAAAGAAAGAAAACAATGAGAACAAGACAAAAAACAAAATCTGTATGCCAGGGTTTTTGGTTTTTTTTTTTTAATCACTTGTTTGTAGTTTCACAAATAAGTGAAAACAGAACCTCCAAAAAAAAAAATCATCAATGAATGTTAAATCATTATTAGGTGAAAAGCTAATAGAAATTAACCTGATGAGCAGGGGATGCAGCTCAGTTGTAAAGCATTTGCCTGTATGTGTGAAGCCCTGAGCTCAATCACCAGCACGGCCAAAAAAAAAAAAAAGACAAAAAGAAAGAATTAATTAATCTGGTGCCAAATTAGCATACAACAGATTACCTGCTCAATGCAAAGAGAGAAATATAACTTGACAATGAAAAATCAATGTCACTACCTGACCTTGATGACCAGATAACATTGTAATAGTACAACAAGATATTACATGCCTCTTAATAAGAAAGACTATTAAGTACAGAGTATTACTAAATGAAATACTCTTCTCCAATACATTTTACCTAAATCTACTTGTTTGTAGTTTCACAAATAAGTGAAAACCTTTATATCTAACTCCCAGTTTACAAGAATTACAGGGAACAGAGAAAGCAGTCACATTGCATTATGAGGAAACAATCCAGCAACACAAATGTAATATGGTCTCAACAGAGTTATCAGGTCAGTAACACAGAGGAAGAAAGGAAGGTGTAGGAGTGGGTGGGAGAGTAAGAAGGACAATTCGAACAACCAAATGCAACTGGTAGCAGTTGATCAAAATCTGGTATTTAAAAAAACAAAACAAAAAAGCAGCAATTTTTGGAACAATTGGAGAAACATGAATATGGTAGGATTAGTATATATGAAGGAATTATTGATAATTTTACTAGAATGATAACAGAAAATAGAATATGATGGCCAAGGGTCAGGGGGAGGGAGAAAAGAGAAGCTGTTCAATGAATGCAGAGTTTCAGTTTATAAGGTGAAAATGTGCATATAGTTAGCAAGACTGTACTGCACATTTTTAAATGGTTAAAATAAGCCAGATGGGGTGGCACACACCTGTAATCCCAGCAACTCAGGAGCCTAGGCAGGAGCTCATTGCAAATTGAAAGCCAGCCTCAGCAGCTTACTGAGGCCCTAAGCAATTTAGTGAGACCCTTGTCTCAAAACAGAAAATAAAAAAGGCTGGGGTGTAGCTCACCAGCTCACTGGTAGAGTGCGCCTTGGTTTAATCCCCAGTACCACAGGCACGCACACAAAAAAGTAAATGTAAAGAGTTAACTACAAAGAAAAAGAGGTGGTGGGTTAGCAGGGAAAGAGAATGTTCACTTCAGAGAAGTAGAGTTAGAAACAGAAAAGAAAATCACAGCAGAAATCCTGAAAAATGAAAAATAAATTTTATTTCATTGCAACTACACAATTAATTACCAACTTTGGATCCCCTAACAAATAACTTTACTAGATCTTGATAGCTCTGGAAATGATATGCAAAATTTACTCCATCTGTTACTTTGTATTCCTCAATAAGAATGCAAATATCATATCCATCCATTCTCCCTATTCAACTCGCCCCCTACCTAGGGAGCTTTTCCCCATTTCCCCAGGTACTCTCTATTTCACCTACACCTAATTATTTGCTTCCCTCATCAAGTAGGCCAATATGATATCTCTGCCTCACAAATGCTCTGTCCAGAAGTCCCTATTCCTCATGCAACCAAAGTTGTACTCCTGTCTCAATTAACTTTACTTCAGGAAAGTTTTCTACTCTCCCAAAATCTGACTAAGCACTTTAAGCTCCTACTGTATTCTATGCATACCTTTACCTTAGCACCTTTATATTTATTTGTTTAGACTACTAGCCTAAGCATCTTACAGATACGTGTCTTATTTAACAAATGAGCTCAACAAACATTTAAAGTATGCTAGCACAAACCAAAATGCCAATTTAGTTCTCTAAAATATTGTATTTACCATTTCAGTCTCAGGAATACTCAGGTCCATAAAACAGAGCATCTTCTTCCTACAAATTAAGTACCTACAAAGATAAAATTCATAATCAGAAGAGTAATTATGAATTAGAGGGCTGGGGCTGTAGCTCAGTGGTAGAGCACTTGACTAGCACATGTAAGTCACTGGGTTTGAGTCTCAGCACCATATATAAATAAATGAATAAAAAATAAAGGTCCATCAATATCTTTAAAAATTTTTTAAAAACTTACACACACAAAAAAAAGAATTACAATGGAGCTGGGCTTGGTGGTGCACACCTATAATCCCAGAGGCTTGGGAGGCTGAGGCAGGAGGATCATGAGTTCAAAGCAATCTCAGCAAAAGCAAGGTGCTAAGCAACTCAGTGAGACCCTATCTCTAAATAAAATACCAAACAGGGCTGGGGATGTGGCTCGGTGGTCACGTGCCCCTGAGTTCAGTCCCCAGTAACAACAACAACAAAAAAAAGAATTGCAATGGAAAGCCAGGCATGTTAGTGCACGCCTATAATCCCAACAACACAGAGGAAGAGGTAGAAGGATTGCAAGTTCAAAGCCAGGGCAATTTTGTGAGGCCCTAAGCAACTTAGCAAGACTTTGTCTCAAAACTTAAAAGAGGGGGGTTGGGACCGGACAGTTAAATGCCCATGGATTCAATTCCCCGTACCAAAAGAAAAAAAAAAATTAGAATGGAAGCCAGGGACAGTGACACACATCTGTAATACCACAGATATGGGTGGCTGAGGCATGAGGATTGCAAGTTCAAGGCCAGCCTAAGCAACTTAGTGAAATCCTATCTCGATTTACCTCCCTCCTTTGTTATAACCTAACCAGTAAAAATAATCAATCACAATGTGATAGGAGAACAGAGTCCTAGGGAAATAAACTGGAGGCTCATGTAATAATCCAGATATATATCAAAGAAGACTTTTTCATGGAGGTATTGCCCAGAACTACAACCTGAAAGACAAGTATGAGTTAACAAAGCAAAAGAGGAGGTAAGGAGAGATCTAGGTAGGTATTCAGGCAGACAAGCTTCTGTACTAAGGCCTATATATTTAATGAACTCAGTATCTTAAGGGAGAAATGCAAGTAACTGAATAGGACTAGCATACTGAGGGCAAAGGGAGAACGTGACAAGAAAATGAAGATTGTAACTAAAAGCCAAATCATGAGGGTTCTGAAAGCCAAATCAAGTTCAGACTTTATCATTGCTTTCATTGAAAGCAATGAAAATCCACAAAAAAAAAAAAAAAAAAGGTTTTAAGTAGAGTGTGTTAAAAGAGATGACTCTAGCTACAGTGAAGGAGAAAAAAATTGATTGCAAGACAAGACGAGAAGCAGGGAGGACCAGTCAAGAGGCCACTGCAGCAACCCAGGTGAAAGATACCAACCATGAAATAGAATGGTAGCAGTAGAGATTAAGAAAAGGAACAAATTCAAGTGACTATTATAAAAGAAAAAGATACAATGGGGTTCAATGATCAATTGGAATGTGAAAGAAGAAAGAGAATAAACATTAGAAGAGCGAAGAACATACATAACTAAGTGGTGGAACATTTGTCTAGAATGCGCAAGGCCCTGGGAAGGAAAAACTAACTACAAAGTAATAGCAAAATTAAAGAAAAATATTTTCAAGAAAAAAAGACACTAAAAACCGTATTTTGGGGACTTGCTCAGTTTTAATAAAAAAGAGCTTGATCCAATAGATGATCAAAGGTTATAAACATTTAGAAAAACGTTATATACATTTAGAAAAATAGGATCCACCATTAGTGTAGTGAGGTTTAGTGAAACTGGTACACCCAGGACCTGTTCTCAGCCAAGTGTTAACAATGTGGGTTCTTTGATCCAGTAATTCCATTGATTAGTAGTCATAAAAATCTAGTTAATTTAAGATGGGCCAAGTAGCCCACACCTCTATAAACTCCAGCCACTTGGGAGGCTGAGGCAGGAGAATGGATACTTAGCCAGACTCTGTCTCAAAATAAAAATGGCTGGGGGTTGGGCTGGGGCTATAGCTCAGTGGAAGAGCATTTGCCTAGTATGTGTGAGGCAGTGGGTTCTATCCTCAGCACCACATAAAAAATAAATAAATAAAGGCATACTGTCCATCTACAACTATAAAAAAGTTTAAAAAAAAAAAGGCTGGGGGTGTAGCTCAATGGTGAAGTGCCTCTTGGGTTCAATCCCCAGAATGTGGGGGAAGGGTAGAGTACGGGGCTTCAATCTCTTAATTCCAAATGTAAATTACTTTTAAAGGCATATTATAGATATTTACTGTTTCATAAAGCAAACTCAAGTTTCTTCCCAAATCTTAATGTTATTTTGTATATAAAAAGCTGAAGGCCTGGTGCAGTGGCACAGGGACACATAATCTCACCAACTCAGGAAGCTGAGGCAGGAGGATTTCATGTTGGAGGCCAGAGTAACCAATCTAACAAGACCCAGTTTCAAAATAAAAAACAAAAAGGTTAAGGAATGTAGCTCAGTGGTAAAGCACCCAGTTCCTGGGGTGGGGGAAGTGTCAAGGGAAGGCAAAGCTAGGTAGTTATTTTCTAAAATTCACATTGACTAATAAACTGCATATCAAAAGATATGCATAATCATGAATAATCATAAAAAAGGGAAGGTTTTTTTGTTTGTTTGTTTGTTTTTGAGACAGGGTCCCCCTGTGTGGCCCGACCTGGTGTTTACCCAGGGTCTCAAGCATTGCATCTACCTACAGGCCAAGCTGGGCTTGAAAGAGAAGTGTTATAAGGAAAATAATTAGCATTTTTTAAAAGAAATGTACCTGCACTTATACTTATTTAACTTCTATAAGACACCGTGCCTACTTTAATGAAGAAAAACATGCCTTTACCATAACTCAAGTCATTTTTTTCTTTTTTTTTTAATATTTATTTTTTAGGTGTAGATGGACACAATGCAGTGCCTTTATTTTGTATGTGGTGCTGAGGATCAAACCCGGGTCCTGCCCATGCTAGGCAAGTGCTCTACCGCTGAGCCACAATCCCAGCCCAAGTCATTTTTTTTCAATACAGTTCAGTACTCCCATTCTCTCCCCTTCAAAGCAACTACAATCAACAGGTGCACTAACTGATACTCGCAAGTACTGTATGATGATTTGTAGAGTTGGGGTTTTGTTGTTGTTATGATTATTGTTGTTGTTGTTCTACAGGCTAATCATTTTTTCTTTAATTGTAGCCTCCCTGCAGAAGAGCAGCCATTTCTTTCCTATTCTCCCACCACCTCCAGCATAGCCCCTATCCTCATATAGCACTTTAAAAGGCTCTGGCATAGGAACCAAAAATTGATTTCATTCTGACCTATAAAAAGGAAAGATGCAAAAAAAAAAAAAAAAAATGAACCACGCTTGCCAAAACACAAAATACACGTTTACATTTCTTGAAGCGTGTCAAGAATTCTTCTGGGGAAAACTGAGGTTAAAGGGGTGAGGTACAAAAGAGAGATGGTTTTAGAGAAAACACAGGAAACAATAAAAACGGGATGAAAAGGTTGATATTGGCAACAAAAGATAACCGTTTTTGTTTTTTAAGAGGAAGAAAAGGCAAGTGGAAACCAGTCATTGTTTTCTAAGAGGCCAGGTTCATCTTCTAGATTTTCTCCTCTGAGCTCAACCAATCCCCACCTTTTCTGAGTTAACCAGTCTCCAGGCAAGCAGCGCTTCTTGATTGGCTTAAAGATGTCGAGTAGAAAAGCCAGCCAATCCTGCCTTCAAGTCAGAACTGTGCTATGGAGACATTACAACCACTGCATGGCGAGAATGTGTACAAACCTGTCGGTGCTACAAAGATCTGATACTAGTTCTAAGAGGGTTGCCGAAGGGAAGATTCTTCAAAGCCAATACTGACCATGATCTGACATCTACAATTTTTCATTCCTCTAGCTCTCTTAAGGGAAAAACTCTTGTAACCAAAAACGAATGAGGATAAACAGTGTCCCCGGTGAGATGACTCACTCTATCGAAGTCGGATTTCCAAACCGAGAGCTGGGAGAGGGTCCCGAACAGGTCCCGAACAGAGAAGAGCTCGAGAATGGTCCCAAAGTTGCGGTGGGGGTGGGGAGTGGACGCGGGTCTACGACGCACAAATACTAGGGAAGGGGAACGTCTCCCTGCAGAATCCAAAACCCTTAGGTGTGGAGTGAGTGGCTGTGTGTTTGGATTTGGAAAAGTGAGTAAATAAACAGCTCTGCTAGGACTACGTGCTCGGGAAGGTGGCCTCAAGTTCCCAGAAGGCTCCGCCTGGGAAACACCGAAGGCGCGCGGAGGAGTGCAAGGTCAAGCCCCGGCGGAATCGGAGGGGGTGACCAAGGGGGCAAGAGGGGCGTGTCTGGGGCCTGGAGGCCCGCCAGGCAGTGGGAGGCCGGGAAGCAGCCGCGGCGCCCGCCTTCGCCCAGCCTCGGGCTGCGTGCCAGGGCCCGCCTCTCGCCGACGCCTCACTTCCCTTCTGTCCCGCGGCCCGGCCCGCGGGCCGGACAGCCCGCGTCGGCCCCCTTGTTCGGAGCTTTGCTTTTAGTCGTAGCGCCACCCGCCGCTGCCTCAGGCCCTCCGCTTCAGCTCGGCGCCCCGGGATCCTTTCCCTCCCCGGCCCCTTCCCGGGCCCCGCCGCCTACCTCCCGCCCAAAGCCTTTACCTGCTCCTGGAGCGGGCGGAGGGCACCGAAGCCGGAGCCGCGTCGTCGAGTGTGCGACGCGGCACCGCGGGTCCGCAGCCCTTTCCCGCCGCCGCCACTGCGCTCTCCGGCGCCGCGCAGGGCTGGCGAGCAGCTGCGGCCGCGGGGGGAGACGCGCAACGAGCGCGCGGAGCGGGGAGACACTGCCGCTCTCTGTCCGACCGGGGAAGAGCAGCCTCACAGGAGCCAGCCGCGAGAGGGCGGGTGGGCGGCCGCGTGGGGAGGGGTCTCTAAGAGTAGGCAATGGCTGCCACGTCGCCCAGGTGGATCGCCGCCCTCCGCCTCCCCCACACCCGCCGGCTCCCCGCCGCGACCTCTGGTTCGTTCCGGGGCTCCGCCAGGGCGCGTCGACCCGCCCCGTGGGGCCGGCCCGGGCGACCCGAACCCGCCGGCGCTCCACCTCTCCCGCTCCCTCAGGAGAGCAAGCCCCGGCCTGGCCGGTTCTACGGCGTGGGGCCCCCAGCCCCCGCGGGCTGGCTCCAGCCTGTGGCTTTCCCCTTCCTAGTCAGGGGCACCGGAAGGAGCAAGCTTCTGTCCATTTATCAGGTTCTGGGGGAAGGCTGGAGCCGTTTCGCGCGGTTGAATGTAGCGACCCGGGGTCGGAATTCCTGCCAAAATAAGCAGTTGCTGAACCACGGCAGTTTCCAGCCCTCGTTTCTCTCTCCCAAGCCCGAAAATCAAAACAAACACAAGGTCGTACTAGCAGGCCGAGCTGAGGGAGGAAATAGCAGCTGGGGCGGGCCCGCCAGCGTGGGGTCCCGGCTGCAAGTTGGGAGGGACGGCGGGCGGGCCGGACCGCCCCGCACTGCTCGCAGGGGCTGCTCACTCCGGGCAAAGAAGGGCCGCAGCCGCGGCGCCCAGCGCGGAGACAAAGGAGACGGCGGCCGGACGGAGGCTGCCTGCTCCCTACCCGCGCTGCCAACGTGGGTCTGAACTCGCTGGCGGAAACAAACGTGCAGGCACATTTGCATGTGGAACTGTGGGCACCGGCCTTTGCCCCCTGCAGAGCTTGAGGTTTTTTTGTTTTTGTTTTCGTTTTTTCCTTCGGATGACAAGAAAAAGCAAGAGTATTCTCTTCCCTTTTGCGATTTCTATATTATTAGCCTGTCCTCCAAGCCTGCTCCATGTGTCCCCGTGAACTCTGTCTTCCCCGGTTTATTTGTTCTGTGTTCTGATATGAAGTATTACAGGTTATGAAAAATTCCCATCTTAGCTTTCTGACTAGTGATACTGATGGTTGTGGTTTTGCTTGGTGTTTTGTTTTTTTCCTTCCTCGGTCCCATCTCTTTGCAGTTACTTTGTATCCCATTTCGCAGAATAGAGAAATGAAATAAACTCTTGACCAAGTATTCCTTTTCTTCCAAAAGACATGGTCTTTCAATATTGTTAGGACACTTGCTATAAACTGAGTGTAAAGTTGGGGAAAGTGCAAGTGAATTTTTTTCTTCATTTAGATCTAATTGGTGCCCCAACACTATTCTATTGATTTTTCTAGAAACCTGTAAACAGGGAACTCAGGATGGTAAATTTTCTGATAAAATCACCCACACGAGGGGGGAGGGGGAAGAAGGGAATTTTTTTTTCCTCTTTTCTTTTTTTTAGAGATCTCTTGAGTTCCAGTGTTAAGAAATTACTATGCAAACACCTTTCTTAATGCTTTTACTAAATGTCAAAAACAAAAAATTGTAATAACCCAGAATCTCAATATATAATAGCCATTGCTGAGAACCTAATATTAGCTTTGCCTCTCAACAGCCCTTAATAGAGGCTAATAACTATAATATATGCCACTTTTGAAATGAAAGAACCCTAGTAATTATAAACTTCAAGCAAGTCTAGCAAATTAATGTTAATTTCGTTCATATGAAATACGTTCAACATGATAATAAAACTTGCATTTAAATTCTTTGTTTTCCTTTGAACATCTATTAAGGATTTATCACATTTTAAATCTGAACAATAAGAAATGAAGTGTTTTTAACATTGGAAAGAATATTTCAAGGCACAAAGACAACATCCGAGCTGAATAATTTTTTTTCCTTACTCTGCCAGTAAAAAGAAAAACGTCAATACCATAAAATTCTGAAAGTCAGACTCAAATGAAGAACAAAGCAATCTTTACTCAACATTCACAAGGCCAGCCTTCCTTTGTGGACGTTTATAAAGATTTCCTCCTCCCTTATTGGTTCAAATTCTAAGCCAATAGGAAAAGTACAACACATCTTTCAAAGGGAGAGGCAGCTTTAGGTTGACAAGGAATAAATGGATTGTTTTATGCTCATTCACATTCAAGATCATGTATCTTGTAATTTGTAAGAAGAAATTTTAAAATCTTTGAACTATTGAGTATCTTTATGTGGGTGCTACTCCATCTCACAACCTGCTCTCTGTAGAAGTCCAGCTGATTATATTGGTTATGCTATAATCCATTGTAACATTATTTAATTCAGGCTTTTTTTTTTCTCTCTCTTTCCTTTTTTTTTTTTTGGAAGAATCTCACTTTGCTGCTCAGGTATTGGTCTCCAATTAAGGGATCCTCCCACATCAGCCTCCCCAGTTAACTGGGACTGATTACAGGTATGGGCCACCACACCTAGCTGGTTCTAATGTTTTAGATAAAAAGACTAGCCTTTAAATAATGAAGTTTATGTTTTGAAAAATGTCTGCAACTTTTGTAGATAAAATTGGTAAGGCATTATAAATAAACCTTTTGTATTTGTCTAATGCCACGTTTGGTCGAACATGATTTCCTTCCAACTGAAAGTAATCTCTGCCACCTTTATATTCTTATGGCTTTGACTTGGAGTATTCTAGTTAATTATAATTATTTACATGTTTACACTCTCCCTCACTAGATCACTAATTCCTTTAAGATAGGTCTGTTTCCCATTCAGCCTTGTATTCCTTGCTGCCAAACTCATCATACAAAATAAACGCCCCATGGATGTCTGCTGAGTGAAAGAATGAATAAGCATTTACTCTTTGACACAATATATGGCAAATCAAAAGAAAATCTGTCTCAGGAAGTTTTTCTCTTTTACATGTTAGTTCATAAATTGTTTCCATTCCCAATTAAATTTAGGATAAATTTGTTGCAAGAACTTCACTGAAAGAA
Organism: Marmota monax; assembly: GCF_021218885.2. Classification (NCBI taxonomy): domain Eukaryota; kingdom Metazoa; phylum Chordata; class Mammalia; order Rodentia; family Sciuridae; genus Marmota; species Marmota monax. The sequence goes on along the minus strand of NW_026691950.1, from coordinate 2,033,438 downwards.
AATAGGACCAACATATGTTGGAATGCTTATGTTTTTAAATTTCAAATCTGATGGAAGCTGAATAGTATGTAATATTGCTGTTATCCAAAGTGAGTGAGTTTCAGTGAATTTGCGTAAGATTGCTTTAGCGCTTGGGAGATTGCTCAGTGGTAGAACACTTGGAGCCCCTGGGTTCAATCCCACACACAAAAAAGAAAGCTGAGGCTGGGGAAGTGGCTCAAGCAGTAGCGCGCTCGCCTGGCATGCGTGCGGCCCGGGTTCGATCCTCAGCACCACAAATAAACAAAGATGTTGTGTCCGACAAAAACTAAAAAATAAATAAATAATTTAAAAAAAAAAAAAGAAAGAATGAAAGCTGAAGGGAAGGGAGGTGTCACACCTGTCAATCCCACCTTCTCTGGGGGCCAACGCAGGAGGATTGCAAATTCAAAGCCAACCTTGGCAATCCCTGTCTCAAAAAAAAAAAAAAAAAAAATGAGGGGTAGGCAATGGGGAAAATGGAGGAACTGATTAGGCAAATAGGAGGGAAGGGGAGGGAAGGGAAGGGAGGGGGAATGAGGGCAGGAAAGATGATGGAATGAGGTGGACATCATTACCCTAGGTACATGTATTGACTGCACATATATATTGCGCAATGCTACATTGTATATAACCAGAGAAATGAAAAGTTGTGCTGCAATTGTGTACAATGAATCAAAATGCATTCTACTGTCATATATACCTAATTAGAATAAATTTTAAAATTTTTTTAAAGAGCTGGAGATGTAATTTAGTGGTAGAATGGTAGAATGCTTGCCTAGCATATGCAAGCCCCAATACTACAACAACAACAAAAATTGCTTTACCACACTCAACAGGTGCTGCAAGCTCTATGGCTTTGGGGAAATTACTTAAGTTTAAGACTCTGTTTTCTTATCTCTCAAATGGCATAATATCTACTTTCTGATGAATTAAAATAATACCTGTAAAAGTAAAGACTTATGGTAGTTATTATTGCATATACTAGTGTACTTAGTCACGAGCAAAAAGTAATTTTCTCCACTTAATTACTTATCTATAAAAGACAGACAAAGTCAGTTAAAAAATAATAATAAGGAAATAATTAAATCTCCTGAGGGAAGGAATAAGGTACTAAGAACATCCAAGAAGAGGTAACTTTTCAGAGTGAGGAGAATGAAGATACTCCAGTCGGAGTTAAAACTTAACGAAAAACCAAATCTGACTATTTCTCTTCTGAGAGACTTAACTATTTACATTAGCTTTTCTCAAAAATTGTGAAAAAATATATAAGTAAAAGATAAATAAGTTATACATTTCTTTTAAACTGGAAGCCTTCTCATTGCCTTTCCTTTGAATAAATTCTCACTGCTTTTATGAGATAAGTGTGTTTATAAAACTTGAAGAGAGGGCACTGGCCCGGCGCATCCTCTAGGACATACCCAGAAGGCAGTCAAGAATGGCTGCTGTTGCAGCATCAGGCCTGGTATTCCAAAATGGTATTACAATGCTGCAGGATTCAATAAACTAGGCTTAATGCGAGATGATACGATATATGAGGATGAAGATGTAAAAGAAGCCATAGAAGGCTTCCTGAGAACCTTTATGATGACAGGATGTTTTGCATTAAGAGAGCACTGGACCTGATCATGAGGCAACAGATCTTGCCTGAAGAGCAGTGGACAAAATATGAGGAGGATAAATTATATCTTGAACCATATCTCAAAGAGGTTATTTGGGAAAGAAAAGAAAGAGAAGAATGGGAAATGAAGTAATCATGTAGTTGAAATCTGTGGATATAGCTGTCCTCATAATATTTTTATGAAGTCGGTTAAATCTGAAACATACAATCTAAAAATTATTTCATCTGCATATATATTACTTTAAATAAATGTCTATCATAATAAAAAAAAATTAAGAGAGGGCTGGGTGCAGTTTCACACACCAGAAATTTTAGGGACTTGAGAGGCTAAAGCAGGAAGATTGCAAGTTCAAGACCAGCCTCGGCAATTTACAGGCTCTATCTCAAAAGAAAACATTTTTAAAAGGCTGAAGGACTGGGGTTGTAGTATGTATAAGGCACTGGGTTTGATCCTCAGCACCATATAAAAATAAATAAAATAAAATAAGTTTGTTATATCCATCTGCAACTAAAAAAAAAGTCTGAGATGTGAAGATAAAATCTAAATCCCTCAATCCCAGCCTCCAAATCCTGTTATTCCTGCAGGAATGGACCTGAAATAGGCCTTAAACCTAAGTCTTCTGAGGGATGCTCTTGAGAAGTAGACCTTTGTTTGACTCAGTTTCACTGTGTGTAAATGGATAGGCATGAGACAGTCTCCAAACTTGAAAGGGTGGAAATGTGATTGCCAAAGAGTATCTAAAAAGAAAAAGAAAAAAATCTTGATAATGCCAAGGATGGCTTCCTCATTACTAGGATAATCCTCCTCTGTTATATTGTACATTCACAGATACTTCTGTATCTTTGCGAGGGATTTTATAGGAAGCCATACCTCAGGCTGGAAGCATATTGTAGTAGCTTCCAGCTTTATGTCACTCTAAATTTTCATGTAGTGACTGAGGATGTAGCTTGGTGATAGACCAGGTACTTCGCATGCACAAGACCCTAAGTTCAATCCCCAATGTGCACATGTGGGTGAGCACGCACACATGCACACACAAAGTCAACAAGTATGGTTACAGGATATAAATTTTCCTTACCGGCAAAGGATATGCTTTGCGGGGCAGGTTGCTAAAGAGCAAACCCAGTGCCTATTGACATTTGACAAGTTTTGTCAGTCATGACATTCTGCTATTTGAGACAATCACACTCTTCCAAGTACATCCTACTTCCAGTGATGGTGAAACCATTGGCCCATATAACCATTCTCATTCATTTATCTGTGTCTGTACAACCCAACTCAAATGTTCTTCTTTATATAAAATTTTCCTGATGTCCCAAACACAATGAACTGCTTCTTCCTCAATCCTCCAGCAATTTGCATACATCTCTCTCACTCATTCGCAATAGTAACTATTCATTGGTGTACATCTTCACTAGAACTGTGAGCTCTTTTCCCCTAAAAAAGCAGCAGATATACCCACAGTAATTAGAAAATGTGGTTTTTTTTTTAAAGAGAGAGAAAATTTTTTTAATATTTATTTTTCAGTTTTCGGAGGACACAACATCTTTATTTTATTTTTATGTGGTGCTGAGGATCGAACCTAGCGCATGCCAGACGAGCATGTTACCGCTTGAGCCACATCCCCAGCCCTAGAAAATGTTTCTTACACATTGAAATGTAGTATACCCACTTTCAGGTACCTTCCTATCTCACAGTTTCCCTGTTGGTTGTACTTACTTCCATTCTACAAGAATGGACTTGAGAAATTACTCTCCCTCCCATGGCCACAGTTAATTAACCATGGTTGAATATCTTTATCCAGTTAGCCCCTTCCTGAAAAATATCAGACTTGGGACAAAGGCTATTAGTAAAATCAAAATGGAAATGATAAACAAGAAAAAAAAAAACAGCACAATTTGCCATCACAGACAACAGGCTGGTTTCTAAAATATATAAACACTTAGAAATCAGTAGGGAAACCACTAGCCAGGTGTAGTGCTAGTACAAGCCTGTAATGCTAGCTACTCAGGCAACTGAGGCAGGAGGATTGCAAGTTTGAGGCCAGTCCCAGAAACTTAGCAAGACTCTGTCTCAAAGTAAAAAACAGTAGTTGTTTGGTATAGCTCAGTGGTAGAGCACCCCTGGATTCAATCCCCATTACCACACAAAAAATAAGGAAGAGAACAACAACCCAATAGGAAAAAACAGTGGACAAAACATAAAAACGAATTCTCACAGCAAAAGAAATATAACTTGTTCTTAAGCATATTTTAAATCACATATGTTCCTGAGTTTTTTTTATTGCAGCATGATTTGTAATAGCAAAACATTGGGGAAACCTAAATGTTCATCAATAGGGAAGTGTTTAAATGCAGGATTACACCAAAACAACAGAATCCTATAATATAAATGAATGATGGCATTCTCTAAGTGCTGATGCTTCAAATCTCCAGGATATATTTTCTATGGAAAATATGTATTTATTATGCTGCCATTGGTGTAAAAAGAAAAATGGAGAGAGGGAAATAGATAGCTAGATACATAGATAGATTTTACCACATGTACATAAAATACTTCTGGAAGGAGATGGAACAAACTGTTCCATTGGTTGTCTTTGAGAAAGTGAACTGAGTGACTAAAGGAAAGAGGATGGAGAGATTTTTCACTATACAGTCTTCCCTTGGTATCCCACATGTGATTGTTTCAGGACCCTTTGTGGATACCAAAATCCATTCAAGTCCCTTGTATTAAATGATATAATATTTCATATTATGTAGTCAATCCTTCTCTATGCTTTAAATCATCTCTGGATTATCTGCAAAACCTAATACAATGGAAATGCTATGTAAATAATTGTTAAACCATATTGTTTAGAGAATAATGACAGGGGAAAAGTCTGTATATATTCAGTCCAAATGTGTGGTTTTTGTTTTTTCTTTTTTGTACTGAGGATCCAACTCAAGGGTGCTCTATCACTGAGCTACATCACCAGCCCTTTTTAATTTTTATTTTGATATTCAGTCTCACTAAATTGCTGAGGCCAACCTTGAACTCCTGCCTCAGCCTCCCAAGTCTCTGGGATTGCAGACCTGCATCACCACACCCAGTAATTTTTCTTTTTTTCCTGAATATTTTCAATCTTCAGTTAATAGAACTTGCAGGTATGAAGGGTCATTTTGAATCAAATGAATATTTTCTATGTAAAAGTAAATAGCACTTGGACTGGGGTTGTGGCTCAGAGGTAGAGCGCTCGCCTAGCATGCATGAGGCACTGGGTTCAATCCTCAGCACCACAATAAAAAATAAATAAATACATAAAGATTTTTAATAAGTAAATTGCACCTAAGTTAGCATAAAAGATTTAGGATTCTAGAGAAATTTGGTTTCTTTGCACCACTGAGTCTGTGGGTTTAATTCATGAACTGGGAACAACTGCATTGCGCATGGGAACTGGAGAGGAAAGGAAGCTGTTTTAAAGAATGAAGCCAACAAAGCAAAAAGATGAAGAGAAAAGACTGGTCTCTGAACAACTTGATTCCAACTCTTTCCTGGTGCCAGCTCCCCTTGGTTTCTTCAAAACATTCTTGTATTCTTATAATAAATCTCCCTCTTTTTTGGCCTAAACTAACTTGAATTGTTTTCTGATAGTTTCATCCAAAAGTATCTATTCTGGTAGTTTTCTGTAAATGCTTGTGGAAATGAAGTGAAAAAAATCTTTGTAATGGAGTTTATTTGGGTTCTCAAAATTTGATTATACGATTAAAGGGGGAAAAAAAAAAAACTATCCAGGCCAGACACGGTGGTGCACACCTGAACCCAGGCACTCAAGAGGCTGAAACAAAAGAATCTCAAGTTTGAGCCCAGCTTGGGCAACTTGTGAAACCCTGTCTCAAAACAAAAAATAAAAATATGGGAGCATAACTCAGTGGTAGAGCATAACCGGGTTCGATCTGCAGTACAAAACCAACCAACCAACCAACCCCTCAATGGAAGGAAGCCAAATCTAAGGCCATTCTGAAAGACATTCACCCTAAGCTAAGGTGGTGTTGGCTAGTGGAAAATATAAGCTGGACAGGGGACAAGTAATACATCCACCTTTTAGACTTTACTTTTAATCCCTGCCTAAGAACTTGACTGATCAATTAATGTTTGGTGAAGGCCTATCTGAAAGATAAACTCATGAATTTTGTTAATCAGGATGAAATTTAAGCATTAGGGAAAATTTTTATTTGTTTGGTTTGGTCTGGTGTGTTTTTGGTAGAAAGGCATTAAGGACAATTCCAGGTAAAGAGACCTTGGCTATCATAGTTTCAGCATATTCGAGTTTCCAAGGTCTAGGACTACTAAACACTTTGAGGCTAACTCCTTCAGAAGGTAATGTCCATTTCCTTCTCTCTCTACATTTTCTAACCTACAGATGATACTATCTTCTTCTACTATTTTTGTCATTCTTCCCAGCACCAGCTAAGAAGTTCTTAGGGAAATTTCTGGAAGGCCCAGAATTATATTTACAAAGAAACTCCTAGAGTTAATGAAGTTAGATATATTTTGTATGAGCATGGTATCACAATGTATACTCCAAGAATTCAGTACAGAAGTTTCATGTATGTTCATGTATCTTTTACATAAGGTGAATTTAAACAATGACAATATTTTATCTGATATGAAATAAGTCAGAAAATAATTGCAATATTAACACTATAATGTAGAAGAGCACAATTTATTTCTTTTTTCATAGCCTTTTATTAATAACTTTTTATAAATAACCTACAAACTTTCCTGAAACAAAAGAAAAATGAATGTTTAAAATTAAAATAAAATTTCATTTGAGTTATGATTGCAATTAATAATTACAACAACAATAATAGCTAACACATAGCATCTTCTATGTGCCAGGTATAAGTCTAAGCACCTTATTTAATTTAGGGCTGGGGATATAGCTCGTGGTAGAGCAGTTGCCCAGCAGTGCATGGACCCTGGGTCCAATTCCTAGTACTGAAGAAAAAACACACACACACACAATTTATTTCTATAAATTCCACAATTTATTTCTATCACTGAAATTGAAAGATAATGTTCTATAAATACTATAAATAGGGCTGGAATTTGTAGCTCACTGGTAGAGCACTTGCCTTGCACTCGTGAGGTCCTGGATTCAATCCTTGGCACCACATAAAAATAAATAAATAAAAATAAAGCTATTGTATCCATCTACAACTAAAAAAATTTTTTTTAAAAATACTATAAATACCAGGCTGTTATTCTCCATTCAACCAATATTTCTTGAAAACTTATTAGTAGGGATATTATAAAAGTGTAAGACATAGTACTTGGCTGTAATTTATCTGAAATAAGATATAGAAATACAAGTCATCATTGTTGTTATTTTTCTAAGTATATAGTAACATATAAGAATATATATTCCTGTGATTTGTGTTAGAGTCTTGAGGGAGCCCAGTAAATAGCATGCCCAGATTGAAAATAATGGGCAAGCATGCTGAGCACAGTAACCTACTCAGGAGGCTAAGGCAGGAGAATCACAAATTCAAGGCCAGCCTGGGCAACTTAGCAAGACCCTGTCTCATAATAAAATTTTAAAAGCACTGGTGGGGTAGCTCAGTGGTAGAGAGCTTGGCTAACATGTGCAAGTCCCTGGGTTCAATATCCAGTACTGAAAACAAAACAAAAGGTGTGTGATGGGAGAGGGGCAAGCATAAGGTAAATTAAAAGTTAAATATCACCTTGAACTGGTAAGGATTAGCTGGAATATACAGTTCATGAGAATCAAACTGACCTGTCACCTGAACTCTGAGATGAGATGAACTCACCCACCCTGTTCCACAGGCAGCACAGGGCCTCATTATGACTTTCATGGAACTGGAGGTACTTTTGCTTTTTTACTTGAGTCCTCCTCCGCCCCCATAAAAAAATAATATTTAAATTTTTATTTTGTGACTACATTGGTATAAATACAAATAAATTGTTACATATTAAAACATTTTTTTTCTTTGACTTAAAAGTTCATGTTTTTCTTCTGGTTTTAAAAGAAATTAAAACATTTTCATAAGCCTCTGAAAGTAATATGGACCCTAGACACTGTGTCCACTGTGTCTAATGGAGAAGTTGGCCCTAGGCAGCACACTGGACCAGGTAACTTCCATCCTGGAGGAAAACCTACACTCTGAAAGCAGGCTTACTCTTAAGAGGAAATGAGCCCAAATTGCTAGGTTGTTCTTCCTCTTTTCTCTTTCTCCTTCGTGTGTGTGTGTGTGTGTGTGTGTGTTGCTGGGGATCAAACCCAGGGCCTCTTGTGTACTAACCAAGTGCTCTACCACTTAACCATATCCCCATCCTCTACATTGTTCTTCCTGAATCTACCAAACTGATAAATTACTCTCTCCCTCCCTAGGAGTAAAGAGATAGCAAGGAGTTGCATCGTTTCAGCTCACCCCATATGACAGAAAACTATCAGGAGAGAAAAAGAAACCCTTTCTTAGCAATACTTATTACTGAAATGGTTGCATTTGGTTTCCACAATTTTATAAGATTACCCATCTAGCTTCGGAGGACGTCAAAGTGCAACTTTCTTTGGTAGTCCCAAATCCAGGTTTATCCAACACCAGCCACCTCCACCATGCTGCCCAAGTTCGACTCCAATGAGATCAAAGTTATGTACCTGAGGTGCATCTGTGGCAAGGTCAGTGCCACTCTGCCCAGGCCCCCAAGATAAGCCCCCTGGGTGTATCTCCAAAAAAAGTTGGTGGTGACATTGCCAAAGCAACTGGCAATTGGAAGGGTCTGAGGATTATAGTGAAACTGGCCATTCAGAACAGACAGGCCCAGATTGAAGTAGTACCTTCTGCCTCTGCCCTGATCATAAAAAAGCCCTCAAGAAGCCACCAGGAGACAAAAATAAAACAGAGAAACATTAAAAACAGTGGAAATATTACTTTCGATGAAATTATCCAACAGATGCGTCACTGATCTTTAGCTAGAGAAGTTTCTGGACCTATTTAAGGAGATTCTGGGGACTGCCCAGTCTGTGGGCTGTAATGTCGATGGCCACCACCCTCATGACATCATAGATGACCTCAGTAGTGGTGCAGTAGAGTCCCCAGCTAGTTAAGAAGTACATGGGAAAATATTTTAATAAAGGATCTTTTGACAACAACAAAAAAAAAAAAAAAAAAAAGATTACCCATCTAGCTGGTCACAGTAGTACTTACCTGTGACCCACCAACTCGGGAAGCTGAGGCAGGAGACTCACAAGCTGGAGGCCACTCTCAGTAATTTAGCAAGGCCCTAAACAACTTAGCAAAACCCTGTCTCAAAATAAAAAATAAAAACGGTTAGGGATGTAGCTCAATGGTAAAGTGCCCCTGAGTTTAATCCCCAGTACTAAAAAAAAAGCAGAAGAAAAAATTATCCATCTAAAACTTCTTTCTCCAGATTCCTCTACCAGAAAATTTTCTGATTATAACTAAGCTTTCCATGAAGCTATTCCTGCAAGGAAAGAGTGTCTCAAGCAACTGATAAAATACACAATCTGCTGTCTGGTTACATTTCTCATTATAAATTAATAAATTAGCATTCTAGTCTATATATTACTCTCACAGGAGACTGGATGCCTTGAGAATTCATGGATTCATTTAACTTTTTTTTTAACTGTTATTGAGCCCAAAAAGTTAAGTTTCAAAATCTGAACCATGTCAGCATGATCTAAGTTACAACAACCCTACCAGACTTTCTGAGTAACCAGTAAGATTTTATTAGCTGAAGTTCAATTCTTCCATTCTCTAACAATAGCACTCCCCACTGTCCCAGACTGCCTATCATAATCTGAAATCCTCAAATTAGTCAAGAGGGTGGAAGAAGAAACACTAAAGCAAAATTTTTTTGCAGCTATTGTTTTCTTCCAGTTCTATTCAATGACAAGTTATTAAAAATACATGGCTTTTCTCCATGGCTCATAATTAGGGAAGGGTTAGTCATTAGCAGTTAGTTCTTTGTAAAATAAATCATATCTTTTATGAAAAATTGTCTCTTAGAAATTTTTATGAGGGTTTCTTTGTTTTGGTTTTGGTTTTTTGTTTGTTTGCTTTATAGTACTGGAGATTGAACCCAGGGGCACTCCACGATTGTGCCACATCCCCAATTCTATTTATTTATTTATTTATTTATTCATTCATTCATTTATGATAAAAAGCAGGGTCTCACTAAGTTGCTGAGGGACTCACTAAATTGCCCAGGTAGGTCTTGAATTTAACAATCCTCCTGTCTCTGTTACTCCTCCTCCTGAGTCACTGGGATTATCATTATCATCAGCACAGTGGGCTTCATTTGTTTTTAAACAACCTCCATGGCCAGACAATGTATCATCTTGAATGACACAAGAGAGGACTGGTGATATAATAAAGGTTGGAATGGAACATCTTAATACTTTTATTCTTTCATCAAACAGAGCCACTGAAGTGCCAGCCAGTTATGTGCCTAACCTAATTGAAAGTTGGAAAGCATTATCTAGCTGTGTGTCCAGAAGAAGGAAACAGATTCCTTTGAACACTTATTAATCTCTGTCTCAATAACTGAGATTATTGTTCCCATTTTCAGAAGAAACTGAGGCTCAGAGAGAATAAGTAACTTGTCAAAGTCACACAACTAGAAATCATGATATAATGTAGTCATGATTCAAACTCAGGTCTGGTCAATAAAGATTTCTTGAGTTCCCCACTCAGTGGTAAGCCCTATGAATTGGCATTGAGAGTACAACCAGGGTCTGCTCTTGAAAAATTCCATCCACTTCCTGCTACTGTGCCAGTAAGCCTACCTCCGCTACCAACTCAGCCCTTGGTTCAGTGGAAGAGACTTAGCGCCTCCTTTTTCTACGCTATAGACCACATCCCTACCCTTTATTCTCTCTCTTTCTCTCTCTCTCTCTTTTTTTTTACATTTTATTTTGAAATAAGTTTACACTTACAAAAAAAGTCACAAAAACCATTGAGAGTTCATGTATACCCTTCACATAGCTTCCTCTATCATTAACAACTTGCATAACCACAGTGCAATTATTAAAACCAGCACATTAACATAGCTAAAATACAATTAACTGAACTGAACAACTTATTCAGATTTTACCACTTTTTCTCCTAATGCACTTTTTTTGTTTCAGGACCCAATCTGGAATCCCACACGACATTTGTTGATGTGTTTCCTTAGTCTCCACCAATCTATAATCGTTCCTCAGCCTTCCTTGATTTTCATGACCTTGATACTTTTGATGAGTTTTATTACAGTCTCTGGCTTACAATGGCTCAACTTGTAATTTTTCACCTTTAAGATGGTGAGAAAATGATCCACAGTCAGAAAAAAAAATGTATTTTGGATTTTCATCTTTTCTTGAGCTGGTGATATGCGGTAGAATAAAATCCTGGGATGTAGCAGTGGGTGAAGTTCCCATTCAGCCACATGGTGTTGGGGGAGGGACAGACCACCAACACTCTATCTAGTACTGTGTTGCTAAGGTAAGATATTCAGAAAGTTAGATGAATTACACACATTTTCAACTTAAAATACTTCCAACTTTTATGTATGAGAGTTCACCAGAGAAACAGAATCAATAGAATATGTTTATATTTGAATATTGATTTATTAGGAAATGGAGTCACAAAATCAGAGTGAAATTTTCCACAGTGACTCTCTGCAAGCTGAAGAACCAGGTAAGTCAGTAGCATGGCTCAGTCCAAAAAACCAAAAAGCTCCAAACCAGCAAGATTGTTAGTGTAGTCCCCAGTTGAAGGCCAAAGGCTCAGAGCCACCAGAGGACTGCTGGGGCAAGTTCTAGTTCAAAGGCTGAAAAACCAGAGTCTGATGTCTAAGGACAGAAGGAGGAACCAGAGTTTCCCCATTCTTGACCTTTCCAGTTCTATCTGAGCCCCAACCCCCACCCACACTAAGGATCTATCCCACTCATTTGCTGACCCACATGCCAGTCTTCCCTAGAAACACTCTTACAGACACACCTGAAGTTATCCAGGCATTCCTTAATCCAGTCAAGTTAACACCCCAAATTAACCATCATGGATGGGCTATCCAGATATTACCAGCCTGAGTTCAGGAGCATCTGTAGTCATTTTGCAAAATGTTTCTCAATTTGGTTTCTCTGGTATTTTCTTGTAATTAGACTTAAATCATGAATTGTTGGCAACAATATCACAGAAGCAATCCTGTGTTCTCAACAGATGATATCAGAGGTCAGTGTCTTATTTGGGATATTAGTCTTGATCACAGGGTTAAGCTAATATTTACCAGGCAGTAAAGTTACTGATGTTTCTTTTGTATCGATATAAATATCTTGAAGGAGATACTTTGATATTATGGAAAAATGCTGTTCTTAAACTTTTCACCACTAATTTTTTAAAATTTATTTTAAATCGGTATATATTATATGAGAATGCATTTTGATTCATTGTACACAATTGCAGCACAATTTTACATTTCTATGATTGTACACGATGTAGCATCACACCATATGTGCAGTCATACATGTACCTAGGGTAATGATGTCCATCTCATTCCACCATCTTTCCTACCCTCGTGCCCTCCCTTCCCATTTGCCCCATCAAAGTTCCTCCATTTTTTCCCATGTCCCCACTCCCCATCCACTTATCAGAGAGAATGTTTGGCGTTTGGGCTTTTGGGATTGGCTTACTTCATTTAGCATGATGTTCTCCATCTCCACCCATTTACCTGCAAATGCCCCCAAATTTTATTCTCTTTTAATGCTGAGTTTCTTTATCCATTCATCTATTAAAGGGCATCTAGGTTGCTTCCATGAATTCAACAAAGTAGCAGGATATAAAATCAATACCCATAAATCAAATGTATATCTATTCTTCAGTGATGAATCCTCTGAAAGAGAAATTAGGAAAACTACCCTATTCACAATAGCCTTAAAAAGAAACAAACAAACAAACAAAAACTTGAGAATCAACTTAACAAAAGAGGTGAAAGACCTTTACAATGAAAACTACAGAACACTAAAGAAAGAAACTGAAGAAGACTTTAGAAGATGGAAAGATCTCCCATGCTCTTGGATAGCCTAGCCCCTGGGAGGCACTTGGTTCAATCCTCAACACCATATAAAAGTAAATAAATAAAATGAAGGTATTGTGTTCAAGTACAACTAAAAAATAAAAAAGATTCAGTGGTAGATGGTGATATCAGTGGTGGAAAGAGGTGGCAGAGGGAGGGGGCAAGTAAAGACTGAATAGGTTAATAGCAATAAAAACAAATCATGTTTACATGTGAGAATTAGAGTTGTGGGAGGGAATGTAATTCTGTTATATTTCCTTGCTCAAGTTTCATACCAGATGTACTGATCCATGAAGTATTTGTTTCATAGTAGATGAGATAGCATTCCGCTCTGAACTAAAAGTGATTTTGGTGGTGGGGTGGTGCTGGGGATTGAACCCAGAGGTGCTTTACCACTGAGCCACATTCCTAACCCTTTTTATTTTTTATTTTAAGACAGTTGTTTAGGGCCTTGGTAAATTGCTGAGGGTGCCTCAAACTTCCAATCTTCTTGCCTTAGCCTTCTAAACTGCTGGGATTATAGCCATGTGCCCAGCTAAAAGGGATTCTTTAGAAACATAACCTGCTTACCAATACCTGTCTTTGACTCATATTCTACTTTCAATAAAGCATGAAAGTGAAAAACTTGCTGCTCCTGTTGTGGAAAAGTGTCTTCAGATTTAGACTCCCCTCCCGCTGGAGGCCTGTGTCAGTGTTGGTAAAGGAGAGGCATCTGCATGTCTCCTGCAGTGAGCAAAGGACTGTCTCCTTGTTCGCTTCAAAGGCTTTCTGACTTAGTACATTTCAAAAAAGCAGGGAGAATGTTCCTTACATGTGTATCAGCTTCCTTCAGTTTGGCTTTTATTCATAAGTGGAAAATCAAATATTCCTTGTAAGTAAGTATCTGAAGTACATTTGAATAACAGACTTCTCAGAAAATTTGTTCTTCCCATTCTCCAAGTCAGCTGTTTCTTGGATCTTGTGTGTCTCTTTAAAAGGATTCTTCTGAAATGCCCTGAATGAATCTTTTAGATCACTTTGAAAAAGAAAAAAAAAAATGAGTTTATGGATGGGTGTGCTATTTTATCCAACTCAAGTTTATTGTTATTAGCAACAAATAATCAAAGCAATACTCTTAAGAATATCAAAGGGGGCTGGGGTTGTGGCTCAGCAGTACAGCACTTGCCTCACACATGTGAGACCCTGGGTTCGATCCTTAGCACAGCATAAAAATAAATAAGTGAAATAAAATAATTGTGTCCAACTACAACTAAAAAAATAAATATTTTTAAAAAGAATATTAAAGGATGTTTACATAAAAAAATTTCAGGAGTCTTGTTAAGGAAGTCAGGGTCTAACCTAACATGATAAAGATTTGGGCCTACTTTTTCCTCTATTAGATGCAGGGTCTCTGGTCTAATTCCTAGGTCCCTGATCCACTTTGAGTTGAGTTTTGTGCATGGTGAGAGATAGGGGTTTATTTTCATTTTATGGCATATGGATTTCTAGTTCTCCCCGTACCATTTGTTGAAGAGGCTATCTTTTCTCCAATGTATGTTTTTGGCACCTTTGTCTAGTATGAAATAACCATATTTATGTGGGTCTGTGTCTTTGTATCAGTCAAGGTTCTCCAGAGAAAGAGCACCAATTAGAATTATAAGGAGAAAGATTTTTTTTTTTTTAATAAGGAGAAAGATTAGTCACATCCCTGGTCCTTTTTGTTTATATTTTATTAAGACAGGGCCTCGCTAAGTTACTTAGGGCCTCACTAAATTGCTGAGGCTGGCTTTTCAAATCGTCATCCTCCTGCCCAGAAAGATATTTGAGGGAAATTTTAGAGGAAATGGTTTATAAGACTATGGAGGTGAGAAGTCTCACAAAAGGCCACTGCATTTTGGGGAACAATGAGAGCCAATGGTGTGGCCCAGTCCAAATTTTTAAAAAATCAGAACCAGGGACTGGGATTGTAGCTCAGTAGTAGATACTTGCCTAGCACGTGAGATGCACTTAGTTCGATCCTTAGCACTATATAAAAACAAATAAATAAACAAAGATATTGTGTCCATTTACAACTAAAAATAATTTTTTAAAAATCAGAACCAGAGGCTGGGGATGGTAGAGCACTTACCTAGTGTGAGAGAGTCCCTGGTTTCCATCCCCAGCACCAAAAATAATAAATCAGAACCAGGACAGCCAGTGGTGTAACTCTTAGTCTGAGGCCAAATACCTGCAATCCTGGATGACCTCTAATACAAGTTCCAGAATCTCAAAGCCAAAGAACTGAAATTCTGACATCTAAGAGCAAGAGATAGATGTCCCAGTTCCAGATAGATGTCCCAGAAGAGAGGGTGAATTTGCCTTTCCTCTGCCTTACTGTTCTATCCAGACCCTGATCTCATTGAATTGTGCCAGATCTTCCTCATCCAATCACTGATTCAATTGCCAATCTCTCTTAAAACACTTCCCAGACATACCCAAAAATGATGTTTCACCAACTATGCAGGAAACTTTAATCCTGTCAAAGTGACACCCCAAATTAGCCTGCACTCTCTTCCCATTCTGTGGTTTCTTGCTACTTTTCTGACTGATCCTTGTTGGTCTTCTTGGAAAATTCTTTTTTTTTTTTTTGCACAGGAAATTGAACCCAAGGGTGCTTTACCACTGAGCTACATCCCCAGTTCTTTATTTATTTTGAGACAGGGTCTCACTAAGTTGCTGGGAATCTTGCTAAGTTACTAAGACTAGCCTTGAACTTGAGATTCTCCTGCCTCAGCCTCACAAATTGCTAGGATTACAGGCATGCCCCATTGCACCCAATGTAAATTCCTCTTCTTATCCCTTAAATATTGATTCTTCCCTGACTCTTTCATCAACCTGTTCTCTCCATCTGCACTCCCCAGTTTCATGAATAATCTCATTGTAGCTAATGACTTAATTATCACATATATAAAAATGACTCTAAAATCTGGAAGCATAATTTAGCTTTGTCCAGTGGCACTAGAATCATATATGTAAGTGCTTTTTAGTCGATCTTCATTAAACACCCTGAAAAAAATTCAGGTAAACAAGTTCAATAATGGTAGTTCTATGTAATGTATTGAGGAAACTCCATACTGTTTTTTATAATGGATGTACTAATTTTCATCCTACTAATAAGGTACAAGGATTTCCTATTCTCCACATTCTCTCTGGTTTGTTATCTTTCTTTCTTTCTTTTTGTAACAACTGTTCTAAAAGGAGTGAGAGGATACCTCACTGTGGCTTTTGTTTGCATTTCTCTGATGATTAGGTATGTGGAGCATTTTCATGTAACTCTTGGTAATTTGTATACCTTCCTTTATAAATTCCTATATAAATGTATTTTTGTCTTTTTTTTTATATCAGGTCATTTGTTTTTCCTACTGTTCAATTATTTGGATGTTAACTCCTTATCAGTCAGATAGGTGGCTTGCAAATATTTTCTCCTATTTCATAACTAGTCTCTTAAATTATTATTATTTGATGGGATGTACAGAACCTTTAAGTTTAATGTAATTACATTTGTCTATTTTTTGTTGTTGTTGTGCTTTTGGGTTCATATCCCCCAAAAAATATCACTGTCTGGACTGTGTATGCTGATGCACATCTGTAATCCCAGCTACTCTGGAGGCTGAGGCAGGAGGATTACCAATTTAAGGCTAATCCCAGCAATTTAGCAAAATCCTAGCCAGGCATGGTGGTGCATGCCTGTAATCCCAGAGGCTCAGGAGGCCGAGGCAGGAGGATCGCAAGTTTAAAGCAAGACTCAGCAACTTAACAAGGCACTAAGTAACTTAGTGAGACCCTTTCTCAAAACAAAAAATAAAAAGGGCTGGGGATGTGACTAGTAATAAAGCACTCCTGGGTTCAATCCCTGATACCAAGAAAGAAAAAAGGGCAGGGAATGGTTAGGGGATGTAGTTCAATATCCAGAGCCATAAAATTAAATAAATCAAAATTAAATTAAAATTTAAAAAATAAAAAGGGTCATCAGGCACAAAAAGGTAAATATATAGATGTCACTTACATGTGGAATCTAAAATACTTGAAATCATAGAACAGAGTGAAATGGTGACTACCAGGGGATGGGGACATGGAGGTTAAGGAGATGTTGCAAATTTTCAGTTAGTATGAGATATTCTGGAGATTTATTGTACAACTTAGTGTCTGTAGTTATAATATTGTATCCTGTTTTGAAAGTTGATAAGAAAGCAAGTTTTAAGTATCTCACCACAAAAAATAAATGTTAATTAGCTTGATTAAGCCATTCCACAATGTGTATATATTTTAAAATATCATGCTGTACATGATAAATGCATGTAATTCTTATGTCAATTTAAAAAATGATATTGAAATTGTATTCATTTGAAAGCTTTGCCACACTTTTTTTAGTATTTTCACTAACTTTTTGTCATCATTCAAGAATTATGCCTTTTTAAGTTAGTGCTCTATAGTTAAGTCTACCAATAGTTTAAAAAAAAAGTGAGAGCTAAAAATGCATTTTACAAATTTATGGCCAATCCACCTGTAAGAACATTCTCTCATATTCCTTTACTTTTGATAGTTCTATTGAGATTTATTTTAAACCATATAGAATTCCCTAGAATATTATTAGAACGAGTAACTAGGGTTTACTTCTTTGTTTTGGGGTCTGTCATCTACCTGGTTGCATCAAAAATAGTTCTCTTTTGGAAAAGCTCAAAATCTTAACTTAGAACATATATTCAGTGATATTAACAGTCACTAATAAGATGTGACTTGCTCTTTTTATTGTATTTTTTTAGCTGTATGGACCTTTATTTTATTCATTCATTTATATGTGGTGCTGAGAATCAAACCCAGTGCCTTCCTTATACATGCTAGGCAAGTGCTTTACCACTGAGCCACAGAATCAGCCCCTGTGACTTGATCTTTTTTTAAATAGTTTTAGTTATGGTGGACACAATACCTTTATTTTATTTAATGTGGTGCAAAGGATCAAACCCAGTTTCTCACCCATATTAGGCAAGTGCTCTATCACTGAGCTACAACCCCAGCCTGTGACTTAAACTTTTATAACATTTTTTTCTCTGGAAAAAAAATAAAAAGAGCTGGAAGTGTAGCTCAGTGGTGGAGCACCCCTGGGTTTTATCCCCAATAACACACACACAGACAAAATAACAACAACAATACTGTTTGGATCAATGTCATGGAGCTTTCCCCTGTCTTCTTCTAGTAGTTTTATAGTTTTTAGGTCTTACATTTGTCTTATCCATTTTGAAAATGGAGTTGATTTTTGTATATGATGTGAGAAGAAGCTTTAATTTCATTCTATATGTGGATATCCAGTTTCAACAAGTTATTAATTTATAACCCATATCAGAACTGACTGGTTTTCCCTTGGGGTCAGACACAGTGGAATACATCTGTAATCCTAGCTACTCAAGAGCCTGAGGCAGGACGATTGCAAGTTTAAGGCCAACCTGGGTAATTTAACAATAGCCTGTCTTGAAAATTAAAATAAGGACTGGGAGTGCAGTCAGTGGTAGAGCACTTGCCTATCATGCACAAAACCGTAAATTCAATCCCTAGTACTGCTAAGAAGAAAAGAAAGAGAAGAACTGATTTGTTTCCATAATTTTAATTTCACACTTTTTTTTAAAAGAGAGAGTGAGAGAGAATTTTAATATTTATTTATTTTTTTTAGTTTTCAGCGGACACAACATCTTTGTATGTGGTGCTGAGGATTGAACCCGGGCGGCATGCATGCCAGGTGAGCGCGCTACCACTTGAGCCACATCCCTAGCCCTTCACACTTTTTTTTCCTTTTGTGTTTCTCTCTGGGGATTAAACCACTGAGGGGCATCCCCAGTCCTATTTTTTTAATTCTGAGACAGGATCTCCCTAAATTGCTGAGGCTGACTTGGAACTTGGGACTTTCCTGCCTCAGCCTCCTAAGTCACTGGGATTACAGGTGGGAGCTACTACACCAATTCAAATGCTTTTTAAAACTTCCTTTTCTATTCAATTAGTTTAAGACCTCAGATATAAATAAATTAATCCTTTTTCATACTTTTTAATAATATTTCTGAAATGTGACACACATTGTTGAAAACAACACTTGCTCTTATATCTAAATCACATTTGCCTGGTTGGGGATGTAGCTCAGTGATAAGAGCAATTGCCTAGCATTTGCAAGGTCCTGGGTTTGAACTTAGCACTGCAAAAAATAAGTAAATAAATCATATTTTCCTAAAATCAATCAGAAATTTTATATGATAAAACTTTCAAAGCAGGAAACCATCTTTCATGGCAATGAACTTCTTGCATCCAAACTGCATCTTCTATTTTCTCTAAATCAAAAATAATTCAGCATGTTTGTATGCCATCTAGGTTATATATTCATTTTGGTTCAAGAAGTTAGAAATTTATATATTTAGCTGGGGGAGGGGGTGGCAAATGTTCATAAACCCAGCTACTCAGGAGGCTGAGTCATAAGGATCACAAAGTTCAAGGCCAGCCTAGAAACTTAGTGAGACTCTAGCTCAGAATAAAAAATAAATTAAAAGGGCTGGTGATGTAGTACAGTGGTAGAGCACCCCTGGGTTCAATTTCCTGTACACCCCTCCTGCCCACACACAGAAATTTATATACTTGAGTACTTGTCTAGCATGTGTGGGACCTTGGATTCAACCCATAGTACTGCCAAAATCAATAAGAAAATCGTATCTTCAGTGCTTTTTAAATTACAGTTGCATTGTGTCTCTAACTTGTCCAAGCCAAAGATACATAGGCTTCATCCATGATAGCTCTTTCTTTAATACAAACCTTGTATTCCTTATCAGTAGGCAATCAATTTTCAAGTCCCGAAATTCTAGCTCCTACTCAACGCTGTTTCTCTCTGTAACAGTGCTACTGCTTTATTCTAGGCCATCATTATCTTTTTTGGATCACCACAACTGCCTACTAACTGGTTTCTCTTCTTCAGTCTTACTAACCCACACATAATTATCTATAGTATAAACAAAATATTCTCTCTAAAATGTTAATCTTCCTAGTTCATTTTCCATTAAACTCTTCCTTTGATGCCTCAAAGGACACTAACAAAAAAGCAAAAAGACAATCCACAGCATAGGAGAAAATTTTGCAAATCATATAACTAAAAGGGACTTACTTCTATAAGAGTTATTGCAACTCGGTAATAAAAATGCAAATAGCTGGTCATGGTGGTGCATGACTGTAATTCCAGCTATTCAGGAGATTAAGGCTGGAGGATCACTAGTTTGAGGCCAGCTTGGGTAACCTAGCAAAACCATCTCAAAATAAAAAATGAAAGGGCTGGGGATGTAGTTCTACAAACACTTTAGCATGCAAGACTCTGGGTTCAATCTCCAGTAAAACAAAAACAAAAATCAATCAAACAAACAAAAAAGAATCCCACAAATAACCCAATTTAAAAATGGGCAAAGGATCTAAAAAAGCACTGCTAAAAAGAAAATATATAAACAAACCATAAGCACATGAAAAGGTGTTCAACATCATTAATCACCAGGGTAACTAATATTAGCTATGTGCTTCTGATACTTTAATATTTGGGGGACTTGCTTATTCTGGAGTGACTGCCCTTCCCAAGATTAGCCAATTCCCAAAGATAGCAAAGGATTTGCCTCTGAGCATAACTTTTATATGCAAATCAACCCATTGATAAACTACACAAGTCCATTAGAGTGCTCTTACACTTCAGGCCACATTTCCCTTCTCTAATCACCCTCAGGGAAGGGTACCAAAAAATAGGGGAAGTCCCTAAACCTCAGATTCCACTGAAATTCCTCAAACTAGCCTATTCTATGCCAGATGAGGTGGCGCTCACCTATAATGCTAGCAACTCAGGAGGCTTAGGCAGTAGGATCACAAGTTCAAAGCAAGCCTGGGCAAAATAAAAAGAGCTGGGATATAGCTCAGTGGTAGAGTTCCCATTGGTTCAATCCCACACACACACACAAAATAATAATAATAATAATAATAATAATAATAATAATCTGCAACATGAATGAGCCTTGAAAAACATTATGCTAACTGAAAGAAGCCATTGGAATACTTGAATCTATAAAAACAAAGTAGAATGATAATTGGTAAGAAATGGGAGTTGGGTGACAAGGGGTAACAAACAAGGGGTACAGGTTTTGAGGGGGATGAGGAAAATATTCTAAAATTGATTGTGGTCATAAATGCATGATTCTACAAATAGACTAAAAGCCATTGAGTTGAACGCGCTTTTTTGTGGCACTGGGAATATTATTCAGCTTCTCAAATGCTAGTTAAGTCCTCTACCACCGAGCTATACTTCCAGCCCAAATTGAATACTTCAAATGGCTGATTTGTATGGTTTAATATATTTCTCTTACTCCTTTTTTTTTTTTTTTTGGTACCAGGATTGAACCTAGGGGTGCTCTATGACTGAGCTATATATCCCCAGCCCTTTTTATTCTTAATTTTGAGACAGGGTCTCAAAATGTTGTTGAGGCTGGCCTCAAACTTGCGAGCCTCCTGAGTTACTGGGATTACAGACATGCGCCACCATGCCCAAATGAAGAACGTTTTTTAAAAGACTTTTATTGAGTTATAATTCACAACCCAGCTGGGTATGGTGGTGCATGCCTCTAATCCAAGCAACTTGGGAGTCTAAGAAGGGAGGATGGCAAGTTTTAGGACAGCCTGGGCAATTTAGCAAGGTCCTAACCAATTTAGCAAGAATCTGTCTCAAAATAAAAATTAAGGCCGGTTGCAGTGGCACACGGCTGAGGCAGGAGGATTGCCAGTTCAAAGCCAGCCTCAGCAACTTAGCAAAGCCCAAAGCAACTCAGCGAGACCCTGTCTCTAAACATATAACGTATACATGGGCTGGGAATGTGGCTCAGTGGTTAAGCACCCCTGGGTTCAATCCCCAGTATGTATGTATAAATTAATTAATTCTTTAATGGCTCCCCCTTGCCCTTAAATAGAAACTAAAGAATAAGATGAGTAGGGCAATAAGTAATCTGGCCCCTGCTAATTTTCCCAGCACTATCACTTACCAGTCTTCTCTTCAGTCATCAGCCTCTTTCCTCCACTCGAATTCTAGCCACGCTGATCTTTTCTGCCATTTCCCTGTACGTGTGTGTTGGCTTTAAAATAAGTTTAAAAACTCTCGGGTGATTGAAGCCTAATTCTCCTCCACTTCAGTATGGAGTAGCTTTAATGAATAGCCACTAAGAAATAGAATGTGGTAGAAAGCATAAGGTGTGACTTGTAAGACTGGGTCATAAAAGACATTGTGGCCTCTTTGCTCTCTCGGATCACTTGCTCTTGAGGAAGCTTCTTTGGAGAGACCTTTGAGGTGAAGAGCTGAGATCTCCTGCCATCAGCCATGTGAATGAGCCGCCCTGGAAGCAAATCCCCCATGTGAAGCTTTTTCAAGTTTCTAGGTGACTTCAGCTCTAGCCAATAACTTAATGGCAATCACACAAGAGACCCTGAAGAATAATCACCTAATTAGGCCACTTCCACATCCCTGGGCCACAGAAACTGTGATATATTGAATGTTTGTTCTTAAGCCACTAAATTTGAGGGCTTAAAGATATATAACTAGGGGCTGGGGATGTGGCTCAAGCGGTAGCGCGCTCGCCTGGCATGTGTGCGGCCCGGGTTCGATCCTCAGCACCACATACAGACAAGGATGTTGTGTCTGTCAAAAAAATAAATATTAAAATATTAAAAAGAAAAAAAAAGATATATAACTAATATAATATGCCAAGCTATCCATCATCACATGTCAAACATCACAGGCTGTTTAGCTCACCTCACTAATCCATAATTATACTTATCTATTTCAAAATCATATTTCAGGCTCTCTTAGCCACTGATTATTTCCAGGTGCTAATGGTTACCACAGCGTATATCCATTTAATTGAACTCTGTACACACACCTTGCCAGAATACAAGCTCAGTGAAGTCCCAGATGTGACTATGTCCTTTTGACGCTGTATTCCTAGCACTAGCCAAGGTGCCTAATACATGATAATCTATTTTTTCTTAAATGGAGGAATGAATAGTTTGATGAATTAATGAATGACTGAACAGTTGGCAGGGATAAAGAAACCTTGAGATAAAGAACCCATATGTGCAGAGGCTGCTATAAAAGCACAGACGAATGACATTTAATTCAATCTGTGACATTCCCTGTATTTTGTCACTGACAAAATACCTGAGAAAAACTTAAAGGAGGAAAGACTTCTTTTGTCTCATAGTTTCTTTTTCTGGACCTGTGGTGAGACAGTACATCATGGTGGAAGAGCTTGGGTGGTCACTTCATAGTGGCCAGGAAGCAGAGAGAGGAGAGTGGCTGGGGATAAAAGCATGCCCCCAAGGACCTGCTCCCTTCAACTAGGTCCCACCTCTTTCAGTTTCCACCACCTTCCAATATTTTTTTCAGCTGTGAATTCATCAATGGATTAATCCATTGATGAGGTGAGAGCCTTTGTGATCTAATCACTTCCCCAAAGTCCCACCTCTGAACACTGCTGCATTGGGGACCAAGCCTTCTACACATGACCCTTTGGAGGACACTCCAGATCCAAACTGTAACAGCACTTATTATTTGACTTTTGGCAAGCTACATATTTTATGGTCCCATTTGTATGAAAAACCAAGAATAGGCAATTATATAGAGAAGAAACTAGATTAGTGTTGTCTAACACTGGGGAAGGTGGAATAGGGAGTGACCGCCAAAGAATAATGGGTTTCCTTTTTGGAGGAATGAAAATATTCTAAACTCAGATTGTCATGATGGTTGTAAAATTTTGTGACTATATTAAAACCATTTAAATGAGTGAATTTTATAATATATGAATCATATCTTTAAAAAGATGTTTTGTGGGGATTGAGAGTGGTAGAGAACTTGATTAGCATGGGCAAGACCCTGGATTCAATACCAGCCACACACAAAAACAAAAACAAAAGAAAGAAAAAAAGAAAAAGAAAAAACTAAGATGTTTGGTTCTGTGTAAGCCAATATTCTTTCTAATACGCTACTGTGTAGCATTATTATTATTATTATTTATTGTTATTATTATTATTTCTATTAATATGTTTGTCTTAAAATATATGATTTAGTGGAACACGATTATGCATGCCTGTAATTCCCACTTAGGAGGATGAGGCAAGAGGATCATAAGTTCAAGGCTAGCTAGGGCAACTTAGTAAAACACTGTCATAAAGTAAAAATAATAAAAAGTAATAGAAACATTGTTCAGTGGTAGCCTACCCTGAGTTCAATCTCTAGTCTCTGCCAAAAAAAATTAATTGAGCATGTGTACCATAAAAGATATAAAAGATTTATGCTTTTGTTTGTCTCAGTGCTAGGAATTGACCCAGGGCCTTGTACATGTTAGGCAAGCACACTACCACTGAGCTACATCCTCAATCCCAGGCCAGGTTACACAATTTTATTTACAGTATTGCTTTGTGTAGCATTAATTTTCATTTATTTATTAGTCAGTTTTCTGTTACTTAACAAAATGCCTAAAGTTTGGTAATTTGTATAGAAAAGAGATTCATTTAACTCACAGTATGGGAGGCTGAAAGTCCAAACAGCATGGTACCAGTATTTGCAAAGTTCCCCTGATTACATCACATATAGCAGGTGGCATCATGAAGAGAGCACATGTGAAAGGCAGCAGTTACATAATGACACAAGAAGCCAGAGTGGGGAAAGCAGCTGTTTTTAACAACTCACACTGGCAAGAATTAACTCAGGGTCCCACAGAAACTATCTTAATCTCTCCTATAAGGACAGCACCTCCAATGGACTAAGGATCTCTTACTAGGCCCTACCCCTTCTATTATTTTTAAAAATGTTTTCTAGGCCCCACCTCTTAAAGGTCCTCCTACCACTTGACATTGTCACACTGAGGACCAAGCTTCCAACACATGAACTTTTAAGGAAAAAGCCACATCCAAACCATAAGAACTTCTTTATCTACTGTGAAGTTTCCAAAATGGAAAATGGTTTTAAAAGTTCTTCCTCTATGTAGGGTGCAGTGGTATTTGCTTGTAATCTCAGCCACTTAGGAATCTGAGACAAAAGGATCACTTGAGCCCATGAGTTCTAGGTCAGCATGAGCAATATAATAAGACCCTATCTAAAAAAAAAAGCTGAAGCACATTTGTAATCCTAGTGACTCAGGAGGCCAAGACAGGAGGATGACAAGTTCAAGGCTGGCATGGGCAACTTAGTGGACTCTGTCTCAAAAAAAAAAAAAAAAAAAAAGGACTGGGGATGTAGTTCAATGGTAAAGCACCCCTGGGTTCAATCCACAGTACCCCCTCTCCCCCCAAAAAAGTTCCCAATCTATTCAGATCATTCAATTTAGAATTATTTCCATCATATTGAAATAATATTTCCCAGGGCACATTGAAAAGATAGGAAATACTGGAGATGGATTTTTCTCATATATTTGGTACTTTATTTTTTATTTTTTTGTTTATTTTGGGGTTTTCAGTGATGGGAATCCAACCCAGGACATTGCACATGCTAACGCCTGGACTCTACCCCTAAGCTACCCTCCCAGCCCATATATCACATTTTCTTTATTCATCTAATCATGAAGGGACCTTTGGGGTGCTTTCACTTTTGCTAATACAGCTGCTGTGAACATGGTTGTTCAGGAATCTCTTTGAATGTCTGTTCTCAGTTTTTTAGAATGTATACCCCAGAAGTAGGAAAGCTAAATCATAGGGGCTGGGGATGTGGCTCAGGCAGTAGCGCGCTCGCCTGGCATGCGTGTGGCCTGGGTTCGGTCCTCAGCACCACATACAAACAAAGATGTGTGTCTGCCCAAAACTAAAAAGTAAATATTAACAATTCTCTCTTTCTCTCTCTTTAAAAAAAAAGAAAGAAAAGAAAGCTAAACCATAGTATAGGGTTTTTTCTTTGTTTTGTGATGCTGGAGATGGAACCCAGGGTTTTTTCTTGTTTGTTTTTTTGTTGGTTGGTTGGTTGGTTAACATCAGGGATTAAACCCAAGGGTACTAAGTCACATTCCCAGCCCCCCCACCCCCCGCTTTTTAAAAATTTTTTTTAAATTTTGAGTTAGGGTCTCACTAAGTCCTTAGGGCCTCTCTAAGTTGCTGAGGTTGGCTTTGAACTTGTGATTCCCGTGCCTCAGCCTCCAGAGCTGCTAGGATGACAGGCATGCACCACTGTGCCTGGCAATTTTTATTTATTTTTTAATGGGGTTTTACTATGTTGCCCAGGCTGGTCTCAAATTCCTGGTCTCATAGGATACTCCTGACTCAGCCTCCCAAGTAGCTAGAACTATAGGCATATTCCACCATACTCAGCTGATATTTTTTATTATTATTTTAGAATTATAGAAGTATAGGAGGGTTTTGTTGTTGTTGTTGTTGTTTTTGTTGTTGTTTTGGGTACAAGATATAATCCAGGGGTGCTTAACCACTGAGCAACATTCCTCAGCACTTTTCATTCTTTTTTTTTTTTTTTTAGACCAGCTGTGGTCTTTTCTTTTTTGGTATCAGGGATTGAACCCAGGGGTGCTTAACCACTCAGCCACATTCCCAGTGCTTTTAAAATATTTAATTTAGAGATAGAGTCTCACTGAGTTGTTTAGGACCTCACTAAATTCCTGAAGCTGACTCAAACCTGCAATCCTCCTGCCTCAGCCTCCGGAGTTGCTGGACTTATGGGTTTGCACCACCAGGCCCAGGTCCCAATTCTCTATTTCTTTCTTTTTCCTTTTTAATATTTTTAGTTGTAAATAGACACAATATACATTTATTTTATTTAGTTAGTTTTTTTACATGGTGCTGGGGATCAAACCCAGTGCCTCATGCATGCTAGGCAAGCCCTTTACCACTAAGCCACAACCCCACCCCTATTTCTTTCTTTTTTAAAAAAAAATTTTAGTTATTGATTGACCTTTATTTTATTTATTTATATGTAGTGCTGAAAATCAAACCCAATGCCTCACACATGCTAGGCAAGCGCTCTGCCACTGAGCCATAATCCCAACCCCCAATCCTTTATTTCTTATGAGAGATCAACTATGTCTACCATGAACAGAGAAGATTCAGGTATAGTTATGTAGGAGGTCTTAGGAAGATAAACTGAGCCGGGTACAATAGCTCATGCTTGTAATCTCAGCAATTTGGAAGGCTGAAGAAGGAAGACCACAAATTCAAGGCCAGCCTCAGCAACTTAATGAGACCCTATCTCAAAGTAAAAAGGACTGGGGATGTAACACAGTGATAAAGTATCCCTTTGTTCAATAACCAGTACCAAAAGTAAAAAATAAAAAGAAGGAAGACAAACTGATCAGAAGGTTGATAATGGGATTTGTCTTGAAACTGAAAGTTTGCATAGCAGGCAAGCTGCTTACTTGGATGGCATGTTTATGTGTAGCAGCTTGTGAGATGGGCAAGCTTAACTGATGAAGAAAATGATACCTTCCAGGGCCAGGATTAGGTGAAGTCACTCAACTGGGTTAAAGTATAAGGTGTGCCAAAAGACTCAGTAATGAAGATAAATTAGAGTTTAATACAATAATTTTTAAAAATCATAATTGGTATATAAAATTGGTATAAAAATCATATATGGGGTAATAAAAATATTACCATAATAAAATATCAAAAATTTTAAAATCTGATCAGTATTACTAATTTTTTCTTTGGCCTCAGACTGCAATATGCCTGGGCACTGCACTGCTTGGCACCACCACCTAGTAGAGGGTAGGCTGACAGAACTGCTTTCTGGACACACTTGTGTTTTTGTGTTTTTTTAAGAAATTTGGATGGTGATGATCAAGACAAATGCTAGAATGTCACCCTCAGAATTTTCAGGAGTGAATGGATGAGCTTGACCTTCCAGCCTTTTCTTTTAAAAATCTCCCCAAAATACATCAAAACAAGAAATGGAAACACACACCTATCTTCCATAAAACTAGGAAACATAGATACCCCAAAACTTATAACAGATGAAGCAATAGTATCTAAATTAGCAGAGCAAAGCCTACCTCTGTTGGAGAATACCCACAAGAAGGAAGACTGTGAATCCCCCAAAGTCTCAGCAATTGAAGCCTGATACCCAGGAAGACAGTGATAAGAAATGGGCACTGAAAATAGTGGGAGGTGTCTGAACTGAAGAAGTCATTAGCTCTACAACACCCTCCCCAGGCAGGCAACCACTCCTACCCATCCCCATAGCCATTATCTGGGGAGCTTCAGGAGCACCAGGCAGGAAGAGGGCAGGGTATGGATTCAGCCCAAGTCTACATACTGCACTGTGAGTTTCCTTCATCCTTCCCTTGCTCTAGGCTACAAGGTCAGAACCAGGTTTATACTCCCCAAGCAAGAGATTAGAGAGTTTCTCCTGAAAAAAAAAAATTGCCACATAGAAAATACCTACACATACTGACATTTGGGGACCACACACTCACCCACACACAAAAGCTGCCTAAGGACCTCATCGATCTAAATATAAACCCACAAACTGACAAGACCTGCCCACTCACACAGAGCTTTGAATCAGATTTGCAGCGATTCAGTTAAAAATCTGAACAAACACCCAAGGATCAACAGGCCTTTGAGGAAAGCTTCCAACAGTGAAGACAGAGACCAAAACAAATAAACTGGAGGAAGGAAAAGAATTCAGGGAAGACAGAGGTAATAGAGGCAGTAGAAGAAAAATTCAAAAAGTAAATTAATAAACTCAGGGAGATATGATTTCACATCATAAAATAAGACTTTAGTCCTCTAAGAAACAAATGGAGGGAGGTTAAAAAAAGAAGAAAGAAAGAGAACAGGAAGGAGAAAAGAAAGAATGGAGGGAGGTGGGGCAGAGGAAGTTAGAAGTTTAGACAGCAAGAAGTGCTTTTGGAAATTAAAAATGGGGATGAAGTAAGAAGGACAGGAAAATTAAAGCACCATTCTAGCAGATCGAATATCTAACAAAAGATTCCCAAACTAGGTGTGGTGGTGCACATTTATAGTTCTAGTACCTGGGGAGACTGAGGCAGGAGGATTGTTTGAGGCCAGCCTCAACAATTTAGCAAAAACCTATCTCAAAATAGAAAATAAAATGGACTAGGGATGTAGCTCAGTGTAAATTGTCTCTGAGTTCAATTCCCAGTACCTGTCCCCTGTGTTGCCAAATGCTCAGTCCTTGTCCCCGATGCCAATCCAATAATAAGAACACAGTTTTGAGAAAAAGGAAAAAGATTTATTGCTTTGCTAGCAAAAGAGAAACACAGGGGACTCATGTCCCAAAGATGGTGATTCTGCTCATCAGCAGAAACAGGATTTTTTAAAGAGGTGATTCACAGAAAATGAGATTAGAGAGGAGGGTTCAGGAAGGAGAAGATCAGAGAAAAGATTTGCAAGGAGAAGGTTAGGGATAAGAAGATCAGGGAGGAGAAGACCAGGAAGGAGAAGGTTAGAGAAAAAGAAAAAAACATATAAATTGCAAAGCCACAAGGGATAAGGTCAAGTATCAAATGAACCCGTTACACCCGCTGAAAAAAGTGGGGGTGATGCTGAGGATATAGCTCAGAGGTAAAGAGCCCTGGGTTCAACCCTTAGTACCACAAGAAAAAAAAATTGCCAAAAAAGAGAACAATAGGAGGGCTGGGGTTGTGGCTCAGCAGTAGAGTGCTCCCCTAGCACTTTCGAGGACCTGGGTTCAATCTCAGCACCACATAAAAACAAATAAACAAAATAAGGTATTGTATACAACTAAAAAAATAAATAAAGAGAACAATATTATCAAAAATTAACACAAGGGGCTGGGGATGTGGCTCAAGCGGTAGCGCGCTCGCCTGGCATGCGGTTGGCCCGGGTTTGATCCTCAGCACCACATACAAACAAAGATGTTGTGTCTGCCGAAAACTAAAAAATAAATATTAAAAAAAAAAAAAAATTAACACAAGCCAGGCTTGGTGGCATACACCTATAATCCCAGTGGCAGAGGCAGGAGGATCATGAATTCAAAGCAGCCTCAGCAACTTAGCAAGATTTATTGTCTCTAAATAAAAATATAAAAATGAGCTGTGGGTGTGGCTCAGTGGTTGTGTGCCCCTGGGTTTAATTCCTGGTACAACAGCTGCACCCCCCACCCTCCCCCAAAAAAAGAAAGAAAAGGAATTAGCAAGACACTATTTTCCGGAAATGAAGACCAAGTCTCCAGTTTTGTTTTTGTTTGTTTGTTTTTGCAGTACTGAAGTTGAACTCAGGACCTCAAATATGCTAGGCAAGCACTCTACCACTGAGCTACACCTCAAGACTCCCAAGTCTTTTTTCTTTTAGATATTTTTAATTGTAGATGGACACAATACCTTTGTCTTATTTATTTATTTCGATGTGTTGAGGATCAAACCCAGTGCCTCACATGTACTAAGCAAGCACTCCTGCTGAGCTACCACCCCCCAGCCCCCAAATTCCAAGTCTTTTCTTTAAAAGAACATATTTCGTACCCAATATAATACATGAGAAAAACATCAACACCAAGACATTATCTTGAAGTTTCTGAACCACTAGAAAAAAATACAATTCAAAAAGTGCTTAAAGAAAGGGGGGGAAAGACCATGTACAGAGGATTGGGAATTAGAACAGGATTGACTTTCTCAACAATATTGGATGCTTGAAGACAAAGATCATTGTGCATAAAACTCAGAATTAAAAAACGATTTTTTTTAACTTAGACACATTTAGACATGACATGCATAGTATCAGAAAGTTTAACTTCTTTGCACCCTTTCTCAGAATAATGCTAAAGGATGCACTCCAGCAAAACAAGTGGGCACACGAAGAAAGGGTAAGTCATGAGGTACAGGAAGTAGTATAGTCCAGGAATAACAGTTCTACAGCCAGTCTAGAAAGAAATCAGTACTGATGTGAGTAGAAGGAGAGGAGACCTCCAGGAGGGAGGACTACAGGAGAGAAAAATAGAAGTGATAATGTGAAAATGGAATTCACAGAGCCAGGCATGTTGAAATACACCTGTAAGTCCAGTGACTCCAGAGTCTAAGGCAGGAGGATCATTCAAGACCATGCAAAAGGATGGGGATGTAGCTCAGTAGTAGAGAGGCCCTGGGTTCAATACCTAGCACCACACATAATAATAATAACAATAATTAAAAATAAATAAATGATATATATTAAACAATTATTTAAGACTTTGTGCAAGAAAATAAAAGAAAAATTATGATGAAACATAATTTTGAAATGAGAAAACTCTGAAAGTTTTTCAAAATAGAGTTTCAAGGCCATTAGGCAGGGTTTATAGGCATTTCATGCTGCTGCCTGAAATGTAAACTCTGATCACTTAGCCCTCAACTGCAGGCTGTCTCAAAATAAAAAATAAAGGGCTGGGGACATAGTTTAGTGGTAAAGTGCCCCTGGGTGTAGGCATCCCAGTGATGTATATCAAGAGGTTATCAGACATTTTCATTCTGTTTATACATTCTTTTCTTTATCTTTTGTCACCAGCTCCGCTCTCTCTCAACATTTCAACAGAAGTTTCCTACAAAGGAATGTTTACTGCTTTGTAATAAATAGCAATACTTGCCTGCATAAGCTCCCACTCAGCTTCATTGGAACACTGATTCAGAGTTATCTGAAACTGTCTCCTGAATCGCCATTGCTGGAACCCCAAATAAAGTTCTCTTACTTTTGCAGTTTCTGAGTTTGAATTGACCATGTGCTGGGGGATGTTGTGGTGAACTGGAAAGAAGTAGTTTCTATGAACTCTCCACTCAGAAGACAAATTAAATAAAAAATTACAAATTTAATTTATGTTAGTTAAAGGGCAGTGTAGGGTACTGTGGCAATATATAGAAAGGAAATTCAACCTTTTCTAGGAAGCCAGATAAGATCACTTTGAAGAAGGTAAAATGTAATGTTGATATTTAAGGGAGACATAAGAAGAGTTCAAGAAGAAAGATTTAAGTTCTATGCTGTTTCTACCAAAATCCTATCACAGATTTTCATGAAACTTGACAATCAGAATCTAAAATAGATACGGGGGGGAAAAATTAAGGTTAAGAGGAGCCAGATCAATTTAAAGAAAAACAAGATGGGATAACTTTTCTGAACAAGATCTATTATAAAAATATAGTAACTAACTAGAACACAGTATTTTGGGTGGGAGTTGTTTTATTTTGTTTCTTTTCTTTCTTTTTCTTCCTTTTTTTTTTTTTTTAGTACCTTGGATTGAACCCAGGGCCTCAGGCATGCTAAGCACCTACTCTACCATTGAGCCCTAGACAGTATGCTTTTTTTTCGCTCTGTTTTGTTTTTAGAAAGAGGATTTATTGCTTTGCTAGCAAAGAAGAAACACAGGGGACTCCTGTTGCAGAAGCTGTGATTCAGCAGGAAGAGAGGGCTTTTAAAGAAGTGATTCAAAGGCTATATTCCACGTATTCTGTTGGGGTTGTTAATTTGGGAGACAGTCATTTCTGAGCTCTTCTGGTATCATCCCCAAAGTCTGGATTACTTTTTTCTATGGTGGATGTGTACTCAAGAACATAAATTTTCTTCTTGGGCTTTTTTTTTTTTTTTTTTTTGTAGCATTGACGTAGGCAATTCCTTTTTGATTGTGACAACTTTCACAGGAAGAAAAGTAATCCTGTTGCCCCTGAGAAGGTATACTCTTACACATGCATTCCCTTCCCTTCTCCCTTTTTTTCTTTAGCAGTACTGAGGATTGAACCCAAGCCCTTGTGCATGCTAGAGAAGTGCTACATTCCCAGATTATTATTTTTTTGGTGGGGGGGGGGCAGTACCAGAGATTGAACTCAGGGGCACTCAACCACTGAGCCACATCCCCAACCCTGTTTTGTATTTTATTTAGAGAAAGGGTCTCACTGAGTTACTTAGCACCTGGCTTTTGCTGAGGCTGGATTTGAACTCACAATCCTCCTGCCTCAGACTTCCTAGTCCCTGTGCCCATCTCATCCTTAGCTTTTTTTTTTTTTTTTTTGATCCTCCGCCTCAGCCTGCAGAGTAGCTGGACCATAGGTATTCTTCACTGCAGCCACTCTTTCCCTGGCTGTTGTCATATTATACCCTGCACTGCCTCAGGATTCTGCCAGCAAGAAGGTCATCATCTGATGTAGGCCCTGGACATTGCACTCCAGAACCAGGAGCCAAAATAAATCTTTTCTTTATAACTAAACAAATAAAAAAACAAAAGTCAATATGGTCTCCTTACATAAATAAAATTAGAACAATGGAACACTCTCTTTGCTCACACATTCTTACTTATCCCTCAGGGCACAACATGAATATCACTGCCTCCAGGAAATCTCTGCCTGCCTCCTCCCTCAAATTCTTGATTACGTTCCTTCCTGTGGTGCTTTCATAGCACTCTTTCTTTCCCTATAGAGAACTGTCAACCAAAATGTAAAAAATGAGAGATTCTCCCAAGAATAATGGTATTTACTTGGGAAATGCATGGCATTGGAATAGCAGAGCATCACAGTGGGAAATGCATGCCATCTAGACTATTGATGCATGCAAGGATATTGAGGCAAGGGGAAGTTTTTAAAGGCAAAAGCCAGGAAACTTACAGCAGGTATTTTGAAACAATAATCCTTGGTCTCGGTGATTCATAACAAGAGTGGCGTCAGACCAAGCTTGAACAGACAGTTGCTGGGCACATGTCCTTGGAGAAACACTTTTTGTGTAAGGTTGCAGTAGTCTCTAAGCAAACGTGTGTTTCTGGTAGAGTCTTTTGTGTTAGGCAATCTGTGTTAAGAACCCTTCCTTTGTAATAACCTTCTGGCTTTTTTTTTTCTTGGGCTTTTTTTTTTTTTTTTTTTTGTAGCATTGACGTAGGCAATTCCTTTTTGATTGTGACAACTTTCACAGAATGCTACACATTTGTTCTTACATCT
Source organism: Marmota monax (assembly GCF_021218885.2). NCBI lineage: Eukaryota > Metazoa > Chordata > Mammalia > Rodentia > Sciuridae > Marmota > Marmota monax. The sequence goes on along the minus strand of NW_026691950.1, from coordinate 1,999,804 downwards.
GCCTCCCCCGGTAACAATTAGGACAGAGACCATTACTCTTTATCACTCTCCATCCTCAGCCTGTAGTGTTCCTTTTTACTTATTTATTTATTTTTTGCAATACTGGGTATGGAACCCAGGGTACTCTACCACTGAGTTACACCTCAATCCTCTTTTTTTTTTTTTTTTTTTTTTTAATATTAAGACAAGGTCTTGTTAAATTTGCTGAGACTAGCCTCGAACTTGTAATTCTCCTGCCTCAGGTTCCTGAGCCACTGTGATTCCAGGCTCATGCCACTACACCAGGTTTGTGATATTCATTTATGGGAAGACATTTCATTTTCCCCTGCAGCACTAGGGATTGAACATGGTGTGTGTGTGGGGGGGCATTCTACCTCTGAGTTACTGAGTTACATCCTGGCCCTTTTTATTTTTTATTTTGAGGTAGGGTCTCACTAAATTATCAGTGATCTTCCTGCTTCAGCCTCCTGAGTCACTGGGATTACAGGCTCATGCCACTGTGCCTGGCTTTATGTGCCCAGATTTATGGGAAGACTTAAAGTAGTATCTTAGAAGAATAGAAGAAAGTCAGTACTAACCTTCCCCTACCACTGCCATTCATTGCTGCTATTCCTGCCCCTTTTCCTCATTTGTTAAAGAATTTAGCCCTTTTGTTCAGTTGTCTTCCATAAATCCAGCCAAATTTCTGGATTTCCACATATATGAAGACAGTCCATCCAAAACTTGTCCTCTGGGGTTCTTTTTTTTTTTTTTAAGTGCAGGAACTTTTTTTTTTTTTTTAGAGAGAGAAAGAGAATTTTAATATTTATTTTTTTGTTATCGGCGGACACAACATCTTTGTTTGTATGTGGTGCTGAGGATCGAACCCGGGCCGCACGCATGCCAGGCGAGCGCGCTACCGCTTGAGCCACATCCCCAGCCCATGGCCTCTGGGGTTCTTGACTTTTTCATTTTCAAACAGATTTCATCACTTCACCTCAGCATCTTCTCAGAAAGTCATGCTTAGGTGATATGGTTTGGATCTGAAATGTCCCCCAAAGGCTCCTGTATTGAAGGCTTGGTCCCCAGTGCAGCAATGTTCAGAAGTGGGGCTTTGGGGCACTGATTGGATCATGAGGGCTTTGACCACACCAGTGGATTAATAATTTGATAGCATACTGGGAGATGATAAATACCATAGGAGGTGAGACCAAGTTGAAGGAAGCCGGCCCTTGTGGGGGGAGTTCCCTGGGGAACTACATCCTGCTCTGGATCAATCTCTCTCTCTCTCTCTCTCCCCCTTAAATGCCACAGGGTCAACAGCTTTCCTCTGCCACACTCTTTTGCCATGATATTTTGCCTCACCTCAGTACCAAAGCAGTGGAACTACTCACCATGGACTAAAACCTCTTAGACTATGAGCCAAAATAAACCTTCGCTCCTCTAAGTTGTTTTTCTCAGTAATGGAAAGCTCACATACTTTATCTTCAAAAGCATGAATCTAGCCGTCTACTCTGGGAATAAATGAAGCTATTTACTTGGAACGACACAGGCTATTACACAGAGCTTGTTCTAGCAAGGGAGTCAGTCACCATCACTTGCCATTGGCAGAAACTCAAAGGCAAGCAGAAAGCAGTGTAGAGGAAAAGATTAAAAAAAAAAAAAAACCCAGCCAGGTGTGGTGGCGCACACCTGTAATCCCAGCTGCTCAGGAGACTAAGACAAGAGGATCACAAGTTTGAGGCCAGCCTGGACAATTTAGCCATACTGTGTCTCAAAATAAAAAGGGCTAGGAATGTGGCTCAGTGGTAGAGTGCTTGCCTAACATATGAGAGCCTGTGAGTTCAATCCTAGTACTTGCCAAAAGAAAAAGAAAAGAAAGAAAAAAGAAAAAGAAAGATAAAACAACAACCAAACAAAACAAAAACAAAAAACCTTTGAAGGAATTTTTTCAGGTAGGGTCTGATTGGAATTCAGATTTGGGGTATGAAAAAGCTGGACACAGGCTAGCTAGAAGTGGGACATCTCATCATATTGACTTAGAGAACATATTTGGCTTTCTCTTGTCCTAAATTGGAATGAAGGGACAAAACAAAAGGTGGGGGGACTGGTAGTTATTGACCAAGCCCTGTTTGTTCTGGGCCCATTGCTTCAAATTGTGTGTCAGAGTTCCATTGTCATGCATGGTTTGGCCAATGTCCATTTGTATATTCAGTCTTTCACTATTCATTAACCATAATCACCAATCTTTTCAGTTTGCCTATTCCTGCTCTATGATTGGTTACCTTACATTTGGACTAGTTCCCATGTTTCATGGATTTTCAATTTCTCTGTAATGGATCTTTTCTTCATTTTTCAAATAGGATATAGTCTTTCCCAACATTAAAAGCAAATGCAGCTGGGTGTGGCAGTGCATGCCTATAATCCCAGCTGCTTGGGAGACTGAGGTAAGAGGACTGCATTTAATGCCAGCTTTAGAAACTTAGAGAGACCCTTTCACAAAATAAAAATAATTTAAAGAGTTGGGAGTTGGGGGATGTAGCTCAGTGGTACGGTACCACTGGTTTTCAATCCCCGGTACGGAAATAAAAAAGCGAAAATCCCAACTCCATTTCCTATCTGCCAACTTTGATCTCTACTATCCTGTGCAAACAAACTTCTCAATTTTTCTATATATGTTTTCTGTGATGGGTCTACCAGAAGTCTAATTACCATCTTTTCTCCCTTTCCTGAGATAGTTCACTCTCCTAAAATTGATATATATCATTATGAGCCTTGCTGTTTTTGAACCTTATCATTAGACTACACAAAGTCTTAATGATTTGATTATTTTAAACTATATGAAAATTTCATTTGGTTCACTCTAAAGTAAATTTTGTAACCCTAACAATATATACTATGGTTTTTTAAAAAAACTTTTTTTAGTTGTAGATGGATACAATGCCTTCATTTTATTTATTCATAACTTTATTTTATTTATTTATTTTTAGGTGGTGCTGATGATCAAACCCAGTGCCTCACACATGCTAGGCGAGCAGTGTACCACTGAGCCACAAACCCAACCCCTACTATGGGTTTTTGTTTTAAAATTTTACATAGGGCTGGAGTTAGGTTCAGTGGTAGAGCACTTCCCTGGCATGCATCTGGCCCTGGGTTTGAACCCCAGCACCACAATTAATGAATAAATAAGTAAATAAATTTAAAAAGTCATTATATAAATATATGCTTATATGTATGTGTGTGTGTCTGTGTGTGTATGCAACTTGCTTCTTATGAGTCAGTATAAACTTTTTTTTTTTTTTGAGTTGGGGTCTTGCTATGTTGTCCAGGTTGGCCTTGAACCCCTGGACTCAAGTGATGATCCTCTCACCTTAGCCTCCTGAGTAACTGGGGTCATAGGCATATGCCATCATACCCACCTGCTAGTTTTTAAAACTTTTTTATTTTTATTTTTAAATAATTATGGTGACACCATAATTGCAAAGATAGTACAGAGATCCTGTTGCACTCTTCTTCTAGTTTCTTGCAACAATTACATTTTTCTGTAACCATAATATCAAAATCAGAAAACTGGCTTTTGTATAATATAGGTTTAAAGTTCTAGAACTATGCCATTTTATCACATATATAAATTTGTTCAACCACCACTGCACTCAAGACAGAAAAATATTCCATTACACAAAGATCTCTTGTGCTACCCCCTTTATAATGACATGTATATTCCCTACAATCTCTGGCAACCACTAAGCTATTTTGTGTCTCTGTAATTTTGTCAAAATCATAAAAATGAAATCATGCAGCATGTACTCTTTTGAGGTTGGCTTTCTCGCTCAGCATAATACCCTTGAGATCCATTCAAGTTATTGCATGTAACAATCAATAGTTTCTTTTTAATACTGAGTAGTCCATGGTTTAGATATACTAGTTTATTTAATCATTCACCTATTAAGGGATGTTTTTGATTGTTTCAAGGTTAAGGCTACTTCAGATAAATCCACCATAAGCATTCATATACAGTTTATATGTGAACATCAATTTTTATTTCTCTGGGATAAATGTCTGGAAGTGCAAATGTTGGGTTGTATGTTGTATGACTAATGTATGTTTAGGTTCTTAAGAAACTGTCAGACTTTTTCTCGGAATGATTGTACCATTGTACATTCCCACAAGCAATGTATGAGCAACCCAGTTTCTCCATATTCTCACCAGTGTTACTGTTGGTTTTAGCTGTTCTAAGAGTGTAAAAAGTGAAATTTCTTCATGGGCTTCATTTGCATTTTGCTAATGGCTAGTGAAATTGAACATCTTTTCATATACTTATTAGCATATCTTTTGTGTATTCTCCTTGGTGAAAAATCTTTTTACCTTTTCTCCTCCTCCTCTTCCTTTGCCTTCTTCCTTCTTCTGTGGAAAATCCAGGGCATACAGACAATGCTGTACCACTGAGCTACATCCCCAGCATCTACTCATTTTCCTTTTTTTTTTTTTTTTTTTTGGTGCTGGGGATTGAACCCAGGGCTTTGTGTATGCAAGGCAAGCACTCTACCGTCCGAGCTATATCCCCAGCCCCCTCATTTTCCATTTAAAAAAAATTTTTTTTTAGTTTTGATGGACGTTTACTTTATTTATTTATATGCAGAGCTGAGAATCAAACCCAGTGCCTCACACATGCTAGGCAAGCACTCTACCACTGAGCTACACCCCAGCCCTCATTTTCCGTTTTTAAATTGGATTTGTTTTTGTTTTTAACTCTTGATTCCCTAATTACTCTTTTGAGACTTGTCTTATATTTAAAAAAAAAAAAACACTAAATACAGGCAATATAAACTTACATTGAAGTCATATTTATAACAACAAAATGTAAAGATCATCCAAATATATCATAAAAAGGAAACATAAGGATATTAAAATGAGGTAATATTGTACTTTATTTTTTTGTTAAATGGATACAATACCTTTATTTTATTTATGTATTTTTATGTGGTGCTGAGGATCAAACCCTCACACGTACCTCACACGTGCCAGGCAAGTATTCTACCACTAAGCCCCAGCCCCTAATATTGTACTTTCTTTACCAAATATAGCCAATCATCAGAATCTCTTGAGAAACTTTAATAAAAATAGAGATTTCTGAGTCCTTGTTTTGCTGTTGTTGTGTGAGATCCTGAGTGTGTCTCATTCTTGACCTACTAAATTATGTTTTCTGTGGTGAGACAGAGAAAAAGGGATTCTTCTATAGCCAGGTTTTAGAATCATTGGGTTTGGTGGGAAGAACAGATTCTGAAGACATCTGATCTTTCTGCTTATCAGCTCTGTAACCTCAGGCAAGTAAGTTTTCAGACTTCCCTGAGGTCAATTTCCTCATCTGTAAAATACCAGTTCCTGGGAGTGCTAAGAAATGAATTAAATGGTGCTTATAAAGAACTGACCTGTGCTCTAAGTAATTGTCATTATTGTTACAGTAAATTGACACTATAGAATACTATACAGCAATAGCAAACAAATATTTATGAAAAAAAATTCTTGTTCTCCTATTTATCAAAGTCCTAGAAGAAAGAACATCATGTAATTTTCAAAAAAGGTGGGCAGGCTGGGCATGATGGCACATGTCTGTAATCCCAGCTACTTGGGAGGTTGAGGTAGGACGATCAAAAATTCAAGGGGCCAGACTGGGCAACTTAAACATGACCCTGTCTCAAAATAAAAAAATAAAGGGTGGTAAGGTTGCTTTGTGGCAGAGTGCACCTGGGTTCAAACCCTGGTACCACAAAAACAAAATCAACAAAAAATTTATGCCAGCAACATGCACCTACCTGCAGCTCCAGGGTTAAGGCAGGAAGATTACTTGAACCCAGGAATTCAAGACCAGCTTAAGCAACATAGTGAGACCCTGTCTCAAAAACAAACAAAAATAAAATAACATTTCTGATTTTCATCTGGACACGAGGCCACCCAGAATAAAGATGACATTTTTCAGCTACCCTTCCAGTTGTAATTAAATGTGGTAAGTTTAAATTCTGGACAGTGAGTTATAAGGAGAAGTAATGTGTACAATATTCAGAAAGCATCTTTTTGACAGAAGGACACTTTGTCCTTTCTGTAGGCTAGAATGGGAACATGATGTCTGCAGGTCAAGCAGCCATATTGGATTCATCAGATTAGAAAAAAAAACACATCATTTTGGGGGGGCATGGGGTGTCAGTATTAGATTAGGGATTGAACCCAGGGGCTTGTTACCACAACTCCTGTTTTTTTATTTTATATTTTTAGATGGCTCTCGCTAAATTGCTAAGGATCTTGTTAAATTGCTGAGACTGCCTAAACATGCAATTCTCCTGCCTCAGCCTCCCAACTCACTAGGATTACAGGTATGCAACACTGTGCCCTGCCAGGTTTCTTTTATGTAAGAGAAAAATAAATGCTGTTCTATAACCCGTTGTTTTGTTTGTTATTTCTGTTAGTCAAGCCAAAAGTAATCCAAACTAATGCCTCTTGCTTTTACTTTTCTTCCTTAAATCTTCTTTCTGCATATTTGTTTCCCTTCTTATGTCATTTCCCTTGTTATGTGCAGGGAACAATTACTTTCCTATTCTCTCCTTGTCACTTTATTTGCTTTTTTTGTGTGTGAGTAGTGCTGAGGTTCAAACCCAGGGCTTCCCACATGCTAATCAAGTGCTCTGCCACTGAGCTACACCCACAGCCTCTCTTTGCTTTCTTGTTCTCCCTCCAATAACATTTATTGGGCAATACCATATGCCAAATGTGGGCAATACAAACTGCCAATAATGCTACCTCTATCCTGAAGCATTCATATTCTAATTAGGCAATTTATAAACTGGTGCAATACAATATGATATGATAGAAAATATACTACATCACGTACAAAGGACATGAAGAGTTCTTTAAGACTCAGTTCATGTGTAGGTTTCCCTGACATCAAATGACTTTTATGTACTCTGTAGCAGTTACCACACTAAATGATCTGCAAGGATTTTTCTGGAACTTACAAAAATCTTCTTTTCCTTTCTTCTTTATACCAACTTTATTCTTAAACATTATTAGTGGTGACATAACAAGACTGGCGTGAAATGGGTATTCCATTAGACCTTTAGAGATACTCTTTTCTCTTGGACCCAAAAACCTTAAAAAAGAGGTAAACTGATGTTTAAAGATATTAAGAGGCCTTAAAATATGGCAGGATGATGGAGAACCAGTGAAAACATGGATCAATTTGTAAGTTTATGATTTTCACTTTTTAAAAAAAAAAGTTTTATATCTGTTGTGTGCCATCATGTAACTTCAGGTGCTCAGAGGACAAAAAGATTAAATAAAACACTATCCACGTTCCTATTCAGTATATAAACTTAAATGTACTTAATGAATTACAACAGACCATAAGGTAAAGGCAAAATAGGGTCTAAAAGTGCTTTTTTGACAGGGGGAGTACCAGGGATTGAATGCAGGGGCACTAAACCACTGAGCCACATTCCCAGCCCTATTTTGTATTTTATTTACAAACAGGGTCTCACTGAGTTGCTTAATACCTCATTTTTGCGAAGGCTGGCTTTGAACTCCTCCTGTCTCAGCCTCCTGAGCTGCTGGGATTACAGGCGTACACCACTGCACCTGGCAAAAGTGCTTGTTGGCCAGAAGATGGAGAAATTAATTTTGGTTTTTAAAATATGTTTAATATATACTTATTTAAAATTTTAATATCTCGGGCCAGGATTATGGCTCAGTGGTAGAGCACCTGCTTAATATGTGTGAGGTACTGTGTTTGATCCTTAGCACCACATAAAAATAAATAAATAAAATAAAGGTATTGTGTGCATCTACAACTAAAAAAAAAAGATGTTTTAAATTTTTTTTTTAGTATCTCTTGGGTGTCTATACATTATAAATTCAAGCACATAGAAATTACCTTGAATTTTTTCTTTTTTCAATATATTTAAGCACAAAAAAATGTGTACACAGCCTTATGTTGGAATTGGTGACTCTGAGGCCCACTGGGCTGCTCCTTCCATGCTGGCTTTGTGGTTCTTGGAGGAAAGATTGTGAGCAATCTCAGCACAGTTAGATTTGCACATTAGCACTTCCAGCTCCTTGATATTGTGGACCAGTAAATTCCAGAAGTCACTGGGGAGCATGTGCTTTGTTTTCTGGTTGCTCCCATATTCCATAACCAATGCTTGGCATCAAGATCTGTCCCTTGGATCTTCTCCACACCCTGTTGTCAATACCTCTGTGTTTCTGTCTGTTATGCTTTATTTTTATATATTGGTCTGACTGGTGCTTCATGAACTTCTCGGTCCTCTTTTTAATAGTTTTGGGCTTCACTAGAGGTCTGAGGGCAACCATATGTTTATTCATGCAGCTTTCTCTATTTTAAATACCATTTACTCCCTTGCCCGTCTGGCAAAGTCTATTTAAGATCTAGTTCAAGTATTTCTTCTTTGGGAAAGTCTTCTCAGTTTTACCTCTTGCTTTTCCTCTCCTGACAAATAAGCATCATGTCTCAGCTTTAAGGGAGGACATTGAAGCTTTAGCCTCTAAGGCTGTTTGGTCAGGAACCCTCCAGGGGAAACCCAATAATCCATAAAGAACAAATGGAACAGGCTACCTGGTTTCTTAAAGGCAATGGTTCTCAGGCCTAAGTCAACCCCTGGATTTATTGAATCATCATGAGTAGAGAAAGTCTTGGGACAAAAAAACCATCCCTTAATAACAAATAGAATTTCCAGGAGGCTAGGGATGTGGCTCAAGTGGTAGCATGCTTGCCTAGCATGCATGAGGCACTGGGTTTGTTTCTCAGCACCACATAAAAATAAAATAAAGATGTTGTGTCCACCTAAAACTAAAAAATAAATATTTTTTTAAAAAGAATTTCCAGTTATATGATTTGAATACTTAAAAAAAAAGTGACCTGTGTAATTGCACATTTTATTTCAGGTAGAGGGAACAGCATGCACAAAGTCAAGAGTTCACAAAAGAACACTAATTTAAAACTGATTACATTTACAAACTGCTACTTCCACTACCACATCTCTTCTTGTATTATTTATCTTTATTAATGAGTGAAGTATTAAGTCTGGGAGTGGTGACAAAAAAAATTTTTTTTCTTTTTGAGTTTAAAAAGTGTGATCATTTTGAGAGAGCATGCAAATTTGCTTCACTTTACAGTGTTTATCAGAGTACTTAATAAAATGTAAGGGTGGTGTTTATTTGAAGTTGTACAGTATGACTTACTTCACATCTGTTGGAATAGAAAATATATTCTGTTGAGTATTTAGGAGGCTTACATGTTTTCTTTTGTGTTTGGATTCTTTGTATTTTTTCATGTTCAGTACATCAAATAAACAAAGTTGAAGAGGGATAAAAAAAAAAAAAAGAAGGATCATTTAAGGTCTTATAAGCCATGTAAAAATATCTTTGTTCACTGTCATCCATTGATTCTAGAAAATTCTTAGCCATTGTTTCTTTGAATATTCAACTTTACTGCATTCTTTACTTTTGAACCACTGTTAGAACTTTATTAGGACTGGGGTTGTGGGTCAGTGGCAGAGCATTTGCCTAGCATGTGTGAGGCACTGAGTTCAATTCTCAGAACCACATAAAAATAAATAAATAAAATAAACATCCTTGACAACTAAAAAATATATATATTTTTTAATGTGGGCTGAGGATAGAACCCAGTGCCTCACTCATGCTAGGCAAGCACTCTGCCACTAAGCTACAGCCCCAACCCTAAAAAAATATATTTTTTAAAAAAATTAGATTTTTCCTTATTCTAAAAATTTCTCCATGTCTTTTTACATTTTTCTTATCTTTAGTTTTGTATGTTCTATGTATTTTCCCTAAATTATTTATGCAATTCCTTAATACTCTCTTCAGCTATTTTCATCAGCTGTTAAATCTGTTCATAGCTCTTAAAATTTCAATGACTACATTTTTCTTTTCTAGAAATTCTATTTGTGATTTCTTTTTTTTTTTTTCTTTTGGGGACTGGGGTTGAACTCAGGAACACTCTATCACTGAGTACATTCCCACCTGTTTTATTTTGAGACAGAATATTACTAAGTTGCTAAGGCTAAACTTGAACTTGATATCTTCCTGCCTCAGCCTCCCAAATCACTGGGATTACAGGTGTGTGCCACCATGCCAGTTTGTAATTTTTTTTCTTTGCGTGCATGCATGTATATATGTATTTAGGTGTTGTTTTCTAAGCTCTCTGTTTGTGTGTGTATGCATGTGTGCATGCGCACGTGTGTGTTTTGTCCATTTTTCTTCCCCAGCACTGGGGATTGAACCAAGGGCCTTGTGCATGCTGGGTAAGCATACTACCATGGGGTTGTACCCCCCAGCTCCTGGGTTTTTAAATATATATATATATATATATATATATATATATATATATATATATATATATGTATTATTTTTTTTTAATTTATTGTAGTACTGTTGATTGAACACAAATGCACTCTTGAACTACATTCCCAGCTCTTTTTATTTAAGACAGGGTTACTGATGCTAACCTTGAATTTCTGATCTTTCTGCCTCAACCTCCTGAACAGCAGGGATTACATGTGTGCACTGCTGGGCCAGAATTAATTTCTCTCTGTTTAAAAAATTTTCTATGGAGATCTTATGTTCAGCTGGGCTTTGTCTTTGGGAATTTTGTGAAGGCTGAGTTAAAGGTATATACCTCTAGAGAAGTTTTTGTGTTTGACAGGAGCATACTTAAAACAGGCCACTTTTCTTTTCACCAGTTTTACTGAGGTATAATTCACATACAAGAAGATTCACTAATTTAGGCAGGAGCTGTGGTGCATACCTGTAACTCCAGCTGCTCAAGAGGCTGAGGCAGGAGGTTCCTGAGTTCAAAGCCAGCCTCAGCAACTTAGTGAGGCCCTAAGCAACTAGTGAGTCTCTAAATAAAATACAAAAAAGGCCGGGATCTGGCTCAGATTGGACCCCTGGGTCCAATTCCTGGTACAAAAAAAAAAAAAAGATTCACTAATTTGAAGTGTACAATTCTATGAGTTTTCATCAACACAAGTAGTAATGTAACCATCATAATAATTAAGATATAGAGTATTTCCATCACAGGCCTGAGCCACTTTCCTTGGATTGTTGTTGTACTGTTAATTTACTTTTTTTCTAATAACTAATAATAGTAGCATCTTTCAAAGTCTTTTTTGGCTATTCATATAGCTTCTTTTACGACCTGTCTGTTCAAGTCTTCTGTCTTTATTATAGTGTTGTCTTCCTTTTATTGTCATGAGTTATTTAAATATAAAAAATATAAGTTCTTGGGCTGGGGATGTGGCTCAAGTGGTAGCATGCTCGCCTGGCATGCGGGGTGCTGGGTTCGATCCTCAAAACCGCATAAAAATAAAGATGTGTCCACCAAAAACTAAAAAATAAATATTAAAATATTCTCTCTCTCTCTCTCTCTCTCTCTTAAAAAAAAGATATAAGGTTTTTATCAGATATATGCTCTGCTAATGTTCTCTTTTTTTTCTTTTTCTTTTTTCAGTGCTGGGGTGGAATCCAGTAACTTAGGGAATTGAGGCAGAAAAATCACAAGTTCTAGGCCAGCCTGGGCAACTTAGCAAGACTCTGTCTCCAAATAAAAAATAAAAAGGGCTGAGGATGTAGCTCAGTAAAAGAGTGCCCCTAAGTTCTATTCCCAGTACTGAAGAAATAAAAAATAAAGAGTATATGGAGAAGGGAGAGAAAACACAGAAGCTTTGGTTTTAGAACCCTTTTAGACCTCACGCTTTGAGTCTCTTCATTTAGCTGGTCCTGATAAGTGTACTTTATAACAAAACTGCTATTGTAAGTATAGCACTTTCCTGAGTTCTGTGAGACATGCTGATGAATTCCTAGACCTGAGAAGTATAATAGAACACCCACCCTCCCCAAATTTGTAGCGAGTTGATCAGAAGTGTAGATGTCTTGGGTATTCCACTTCTGGTTGGCATCTAAAGTGGAGTCAGTGTCATAGGAGACTGTGGTCTTTCACCTGTGGATTCTAACACTAACTAGAGATAATTAGCATCAGAATTAAACATACTACACCATAGCATGTCAGAAAGCAAGGGCAAGGTCTAGAAGGGTTCTAAAAAAAAGCAGGTTAAAGACAGAAAGGTGGGGGCTAGGGATGGGCTCAGTGGTAGAGTGCTTGCCTGGCATGCATAAGATCTTGGGTTCAATTCCCAGCATCAAAAGTAAATAAAGGATGAGGGGATAGTTTCCTTATCTTGAAAGTGCTAGATAGCATACAGACAGGAGCAGTAGGATCAGGAGGTTAAGGGGATAATTCTATAGACTGGTCCTACTATGCTGGCTCCCACTTGCTTAAAAAAGTAATTTACCTGAGGCCATTCTGGCCTGTTCTGTTTTAAATCAATAGGATATGCTACATTCCTCAGCAGATAGCCTGTTATCTGCAGGAAAAATACTGGTCCAAAAACTTCTCCCTGGCAATTACCCTGAAGCGGGGATTTTGTGACCTTTATACACACCAGATTCTAGGACTCAGGGAGACAGAATAATTAGAACACAAAGCCCCCAACCTCAAAATCTGTAAGAATAAGTTCCAAATAAAATCAGTTAGTCTGGGCCAAGGTGACCCAGAGTTGCCTTTAGTTCTTTTTTTTTTTTTTTTTTTGTTCTTTTCTTTTTAATTGTTTTCTAGTTGTATATGGATAGGATACAATGCCTTTATTTCATTTTTATGTGGTGCTGAGGATTGAATCCAGTGCCTTCCACATGCAAAGTGAGTACTCTACCACTGATCTACAAGCCCAGCCCCTTGCCTTTAGTTCTTTAGCAAGTCATTATAATGATAAAATTTCCCCTCCATGGGATAAGACCATATGCAGTGGGGACTTAAATGTCTGATGAAAATCAGCTATCTGTCAAAAATCAAAAGGAGGACCTGGGAGAGATTCTCTGGACAATTTCCAGGGACCCCCGAATAAAACTGGAGGACAGGAGGGGCACACTGTTCCTATCTGGGAGGACCCACTCTCTCTTTCTCCCTTAAGAGTGTCCCCATTTCCCTTTTTCAATCCCTTCTAAGGAACTACTGACTGCTACTGTATGCAACTCACTTGAACTTCTTCAGGTAAGATTCCAGGTCTTGTTCTGAAATAAAATGATCAGTAGCAAAATTGCATTGCAAAGAGGTGTATATATTATGTCAGGAGATATTTGTGATCATTAGGCAGTCTATTATGGGCTGGATTTGTGGCTCAGCAGTAGAGTGCTCACCTAGCATGTGAGAGGCCCTGGGTTCAATCCTTAGCACCACATAAAAATAAATAAATAAATAAAATAAAGGTATTGTGTCCAACTAATATATATATATTAAAAACAGTCTATTATACCTCCTTTCTTGCTATTTTGGCTCTGCACTTATTTATTTATTTATTGTGGTGCTGGGGGTGTACCCCTGGCCTTGTGCATGCTAGGCAAGCCCTCTACCCCTGAGCTACACTTCCACTCTGTAGGTGTTCTGTAGGGAGGCTTTTGTTTTGTTCTGTTTTGTCTTTTTCCAGTTATCGGTTCATTACATCACCAAAAAAAGGAGCCCTCACTACTTACTATAGTATGTAAGTGTGATATTTAGAGACCAAGAAGGAAAGGCTGAAAGGAAAAACCATGTCAGTAGCTTAGAAGGATCCATTTAAGAGAAATCTGGAGAACAGTTAGGGAAGAGGATGGGATAGGAAGCACTAGTTTGGTGTGTGAAGAGAATGAATTCTTTAGAGGGCTGGAAGGGGGAGTTGACTTTGAGCTAAAGGGGAAAAATGAAAAAATAAAGAAGAAATAGAGAAGAAACAAAAATAAAGTAAAATACGAAAAGACCTCCCTGGAAAGAAAATTCCTATTACAAATGCCTCTTTTCAAAGGGGGTAAGAAAGGAAGTAAGATGGAAGGAAGGAAGGAAGGAAGGAAGGAAGGAAGGAAGGAAGGAGGCTTCAAAATAACTGTCTTTGCTAATATAGAGAAATATGAAAAATTCACTGAAGCCTAAAAAGAATGTAGTACTTCAAGTTAAAGTGACTCAAACTGGAGTCATCAGACAGAGATGCATCTGGGAGTTGCTGTTGACACTCCATAACAAGCTCCGCATAGGAGTTATAATGCTGGGACCTACTCAGCTTCTGTTGAATACACACATACACTAAAAGTGCCAAGGCTTATGTATTCAAGCTAGAGTTACAGATCTCTGCTTTCAGGTTAGTCCTTTTAGGGAAGTAGGAAAGAGAAAGTGGATCCTCCCAAGTAGAAGAGATAGAGAGTTTCTTTTGTAGTTACAGATTCCTGATTATACATGAGGTTAGATACAAGATTGGTTCCTCACCCTCAAGTATCAGCAAGGGCCCTCTCCTCCCTTGATATCCTCCACCTCAAAGTATGGTTCATATATCAGATGGAACTCAGGCCAACCAGGCTGCTGCTGTGTCTGTGTTGAATTACCTGGCCCAGCTCTTATCTGTAGTTACTAGAGCCCAAGTGCCTTCATGAGGTCAGCAAAAGGATCAGGAAGGTATCAAACTGTTTTTATCACCTTTATTAAAGCTGCAGTGTGACAAAGAGCACATTCGTGGTTTTACACTTTGTGAGGTGGGAGAAACAGAGGACTAAAAATCTCACATCTTAAGCCAAGCATTGATGCTCACCTATAGTCCCAGCTACTTGGAAGCTATGGCAAGAGTATTGCTTGAGCCCAGGATTTTGTGCCCAGCCTTGGCAACACACCAATACCCACATCTCAAAAACAAACAAACAAAAAACTACCTTTAGGGCTCAGTGGTAGCACTCACTTAGCATGCTGGAGATGCTTGGTTCTATCCACAGAACCATACAAAAGAAAGAAAGAGGGAGAGAGAGAGAAAGGACAGATGGACAAAAGAAGGAAGGAAGGAAGGGTGAAAATCTCTCACATCTCTTGTACAAGAATACTCACAGCAGTGCTATTCACTATTCACAGTGATCAAAACCTGGAAATAAGCCAAATCAGTGGGTGACTGTTGACATGTGAATGAATACATAAATTGTGGTATATCCTTACAATGGAATAACATTCAGCAACAAACTGGCACCCATAAGTGCAGGAAATGGCAATGGATGAAATTTTAAAATGTTATACTGAATTAAAGAAGCCTACAAAAGTATGTGTTGTATACTCTAAATTTCATTGACATGAAGTTTCAGAACAGGCAAAACTACTCTGTTGGACCCCTTCACCACCTTTATGATATGCTAGCTACATCAGCTTTTTTTTTGGGGGGGGGGTTCTTTGAAGTTAACAAGTATCTTCCCACCTCAGAGCTTTGGCTCTACTTTTCCCCCTACTAGGTTATTCTTTTTTCCCTTTCAAGTTGAATTACTCCTCCAATGCAGACATTCTCCCCCTGTCCCACTCAATGGAAACCTAAAACTCAGACTTTGGCTAACTTTCAGAGAATCTTGCTCCTCACTTTTGTTACAATTATCTTAATTATAAATAAAAATAATTATTAGGGGGAAGTGTTGAGGAGTGATATTGGCCAAATATGATTTATAGTGTATGTATATATTATATGTAACAAATCCCATCATTATGTACAACTATAATGCTAAAATTAAAAATGTGGAAAATAAATAAATTATTATATTACTTGAAAGAGTTTGTCCTTATGTTATGAATACCTAGGTGTTAGGAACTACTTGTGTCCACTCACTATTCTATTCCTAGTCTTTTTTTAATATTTAATTTTTAGTTTTTTAGGTGGACACAATGTCTTTATTCTATTTTTATGTGGTGCTGGGTATCGAACCCAGTGCCTCACACATGCCAGGCGAGTGCGATACCACTTGAGCCACATTCCCAACCCCTCTATTCCTAGTCTTTAGCATCATTCTTAAAAATATAGGTCAGGCATGATGGCACATGCCTATAATCCTAGCTACTCAGGAGACTGAGGCAAGAGGATCACGAGTTTAAGGACAGTCTGTGTAACTTAGCCAGACCCTGTCTCAAAATAAAATTTAGAAAGGGCTGGAGATGTAACTCAGTGGTACAGCACTTGCCTAGCATGTATGAAGCCCTGAGTACAAATCCCCTGTACCACCAAAAAAAAAAAAAAAAAAGAAAGAAAGAAAAGAAAATATGGTATGCAATTATGCAATTAATAAATAAATATTTGTGGAATAAAGAAAGAACCAAATGAACAAATCTCTCCATATTTCCATCATGTTTTCCAAAAAAAAAAAAAAATTGAATTTTTTTTCTGTGATTCTCCAGTAAACCTAAGATTGGTCTACCATTGAGCTATACCACATCTCTTTTTCTAGAGACAGGTTTCTTTATGTTCCCCAGGCTGCCCTCAAATTTGCAATCCTTCTACCTTCCAAGTCACCGGGATTACAGTGGTATGTTACTGAATCTAGCAATACTTGTTGATTACCTTTTCATTTGGTGATAGTCTTGTAATTCTTTTTCCAGTACTTGGAATCAAACCCAAGATCTTACACATGTTAGACAAGCACTCTACTACTGAGCTACATCCCTTGACATTTTAAAATTATTTTTTCTTTTCTTTTTTTTTTTTTTTTTTTTTGAGGCAGGGGTCTTGGTAAATTGCTTAGGGCCTCACTAAGTTGCTGAGGCTGGCCTTCAACTTGTGATTCTGCTGCTTCAGTCTCTGGAGTCACGGGACTACAGATGTGCACCATGCTGCCTCCCAAAGGAATCTTTATGACTTGCTGCACATAGGAAAAGACAAGCCAAATGGCCATTTCTGAAATTCCAGTTCCTCACATGACTTCAGCTTGAAATAGTCAATACACCAATTTGGCATAATTTGAGATGGCACATCTTTAACTCCTTCTATGACATTAAAGTTTGACTCTGAAGGTCTAAGAACCAGGGGAGTCCAGAACTCGAAAGTTTTAATAACCAGGAGCTCAGATACCCAAGGACAAGAGGAGATGAGTGTCCCAGCTCAAGAAAAGAGAGGGAGAATTTGTCCTTCTTCCATCCACCCTTTTGTTTTCCTGGAGTCCTGGAGGGATTAAATGATGCCTTCCTGCCTTGGTGCTGATTCATATGTTAATCTTTTCCAATTAACACCCTCACAGACACACCAAGAAATTATGAGTTACCATCTCTCTGAATATCTCTTAGCCCAGTCAAGTTGATACATAAAATTAACCATTATGAAGAAAAATCATTTTTAAGTAATATTGAACATAGTTAATTCTACTCCATTGTTAACTCTAATTCCGCCTATATCTCAAGTGGAGTCAGGGATAAAAGCATTAAGTCTAACATGACTGACTGTGGTCATCTCTTCTCCTGGGTACACCACTTGACATATGTTCTGGTTCATTCTAACGGACACCTGATATATGCCTTGAATAAGACAGACAGGGTAGTACAGTCCTGTGTTAAATCCTATTGTTAGCCAATGGGTATACACACATCTTCCAGAATTTTTTTTTATTCAATTAAACAAGTATTTATTTTTGTGGCACTGGGAATTGAACCCAGAGGATATCTGCCATTGAGCTACATCCCTAGCCTCCCCCCATCCCTGTTTTTGTTTTGTTTTGTTTTAAATTTTGAGACAGGGTCTTGCTAAGTTGTCCAGGCTGGTCTCAAACTAGGATCATCATGCCTCAACCTCCTGAGTCACTGAGATTACAGGTATGCATCACTGTGTCCAGCTGAACAAATATTCATTGAATGCCTATTGGTTGTCAGGCACTGTTCCAGACATTCAGGATATATCAGTGAACAAAATAAAGATCCTTGTCTTCACAGAGCTTGTGTTCTAGAAGAATATATACAAATAGTCCACTGCTTCAAGTTAGTGTCGGATCTAATTCAGAGTCACCAGGAGTAAGGGTTTGGAAAGGATTCTTTTATTTTTTCTTATCGGTTTTCTCAATCCCTTAATGATGTAAAGGAGTTTCAGCTTGGCCCCTTGAGCTGCCCTACATGGCCACAAATAAAAACACTTTGCCTTCAGTCTGTCCCTGTCTTTCTTCCTCCATGAAAGACACCTGAACACTATCCTTGGAATCTTATCTCTACTTTTCCACCTCTGGCACAAGCTGTGAGCCATTCAGCTATCCTCCACTTTAGACAAGAGCAGGGTGTGTCAAATCCAGTGGAATACATACAATCAGACTTTTCATGTTCAAGAGGCCCTCCCTCGTACATTATTCTAAAAGGGTCTCTGTTTCTTTCTCTGCATTTGCTCAGATTGCCAAATGCCCTTTCTGTTCCCCAAGGTACAGGTACATTCGTAGTAAGGGAACTTCAAACAGGGAGAGAAAAAGTCTATCCTGCAAAACTAAGAGTGAGAAGATCAGGAATGTAGATCATGGTCCAGAAATGGAGTTTCTTGTAAGTAACAGTTTTCTGCTTCATTTTATGAAAAAATGGTACTGATAAATTTTGATTTATTAATATATATTAAAGATTACTTACTAAAATGTGAATAATGAATTAGGATTTTAAGATTATAGAGGTGAAAACTCTGACAATTAAATTTAAATAATTAGGGCTGGGGATGTGGCTCAAGCGGTAGCGCGCTTGCCTGGCATGCGTGCAGCCCGGTTCGATCCTCAGCACCACATACAAAAAAACAAAGATGTTGTGTCCGCGGAAAACTAAAAAAATAAATATTAAAATTCTCTCTCTCTCTCTCTCTCTCTCTCTCTTTAAAAAAAAATAAATAAATATTAAATTTCTCTCTCTCCCTCTCACTCTCTTTAAAAAAAAAGAAATTAAAAAAAAAACTTAAAAAAAAGTAAATTTAAATAATTAAATGTGATACTAAAGGAGAGGTGTTTTTTTTTTTTCCCAAAAAAAGTTGGTGAATACATTAGAAACTTGGTGTGAATATATGTATATGGACTTTGTGTGTGTGTGTGTGTGTGTGTTTGTGGTGATGGGGACTGAATCTAAGACTTTGCAAGTGCTAGGCAAGGGTTCTACCTTAGAGCTACAAACCCAGCCCTTTTTATTTTTTATTTTGAGACAGAGTCTAAGTTGCTGAGGCTGGCCTGGAGGCCTAGGATCCTCCTGCCTCAGCCTCCCAAGTTTTTGGAATTATAGGCATAAGCCACCTCACCCAGATCCAGTCCCTTCTTGTTGTTGTTAACCTGTGGCACCATGGGGATCAAACCCAGAGCCTTGTGCATGCTAAGCACATACCCTACTGCTGAGCTATATCCTAGCCTTTGTGTGTGTAAATATAAAGGATACTGCTTTGGTACCACTTTATTTTTTTTATTTTTAAAAAATATTTTATTATTATTTAATATTTATTTTTTAGTTTTAGGCAGACACAGCATCTTTGTTTGTATGTGGTGCCGAGGATCGAACCCGGGCCGCACGCATGCCAGGCGAGTGCGCTACCACTTGAGCCACATACTCAGCCCCTGGTACCACTTTAACAGAGATAAAACTTTGGGTCCATGGCCCAATGATGCTTCCCTTTCTCAGGAAATTATATTAGTCTTCGATTCATTAATGATAGATCACCTAATGATTTAAGACATGATTCTGCCTACCTGTCCTTAGTTGATTAGACCAGGCAAAGACACCCGGGGAGCAAATCATATGTAATCACCATAGTGAAAAAGAAAAGCATTTAGAATTCTAGATGGTAAGGGATATGGGGAAAAGAAAAAAGAATTATATTTGCTGTCTTTGGAATTTGGACTGAGAGATCCTCATTTAGTCTGGACTGATCTAAGATGGAGATGTAAGCTCAGAAGATTCATTCTTTTCTGCATACCACTATGAACTGAAAAGCAAAGAAGGGGGTCTCTTTAAAGAGCACAGAATGTCTAGGTGAGGCAGCACATGCCTGAAATCCCAGAGACTTGTCTTAGTTTTTAAATTTATTTATTTATTTTTGGTGGTGCTGGATATTGAACCCAGGGCTTTATGCATACGAGGCAAATACTCTACCAACTGAGCTATATCCCCAAATCCCAGAGACTTTGGAAGGTGAAACAAGAAGATCTCAAGTTCAAGTCTAGACTCCACAACTTAGCAAGATCCTGTCTCCAAATAAAAAATAAAATGGACTGGAGATCTATCTCAGTGGTAGAGTGGCCCTGGGTTCAATATCAGAATCATAAAAAAGTTCTAAAAATTAAAAAAAAAAAAAAGCAGATCTTCAGAGAAGCAGAAGTAGTATTTCTGATACATTTTTTTCAGTTCTTACTTGATTTCTTTCTTAAGGCCTGGCTGTAATTTTACTCCTGAGTTCTATGAGGCACCCCTGTTATCATGTCTATCTCTAGCTAACTATCTTGCTTGCTTAAGATAGTTTGAGTTAGTTTCTTTTGTTTCTTGCAACCAAAGAGAAATAACAGCAAGGATGGTAATAGCATTAACAATAGTAGCCAACATTTATTAAGTGCATTCTATGTGCTGGTACTACGCCAAGATGTAGGTCTTGCCAAGTTTGTTTGCTTTTGTGGTACTAGGAATCAGACTCAAGGCCTCACACATGCTAGATAAGTGCTTTACCATTTATGAGCTATATTCTCCAGCCCATTGTCACATTTTTAAAATAAACTTACTTTCCAATTTTAAACCTTTTTTGAACCATTGCCTGAACAAACTTTTTAAGAATGTTTGAAAGGTGCATAAAGTCTGAAGAAAATAAAGAACTTTTCATAATTCTACTACCAAGAGACAACAGTTAATGTTATTACTTGTTGACACCTAAAAATTTCTTCACTCTGCTCTACCACCCCAATTCCATTCTGTCTTCATGTAGGCTCTGTTTCCCAAATTAATAAGCTTAGCTAGCACAAATGCATGACAATATAGTAATAACACAAGAAATGTCAAATTGCTTGTTGAACTCTGAACAAATAACTTGTCTACTTCTGTATCCTCAACATTTAGTAAAGAACCTATTAGATAGTAAGTGCTAAGTGGCTGACTTATCACTTAAGTAAAGTATCAAAACCCTATTTAATAAAGGTTCTTCACTTGCCTCTCTTTTTTATATTAAAAAATAAACTGGGGCAAAAGATAGAACTCAGCGGTAGAGTGCTTGCCTGACAGATGCAAGGCCCTTGGTTCCATCCCCAGCACCAAAACAAACAAACCGAAACATAAAGATGAAACTAACTTCTATGGAAAGTTCTATCCTCTGCCCACATTTGTCTCAGTTTCTGATCCTATGCCTACAATTTTGAAAATTTAAAGTGGCTTTCAGATTGACAAACCTAAGGCACTGGGGTATATTCAAACACCAAATTCCCCTTCATGTTCACTATACCAGGCCTTCTAAAGATAGGAAAGACTAAAAAAGAACTTAATGTACTCTAGAAATATTTGCAACAGAGTGGAAAGAAAAGGAGTTTCCTGGTTAACTTGCAGTTTATTAAAAAAAAAAAAAATTCAAGCCAGGCATAGTGACACATACTTATAATCCCAGTGAGTCAGGAGGCTGAGGTAGGAGAATCGTAAGTTGGAAGCCAGCTTTAGCAACATAGAGATATCATCTCAAAATAATAATTAAAAAGGACTTGGAATGTAGCTCAGTGGAAAAGCATTCTGGATTCAATACTCAGTACCAAAAAATTTAAAATAAAAATTAAAAAATTCAAAGGGTTAGGGATATAGCTCAGTGGTAGAGCATCCCTGGTTTCAATTCCTAGTAGTTGCCCCTGCAAAATTCAATTAATAAGAAACTTTCTATATCCTAAAAAAATCATGATAAATCTCAGTTATGATTAGAAGAGGAAATAGACTTTCTTAAGTTTCCTACAGATTCTCTGCTTAATTTTTTCCAGTCTCTGGACAGGTCTGCATAATTGCACTCTGATGAGGTTTTCCAAAACAGTATTTATTTAGGAAGCCCACATTCCAAGAACCAATTTCTGGAATTACTTGGAGAATTTAGAGAGAAAGTTGTGCAAAATTCTTGGTACATTCCTTGGACAGTCAGATAGGTTAGCTACCAGTTCTAAAACTGGTTACATTTCCAGTTAAATTTGAAGTTCAGGTATTTATTCTTACAATCTGCCTGCTGCTGCTGTTGTTGTTGTTATTATTATTATATTTATGTTTTAGTTGTAGTTGGACACAATACCTTCATTTTATTTCTTTATTTTTTTATGTGGTGCTGAGGATGGAACCCAAGGCCCCGCACGTGCTAGGCAAGTGCTCTACCGCTGAGCCACAACCCCAGCTCCCTGCCAGTTATTATTTCAGTGACATTTAACTAATTATAACTGATAGAAAATATTGCTTTTATAAAAATTCATAGTGAATGAAATGAATACAATCATTTAATTATTAAACAATCATTTGTAATACTTTAATGATTATAAATTATTAATTACCTGATTATTAAAATATTCCGTAACCTTATTCCTTTCAATTTTGCACAAGCTCAGTTAGTACACTATATATTTCCTATAAAAATTCTACTTTGGATTTTTGCACAACAGCTGACAAATAAATACTTTGAACCAAGGTTTGGGAAGTTGTCTGCTAACCAACAGTTCTATTTTTGTAGTTTCTTCATATTAGTTGTGTACCTATTTAAATATTTGCTTTCATATTGTCCTCATTTCATAAGAATGTATGAAAATAAACAAAAATGCAGATTGTAGAGATAAATTAATGCTCACAAACTTATATAATTGAAAAAATGTGGAAATCAGGTAAACTACTGTTCAGAGCTTTATGAATATTTTATGGGTCTTCAAAAGCTAAAGTTTAGGTCCCAAAACATGAGTGTAATGACATTTGTCTTGCAGAGGGTAAAATGCCTTTGCTTCTTTTTACCCACTTTGAGAGAATTTTTGCATATGGCTTGTGTATTCACTTAACAGGGCTATTGGAATAAAACAACACAAACATGGTGGCTTAAAACAACAGAAATTTATTCTCTTACGGTTATGGACACCAGAAACCTGAAATCAAGATGTCAGCAGGGTCATGTTCCCTCTGAAGACTCTAAGAATCCTTCCCTGTTTTTTCCCTAACTTCTGGTTCTTGTTGGTAATCCTTGATATTACCTGGCTTGCAATATTTCTTTGGAATCATTGCCTCCATTGTCACATGGCCTTCTTCTCTAACATGTTTTGTCTTTTTTATTTAAATTAATTAATTCATTAATTTATTCAGATTTGCTATACATGATGGCATAATACAATTGTTTCACATTACACATACAGAGCACAATTTTCAAGACACTGGTTGTACACAAAGTATTTTCACACCATTTATGTCTTATGCATGTTCTTAGGGTAATGATGTCTAACTCCTTCCACCATCATTCCTACCTCCTTGCCCCCTCCCATTCCCTCCTTCCCCTTTGCCCTATCTAAAGTTCCTCCATTCCTCCCATGCGTCTGCAGCCCCATATCATTTAGCCTTTGGTTTTCTGGGACTGGCTTGCTTCACTTAGCATCATGTTCTTTAACTACATTCATTTACCTGCAAATGCCATGATTTTATTCTCTTTTAATGCTGAGAAATGTTCCATTGATACACCAAAGTTTCCCTATCCATTCATCTACTGAAGGGCATCTAGATTGGTTCCATAATTTAGCTATTGTGAATCGTGCTGCTGTCTTCTTCTTTTTCTTCTTCTTTTTTTAAATTCGTACTGGGGATTGAACCCAGGGCCTCAGACACACTGGGCAAATGTTCTACCACCAAGATGTACCCCCAGCCTTTCTACATGTCTTTTTATAAAAACACCAGTCATTGGATTCAGGGCCTATCCTAATCCAAAATAACTTCACTTTTTAATTTTTTAAAAATTAAATGTATATTGAACCTAGGGCCTTGCACACATGCTAATCCTTAACTAATTATATAATCAAAGATTCTACTTCCCTATAAGGTCATATTTTGAGGTTCCGATGAACATAAATTTAGGAAAAACACTATTCCACCAGTACAGTAGGATCATGATTAAGATTTCATCAACTCCAGGGTCTGGAGTGTAGCCCAATGGTAGTATATGTGCTTAGCATGCACGAGGCCCCAGGTTCAATCTCTAGCACCACCCCCCAGCATAAAGTCCAATGGTTCATTATAAAATTGGTCATATTTAGTGGTTAAAGATCAGAAATTTATTTAAATTAACTCAAGCCAGGATTCCTATATTCTGAATTCTTGGGAGATTGAGGCGGGAGGAGCACATGAGACCAGGAATTTGAGGCTAGCCTAGGCAATATAATGAGAACCTGTCTTTAGTAAATAAATTAATAAACACAAAAGGAGCTTTCACTAAGGGAACAATTCTTATGGATTCAAGAAAAAGTGAAAAAAAAATAGGACAAAAATGGAGGCACTCCATATTGCCTTAGCATAGATGTATGAAGAAAGCTAAGGAGACACTATTTTAGCATTGCATAATTCAGCTAAAAGTTTATTGTCCTAGTTTATAGCTTGTCTCGTTGATATTTTGTTTGCTCAGGTCAGTGTAGGTACTTATACTTAGTCCTCTTTCATATTTGAAAATAGTTTTAGCTTGATGTTCATTCTCATTAAATAATACTTAATTTTGATATAATGACATTAAGAAAGCATTTTCTTGAGTCAGTTGTCACTGAAGGTTCAATCATTGTGGGGTGCAAGCCACACAGCTGGGCTGTAGGGGGAAAGAAACAGAATTTGTAGGATTAAGATATGGGCAAGAGGTAATGGGTGGACAAGAGGTAATCATTATTCTCTCAGTACATTGGATAAATGAATGTATTCCACCCTGCTTGTAATTAAGAAGTATATGTCAATACACCTACTTTCTGAATTACTTTAAATCATATAAAACAATAGGAGACTGACATCCCAAACTTCATTACAAAAATACATTTGTAATGCGATTGTTGAAAGTTTAATTACCCAGAAAATGCTTTCAATCCTATAATAATTTATAGTCCTAATACTAGCAACTTGAGGAAGAACTACAAAGTGGCATTTGTGCAAAATATAACTCCAAATAATTCCTCATGGTACTACCATTATTAGAAAAAAAATTATCATAATGGTAGAATTTCTTTGACTTGTGGGATATAATTTCAAAAATTAAATTATATTAAAAGTTCTTCAGGACTGGGGCTATAATTGAATAGTTGAGCACTCACCTAACTTATGTGAGGCTCTGGGTTCAATCCCCAGTACCCTAAAAAAAATAATTTTTTTGGAATTTGTTTTTGTTTTTATTTTTTTCTCTTCTGTCTTTAGGACTTTGATTAGTTATAATCCTTGGGTTATGAACACATCCTTCATTCATTCACCCATTTATTTATTTAACATACAATGAACATATGATAAGCTACTACCCTGCCCAAGAATAAAGTTGTAGCAAGAATATATCCACCCATGTATTCATGTTCCTATCTTGTCTCACTGTGTTCCCTGTTTTCTCTGGGACCCCCAAGGTAAACATTGAAACTTGCTTCAGAACTTTCTAACAAGGTTATCATATGATGACACTGAGAGTTATCCACATTGCTTATACTTAGTCCTCTTTCATATTTGAAAATAGTTTTAGTTTGATGTTCATCCTCATTAAATAATACTTAATTTTGATATAATGACATTAATAAAGCTAATATAACTAATTTTATTAACTGCCATAAAAAATGCCAAAATGTTTTTAAAAATGGGGCTAGGGTTTCCACATATAAATTTTGGAAGAACATAATTCATATCATAGCACCAATGATATGGATGAATATATTAATTTTGTTACTTTTTTTTTTTTTTCATTTTGGCCATCCTGGGGATTGAACCTCGTGGTGCTTTACCACAGAGCTACCTAACCCTTTTAATTTTTTAATTTTGAGACAGGGTCTGGTACATTATCTGGGTTGGGCTTAACTTGAAATCCTCCTGCCTCAGCCTCCAGAGTAGTTGGATTACAGGAGTGCATCACCACACATAGCCCCAGAATGTCTCTTATAACAACTCACTCTTAGAACAGCTAACTTGGGATTCTAGAAGAACTACCTTAGTTCCTTCCAAGGCAGCACCTACAATGATCTAATAACCTCCCACTAGGACCCAGGTCTTTATTGTCCTATTAATACATTGAGGACTAAGCCTATAACATGGGAGCACTGGGGAACAAGCCATATCCAGACCATAGCAGTCAGATTTTGCACTTCAAATTGAAAGGGGATGAATACAAAAACAAAGACATTAGAGTGAATTTGTGTTAGCTTTGCATTGTTGTGACTGAAACACATGATAATAAAAACTTAGAGGAAGGAGTTTATTTTGACTAACAGGTTCAGAGGTTTAGTCTATGGTAATCCAAGCCCATTGCTCTGGGCCCAAGATTAGGCAAAACATCATAGAGGAAAGAAATGGTAGAGAAAGAGGCTCCATTCATGGCAGCCAGAAAGCAGAGAAAGGGAAGGAAGAAGGGGCCCATAAGGAGAATGCACCCTTCCAGGACATACCCCGAAGGACCCACCTCCTTCAGCCACACCCCACCTGCCTAGAGTTACCATCCAGTCAGTCTATTCAAACTAGGATGGACTGATTAGGTCACAGCTCTCCTAATCTAATCATTTCACTTCTGAATATTCCTGCATTAACCTAGGAGCCTTGTGGGGACTCCTCATCTTCAAACCATAAGAAAATCTAAATACAATCCTCAAATTACTATGACAAATAAGTTAACTATTAAAACCTTGCTCATGTGAAGCCAAAAGAATTCAGACTTCCTATGTGTTGTATTTATCAGTCATCAGTGAAATGCCAAACTCATTTTGTTCACTCCACATATATATGCTACTATCCTATGCCTTCTGTGTCCCCAGGTTCTACATCCTCAATTCAACCAATTGTGGATTGAAAAATACTTAGGGAAAAAATTTTGTATGCACTAAATGTATACAGGCTTTTTTTTTTTTTTTGTCAATGTCTCCTAATACATAACAATAACTATTCACATAGTGGCTATATTATTTAGATATTATAAGCAATCTAGAGAGGATTTTAAGTATACAGGAAGGTATGTATAGGTTGTATGTGATTTCTATGTCATTTTATATAAGGACTTGAGTATCTGCAGGGTTGGGAATCTGCAGAGATCCTGGAAACAATCTCCTGTGAATACCAAGGAATGACTACTTTCAAGCTTTAGCAAATCTATGCCAACATTTTAGTGACACCTAAAAAGACACTATATAGCCTCCTTTTTATTTCATTTCATAGTGATTATGACATATTGTTAAAATTTCTTTATGACCAGAGATATGTGAGTGATTTATAATTCGTGAAATTATTTAGGATAATTTTAGTTACATTTCTAATTGAAAACAAATAACTAATTTTAGACAAACAGTAAACATATTTTTTTAAGACTGCTTTTTTTTTTAGAGTGGAAAGTAGAAGCTTTATTAAGGACAGCAGAAAAGACTTCTCCCTGGAGGAAGAAAGGGACCCAAGAGGTGGAATCCCTTAAGACTGCTTTTGATAGCTTAAATATTTTTGTATTTTTATCCATTGGGTTACATTTTACTACTGTTCATTTTCACTTGAACAGATGTAGTCTTCTATTATCCTGATCCATTCTTTTAAACTACCACCCTATTTAAAATCTGTGGCGGGCTGGGGATGTGGCTCAAGCGCTAGCGCGCTCGCCTGGCATGCGTGCGGCCCAGGTTCGATCCTCAGCACCACATACAAAGATGTCGTGTCCACCGAGAACTAAAAAAAAGATATATATATATATAAAAATTCTCTCTCTCACTCTTTCTTTAAAAAAATAAAATAAAATCTGTGGCATTCAGTAGGAACACAGTTCTTTGTCAAAAGAAAAATTACAACAAATTTTGTTATAGATCTAACTGGCTTTTATTTGTGGTTTCTGAATTGCAGTGGCCTCCATTGTATGAAATCAAAAGAGAACTTCCACTGGGCAAGAGCACAACAATAGGGTTGTTTGGGGTTTTATTTTGCCTTTTGTTTTCAGAGTTAGGATCTCACTGTGTTGCCCAAACTGGCTTTGAACTCTTGGAATCAAGTGATCCTCCTGCCTCAGCCTCTCAGGCACTACCACAATGTTCAACAGAACAAAGTTTTTTTTTTTGTTTTGTTTTGTTTTGTTTTTTAAGTGGAAAACAAGGAAACAGAACAATAGGGCCTGTCTAAAACTTAATGTCTTAGCACTATTCTCAATTACTGTCATTCCGGGATTCTAGTCTCATCACTGATGGGTTATAGTACCTTCATTATCACACATTCCTTTGAGGTTTTTTGTTTTGTTTTGTTTTGTTGTTTTTATTTCAGCCTAAAAGAGACTATTTGACATTTGATAGATGGCTGCATGCAAATATTTAAAACTTTTAAGAGAATACAGCACCACAGAGAAACTACTACTTTGACCATAAGGAAGATAATACCTAGAATTTGAAGTTTTTTCCTTAGCCAGGACCCTCATGAAGTTAATCAACTAAAACTGAATAGATCAAAGAATAAACCAAATGAGGAGACTACCTATTTGCTATGGTTTGAATTCCCCCACCAAAATTCATGTCAAAATTTAATCCCCATACTAAGAAGTGCTAATTTCTCTATGGTACTTAGAGGTGGGACTTTTGAAAGGTCATTAAGATTAAATGAGGCTATAAGGAAAGGGGGCTCATCCAATGAGACTGTGGCTTTAAAAGAAGAATAGAAGCTAAAATGCTCTGTCTCATCATATGATGCCCTGTATTGACTCTGCAGTTTCCACCAGCAAAAAGGACTTACTTAACCAGTAGCAGCCATCCAATCTAGAACTTCCTATCCTTTAGAATCATGGGCCAAATAAACCCTTATCTTTATAATCTTATCTGTAGTATTAAATTATAGCAATAGAAAATGGATTAAAGGACTGTTTTAATCAAGGATAAACTTGTGTCAGGGATGTTGCAAAAGTTACCCCCTGGATGGACTAAAAGAGGATCCAACATTTCATCAAATTAACTGAAGAAGCTACTGGTTATAAAATTCTAACTACATACAGTATCATTCTGCCAAGCAAAATAGGTAGAGATGAACAAGGAAAAATTCAGAGGGTAAGAGTCTCATTCTGATAGGGAATTTTACTCTATTTTCTTGGGGAAAACTGTCTGCCGCTTGAAGTCACCAATTTCTTGTTCTGGTTTGCAATTTGAATATTTCTAGTTATGGCATTGGATATTCTGGTGAAATTCAGGAATAGAGAAGTTCTTGTTCTTAGTGGTTATAATGGGGAAAAAAATGGATTGGAGGAACTGGAAGAATTTATAACCCAGTCTAGACTACAGATAGATAATAAAAACACAAAAACAGCAATCCCAGCTACTTGGGAGGCTGAGGCTAGAGGATCACAAGTTCTACAAGACCAGCCTTGGCAATATAGTGAGAAATTTAAAAACAAAAAAGGCACCAGGCATGGTGGTGCATGCCTGTAATCCCAGCAGCTCTGGAGGCTGAGACCGGAAGATCATGAGTTCAAAGCCAGTCTCAGCAATGGAGAGGCACTAATGCTAAGCAACTCACTGAGACCCTGTCTCTAAATAAAATAGAATTGGGGATTTGGCTCAGTGGGTGAGTGCCCCTGAGTTTAATCCCCAGTACAAAAAATAACAAAAAACAAAAAGGGCTGGGGATACAGCTGAGCATTAGCCAGTAAACCAAATCAAACCAAAATTTAAAATCCTCAGAAACAATGAATAGGATTACAATCTAATAATAAATATACTATAACTTTTCTTCAAAAACATCATGTTTACCTCTATAATCACCCCCATTTCTGTCAAAGGTAATCAATGTAAGACTAATTTGTTTGAAAAATAAATTTAGCCTCATCAAATTTGGACTAATTATTTACAGAAGTACAGCAAGGCTCTTTTAAGAGTTTGCTTTGCTGAAGCTTTTGATAAGGAATCTCAGATTGAATCTTTAAAAGCTTCTCAAAGCCCAAACAATATGTCCAATTCTATCCTGTTATAAAGAGAGTGAACTCTTGGGGCTGGGGTTGTGGCTCAGTGGTAGAGCACTTGCATGCATGAGGCACTGAGTTCAATCCCCGGCACCACATAAAAATAAACAAATAAAACAAAAGTATTGTGTCCATCTACAACTAATAATAATAATAATAATAATAATAATAATAATAATAATGGATTCTTTTTAAAAATATACAAGTAACTATTATCATAAAAATAAGAATATTCATGAATAGTTTCAAAATTCTGGAAATATCAGATAGGAAGAAAAAGCAAATGTTTCAATTTTTATCAATGAAATATACATTACTAAATTATGTAAAGAGAAAATAGTTTCCTTATTTCTGGAAAACAAAATATTTTTTTAAATTATCAATGTTACAAGTAAAAAAAAGTCATCAAAACCCCAAATTATTCTTTATAATTTCAGTCAGGTATGATGGATTTAATTCTTGCTCTGCTTGATCTTAGCAGTTTCATGAACCTATCAAGTTTTTCATTCAAGTTCTGGAAATTCTTACTGAGGCCAATGGCATCAGCTTAATGTCATCAGAAACCTGTATTTGTCAGAATCCTTCCCATAAAATCTCATTGAAGACATAAAAATTTTATTTGCTTGCAAAAAGTTTTCAGAAAGCGTTAATCTCACTTTTATGTATATCCACAAGGCATTAAAAAAAACTATGAATAAATAGCAAAAAGATTAGTAGAGTAGAGGGAAGGGAATGGGGGAGGGAGGAGGAGAGGGAAAAAGCAAGTACTGAGGACTGAATTAGAGCAAATTGTATTCCATGCTTTTATAATTATGTCAAAATGAATCTTAATATTATGTATGAGAAAAAACTAATAAAAAGAAGAGCATAGAAATATTGTATATATGTATGAATATGTAACAAAGAGCTCCACCGTTATGTGTAATTACAATGCACGAATTAAAAAAAAATGGAAAAAAGAAAATCATAGGAACAGAGCAATTACCTGTGGACAAGACTTGAAATGGCTATGGTTAAAGAACTGGATGAAAGTTAATGATGCAACTCACCAATAACCAAATAATTTGATTATTTCTGTGGCATACAACATTTTAACATAATAGCCAGAATTGTGAATGATAATATATATGGTTTAGGAATCTAATTCAATTTTTGGAGGATTTGTATCAATAACATATCCATACATATAACGTGAAGAAGGTTTAGCATCATGTACTATTTGACAATATTTCCCATATATTTTAACATATCAAATAATATTAAATCAGTTTATCCTTTTACAAGGTAAGAGACACATACTTTGAGGTTTTCCAGGGGCCCAACTGGAAAATCCCAAAGTTAAGTCAAGGTCAGAAAGATTTAATATAGAATTTGATTTTGGAAATTTTGTCAAAAAGTTTAAAAATACCTGATCAAAATAGGATCACAGGTTACTGTAAATAGTCACTCATTTAACCACAGCAATAAAGACATCAAAGGCAAATACAGATAGTGAAATAGTTATAAGGAAAATTTACTATTTAATAGAAAGGACTAGTTTTTAATTTTTTCTTTCTTTTTAAAATATTTTGTTTTTAGTTTTAAGTGGACACAATATCTTTATTTTGTTTTTACGTGGTGCTGAGAATCGAACCCAGTGCTCACACATGCTAGGTGAGCGCACTACCACATCCCCAGCCCTTTATTTGTTTTTGTTTTTTTTTTAGATACACAAGACAGTAGAGTGCATTTTGACATACATACATGGAATATAAATTATTATAACTAGGATTCCATTCTTGCAGTTGCTCATGATGTGGAGTTTCAGTGGTTGTATATTCATATATGAACATAGGAAAATTCATGCTACTCTTTCCTATTCCCAGCCACACTCCCTTCCATTCATTCCCCTTTGTCTAATCCAATGAACTTCTATTATTCCCCCCCACACACACACACCCTTATTATGTGTTAGCATCCACACATCAGAAAGAACATTCCCTCTGAAAAATCTCCCTTTTTTGGGGGGTGTGGAATTGACTTATTACACTTAGCATGATAGTCTCCAGTTCCATCCGTCATTATTTCACTCTTCTTTATGGCAATGTCATATTCCATTGTGTATAAATACCACATTTTCTTTATTCATTCATTTGTTGAAGGACACCTAGATTAGTTCCATAGCTTAGCTATTGTGAATTGAGCTGTGTCACTGTAGTATGCCGATTTTAAGTCCTTTGGAAATAAACCAAGGAGTGGGATAACTGGGTCAAATGGTTGTTCCATTCTAAGTTTTCTAAGGAATCTCCATACTGCTTTCCAGAATGGCTGTACCAATTTATAGTCCCACCAGCAATGTATGAGTAAACCTTTTCCCCCACATCCTTGCCAACATTTATTGTATTGTTACTTGTATTCTCCTCCTCCTCTTCTTCCTCCTCCTCCTCCTCCTCCTCCTCCTCCTCCTTCTTCTTCTTCTTCTTCTCCTTCTGCTCCTCTCTCTCTCTCTCTCTCTCTCTCTCTCTCTCTCTCTCTCTCTCTAGTGCTGGGGATTGAACCCAGGGCCTTGTGCATGGGAGGCAAGCTCTACCAACTGAGCTATATCCCCAGCCCTTATTACTTGTATTCTTGATAGTTGCAATTCTGACTGGAGTGAGATAGACTCTCAGTGTAGTTTTTTTTAAATATATATTTTTTAGTTGCTGATGGATCTTTATTTTATTTATCTGTATGTAGTGCTGAGAATCGAACCCAGTGCGTCACACATGCTAGGCAAGCGCACTACCACTCAGCCACAACCCCAGCCCCTCTCAGTGTAGTTTTAATTGGCATTTCTCTAATTGCTACAGATGTTGAACAGTTTTTCATCTATTTGTTGACCATTCGTATTTCTTCTTCTGTGAAGTGCCTATTGAGGTCCTTTGCCCATTTGTTAATTGGGTTATTTGTATTTTGGGTGTTAAGTTTTTTGAATTATTTGTATATCCTGGAGATTAATGCTCTATCTGAGGTGTAGGTGGCAAGGATTTTCTCACATTCTGTAGGCTCTCTCCTCATGGTCTTGACTATTTCCTTTGCTGTGAAAAAGCTTTTTAGTTTGATACAATCCCATTGATTCATTATTGATTCTTTTTTTAAAATATTTTTTAAGCTGTAGATGGCCACAATACCTTTATTTCACTTATTTATTTTTATGTGGTGCTGAGGATGGAACCCAGTGCCTGCCTTGCATGTGCCAGGCAAACACTCTACCACTGAACCACAATCCCAGCCCCACTTTTTTCATCCTTGATTGTACTTCTTGTGCTTTAGAATCCTGTTAAGGAAGTAGGTTCCTAAACTGACTCAATGAAGAGTTGGCCCTACTTATTCTTCTAGTAGGTGCAGGGTCTCTGGTCTAATACCTAGGTCCTTTATCCACTTTGAGTTGAGATTTTGCAGTGTGAGAAATAGGGATTCAATTTCATTGTACTACATATGGATTTCCCGTAAAAAAGACTGTTTTCTTAAGCAATCAAAGACCTAAGAAGGACAATAGGAAGCACAGGAAATCATCCTGACAAACCACAAAAACTAATATAAGGCATGCACAGGTGTGGGAGCGCCTGTTTTCCTTTGTGGTGCCACAGAGATCCTGGTATGGCCATGGGCCACCGCCACACCCAGTGTTACTAGTACTATAAAAACAAGCTGTCCCCAAAGTCTCCTTTCTGCTGGCATGTCCCTGATGCCAAAATCTGCATCTTTGATCTTGGGCAGAAAAAAGGCAAAAAAAAAAAAAAAAGGCAAAAGTGGATAAGTTCCCATTCTGTGGCCACGTGGTGTCTGATGAATATGAGAAAATATCCTCTGAAGCCTTGGAGGATGCTCGTATTTGTGTCAACAAGTACATGATAAAAAGTTGCGGCAAAGATGGCTTTCATAGCCGAGTGTGGCTCCACCCTTTCCATGTCATCCAAATGACATGTTGTCCTGTGCTGGGGCTGACAGGCTCCAAACAGGTATGTGGGGTACCTTTGAGAAACCCCAGGGCACAGTGGCCAGGGTTCACATTGGCCAAATCATCATGTCCATTCGCACCAAGCTGCAGAACAAGGAATATGTGACTGAGGCCCTACACAGGGCCAAGTTCAAGTTCCCTAGCCCCAGAAGATCCACATCTCAAAGAAGTGGGGCTTTAACAAATGTAATGCTGATGAGTTCGAAGACTTGGTGGCCGAGAAGCAGCTCATTCCTGATGGTGTGGGGTCAAATATA
Source organism: Marmota monax (assembly GCF_021218885.2). Classification (NCBI taxonomy): domain Eukaryota; kingdom Metazoa; phylum Chordata; class Mammalia; order Rodentia; family Sciuridae; genus Marmota; species Marmota monax. The sequence goes on along the minus strand of NW_026691950.1, from coordinate 1,965,608 downwards.
TTCCCAATCATGGTCCCCTGGACAAGTGGTGGGCCCTGCATTCATGAGGGCTTCCACTGTGCTGTCCCCTTCTTAATATCACACACACACACCAATAAATCCTGTATTGTATTTAAAAAAAAATCTGTTTCCTAGGCCAATTACTTAAGAGGCTAAGGAACAAAAATACCTCTCAGTTTCCTATTAAGAACAGATCAGGCTGGAAGTGTAGGTCAGCGATACAGTACCTGCTTAGCATGTGCAAAGCTGTAAGTAGTCTCCACCAACATTATATATATTTGTTATGGTTTGAGTAGAGGTGTCCCCCAAAAGCTCATGAGTGAGAATAAATGCAAGGAGGTTTAGAGGAGAAATGATTGGGATATGAGAGCCTTAACTCAATCAATGAATTAATCCTCTGATGGGATTAATTGAGTGGTGACCGAAGGAAGGTAGGGTGTGGCTGAAGGAGTTGGGTCATTGGGCGTGTGCCTTTGGAGTACATATTTTGTGTCTGGCAAGTGGAGTCTCCTCTCTGCTCTCTGATCATCATGTGAGCTGCTTCCTTCCACCACAGTCTTCCACCATGATGTTCTGCCTCACCTCTAGCTCTGAGGAATGGAGCCAGCTGTTTATAGGTTGAGAGCTCTAAACAGTGAGCCCCCAAATAAACTTTTCCTCCTTAAAATTGTTGTCAGTCTTTTTAGTCACAGCAGTGAAAGAGCTGACTAAAACAATATTTATAAAGACAGATCATTAGCCACTGTGCTGACCCCTTCTTAATCTCACACACACACACACCAATAAATCCTGAATTGTATTAAAAAAAAAAAAAAAAAAAAAAAAGAACCCAACTGCTGAGAGCCACAGCTGAGTCGGAATGGCCCCTGGCATTTTGCCAATAGTATTGATTAACAGGCGAGGCATTACTATCTGCCTTGGCCACTACTTTGCCGTTCTCACGCTACTTTGAAGTTCTCGTGGGGATTCCCGGAGAGTTCCCATTGGTTGGGGAAGTGCAGGAGGAGGGATTTCCGGAGGATATTTCCGGCTGCTGGTTCCTGGACGAGCTTAGTAGCGTTTGGGAGGAGTTCCCGGGAGCGTGTGTGGAGCGTGCTGATGGAGTTCAGAAATAAAGTTTGTTCCTGCTTCAGTGGCTCGTGATTTGTGCCCAGCCAGACTGCGGCACCCAACCAAGATCTTTGTTTCCTAGGCCAATTATTTAAGAGGCTAAGAAAAAAAAACACAGATCATTAGCCAAAAGAACCTTGTTATTTTAGTATAGGGGACCAAATTCTAGGTTTGCATCAGTATACTTTTGATATTAATGCTCAATTTTTAGAATAACTTATAAATACTTGCCCTCTAATTGTAGCCAACTTTATCATATATAAAATTTCTTGGACTGGGGTTGTAGCTCAGCAGTAGAGCATTTGTGAGGAGCTGGGTTTGATCCTCAGCACTACATAAAAATAAATAAATAAAATAAAGGTACTGTGTCCAACTACAACTAAAAATATATTTTTTTAAAAAAAATCTTTTATACAATTTATCTTGCACAAACCTACATCTCTCTAATCCATTTAATTTTATCTGATACTTTTCCTCTTTTTAATTTTGGTTAAATCATTCTACTTTTAACAAAAAAAACCCCACATCTTTCATATCTCATAGCTTCATTTACCAAAGTCATATATTACATTCCTTATATACCAAGTTGTTTCCTGTTTTCTGTATTATTTCTATTTTTAATTATCTCATATGAATTAGATTTTTTAAAAAGAAGTATTAGGGACTGAACTCAGGGCCTCACACCTTTTTGGCAAGAGTTTTGCTGCTTAGCTACCCCCCCCCGCCCCCCCCCCCAACCACTGGAAACACACACACTTTTGTTTTATTTTGAGATAAAGTCTCTAAATTTCCCCAGGCTGACTTGAATTTGTGATCCTCCTACCTCATCTCCTGAGTCCCTGGGATTACAGGCCTGTGACACCATACCAAGAATGAATTAAAAATTTTAACTCCTAGAAACCTTAACTTTTAGTGAAGACCTAGGCAGTAAGATATTTTGAATAGTTACATATCAATATTTTGTGAATATACATTTCATAATTTCTAGAAATGTGCTTTCTCATAGAACAATTTTTCATGTTCACTAGCAGACTCAAATACATATAGCTTATCTATACCATATAAAAACAAGATACTGTGGTAAAGATATTGCCTAGCATGCTTAAGATTCTGGGTTGGATTCTCATTGTTTGAAAATAAAAAACAAGACACTGAGTTGGGCACTATTTCACTTACTTGGGAGGCTAAGGCAAGGGGAACACAAGTTTGAAATGAGCCTGGACAACTTAGAGAGATCTTTTCTCAAATTAAAAAATAGAAAGGACTGGGGATATAGCACAGTGATAGAGCACCCCTAGGTACAATCCCCTGTGCTGAATAAATATAGATAGTAATAATTCATATTATATACATATATTTTATATATCCCAGAAGCAAAGAAAGTTAAAATTTAATCATGGTTTTTTCATTTTCTTTTTTTTTTTTAATTAAACAAATGAAACACATCAAGCAATTCAGCAATTCCTTTTTACTGTGCTCTGCTCTAAGGTTGGATTTGTAATTTTATGATACTAAAACATCTAGCAGAGAAAACAAATCTGTCTAAACAGGAAATCCAGACCAAATGTTATTTTATTTAATGTTGACAATTATTAAGACATTATTTATTTTACCAACAATTTTTAAAAACTACAGTTATGTGCTGCATAACAACATTTCAATCAATGGCAGACCGCATATACAACTGCAGTGTCATAAGATTATGATGGAGCTGAAAATTTTCTATCACCTAGTAACATCATGACGATTCTACCATCATAACACAATGATTTACTCACATTTGTGGTGATGCTTGTAAACAAGCCTACTGCACTGCCTCTCATGTAAATGTACTAACCATATAATTATGTACAGACATAATACTTGGAAATGATAACAAAGAACTGTTACTGATTTATGCACTTACTATATAGTAAATTCTTTATCATTATTTTTTAGTGTACTCCTACTTATTAAAAATAGTTTACTGAAAAACAGCATGCACGCATATTACACTGGTAAGAGTGTCATACAGCTCACCTTTATCAAGGTTTGTTTGTTCATTTGTTTGTCTGCAGTGCTGGGGATTGAATCAAGGGCTTTATGCACACTAGGCAAATACTCTAAAACTGAGTGACATCCCCAGCCCTACCAAGTCTCTCCTTTTTTTTTTTTCCCTGCAGTGCTGGGGATGGAACCCAGTGCCCTGCACATGCCAGACAGGCACTCTACTACTGAGCTGCATCCCTAGACCACAAGTTTCTTGATGGCAGCAAGAGGTCATGTCAAGTGATTGAGGTGTACCATCTAGGTTTGCATAAGTATACTACATTTGAACAAATGCCTCACAATATATTTCTCAAAAGTATCCACATCATTAAGCAATATGTGACTATAGTTTATTTTTCAAAGGTTGACCCAAGTCACATGAATAGGTAATTTGTCAATTTTTATTTTTCTGAGCTAATGACATTATTGCTTTTTTTTTTTAAACAAAAAATTAAGGCTGGGGTTGTGGCTCAGTGGTAGAGCACTCGCCTAGCATGTGCGAGGCCCTGGGTTCAATCCTCAGCACTATATAAGAATAAATGAATAAAATAAAGGCATCGTGTTGTCCAACTACAACTAAAAAAATAAATATTTAAAAAAATTTAAATGGAACAACTAAAGAGAGAGAGAGTGTGTAGTGTAGTACTGGGGCCTTCTACCACTGAGCTATGTCCCCAGCCCCCTTGTGAGACAGAGTCTCATGAAATTGTCTAGATTGGCTTTGAATTTGTAATCCTCCTGCCTCACCCTCCCAGTTGCTGGGATTTTACGCATGCACCACCACCCTTAGTAAGCTTTTTATAAATTTTGATGACATCATCTAAGGTAGAAATATATTAATATATACAAAACACATACAATACATCTATATAGGTACAAAAAATACAGACAGAAGCAAATCTTACAGCATTCGTTAAGATTTTTTATTTTCCAATTTTCAGATAGTTTCTCTCTCCAGACTATTTTCAGACTACCAGACTTTCAATTGTTCATTGCCCTGAGCAATTGTTAGCTAGGCAACTATAAATTTAATTCTCTAAAGGAATGACTCCTAAGTGGAAAATCTATATCTCAAAGGTACAGAGAATGAATGCAAGAGTTTTCTCCAAGGAATAATCTAGTACATATTGCCTATCATTAGAGGTCAATTTTATAGGGGCTGTATACTAAAATTTTAGATTTTAATGTCTCCAAGGCTCATGTGGATGGACAAAATATCTGTTTCTGTTCAAACAGGATTTGGTGAACATTCCTCTAATTTGCTTTTCTTTTTCTTTTCTGGAGAGTGAATATATGAACTCCAGTCTTGCCTTGAAGTTAATCCAAGGAAGCTAGTAGTAAGTTTACAGTGTGCCTTTCATGGGATACTTCTTTATCCTGGTGACCAACATGATAACTAAATGCCCAACCCACAACCAGTGTTTTCTCTCCCAGGAAACTTGTTTATCCTGGTCAATGCATTGTGGCTCTATGTCTAACTTATGTCCAATTAATTCCTAATAGGATAGCCATGAAAAACCTGCTTGATGGCAGGTATGTGCCACTGCACCTGGCTGACTGATTTTTCAAAACTGATTCTGCTAACCCTTTCACTCAGTTACTATCACATCCCAAAGGTGAAAAGAACACTACATAAATTACATAAAATCAGGCCAAGCAGGATTTTTAAAAAATATTTATTTTGTTGTAGATGGACACAATATCTTTATTTATTCATTTTTACATGGCACTGAGGATCAAACCCAGGGCCTCACATGTACAAGGTAGGTGCTCTACCACTGAGCTTCAGCCCCAGCCCTCAAGCAGGTTTTTCATAGCTTTCCAGGCATATAAAATGCTTTGTCTACCATATTTGTTAATGGGTTCTTCCATGAACTCAGTAATATAGTTAAGAAATAGAAGCCAAGTTGAAAAGCCACCTAACTAACTAAATTGGTCTCAAAATATGTCCTTCTGACATTCAGCTGGTTATTTTGAACAGGCTCCTGAGTTTTCTTCAAAGCTCATCTGTATACTTACTTGTAAAATCCTGTGTGACTTCCTATGATTTTCTGTTGCCTCAACATCCATTTTTGAAACCTCCTCTGTACCTTGCCTGACTGACACCCAAACCAAACTCTCATCCAGCCAAGGCTCTCGTAGAGCATGGCTATCCTGATAGGCACATACCTGAAATCCCAGCAGCTTGGGAGCCTGAGACAGGAGGATTGCGAGTTCAAAGCCAGACTCAGCAGAAGCGAGGCACTGTCTCTTAATAAAATACAAAATAGGGCTGGGGATGTGGCTCAGTGGTTGAGTACCCCGGGTTCAATCCCTGGTACCAATCATTGGTCACATTTAATTCGCCTTTGCAAAGAGTTTTTGAAGGACACAATGATATAATTTTGTTGAGATCTTTTTAGAAGTTGAGTTTAATTGAGGAACCCTCATTTAAACATTTTTAAGGCATGATATTACTCATTTGGAAAATTCCACATAAAGGCCATACTTTGTTCTTTATATATTAAGGATCCCATTTTTACATCAAATCTTGGATCTACCAGAGCCAAGATAAAGCCTGGGAGATCAATGCCACCAAGTTGTGTTGTATAATGCATTCATAATGTATCTCATTGTATAGACATTTTCTAGTGTCCAGCTTATCCTCTCACAGTAGCCTTACTTTTTGGTGGCAGCTCCCTCTCATAACTCTAAAATGTTTGAACTATGCCCACTAGTCAAGTTGTGGTTTTGGCCCTGAGATTCCCTTGACCAACCTGTCTAATGATTTCTCCCTAACTAAACATGCAAGGGAAAACACACAAACACACAGACAGGAATTTCTGAAAGCCTCAGTTCATATCCCCTGCAGTAATGGCCATTTATTGCCGGTTTCTGTTTGATTCTATTAATAGACACCTGATTCTTCTTATAGGACCTGGTTCTGTTTCTATCATGATTTCAACTTTTGCCAGTGATTCATCAGCCATTTTACAATCCCCCAAAAGCCACATGTTTTCTCACAGCATAAACCCTTGGTACCTATTACAAGGAATAGCATAAACTCCTTGTAGTGGTACGCACTACAAGGGCATGCACTTTATCATAGCACAAACTCACCCTGAATTTGAAACTCAAAAATATTGAGGGCTCAATGTGAAAAAGAGCAGATTCTGACCAAGAGAAGTTTACTTACAATCATTGGGCTCCATGAGGAATACAAAGGATTCAATACCTCAAAAAGGGTCAGTGGTACCTCTCAGGAGTCACCAGCAACATAATTCATATCCCTACATGATCACCAGAACTATCAAAAGACAAAATTACAACCATTCAGATCCCTGCATGATCACCAGAACTATTTTGTTTAGATTTTTTTTTTTTTTTTTTTTTAATATGGTGCTAGGGATTGAACCTAGTGCCTCATGCGTGCTGGGCAAGCACTCTACCACTGAGCCACAATCCCAGCCCAATCACCAGATCTATTAAAAGACAAAATGACAACAAATTTTGTTGTAGATCTAACTTGTTTTTTATGATTCATGAGTTGGGGCTGTGTTTTATTCTACAAAACAGAATGAATTGGGTATAATGGCTGCAGGCTTGTAATCACAGCCACTAGGAAAGCTGAAGCAGGATTGTAAGTTTGAGGTCTCCCTGGGTAACTTAGTCTAGAACCGAAAAAAAATAAAGAAAGAAAGAAAGAAAGAAAAACAACAACAATATGATAGGGCTCCCATTGGGCAATAATAGAGACAGTTTGGTAAAATGGGACCAAGGACATAGAACAATAAGGGAAAAAACTCATTGGCTAACATCCAGTAAATTCAGGTTACTTTTTTTTTTTTTTTAAATAAGAATTAAAGCAGAGAAGATTTCCTTATCATGCTAACTCAGGTGAACTAAAGTCTTGTGTTTATAGGAAAAACTGGTCTGTTTGGAGATCTGTCTGCTTCTTTAAAGTTTCAGTTTGATTATGTGACCTTTATCATGAGTGACCCCATTTTGATTTGGTCTGTTGTGTCTAGTGCAGAGTACAGTTCAAACCCATGGCCTACTATAAATTATATCTAACATCTTCTACCCTCATCCTCAGTCAATTACTACTAAACACTATACTAGAATAGTAGTATTCAATACAGTGGGCACTAGCTACATATTGCTGTTTAAATTTAAAATCAGCTGGACATGGTAGCTCAATTGTAGAATATTCCTGAGTTCAATCCCCAATGCTGCAAAATAAAGGAAGAAATAAAAAGAAAAATTAAATAAAATTCTGTTGTCCAGCTACTTGGGAGGCTAAACAGGAGGATGGCTTCTATCCAGAATTCAGGGCCAATATAGTGAGACCAATATAGTGAGACTTTACCTCTTTTTTTTTAATATTTATTTTTTAGTTTTCGGCGGACACAACAACTTTGTTTTGTATGTGGTGCTGAGGATCAAACCCGGGCCGCAAGCATGCCAGGCGAGCGCGCTACCACTTGAGCCACATCCCCAGCCGGAGACTCTACCTCTTAAGGAAAAATTTGGTTTTGCCTGGTAGTGCTGTATACCAGCGATTTGAGAGGCTGAGGCAGGAAGAATGCAAGTTTGGGGAGCAATTTAGCAAGATCCTGTATCAAAACAATAAAAGATAAAAACAGCTGGGGATGTAGCTCAGTGATAAAGTGCCCCTGGGCTAAATCCCCAGTACCATACACACACACACACACAAAAAAAAAAAAAAAAAAAAAAAAAAAGAAAGAAAGAAGGAAGAAACTCCCCCCCCCATGCCAAGTACTGGGGATTGAACCCAGGGTGCTTTACCAGTGAGCTATATCCCCCAAGTTCTCTTTTTCTTATAGTACATGTTATCACTTCTACTACTATTGCTTGGTTCATGTTACCATCACTCCTTGAGAAGTAAGTTAACCAGTCATAAGACAACTGTTTTGCAGTTGTCTTATGACTGGTTAACTTACTTCTACACTTGTATCCCTGTCATTATGTCCAACCTAAGCAGCTAAAATGATTTTTTTAATTAATTAATTATTATTGTTATTTAGTGTGTGTTTACTGAGAATTGAATCCAGGATGCTCTACCACTGAGCCAACTCCTCCATTCTTTTTATTTTTTATTTTAAGAAAGGGTCTCATTAAGTTGCCCAGGTTGCTCTCAAACTTTGGGGCCTCTGGGGCCTCCTGCCTGAACTTCCTGAGTAGCCAAGATAACAAGAATGTACCATGGTGCCCTGCAATGCTATTTTATGTAAAAATAACCATGTAAGGCTTAGTATGTGACAATTTTCTAGGAATTTTATAAATGTTGACTTAATTATTCTTTATAATGATTCTCTAAACACATACTATTGTTATCCCTGTTTACAGATGAGGATAATGAGGAACAGAAAGATTAATTTAACCAAGGTTGCCTAGATCATAGGACATAAATCATATTATGTTACTTCTTTGCTTATAACAGTCCAATGGTTACTCATCTTAGAGTACAAACCAAAGTGCCCCAGAGGCTTAATATGTCTATATAATAGTAATCTGCCCTTATTCTAAGATTCATTTCCATAGTCTCAGTTACCTGTGGTCAACCTTGATCTAAAACTGTTAAATGGAAAATTCCAGACATAAACAATTCATAAATTTCAAATTGTGCAGCATTAAGTAGCATGATGAACTATCATGCCTTCCCACTCCATGCTGAGACATAAATCATTCCTTTGTCCAGCATATCCATGCTGTATGTGCTACATGCCATTTCAGTTACTTAGTAGATATCTTGGTCATTAGATACACAGTAATGGTATGGCAGTACTTGTGTCCATATAACACTTATTTTATGTAATAATGATCCCAAAGTGCAAGAGTAGTGATGGAAATGAAACACCAGGGCATAAAACATAGAAGGACAGATCAACTCTGGTGCTATATAGCAAAACTGCAGTGTGCATAGAGGAAAACAGTATATATAAGGTTTGGCACTATCTATGGCTTCAAACCTCCATTGTGAGGCCCTTGCAGATTGTGGCAGTCTACTAGATTTGTATCCCCCTCTTCCCTACTTTATTTGCATATGTATTTATTATTATTATTTTGGTCTATTTCTTCCCAAACAAATGGAAGTGCCATCCCCCTAGACTCTCCATCCCAGCTTTTTTTTTTTTTTTTTTTTTTTTTTTGGTACCAGGGATTGAACTCAGGGGCACTCAACCACTGAGCCACACCCCCAGCCCTATTTTGTATTTTATTTAGAGACAGGATCTCACTGATTTGCTTAGTGCCTTGCTTTTGCTGAGGCTGGCGTTGAACTTGCAGATCCTCTTGACTTAGCATCCTGAGCCACTGGGATTACAGGCGTGCACCACCACACCTGGCTCCATCTCAGGTTTTAATGTGCCCTCCATTTAATGGTTGAATGTGACAGGCAGAATCACTAGGGCCCTGTCCACCTTCTACCATGCTTTTTTTCCCTCAGTGCCAAAACAATGCCTCCCATTGGCAGAAAGACCTTTTTTAAAAATAATTGTTGCACAAATTTTGTATTTTTGTATCTTTTTATATGTATCTTTTCTCATTTATTGTATGTGGAAACATGTTTAAGAAGAGAAATAGCTGGGCAGAGTGGCACATGCCTGTAGTCCCAGCTACTCAGGAGGCTGAGATGAAAGGATCACTTGAGCCTACGAGTTCAATGCCAGCCTGTGCAACATAGCTAGACCTTTGATTGATTAGTTGATAGAAAGGAAGGACAGGAATTCTGAAGAGTATTGTACAAACTTAATTTGTTTATGTGTTGCAGTTTTCAGGGTTTACCATCTTTTGAGGGTCTACACAAGGTTATACAAAGTAATACGTTGTATAAAGTTGAAATTTATGGGAGATACAAAACTCCCTTCAATAATGGAAAAGTTACTGCAGGTAAAAATTAAAAAAAAAAATCATTGCTCTTTAATTATATAAATATAACAGGAAATCGTGCTGTATATGTGTAATAAGAATTGTAATGCATTCCATTGCCATTTATTTAAAAAAAAAATCAATAAAAAATAACAGGAAAACAACAACAACAACAAAAAAAAACCACACACTAGAAATGAGAAGGAAAAGCCTAAAAAGAGTAGCTTTTGGTGGACTTAGTTTTTTTGTTGTTGTTTTTGGTGGACTTAGTTTGGATGAGGCCAATCTTAGATTCTGCCTTCTACTCAGAATTCCAGCAAAGAGCAATTGTGGAATGTTAGATTCCAAGAAGATTGCTCCTTTGTGGAATACCTGAAAAGTAATTCAGTAAATTGAAGTGTCTTTACTATTTTTAAGATCAAGGTAAAAGATGTTGAAAAGAAAATACACCAGCCAGGCCTGGTGGCACATCTGTACCCAGTGACTCTGGAGGCTGAGGCAGGAGAATACCAAGTTCAAAGCCACTCTCAGCAACTTAGCGGAGCCCCACGCAGTTCAACAAGACCCTGTCTCTAAAAAAAAAGGGCTGGGGATATAGCTTAGTGGTTAAGCACCCTTGGGTTTAAGTTAATCCCTGGTACTAACAAACAAACAAAAAGTCAAAGAATATTCATCAATAATAAATAATCAAATATTTTAAATGATGCTAGTAGTCAGTTTCAGGAGCTAAATGTTATTATTGTATTCTTTTTTCAACTTCGCTTTCTGAAATTATTTATGCACTCTCAGGTTTATTTGTTCAATATTTGCCTTAAATTGCTCAAATACTGCTTTTTTGAACTTTCCTCGACAGTTGTTTTCCTTTGGATAAAAAGAAAAGTTAATCCTTGTCACATTTAAAACATAAAACAAAATAAACAAGCGAGGTTTTCCATATCTACAAGAACCATCTCGCTAAATTGTAAAAAAAATGTTGTAAAAATTTGTAAAAAGAAAAAAATAATTCTGGGTTCCACTCGGAGATTTTGATTAGTAGCCGAAGTCATAGGGAGGCCAGTAGTCTAAAGACCATACCTCAAGAACTTATCTCAGTGCTATTTTCATATTTTGCAGCTTTCAATATATTAATTTTAGAAGTTTCCGGTGGAGGAGGGTACGAACTCGGGTGACAGTCAGAAGATAAGAGACTAAGCAGCAGCCCATGTCGTTCCATGTTGCAAAACTTTCCTTCAGTTTGTATACGTGTCCCTGGGGAGGAAATCAGTTCGTTTCACCGGCTAACTAACCGTTTTTCAACTACTTCTGTCCACGTCCCTCAGGGTGACACTCCAAAAGTCATGAACTCAAGTGGGCGGCGGAAGGTTAAAGAAAGCTCTGTTCGCCTTGCTTGTCCGCGCGGCCTTGCGAGGACGGGGTTCGCTTCCCGCCACCCGGGCTCCTCCTCCGCTCGTCCTCTGGGGTCCGGTCCTCCTGGAGGCGCCCCGCGCGGCAGGTCTTGGCGCCAACCGGGTGGCGGCGCTGTTGGCCCCGCGCGCGGCGGTCTCGGGCCCGAGGGAGGCGGAGGCACGGCCGGCGGAGGAAGGGGAGGGAGCGAGGCGCGCGCGCTGCTCTCGCGTGCTCTCGCGCCGCTCGCGTGACCGGCCGGTGTGTGTACGACGCGCCGGCTCCCGGGGGCTCGGACGGCCGGGCGCGCGCCGCGTCTAGGGGTGTCTAGGTCCCGGTCGGCACTAGGTGCGGGCGGGCGGGCCGCGGGGGTCCGGGGCGGACACACGCGCACACGCTCCCGGAGGAGCCTTCTCCGAGGCTGCTCTTCCTCGGCCAGACGGAGAGCGGCACTGTCTCCCCGCCCAGCGCATACTCGCCCCGCGTCTCCCCCCGCGGCGGCTGCTCCTCCTCGGCACCGCCAGCCCCAGCGCCGCTCCGGGGCGGGCGGGCGGGCGGCGGCGGGACCCGCGGAGCCGCTTTGTGTGCAGCCCGACGAGGGGCGGCGGCGCAACCACCTGACAGAGGCCCGGGCGCTTGATGCACCTTCCGCCCGCATGAGTAGGAGGTAAAGGCGGCGGCGGCTCGGCTCCCGCCCTCGGCTGGTGGAGGGAGGGGACGGAAGGGGAGAGCGGAGGGGGGGGGCGCGGGTCCGAGGCCCGGCGGGGTTGCCCGGAGGTGCCGCTGAGGCCTCGGCGGTGCCGGGTGGCGCCCAGTGGCCGGGGCCAAGAGAAGCCGCTGGGATCCCTCAGCCGAAGTTGAAGGAACAAAATGTGAAGTGCGGAGCCGCGTCAGCCGCTTCCTGGCGTGGGGTTGGGGGTGAGGGCGGCTTGTTTTCCCCTCCCGCGGGGGTGAGGAGCGGGACAGGGGAGGGGCGGGAGCGCAGCGGGGACTGCCCGGGCCCGGAATCTCAGCCGGGCGAGGGCGTTTTGTTCCCGGGAGCCGCGGCGGCGTGTGGGTCCGGTCGGGTCCCTAGTTTTGCGGCCTAAGCCGAGCCCTATAGGCCTCGCGTCTCCTTTCCCTGAGGGGAACGGCCGGGTGGGGACTCCGTGCTGCTCTCTGGCCGAGACCGGGCCTTGGGATCCTCGCCGGCCTCCCCCGGCTGACAAACTTAAGACCTTGGTGCTCGGGGGTACATTTCATTGTGAAAGGCGGAATGGGAAACTCTGGCCGCTGCTCGGCGCCTCCTGCGGCCGTGGTGGCTGGTGCCTGGGAGCCCCGCGGGCCCCTGGCTGGCGCGGGTGTGGGCGACGGGCCGTCGGTGGGGTCCGGGCCCCGGGACCGGGCGGATGAACAGTCTGCCTCCGGGTTCCCGGCCCCGGGGGAGAAAGAACCCGTTCCAGATTAGAGATTTTTGAAATGAAAAAAGAGGTTACAAAGTCGCCCCTTTCCCGCTGAACTTTGGTTTTCTGACCGATAGAGGCCGGTAGAGGACTGTGAAAGAAAAGTTGTCCCCCAGGATGGACTTCACCGCGCAGCCCAAGCCTGCCACTGCCCTGTGTGGCGTCGTGAGTGCGGACGGGAAGATCGCTTACCCTCCGGGAGTAAAGGAAATCACAGACAAGATCACCACCGACGAGATGATCAAACGACTGAAGGTAAGGTCTGAACCGACTATTCGCACTCAGAGATGTTTTTCAGACTCTGTCTCCTGTGGTATTACTGCACTACTCGGCCTGGCCTTACAGTTCAGCTACCAAGGTCCCCCCTGCACCCCTTCTTCTCATTTTATCTCTTCTAAAAGGTATTTGTTCTGTCTTGAATACATCTTTGAATAAGTTATGTAGGGAAATGACTTACGGGAAATTAAAAAGGAGTGTGATTTTAAAGAAAATATTACTGTTTTTCAAGCATAAGAATTCAGGTGTTTGTAAAGTACTCCCCCCACACACACCCCGTGAATATTTCGTTTTATGAGACTACTGTTTAAGTAGCTGTCATTCTTAAGTGTAGGCAGTAATTTGCCTAGGAACATTTCTGTTTTCATCAGCATCTGAGAAGTTTATAATCAGATGTGTGCTTAAACATTGACAGAAAGTACTGGTTTTTCAAAATTCAGACTTAAGGTGATGACTTAAGTTCCTGTGTTTATTTGAGCTTAAGAAAGAGTGTTGCTCTTTTTATGAGACCTCAACTTATTTAGTATAAGTATGGTGGTCATGTGAATTTCAACTTTAAGTTGATCAGTTCTTTGCTTTCCATTCCATGGACATAGATTGTGGTCACAGCCATTCTTGTGTGATCATCTTGAAGCAGTGGTTCTCAATTAGGGCAGCTTTGACCCCCAGGGAATATTAAAGGCAATGCCAGAGAATTTTGGTTGTCACAATTTGGGTTAGATTAGGGAAAGACCTGAGGCAGATCAGCTAGGAAAATGTTCAACACGGTAGTCTAGGTAAAAGATGTTAAAATCTTGCAAATAGTGCTATGACAGTGGGGATAGAGATAAGGAATGTTCAAGGGAAGTTTCAAAGTTAAAATCAGACATAGTGGGAGGTGACGGAAGAAACAATCTGGTGATTTTTCTTACTTGAACAACTTGGTGAATTTGTGGGAACTGATCTTGCCTCTTTTTTCTTAGAGTTTAGTACAGTACCTGGTAAATGTATACAATGTTGTTCTAAAGTATTCCTATAGTTTCTAAAATCTAATTAGACTCTTCAGTTTGTTGCTTTTTTGGAAGGGATAAGACACAGTTTCACTAAAACAGCTTTTTTTTTCCCTCTCCAAATTTTTAGTGGTACTGGGGGTTGAACCCAGAGCCTCACATGCTAAAGCATGCATTCTACCATTGACTTATACTCTGCAGCCTAAAACAAATTTTGATACCAAAGATTAGACATGAATTGAGGTACTTAATTTTGGGAGCAGGGTACTAGGGATTGAACCCAAGGTATTCTATTACTCAGTTAGACCCCCCCACCCCACACACACACACCTTTTTTTGTTATGGGAGTGTTGAACCTAGGGATGTTTAACCTCTGAGTTACATCCCTAGCCCTTTTTATTTTTTGAGACAGGGTCTAGCTAAGTTACTGATGGTGGCCTTAAACTTTCAATCCTCTTGCCTCAGCCTCCTGAGTCACTGGGATTACAGTCATTCCACCACACCCAGCTCCCAGTTTTTTGTTTTGAAATAGGGATCTCACTAGGTTTCTGAGGCTGACCTCCAACTTGTCCTCCTGCCTCAGCCTCCCAACCTGCTGGAATGAGGTATTTAATTGATGCTTCTTAAAGTTATTCTAGGTGTTTTGAGTGAGAACCTGAAAAATTGTGAAATATAAAGCTAAATAAGAAGTTTATAGATGTTAAATTTTATTTTCCAATTAAGAATATTCACACACTTAATTCTAGTGGTGAATAATTGATTGAAAGTGGAAAATTAGGGGCTGGGGATGTGGCTCAAGCGGTAACGTGCTCGCTTGGCATGCGTGGGGCGCTGGGTTCGATTCTTAGCACCACATAAAAATAAAGATGTTGTATCCACCGAAAACTGAAAGATAAATATTAAGAAATTCTCTCTTCTCTCTCTCTCTGTCTCTCTCTCTCTTTAAAAAAAAAAGTGGAAAATTATATCTTTATATTTTCCACTTGAAATAGGTTCAGTATCAGAAATACTGTTAACTATAAGTGGACATATAACCAAATCTAGGATGAGCATTGGGTTAGGCTATTTGTTATGAGTTCTTTTGGGAGTTATAATTGACATAACATTTTAGCCAATTTGAATGTCCAACTGCCAAAATTTTGTTATTCTTTTTATTGTGTATTCCTCCTGCTTTTCTTTTTGTATGTTTTTACAGAGTGCTTTTTAGGGATTCCTGTTGATATAAAGTATTATTGTCTCATTGGAACTGTAGGGCTTCATTGTTGTTGTTTTATAGTGTTGGTGATGAAACCCAGGTCTTTGTGCATGTTAAATACTCACTTTTTCTCTGAGCCACATTGCTCAGTCCAGAATTTTTTTTAATGTAGATTTTAAAAAAATATTTTTTAGTTGTTGATGGATCTTTATTGTATTTATTTGTATGTGGTGCTGAGAATTGAATCCAGTGCCTCACACATGTTAGGCAAGGATCATAATCCCAGCCCTTAATGTAGATTTTTAGCAATATTAACTATTTTAACATTTTGACAGCTTTTTTTTATTAGAACATTAGTTATGGGTAAATTTTATAAATCAGTAGTTTATTATTATAACATAGCAACAGTTTCTAATGCTGTATAAATATAGAGGGCTTAAAGGCAAGTAAAATCTTGGTCAAAGGAATCCAGAAATGTTTGATTTATTCTCTTCAGTTGTTAAGAAGGAACAAGCGTATTTTCAGCAGAATCATAATTTTAAAGTTAGAGGATTTTAAAAGAAATTCTGGAACCATCCTTACTTTACAGATGACAAAAGTTAAGCCCAGAGTGGCTAAGGAACATTTATCACTAATCACTATCAATCATAGGGCAGGTTACTGGCAGACTCAGGGCAATAGCATTTTTATTTTGGTTCTTAAATAACTTGCTGCTTGCTTTTTTTTTTAATTAAATCCCAGGATTGAAACCCTGGATGCTTTACCACTAAGTTGCATCCACAGTCCTTTAGTTTTTGTTTTGAGACAGAATGTCTGCCTTGTTGCCCAGACTGGCCTCAAACTTGCAATCACAATCCTTCTGCCTCAGCCTCCCAAATTGTTGGGAATTATAGGCATGTGCCACTGTACCTCATACTTGTGATCTTCTGCCTCAGCCTCCTGAGTAACTGGGATTAAGATTTGTGCCATTGTCCCTGTCATTTCAATTATTTTTAAGTTTATATTTATGTGATGTTAAGGACGTTCATATTGTTATACAACCATTACTACCAAACCATCTCCAGAGAACTTTTTCATCTTTGCCAACTGATACTGTACCCTTAAGCACTAACTCCCATTATTCTCTTCCCCCAGTCCTTGGCAATCACTGTTTTACTTTTTGTCTATGAATTTAACTACTCTAAAATACATGAAATCTCATGTATGTAAAACCATGCAATATTTATCCTTTTGTGATAGGCTTATTTTACTTAGCATAATGTCTTCAAGGTTTATCCATCTTGTAGCATGTGTCAGAATTTCTTTCCTTTTTAAGAATTCCTTTTCAACCAACAATAAAAAATTAAAAAAAAAAAAAAGAATTCCTTTTTAAGTATTCCATTGAGTGTATGGATCACATTTTGTTTCTGCATCATTCCTCAATTGTCACTTTTGGCTCTTGTAAGCAGTTTTGATTACATCACAGTTTTGTGGAACATAAATTCAGACAGGGTTTGGCATGCATATACTTTTTTTGGATGCTAGGCACACTTGTTGATAATCTATTGGTAATTAGGCTGATCTATAGAATCCACAGTGGTTTCATTTAAACACTTTTTTTTTTTTTCCTTTGGTACTGGGGGTTAAACTCTGGGGCACTTTACCACTGAACAACATTCCTAACCTTTTTATTTTTTATTTTTATTTATTATTATTTGGTACTAGAGATTGAATTCAGGGGTGCTTAATCACTGCACCACATCCCTAGACCTTTTTATATTTTATTTAGAGACAGGGTCTCACTAAGTTGCTTAGAGCTTCACTAAGTTGCCAAGGCTGGCTTTGAACTCAACAATCCTTCTGCCTCAGCCTCCTGAGTCACTGGGATTACACGCACATGCCACTACACCCAGTTTTTATTTTTTATTTTGAGGCAGGATCTCCCTAAGTTGCTAAGGCTGGACTTGAACTTGTGATCCTTCTACCTCACCCTCGGAGTCACTGGGATTACAGGCATGAGCCACCATATATGACATTTCACTTAAACGTTTGATGGTCTTAGTGACAATAGTTGAAAGTTTGTACTCAGCTGCTCCTTTTTCTATTTATGATGTAGTCTTAGGGTTTCTCCACCAGAGTAGCTGGACTTGTCTCCAAGACACCATAGTTGCCAGTACTTGATCTAGGATTGGTAGTATCACTTCTACCTTACTGAATTGATTAATCAGCCCAACTTACATTCAAGGGGAGAAAAAGTTGACTCTACCTTATTTTTTGTGGTGCTGGGGATTGAACACATAGATAAATGTACTACCTTTGAGCTAGGCGTCCATCTCTATTCACCTTTCAATGGAAGAAGTAGGAAAGAATTTGTAGCCATCTTTAATATGCCATAGGAGTTCTCATGACAAGTCAAAGTGTACTGATTGTTTACTTTGTAGTTACAAATTTGAAAAGCATTTTATTTCAAAAACAATAGTATATATTCATAGGCACCTAGCTTGATTTATAAAGTTAAAAAGCTGTAAGAAAAAGTTGTAGGATTTTTTTTTTTTTTTTAAGAAGGGGGAGGGTCTCATTTATGTTGCCTAGGCTGGCCTTGAACTTGAACTCCTGGGCTCAAACACCCAGGGCCTTGTGCATGATAGTTAGGTGCTCCACCACTGAGCTATATCCCCAATCTCTTAGACTAGGTAGTCCTTCCACTTATTGGGAGAGGGAAGGCTTCCTTAACAAGACACTTTTGAAGCATTCATGTTATATATCTTATAGTAATTCCATAATTGGATTTATCTCATTTCCTCATGCCTAGACTTAGGTTAAACTTTTTTGGGGGGGCAAATACACTAAAGTAGTATTGTATATTTCCCTTTGTATCATATTGGGTCACATGTCATAGATTATTTATTTTTTTAAATGAATTATATTAATGTCTTTATTTCTTTTCAGACTCAAATTGTCCCAAATATGTGTGCTGGCTCTGGTGTCCTTTTGAAACATCTAGTATCCTTTTGACATGTCTATGAGTCTTAAAGCACATTATTTTCTAGTATAAGGTATTCTTCATTTTGTTTTCCTTGCTCCAGATTTGTTTATTTTGCTACTAGGGATTGAACCCAGCTGAGCATTTTTTTTTTTTTTTTTTTTTTTAAATTTTAAGCCCTTTTTTAAAATTTTAAGACAGGGTCTCACTAAGTTGCCCAGGCTGAAATTTGCAGTCCTTCTGCTTTAGCCTCCTAAGTAGCTGAATTACAGGCATGCAATAACATACCTGGTTATTTTATGTTTGTTTGTTTTAACCATAATAAAAATGTTTGTCAGTGGAAATGAAAAAGGCCACCACCAATAAATAAACATAGATACGTACATGGAATACAACCATAAAGAAATTAACTGTATATTAAAATAATTCAAATTTGGGCTGGGGTTGTGGCTTAGCAGTAGAGCACGCACCTCGCACGTGTGAGACCCTGGGTTCGATCCTCAGCACAACATAAAAATAAATAAGCAGAATAAAGATATTGTGTCCATGTATAACTAAAAAAATATTTTAAAAAGTAAATTCAAGTAATTCACAAACATGGTACTTTATGTACCCTTTATGCGACAAAAAGAACAGTAAAGAAATCTTGGGGGCTGGATTGTGGCTCAGAGGTAGAGCGCTCGCCTAGCATGTGTGAGGCACTGGGTTCGATTCTCAGCACCACATAAATATAAAGATGAAAGGTATTGTGTCCACCTATAAGTAAAAAATAAATACTTTAAGAAAAAAAAAGAAAAAAAGAAAGAAATCTTGGGAGCTGGGTGCAGTGGCACACGCGTGTAATCCCGGTGACTTGGGAGGCTGAAGCAGGAAGATCACAAGTTTGAACTCAGTTTCAGCAATATAGCGAGGCCCTAAGCAACTTAGTAAGACCCTATCTCAAAATAAAAAAATGAAAAGGGATGGGTTGTGGCTAAGTGCCCCTGGTTTTAATCCCTGGTAGATAGATAGGATTCAGGGTTTTAATCCCATTGATAGATAGAATTCAGGATATAGCTCAGTGGTAAAGTGCCCTTGGGTACAAACCCCAGTATCAAAAAAAAAAAAAAAAAGAAAAAAAAGAAATCTTGTGGGCTGGGGACATAGCTCAGTAGGAGAAAGTGTGTACTTAGCATGCATGATATTCTGGGTTCTATTCTCAGCACTATTAAAAAAAAAAAAAGATGGGGCTGGGGTTGTGGCTCAGCGGTAGAGCGCTCGCCGTGCATATACGGGACCCTGGGTTCGATCCTCAGCACCACATAAAAATAAATAAGTGAAATAAAGGTATTGTGTCCAACTACAACTAAAAAATAAATATTAAAAAAATAAAAATAAAAAAGAAATGAAGTCTTCTAAAAAATACTGGTAAAAGAAGATCTGAATTTAGTGTATTCTCACAGTAAGATAGTACTGATAATAAGTTCATCCATGTTATGGGAAACCAGGGTTTTTGCTGTAGAAAAAAAGGAGATACAAATATGGAATGGAGAAAGGATTAGAACTCTGGTGCTGAATTGCAATTGGAAGTATCAGACTGAACACTTGATTGATTGATATATTGATTAAATAAACTATTTTCTAGTTCTGTATTAATCTAAAAAACCTGAAGAAATTATATCTTAATAGCAATGCAAACACAATGTCAAATCTTGATTTATAAACACCATTCTCTAGTAAAATTAGATATAGGGCTCCTTGGAAAAAAATGACCTATTTAAATCTGGGGAAGGACCATGTGTGATGGCACACTCCTGTAATCCTAGCAGCTTGGGAGGATTAGGCAGTAGGATTGCAAGTTCAAGGCCAGCCTGGGTAATTTAATAAAACCCTTTCTGAAAATAAATATAAAAAGGGCTGGGGATATAGATCAGTGGAAGGGTGCCCCCGAGTTCAGTCCCTAGTACTGGGGGAACAAAATGTATGTTTGTATATATGTGTGAGTACATATATTAATATATATTTGTACATGTGTATGTAATATTTTATGTATGAATAAATACATATGTTAACCATTTTAGGTGTACAGTAGTGTTAATTATATGTATATTGTGTGCAACAGATATCTGGAACTTTTTTCCTTGCAAACTGAAACTTTACCTATTAAGTAACTTCTTTTCCCCTTATCCCAGCTCCTGGTATCCACTATTGTGCCTTCTCTTCTGTTTCCAAGTTTGACTATTTTAGATACTTAATAGGTAGACTTAAGCAGCATTTTTCCCCGCCTTTGGTAACTGGCTTATTTCACTTAGTATAATCCATGTTGTAACGTTACAATATATCCTTCTTTTATGGTTGAATAATCCATTTTCTTCACCTATCTTAAGTGTTTATACACACATACATACACACACACACACACACACATATTATGGAATACTGTTCAACCATGAAAAAGGTGAAAACCTTTTATTTGCAATAACAAGGATGAACCTAGAATACATTAAGTGAAATAAGTTAGGCACAGAAAGAAAGAAAAACACTGCATCATCTCATTCACATGTAGAATCTTTAAAAGTTGCTATCATAAAAGTTGAGAGTAATATATAATGGCTACCAGGGTGGAGCCGAGGGGAGGGATTGGTCAGCAGGTACAGTGCTAACAATATTAGGAAGAATAAGTTCTGATGTTTTATTGACTATAGTTAAAACAATAAAGTATTATGTATGTTGAAGTAGCTAGAAGAGGATTTGAGGCATCCTTGGCACAAAGAAGTGATAAATATTTAAAGTGATACATATGTTAACTACTCCGGTTTGATATACTAAATATCATATGGTAAAATGTGAACAATTATTATATGTTGATCAAAGGTGGGGCTGGGCTGTAGCTCAATAGCAGAGCACTTTCCTAGCAGTTGTGAGTCCCTGGGTTTGATCCTCAGCACATATAAAAATAAATAAAGGCATGCTGTCCATCTACAACTACAAAAAAAAATTTTTTTTTTTTAACGGGGCTGGAATTCAAACTATTTAGTTTGAAGAAATGAGGATAGGGATGGAATTTTAGTAATAGAGATAATGTTGAAACTTCAAGCCTTACTCAGATCTTAATTCATAACCTTGAATTAAATAGAAATTAGGTGTAGGTTTACTAAAAGTCATATGTAAAATAAGTAATATTGGTGTGTTTAAGGCCCATGATTTATATATCTATATCAGAAATCTCTATGGTGCTCACATTAGGGTAGGTTTAAGGACTTTAATGAATACTATTTCTGTTAGTTTCAGTTTTGGGAGTTAAAATGTTTAATTTAAACAGTTTGGCTAAGGTTGCTGGCACATGAAAATATGTCCCATTGAATGTCTTCATGAAAAAAGGATAAAAGAATGAGTGGTTTTTAAGCCATATGTAAAAGTCTAACAAGTTTGTTCAAGGCAATTCAAGAAGCTTCTAAGCCAGGCACTGTGGTGTGCACCTGTAATACCACCTACTCAGAAGGCAGAGGCTGGAGTATCACTTGAACCCATGAATGTGGGGCCAGCCTGTCAACAACATAGTGAGACCCTGTCTCTTAAAAAAAAAAACAAAAGTTTGAAAAACAACTCAGGCATTTGACCTGAGTTGTGCTAAATTGTGGTTTTATATGAATAATAAAGCAAAAGACTAGTCAGTTACAGTGAGCATCACCCTTTAATTGTGACCATTTTGTGGAGTCATTATTCTATGTCCTGACCAGATGACATCTTTTCTTTGAACTCTGTTAGTTGCTGAGATTAGTTGTCTGATACTAGATGTGAAGGCTGTAGGTGAATAAAATTTAAAAAGTGATTAGTAGAATTTTATGTACCTAGATTATTTAATGATAATATGAATTGGATTTTATAATTTATATATTCAATGTGTGCTTCCCCCACCCCCCCAAAAAAATCCTAACATTTCTGTAGTGAAAGTTCTCAGTAAACATTAGTAGTACATTGATGCAATTATTTCATTTTGTTAATATTTGAAAATTTTTAAGTTCAGTGGCTATGTATAAATGACCTATAATTTCAAGTGCTTGTTGAATTGAATATCCTTTGTCTAACTGTAATGAAATAGGTAGAAGTGAATTTCTTCAAAAAGAAAACCACTGAATAAAAGTATTTTTCTTAAGCTTTATGAAGATTGAGTTAATGTATATAAAGAGGCTATTTTGTTTCTGGTTGAAGTTATTTATAAAATATGTCTTCTTGAAGCGCATACCTAAATATCTTTGAAGAAGATTGTAAAAATTAGGCAGTAATAAAATTGTGTGTGTGTGTGTGTGTGTGTGTGTGTGTGCAAGTGCACGCGCGCACACACATTGGCAATTAAACCCAGGTCATTGTGCATGCTAAGCAAGCCCTCTACCAATGGAGCTATATCCTCAGCCCCTGAAATTTTTTTTTTTATATCTCTTTGGAATAATGTTATGTAATTTTGTCTATTCACTTCTTTAACTGCTATTTTATCAGATTGGTGGCGGGGATATAACTCACTGCCATTGTCTCACTTGTTCTATACATGTTTTTGTTGTTCATTTTTTAAAATAGACTTCTTTTTTTTTTTACTGCAGTTTTAGGTTCACAGCAAAATTAAGTGGAAAGTACAGAGAGTCCCCAACCCTGTCCCCAATCTTGTCCACTGGAGTGGTACATTTGTGAAGCAACCTTAACACATCATTATCACTTTTTTTCCTCCTGTATTTTTTAACATGGTAAATCCCAAATGCTTTATTTTATTTTTTAAATTTTAGATTTGTCATTGTCCATTAGGCCAAGGTGAGCTTGTCATTCACTCATCTTAAATGGATGCAGAGGATTCTAAATCTTGAAGATATCCAGCATGCTTTAATCTAGATTGATGGCTTTCAGAGTAAAAATCTGAGAAAAAAATTCCTAAATATCACGTATAGTGTTGTTTTTTTTTTTTAATTTTATTTATTTTTTTATTAGCTACACATGACATTACAATGATCTTGGCAATTCATACATTTGAATCATTGGGGTATAATTTCTCATTTTTCTAATTGTACAGATTGCAGAATCACACTGGTCATAGAGCCATATATATATATATATATATATATATATCATAATGTCTATTCTGCTGCCCTTCCTATCCCCCCTACTCCTCCCCTCCCCTCCCATCATTTCTCTCTATCCAATCTAATATGACAAACTTTTTTTTTCTTTTTCTCATCACAGCATCATACATGTATTCTGTATAACAATGAGTTTCTCCTTCCATCTTCCATGCAACTCCCCTTCTCCCTCTTTTTCCCTCCCACCTCTCTTCCCTATTTAGTGGTAGTCTTCTTCTCATGTTCTTCCTCCCTATCCCATTTTGAGTCATCCCCTTTATATCAGAGAAGACATTCGGCATTTGTTTTTTAGGGATTGGCTAACTTCACTTAGCATAATCTGCTCTAATGCCATCCATTTCCCTGCAAAGGCCATGATCTTGTTATTTTTTAGTGTTGAGTGATATTCCATAGTGTATAAATGCCACATTTTTAAAATCCATTCATCTATTGAAGGTCATCTAGGTTGGTTCCACTTTCTAGCTATTGTGAATTGTGCTGCTATAAACATTGATGTGGCTGTGTCCCTGTAGTATGCTCGTATAGTGTTTTTATAAAGAATCAGATACCCAGTAACAGGTCCCACCTGATTGCCTCATGTAAATTTAAGTATAGGAGTAGCTTAGTTATCTGAATTTTTTTTTTAACCTCTTGCTATATTTTAAATAAGCCCCTTACTTAAGACAGAAAAAAATACACCGAGAATCCCAGAAATACATTTGAGTTTCCTTATTGTTAAATGTCATTAGCTTTTCTCAAAAGTTTTGTCTACAAAGGATTTTTAAAATTAGATACAGATGTTTTACATTAAGTTCTGCGAGCACTGGGGAATATGCTTCAGTGGTAGAGTAGTTGTCTAGCATGCACAAAGTCCTGGGTTCAATTCTCACCATCGCCAAAATTAAATAGATAAATTCTGCCCAGAAACAAACTTTGTTTCCCAATTATTTTAAAGTGAAATCTATCCGAAAAATAATTGAATTTATTTAAAAGGCAGGTAGCTATGTATACCAGAACATCTTTTACCTCGTCTGGTGACAAATTATTTAGAATTCTGTATTAATCTACATTGATCCCTATGGAACTTCTGAATGAAAATGAACTCTTCATATGGCTTTATTACTTTTCACTTCACTTTAATTATTTGCAAAATGGGAGTGCTTGAAATATATGATGGTAGTTTAACAGAACATTTCAAATAAATAAATTGCTCTAGTAAGAGAGGTTGCCTTATTTTCTGATTGTCTTAAAGATTTTCTTTCGTTTTTTTCATACTGGGGATTGAACCCAGAACACTTAACCACTGAAACATATCCTCAGTCCCCCACCCCCCTTTTTTTTGAGACAGAGTTTTGCTAAACTGCTTAGGTCCTTGCTAAGTTGCTGAGGCTGGTCTCACATGAACTTGGGATCCTCCTCAAACTGCCTCAGCCTCCAAGATCCTGGCATGTGCCACTGCACCTGGCAATATTTTATTGACCGAGTGGAAAAAAAATTTTTAGTTGTCGATGGACCTTTATTTATTTATTTATTTATTTATTTATTTATTTATTTATTTATATGTGGTGCTGAGAATCGAACCCAGTGCTTCAGACATGCTAGGCAAGTGCTCTACCTAGCCCCAGGATTTTATTTATTTTTTTTTACTACGTCTTCTTTGGGATTCTTAGAATTTATTGGATCCATAGTTTATCTTTTGTTATTTTTGAAAGACATTCAACTGTTATCTCTTTTTTTCTCCTAATTTTAAAATTTATTCTTTTTAGTTATACATGATAGTAGAGTGTATTTTGACATATTTATACAGGCATGGAATACATTTTATTCTAATTAGGATTCCAGTCTTGTGGTTGTACACGATGTGGAGATTCACTATGGTGTATTCATATATGTACATGGGAAAGTTAAGTCGGATTCATTCCACTGTCTTTCCTATTCCTGTTACCCCACCCTTCCCTTCTTTCCCCTTTGTCTAATCTACTGAACTTCTGTTCTCCCCTGCCCACTTGTTGTATGTTAACATCCACATATCAGAGAGTACATTTGACCTTTGGTTTTTGGGGGATTGGCTTATTTTGTGTAGCATTATAGTCTCCAGATCCATTAATTTACCAGCAAAAGTAATAAAGTTGTTCTTTTTTGTGGCCAAGTAATATTCCATTGTGTATATATACCACATTTCCTTTATGCATTCATCTACTGAAGGGCACCTAGGTTGGTTCCATAGCTTAGCTATTGTGAATTGAGCTGCTATTAACTTGATGTGGTGTGACACTGTATTATCCTGATTTTAAGTCCTTTGGTTATATACCAAGAAGTGGGATAAATGGTGGTTTCGTTCCAAGTTTTCTGAGGAATTTCCATACTGCTTTCCATAGTGGTTGCACCAATTTGCTACCCCACTAGCAATGTATGAGTGTACCTTTTCCCCCACATATTGCCAAGGTTTATCAAACATTATTTCTTAAAGGATTCATTCCTAATCTTTTCTTTCTTTCATCTTGACATTGTTTGATAGTTTAGATGAGTATCCATTTCTCTGCCCAAATTCCCCTTGTTTATGAATGTTGTCCACCTTTTCCAGTATACCTTTTCCCCCCACTATACCTTTAAACATACTAATAATCATAAGTGTTTTTTTTTTCTTTTTTGGTGCTGGGAATTGAATCCATTGCCTCATGCATACACACACTACCACTGGACTACACCTCCAGTTGTTATTTTAAAGCCCCTTCCTGATAGCTTTAACATTTGGGCCACCTCTGGCTCTAGTTTTATTGACTGACTTATCTCTTGACAGTAGGTTACCATTACCCCTTGTTTTAGACTGAGTGCTGGACGTTATGTATAAAAGAATAGTAGACTCTGAGGAGGTGAATTATAATTTATGACAAGAAATAAACCTCTCTTTTGTTAGGCTTTTAGTTTGGGGAACTAATCAATTTTAGTCTGATTGAGCTGTGTTCTCTATATTTTGCCTTATCAATTTGTATGTGTCATTCATTAATCTCTCTTTTGTGTGTATCTGGTGCTGAGGATTGAACGCAGATTGTGCATCCTAAGCAAACACTGTACAACTGAGTCGTATCCCCAGTCTCATCAATCAGTTTTTAAAATGTATTTCACTGTAAGTTGCAGTTATTAGTACATTTCACTCCTAAGCACTTCAGTATGATTATGATTAATTAAGAGTTCACCTGGCTGGGTGTAGTGGTACACACCTGTAATCCCTCCCAGTGGCTCTGGGGGCTGAGGCAGAAGGATCATAAGTTGAAGGCCAGCCTCAGCAAAAGCAAGGTGCTAAGCAACTCAGACCCTGTCTCTAAATAAAATAAAAAATAGGGCTGGGGTTGTGGTTTAGTGGTGAAGTGCCCTTGGGTTCAATCCCCGTTGCCAAAAAAAAAAAAAAGTTCACCTGGGCTTAGTGGTACAAACCTGTAATACCAGAACTATTTGGAAGGGTGAGGCAGGAAGAATGAAACAAGGTCAGCTTGAGCAATGTAGTGAGACTATCTTTAAAAAAAATTTTTTTTTTTTTTAAAAGAGCTGGGGGGATGCAGCTCAGTGGTAGAGTACTTGCCTGCACGTGTGAGACACTGGGTTTGGTTCTCAGCACTGCACATAAATAAATAAATAATAAGGGCTCATTCACACACACACACACACAAAAAAGAACTGAGGATGTAGCTCAGCATACAAGAGGCCCTGAATTGAGTCCCCAGTTCAGCAAAAAGAATTCAGTATCAGTTTACAGTTTTGGGGGGAAGAAGGGTAAAACAGTGCAAAGCAGATACATTAATTGTTACATCTGATGAGTTTATTTTTTTTAAGTACATTTATTTTATTTTTATGTGGTGCTGAGGATCAAACCCAGTGCCTCACATGTGCTAGGCAAGCGCTCTACCACTGAATCACAATCCATCCCCCTGATGAGTTTTTTTAACAGATGCATACTCTTGTGTACTCAAACTCTTTAACAAGATCATGGAACTTCCCGGCATGGTGGTGCACACTTATAATCTCAGTGGCTTAGGAAGCTAAGGCAGGAGGATTGCAAGTTCAAAACCAACCTCAGCAAAAAGCAAGATGCTAAGCAACTCAGTGAGACCCTGTCTCTAAATAAAATACAAAATAGGGCTGGGGATGTGGCTCAGTGGCTGAGTGCCCTTGGGTTCAATCCCCAGTACAGGGGGTGAGGGGATAATAGAACATTACCATCACCACAAAAGTTCCCTCATGCCTCAGTCATTCCCTGCCCTTATATCACCCCTATGTAGGCAACCATTTTTCTGATTTTTTTTTTTTTAAGCTTAGTTTCTTTTGTAATGATATTGGGATACAACCCAGGGCCTCAACTACTGTGTTAAATCCCCAACCCTTTTATTTTTTTACCTCCCAAAATTGGGGATTGAACCTAAAAGTGCTCTCCCCCTGAAGTACATCCCCAGTCCTTTTTTAGATTTTGATGCACTCTCGCTGGCTTCAGTCTTGCAGTCCTCCTACACTTGCAAGTCACTGAGATTAAAGGCCTGTGCCACCATGACCAGCTTTCAACCTTTTAAAAAAATTTTTGAGACCAGAATCTTGATGAGTTGCCCAGTTTGGCTAAAACTCCTTCCTCAACCTCACAAGTAGGTAGGATTTCTGGTGTGTAACACTTTACCCAGCTAGTATGTACTCTTGTGCAGGCCCTCTTTCACATCTTTCTGAAACTCAACAATGTTGTATATATTGTTAGTTTGTAACTTTTTATAGCTAATTATTATTCTATTGTATGACTATGCCAATTTGTTTTGCCATTCTCTTATTGATGTTTAGGATTGCTTGCAGTTTACACTTATGGATAAAGGTGTTGTGAACATTCCTGTACAAGTTTTCTGTTGAATATAGGCTTTATCTTGGGTAAATACTTAGGAGTGTAATCATAGGGTTATAAAATAGATTGTTTTTTTAAGCAGCTTCCACTCTTTCCTAAATTGGTTGTACTGTTTTACTTTCCTCCCAACAATGTATGTGATATATTTTCAAGGGGTGCGGGGGGGGGAGAGACAGAGAGAGAGAGAGAGTGTGTGTGTGTGTGTGTGTGTGTGTGTGTGTGTGTATGTGTACTGGGAATTGAACCCAGGGGAACTTTACCACTGAGCTACATTGTCAATTTTATTCATTCATTCATTCATTCATTTATGGTGCTAGGGATTGAACCTTGCATGTGAGGCAAGTACTCTATGAACTGAGCTATATCCCCAGCCCTTATTTTTATTTTTTATTTTGAGACAGTGTCTTGCTAAGTTGCTGAGAGTCTCACCAAATTGCTGAGGCTGACCTCCAATTTGAAATCCTCCTGCCTCAGCCTCCTGAGTTGCTAGGATTACAGGTGTGTACTACCATGCCTAGCCTTTATTTTTTTTTTTTAATATTTATTTTTTTTAATTGTAGTTGGACACAATACCTTTATTTATTTTATGTGGTGCTGAGGATCGAATCCAGGGCCTCATACATGCTAGGCTCTTCCACTGAGCCACAACCCTAGCCCTATTATCTTTTTTTAATTTTTAATTTTTTAATTTGTTCTAATTAGTTATACATGACAATTGAATGCATTTTGACACATTGTACACAAATGGAGCACAGCTTTTCATTCCTCTGGCTGTACATGGTGTAGAGTCATACCAGTAGTGTAATCATACATGTATTAATAATGTTTGTCTCATTCTCCCCGTCATCACAGCCCCACCTCTCCCCTCATTCTCCTCTGCACAGTACAAAGTTCTTTCATTTTTCCCTATACTCCCCACCATGGATCAGCCCCCTGCTTATCAGAGAAAACATTCGGGTTTTGGATTTGGGGGATTGGCTTATTTTATTTAGCATAATATTCTCTATAGTTCCATCCATTTACCTGCAGATGCCATAATTTAATTCTTCTTTAAGGCTGAGTTATATTTCATTGTTTATATGTACCATGTTTTCTTTATCCATTCATCTGTTGAAGGACATCTAGGTTGATTCCATGGTTTAGCTCTTGTGAACTGAGCTGCTATAATTCTTTGTTTACATTGCTTATATTGGGCTACCTTTTTTAAATCTGTTTAGGAAGGGGCTTATCAACTCTTGTTCTTTCTAAAGACCTAACTTTTGGTTTTGTTAGTTTTCTATTTCATTAAGTTCTGTTCTTTATCATTTCTTTCCTTCTACTAAGTTTGGGTTTTCTAACTCAGGGTTTTTCAGTTTCAGTTTCAGTTGCTATTTTAGACTAGATAATTCTTTGGAGAGATGTCTCATGCCTATTAGATGAGAATACCAATCCTTTGCCGCAGGTCGCAGGTTCGTTCCCCGTACAGGCCACCATCTGCTGCAGTCTGGCTGCAGCAAAATAACTGGGGGGTGACGAGCAACTTGTGTAGATTGATACAGCAGGAGTGGGAGCCGTTTATTGTAGGACCAGAGGGGTATATATACATTACACACAGCTTATCTTAATTAACATAAACTAGATACAGCAGTCAACCAATAAAGAATCTCCACACTCAATGGCTCGCTGGCGTTACTTCACAAACCACTCCCTCTGCAAAATGCCAGGCGCCATCTTGACTTGTTTACAGACTCTAACAATCCTTCAACTTCTAAATATTTGGAATATTTGTAATTATCTGATTGTTAATCACTTCTAATTGAATTCTACTGTGGATAAAAAATTTATTCTGTATTTTTAAAATCTATTAATAGTTTTTTTTTTTTAATATTTATTTTTTAGTTTTAGGTGGACACAATATCTTTATTTTGCATTTATGTGGTACTGAGAATCGAACCCACTGCCTTGTGCATGCTAGGCAAGCACTCTACACTGAGCCACAACCCCAGCCCTATTAATAGGTTTTGAAATCTATTAAGATGTGTTTTTCTGTATACCTCTGTATTGCAGCACTGTTCACAATAGCCAATCTGTGGAATCAGCCTGGGTGCCTGTCAGCTGATGAATGGATTAAGAAAGCATGCTATATAGGCACGATAGAATATTATTCAGAAATAAAGAAGAATAAAATCATGTTATTTTCAGGAAAATGGATTGAACTGTAGATCATTATGTTAAGTGATATAAGCCAGACACAGAAAGACAAGTATCACGTTTTCTCTCATATATAGACATGGAAAAATAAAGATGACCTGAAAGTAGAAGAGGAACTATTAGGGAAGAGAAAGGGGGCCAAAGGGGAAAGCAAGAGTAGGGAGGGTAGATATAATTGAAACATGAAATGTCTTTGTGAAACCCATTAATTTGTACAGTTAACAGGAGTTAATGTTTATAGTAAAAACAAATAAATACATTTAAAAGATTTGGGGTTTTTGCTCAGTGTATGACCTATCTTGTCAAACATATGGTAATTTATGTTTGTTACATCTTCCCAATAAATTGGCCCTTTTATTTAGCCTTCTGAAATGTTCCTGATATCTAAACTGCAGACATAAAACTTTTTATACTGTCTACCTGCTTTACAAATTTTTCTTTACATGGTATTTTCAAAATGTATCAAGCATATGGTTGGGTCATGCTTTTCTTTCTATTTGTAATTTTTCATCAACTTTGTCCATCTTTGCCTTAAAACTGGAGTGATAGTTCACTTACATTTAATATAATTTGGTTGGATTTATGCCTATCATTTTGAACTTTTTTAGAATTCTATTTTAATTTTCCATTGGCTTTGAAGGTATACTCCCTCTGCTGTGTATATGTGTGTGCACGTGTCTGTCTTTGTTTGCATTAAACATTGCAATACATATTTTTAACCTTTTTTTTTTTTTTTTTTGGTATTGGGGATACCAAAAACTCAGGGGAACTTGACCACTGAACCATATCCAGCCCTATTTTATTTAGAGACGGGGTCTCACTGAGTACCTCAGCATTGCTGAGGATGGCTTTGAACTACTATCCTCCTGCTTCAGACTCTGGAGCTTTGGGGATTACAGGTGTGTGCCACTGTGCCCGGCTCATATCTTTAACCTTTTATAGTCATAGATATTTTTTTACTACTTGTGTAAAATTTAAGATCCTTTCATTAAGATGAGTTCATTTACCCCACCACTGACCGTTATGCTATAGTTTTCATATGAATAACAGCTACATAAATGACAAACCCCACATTAAACATCAAAGTGACTTTTCATTAAAAAGTTTTGTATTTTTTATCCTTTTCCAAACATCAGATATTTCACCTGATGATAATATTCAGTTGAAGAACTCTTAGCATTTTTTAAAATAGTATATAAGATTCTTAATTGACAATTTCAGAGCTGTGATGACATTAGTCCACTGACTTTCCAGCAGTTTTTGATAAGAAGTCATCCATTGGTTATATGTAATTTTGTTCCCTTGTATGTAATGTGTCGTTTTTCTCTAGTTGCTTTCAATGTATTTCTTTTTCTTTTTCTTTTTTTCTACAGTTTTACTCTGATGTGCCTAGGTATGGGTTTCTCCCATGTTTGTGGTGTTTGGCTTTATTGAGCTCCATGGATTTGGAAATTTGTCTTTTACCATTTTGGGGAACTTTTTTGGTGATTATATCCTCACCCCTACCACAACTTTCTCTTTTTTCTTTTTAGGATCTATTAACACATATCGTAGTTCTTTTAATTTTCTTTTCATTACCCCTCAGTTCACTGGACTCTTTTTGTCTTTCTGCAGTCTTTTCTTTCTCCATTCTTCATATTTGATATTTTCTTTTGATTTACTTTCAAGTTTTAAGACTTTTTCTTCTTTTATCTTCAGTGAGAGATAACAGCCTCATTTTCCATTGTAAAGTTGTATTTTTTCCCAAGGGACTTGAGAGAAATGTGGTGCTGAGTGTATTTTTTTTCCTGTTTTTATAAAAAAGACATAACTTACATATAGTAAAGAGCATACACTTTAAGTGCAATACTTTTTATACTCATAGCCCTATCCAGATTAAGATGTAGAATATTTCCGCACCTGGACAATTGCCTTGTGTCTCTTTCCTGGAGATAACAGGTATTCATCTGATCTTTATCAGTGTGTTTTGCCTTCGAACTTCATATAAATGGAGTGATGCAATATGTACTCTTTTATGTTAGACCTGTTTGCTGAATGTTGTCTGAGATTCATCCATATCAGTACAGATTGCAATAATTCTTTTTCATTGTGAGCATATTGAGATTTATCCACAATTCTGTTACTATGTGAGTTGTTAGTTTTTTTGCTTTATAAATAACACTGCCGTGAACAATGTATGCGTTTTTGAGTAGAGGTAAGGACTCATTTATCTTGGCTACATACCAGGGGTTGGCAGACATTTGTAAAAGGTCAAATAGTAAATATTATATGTTTTTTGGGTCAAGAGTGTACTATAACAAGACTGGAATTTTTCTAGTAATGAGAATGGAATTCTCTTGGGTTAGAAATAACATTTTGCTCAGTTGGGGTTCAAAGTTAGTGTTTTTTGCTGCTCCATAATGGGATTTTGTGTATTTCGTTTGAAAAAAAATTTTTTTTCACACAGATATTCCCAAATACTTTAATCCATCCATAAGTATATGGTTGTAATTGAGCATATTCATTGCTTGGAAGACATTTATAGAATTAGATTTTTTACCTGATTGCCTTTTAGCATGCCATTACAGAGCAGATTAATAGCTTCCTCTTGAAGGGTAAAATGGAAGCTCCTCAGTTGCACAGTGCACAGTGAACTTTGAAATAAGGAAATTTCATGTGCTTTTGCATTGAGGTCCTAAAAAATATATCTGGGAATTGTAGTTTAAGACAGTGAATGAAAATCTCACTTCTTATACTTATTGACAGCATAGGAATGAGCTTGACAGTGTTTGTGATTGAAACAAGGTTAGTTATTGAAATTACTTGATAGTAGTATTTTAATTTTCTTGTGGCAGTGAGAATCCAACCGACGACTTTGAGCATGCTAGATAAGTACTCTATGCCTGAGCTACATTCTCAAGCCCAGGACTTGAATATTGTATAGGCTTCACATTTAAAGTGGTTTTATACCTTAAAGTTACACCTTGAGAAACATTAACAAGTCTGTAAAAAAAAATTACTTTCCAAAACCATGTGTTTTTTTTTTTAAATACTAACATATAGTAGTAATTAAAGGGTATTGAATGCTGATGAAGCTGGACACCTAGAGTGATGTGGGCAGGAATAGCAAGAAAACAAGATGGAAGTCTCTCTTCCTTTTTTCTGCCTTCTAATTTCTCTGCTTCCTATTGAAAAATGTGATATGAGCTGGCTCTCAACGAAGTCTTGGAGGAGCTGGGGATATGGCTCAAGTGGTAGTGCACTTGTCTTAGCATGCGTGAGACACTGGGTTCTATTCTCAGCACCACATAAAAAAGAAAAAACAAAGATATTTAAAAAAAAAAAAAAAGAAGTCTGGGAAATGCCTTAATCCTAATCAGAATTGCTTTATATTTAACTTAGCTAGGTAGTCCTGAAACTTTATTCCCAAAGAATCCTGACTTTATTTGGACCCTGTAGTTTCCTGTGAGCTTTTAATATTGCATACTTTCCTTTAGCTATTGAGAGTGTTGTGTCAGTTCACAATAGGATAAATGAAGAAATTGAGAGCAAACAAAAATGTTTATAAGCATTTTATCATTGCTACAGTGTTCTTAAGTGCATTTTTGGTATTTTACAAATGTGTTGAAATTTTTTTTTAAACCTCAACTGGTTCTTGACAACTGATGGTTTGAGAAAAACAGTGCCTAGACCACTTGCTGAGTTCTACACATATTCTTTCTGCCCTTATTTCATAAAACCCTCCTTCAACTCTTGCATTAGTGGCAATGATCAGGTGCAATCTCAATTTAAGTTTGTGGAACCATTGTTATGACCAGTGGAAGAAGCATTCCTCTTATGAAAACCAAAACCTGAATAACAGCTGACCTACGTTTTAGGGATGGAAGCAACATTTACTTTGAGTAGGATATTAGGTATATTAGTGAAAAGGTAGACACTCTATTTTCTACTCTTCAATTTCAGACCCATGTTCAATGGGAGAAATATCACAATTTATTGGGGCATTAGTTGAAAGTTTATGTTATACCTTATATAAAATAAAGCCTCTCCCTTTAGGGAATTATCTCTTAAGTGATACCATAATAGTAAGCCATTCCACTATACTTTCAAGCTAGTTGTTAGTGATAGGATTGATAGATCAAAGAATTCCAAGGACATGGCCTTATCATCAAATAAGGTCATCAGTTAAATTCTGGGTGAGTTTAACACTTAGAAAATATTTATATTTGTTAATTTTTTTTTATATTTGTGGAAAGAGCTCCTGTTGATAACCTATTTAAACAAAAACAATTTTATATTATTTAACATGTAAAGAAAAATAAAAGTTATATAGATGGTTTGTTATTCCTTAAAATCAAGTTTGTGTAAGTGCAGCCAAAAACAGTTTCTTAGAGTTGCTTCTGTTTAATATGGTAAGACCACTAATTTTGAGATACATCCCAATTTCAGAGATGTGTGTTTTAGAATTTTGATAAAAGTGTGGGGGATAGCTCAGTGGTAAATTGGCCTAGCATGTGTGAGTCCCTGGGTTCACTTACCAGTAACATACAAAACTGACAAAGTATGATAATTTTTATTTATCAAAACCCAATTTGAGTCAGATAGTAAATCAGGCACAAACATGTTTGTAAATATCACAATCTTAAAATATTGTATTTCTGTCTTTTTTTTTTTTTTTTTTTTTTTAACAGCCACAGTAACTTATTTAGGTCACCTATCCTGTAAGAAGCAGAATAGAATTCATACCCATGGTCTGAATAAATCCAGAATTTAGTTTGTGTGCTACTGTGTTGTGAGTAGTATCACAACACAGTCCCTCACATTGTTGGCATGTTGGATTCAGCCAATAGAAACCACTCAAGTTTAGAGATTGAAAATCAATAATTATAGAGTTCTGGATGGTAGTATATATGGTATTGTTAGAGTATGAATAAAATGACTACATTTTAGCTATAGGTCAATAGATAAGTAAGGCAGGAGAGAACAATACAATATGATTGAAGATTTAGAATCTATTTTGAAGGCAAAATGTAGATTCAGTAGAGACAAAGAAATAGAAGAAAGTTGAAAGGCATTTTGTTATAAGAAGATGATTTTATGAATAAGAATGCTGGAAATAAAATAGTTTATAAGTCAGGCCTGGTAGTCTACCCCTTTAATCCTAGCTACTCCAGAGGCCAAGACAGGGCTTTGCTAGTTGCCCAAATGTAACAATGTAGTGAGACTCTATCTCAAAATAAAAAGGGCTGAGTATATAGCTCTGTGGTAGAGTCCCCCCTAGGTTTAATCCCCAGTAGTTGGGAGAGTAGAGGAAGAAAAAATTTTCTAAATGAGGAAGTTCCAGGTGTGACTCAAGTAGATTAACAACAACAACCAAGAAATTTGATGAAATATGCTTTTAATAATGATGTTGAGATTTGAAAACATAGGTATGAACTTAAGTCTATCTATAGCACATTTGAATATATGGTCATTCTATGAATGAGGAACTATAAAGCCAGGATGTTAATTGGATCTTTGATCTAGAGTGGATTGTAAATTTTAATGCTTAGTTTGAGAACTCTGAATTTAGAATCTGAAAATTTGTGTCTAAATCCTGGATCCTTTACTTACTGAAAATATGACCTGTAGATAATCTCTTTCTGACGTTCATATTTTTTTCTTTTCTCTTTCTCATTCCCCACCCTCTTTTTCTTTCTTCTTCCTCCTCCTCCATACTTACAATTAAGGACTATGTTCTACATATACTACAAGCTAATGTTTATTATTAATTCCTAGGCATTGATTTTGTGACTTGATACTGATAATTCCCTGGGTCTTTATCATTTTATCAAATAAATGCACGCTGCTTTGCCAGAGGATTATCCTGTCTTTAAGCTTTTATAGTCTCCCTCAGTTTCTCTAGGTGATTGTTTTTGCATCCCTGTTTTACCTACAACTTGTTAGAATGGGCTATAGTTCAATGGTAGAGTAATTACCTACTATTCTCCGTCTTCCATCCCTAGCACTGAAAAGGGAGGGATTGTTGGGGTGAGTGATATATGCCGTAGATGTCAATCTGTAATGGTTATATAGAAAAAAACCACGGTTAGCGTGGTTATCTTATGTTTTACATATTAGAGACAGAGTCTTGGTAAGTTGCTTAAGGTCTCTCTAAGTTGCCAAGACTGGCTTTGAACTCAGGATACTCCTGCCTCAGCCTCCCAAGCAGCTGGGATTACATGTATACATCATTGCACTTGGCAACAGAACTGTTTTCTTGATTTTCTTTTCAGATTATTCGTTCCGAGTATGTAAAAATACAAATGACATTTGTATTATATAATGATCTGGCATATTATAATTGCAAAAATAATTTATTCTAATAGTTTTTTATATTTTTTTTAAAGAGAGAGAATTTTTAATTTTTATTTTTTTTTAGTTGTCGGCGGACCCAACATCTTTATTTGTATGTGGTGCTGAGGATCGAACCCGGGCTGCACACATGCCAGGCGAGCGTGCTACTGCTTGAGCCACATCCCCAGCCCTATTCTAATAGTTTTTAGTAGGTTCCTCAGGAGTTTGTGCAAGATCATGCTCTGTACCAATAAAGATAATTTTACTTTCTCCTTTCCAATTATATTCCTTTTGTTTATTTATCTTGCCTGTCCTTCAATACAGTACTAGATAAAATTTATTTGTATTGAGGATTGAACCTGCCTAGAGGTAGTACTTCACCAACCTACATCTCCAGTCTTTTTTATTTTTTGTTTTTATTTTGAGACAAGTTCTTGCTAAATTGCCAAGTCTGGTCTCAAACTTGTAATCTTCTGCCTCAGCCTCCTGAGTTGCTGGGATTATAGGTGTGTACCAGCACACCTGGTTATTTGTAGTTTTTTAGCATTTTTTTCATTTTTCATTAAAGTGCATTGGATTTTGTGAAACACTTTTTCTGCATCTTTGCATGAGTTTTGATTTATATTTTATTACATTAATTGATTTTCAGATATTTAACAAACCTTGCATTCCTGGCATAATATGTTCCTAATTTAGTTTGCCAGTATTTTCTTGAAGATTTTTGCATCTATATTCATAAGAGATATTTATCTGTAGTTTTCTTGTGATTTTTGCCAAAACCAGGCAAAATGATTTGAATACGCCATAAAATGATTTTGAAGAGTTTGTTCTTTCTTTCTTTCTTTCTTTTCAAGAGTGAATTGGTATTAAATGTTCACAAAGTCAAGCAGTAAAGCCATCTGGGCCTGAGCTTCTCTTTGTGTATAGGTTTTCGATTGCTAAATGAATTTATTCCTCTGGTTTTAGGTAGATCTGTGCATATTTTCTATTAGTCTTGAGTCAGTTTTAGTAGTTTGTGTCTTTCTAGAAATTAATGTATTTCATCTAAATTATCTAATTTGATGAAATACAATTATTCATAGTATTCCTTTTAAGATTTTTTTGTTTCCTCCGTGCAGTCAGTAATATCTCCTCTTTCATTTCTGAATCTGGTAATTTAGCTTTTTTTCTTTCTTGGTTAATGTAGCTAAAAGCTGTCAATTTTGTCAATCTTTTCAAAGAACCAGCTTTTAGTTTCCCTTTCCCTAGCTGCCATCAAGATAGTATTTTTGGTAACTGATATAGGCAGCCTTTTGTCAATTCCACTTCTCTGCCACTGTATCTTGCTCTTAGGGAAATTCCCTGTATTTATTAGTGATTTTCCTCTGGCACTCACTGCTCATACCATAATTATGAGCAATCTGTCTTTTTCCACATATTCAAACTTTATTTGAACCTCACTTTTCCCTTTTCTATCCAACTTTTAATCCTCTTAACTTAAAAAAAAATCTTGTATTTAATTTCATTTTTGAGGAAAAAGACATTGAAGATCGATCCTTTCAATAAGTAGGGCAAATGAGCCATCATTATCTAGTAAAAGGTAAGCTAGAAGTTAAATTCATATATTAAGAAATCTAGGTCCCAGAATTTAGCTCAGTCTTAGAGCACTTGCCTAGCATGCGTAAGGCCCTGGGTTTATCCCCAGCACGACAGTAAATGAATGAATGAGTGCAAGAAAGAAAGAAAACATTAAACTGCAAGGTGCTTCCCTCTAAATTCTCTAGCTAGTCTTCACCTAACTAAATTGTAAGAAAAATTGGCTTTTTGAGTTGAATTGGGAACATAACCACTTAGTTATAAGCACTGTAACATAGCACAGTTTATGTAGTATAAAATATTATATGTACTTTATTTTCCTTTAGTTATTTTTGGTACCTCCTTCATTATACTATATATAATATATAGATAAATGTGATAAAATATACATTCGATTCAAGTGGGTTATGAACTCCCATTTTTACCCCGTATACAGATTGCAGAATCACATCGGTTACACATCCACGTTTTTACATATTGCCATACTAGTGACTATTGTATTCTGCTATCTTTCCTATCCTCTACTATCCCCCCTCCCCTCCCCTCCCCTCCCATCTTCTCTCTCTACCCCATCTACTGTAATTCATTTCTCTCCCTTGATGTTTTTTCCCTTTCCCCTCAACATCCTCTTATATGTAATTTTGTATAACAATGAGAGTCTCTTTCCATTTCCATGCAATTTCCATTCTCTCTCCCTTTCCATCCCACCTCTCGTCCCTGTTTAATGTTAATCTTTTTCTCATGCTCTTCCTCCCTGCTCTGTTTTTAGTTGCTTTCCTTATATCAAAGAAGACATTTGGCATTTGTTTTTTAGGGATTGGCTAGCTTCACTTAGCATAATCGGCTCTAATGCCATCCATTTCCCTGCAAATTCCATGATTTTGTCATTTTTTAGTGCTGAGTAATACTCCATTGTGTATGAATGCCACATTTTTAAAATCCATTCATCTATTGAAGGGCATCTAAGTTGGTTCCACAGTCTAGCTATTGTGAATTGTGCTGCTATGAACATCGATGTAGCAGTATCCCTATAGTACGCTCTTTTAAGGTCTTCAGGGAATAGTCCGAGAAGGGCAATAGCAGGGTCAATATACGAAAATCAATAAACGTTATTCACCACATCAATAGACTTAAAGATAAGAACCATATGATCATCTCGATAGACGCAGAAAAAGCATTCGACAAAGTACAGCATCCCTTTATGTTCAAAACACTAGAAAAACTAGGGATAACAGGAACTTACCTCAACATTATAAAAGCTATATATGCTAAGCCTCAGGCTAGCATCATTCTAAATGGAGAAAACTGAAGACATTCCCTCTAAAATCTGGAACAAGACAGGGATGCCCTCTCTCACCACTTCTATTCAATATAGTTCTCGAAATACTGGCCAGAGCAGTTAGACAGACAAAAGAAATTAAAGGCATTAAGATAGGAAAAGAAGAACTTAAATTATCGCTATTTGTGGATGATATGATCCTATACCTAGAAGACACAAAAGGGTCTACAAAGAAACTACTAGAGCTAATAAATGAATTCAGCAAAGTGGCAGGATATAAAATCAACACGCATAAATCAAAGGCATTCCTGTATATCAGCGACAAATCTTCTGAACTGGAAATGAGGAAAACCATCCCATTCACAATATCCTCAAAAAAAATAAAATAAAATACTTGGGAATCAACCTGACAAAAGAGGTGAAATTGCATGGAAATGGAAGGAGACCCTCGTTGTTATACAAAATTACATATAAGAGGATGTGAGGGGAAAGGGAAAAAACATCAAGGGAGAGAAATGAATTACAGTAGATGGGGTAGAGAGAGAAGATGGGAGGGGCGGGGAGGGGTGATAGTAGAGGATAGGAAAGATAGCAGAATACAATAGTCACTAGTATGGCAATATGTAAAAACGTGGATGTGTAACCGATGTGATTCTGCAATCTGTATACGGGGTAAAAATGGGAGTTCATAACCCACTTGAATCGAATGTATATTTTATCACATTTATCTATATATTATATATAGTATAATGAAGGAGGTACCAAAAATAACTAAAGGAAAATAAAGTACATATAATATTTTATACTATATAAACTGTGCTATGTTACAGTGCTTATAACTAAGTGGTTATGTTCCCAATGAAAACTACAGAACCCTAAAGAGAGAAATAGAAGAAGATCTTAGAAGAT
Source organism: Marmota monax (assembly GCF_021218885.2). Classification (NCBI taxonomy): domain Eukaryota; kingdom Metazoa; phylum Chordata; class Mammalia; order Rodentia; family Sciuridae; genus Marmota; species Marmota monax. Next base: position 1,925,125 of record NW_026691950.1, on the reverse strand, counting down.
GGAAAAATATACCCTGTTCATGGATAGGCAGAACTAACATCATCAAAATGGCGATATTACCAAAAGTTCTCTATAGGTTCAATGCAATGCCAACCAAAATCCCAACGGCATTTCTTGTAGAAATAGATAAAGCAATCATGAAATTCATATGGAAAAATAAAAGACCCAGAATAGCAAAAGCAGTTCTAAGCAGGAAGTGTGAATCAGGAGGTATAGCGATACCAGATTTCAAACTGTACTACAGAGCAATAGTAACAAAAACAGCATGGTACTGGTACCAAAACAGGCGTGTGGACCAATGGTACAGAATAGAGGGCACAGAAACCAATCCAAAAAATTACAACTATCTTATATTCGATAAAGGGGCTAAAAGCATGCAATGGAGGAAGGATAGCATCTTCAATAAATGGTGCTGGGAAAACTGGAAATCCATATGCAACAAAATGAAACTGAATCCCTTTCTCTCGCCATGCACAAAAGTTAATTCAAAATGGATCAAGGAGCTTGATATCAAATCAGAGACACACCGTCTGATAGAAGAAAAAGTTGGCTCCGATCTACATATTGTGGGGTCGGGCTCCAAATTCCTTAATAGGACACCGATAGCACAAGAGTTAAAAACAAGAATCAACAAATGGGACTTACTCAAACTAAAAAGTTTTTTCTCAGCAAGAGAAACAATAAGAGAGGTAAATAGGGAACCTATATCCTGGGAACAAATCTTTACTCCTCACACTTCAGATAGAGCTCTAATATCCAGAGTATACAAATAACTCAAAAAATTAAGCAATAAGAAAATAAATAACCCAATCAACAAATGGGCCAAGGACCTGAACAGACACTTCTCAGAGGAGGATATACAATCAATCAACAAGTATATGAAAAAATGCTCACCATCTCTAGCAGTCAGAGAAATGCAAATCAAAACCACCCTAAGATACCATCTCACTCCAGTAAGATTGGCAGCCATTATGAAGTCAAACAACAACAAGTGCTGGCGAGGATGTGGGGAAAAGGGTACATTTGTACATTGCTGGTGGGACTGCAATTTCCAAATTGGTGTGGCCAATTTGGAAAGCAGTATGGAGATTCCTGGGAAAGCTGGGAATGGAACCACCATTTGACCCAGCTATTGCCCTTCTCGGGGCCAAGGCTTTTAATACACAAACTTTTGCAGGGATGGCTATTCAATATCCAAACTATAGTATTATGCACCAGGCCCACAAATGAAGTTTTCTTAAAAAGAATTTTACAGTCTAAATACAATGAAAAGACATGATAAAATGTGATAAATTTGATCAGTGAGTCACTTTGAGCTTTAGACCCCCCAAATTGCTCTAATATGCTGAATTCCAAAATTAAGATGTCAGAGGTATATAAGATAATTATTGGTTGTTTTAATAGCTTTATGCATTTATTTGTGCTCCTGACTTACTTGTCTTAGTTTTCACCCAAATTGTATTAGATGAAAGGATTTTTGTTACAAATTGCTGTGGTTAGAATATCACCCCCAAGGGCTCATATATTGAAATTTAATCCCCATTGTTAGGTATTAAGGAGAGGACACAATCCAGCTATGGTGTTTGGAGGTACAGCCTTTGAAAAGTGTATAGGATTGCATGGGATCATCCAGGTGGAGCCTCCATGATTGAAAGAGATGGCTTAATAAGAGATATAAAGAATAAAGACATACATGCAAGCTCCCTGCATCTTACTGTTTGATAACCAGTACAACCTCAGCTCTCTGTCAGCAAGAAGGCTATCAGAGATATTGCCTCTTGACCTTGAACTTCTAGAACCAAGAGTCAACATAAACCTCTTTTTGTTAAAACAATTGCAGTCTAAGGTATTGTGATATTGCCAATGAACAACAGACTAATATACAAAATAATGATACGGAATGGGAATGGAAACTGGAAGAGTATGTACTGGCAAATAACTGTTTTCATTCTTATTGGCTGTCTACTTATATATTTAGAGTGAACTAACATGTTAATATATAGAAGACTTAACTTCAGAACTCATGTTTTTATACCTGAAAGATAGGTGAAGATATCCCCCCCACTGTTGAAAGATTAATATATATGTAAAATTCTCTGAGCTAGTAGCTTCATTAATAATTCAACAAACACTTTGCACTTACTTTGTATCAGGCACTGTTTCATATACTCTGGCATTACACAAATGAATACTTTTTTTTTTTTTTTTTTTTGACGGTGCCAGGATTGAAACCCAAGGCCTCACATACTCTAGGCCAAGCACTGTTCTACCAAGCTACATCACTCCTAGCCCATAAATATATTTTGAAGATTAATGCCTTCATAGAACTTAACAGGTATAGTACAGGAAAGAAAGAATAAGCACGTGAAACATGAGGAAAAATGAAGAAAAGTATAGCCAACAAGAAAAATAGGAGTGTTCTCCCAGCCTGTTTGAAGTTAAGGCAGTGTATTAGATAAGTAATCTAGTACACTGGTTTTTAGTTTTTTGTGTTAGACCTATCATTAGCTCATTATATTTCTTCAGTTAATATCTCTGGTCTGAGTTTCTCCCTCTCTCCCTGTATTTGTCCCCCTTGTTTTAATATCAAAGACTTGACATTTGTACAGTCTTTATCTAAAAGGTGATTAGATTTGCTGCTTTAAAGGGAATCTAAGATTCTTCTCTTACATAAAATATTTTATTTAAAAAATTTTCCCACTTTGTGTCATGTGACAAAAGTGGAAAAAATAATGAGCTAAAACAGATCCTTGTTTTCATTATTTCAGAATATATTTCTAAAGCAGGATATTTTTATTTTTTAAAAAAATCATGCCATGAGCTGGATATAGAGCTTCATAACTTTAGTCCCAGCTATTCCGAAGGTTTAAATAGGAGTATCACTTGAGCTCACAAATTTGAGACCAAGGGCTGGGGTTATAGCTCAGTGGTAGAGCACTTGCCTAGTATGTAAGGCATTGGGTTTGATCCTCAGCACCTCATAAAAATAAATAAATAAAATAAACCTGCCCATCTACAGCTAAAAATATTTACAGAATAAAAACAAAGAAACAAATTTGAGACCAGCTAGGGCAACATAGCAAGACCCCCATCATACCTTTAAAAATTAAGCATCGTAATTAAAGATAGTGAACTATTTTACTATATATATATTTATATTTATAATTATATTATGGGCCCCTTTTTTATTTGTATGTGGAATGAAATAAAAAGTACATAAGGGGCTGGGGTTGTAGTTTAGTGGCACTTGACTAGCACATGTAAGGTACTGGGTTCAGTCCTTAGCACTGCATAAAATAAAGGTAAAATGAACATATGAATAAAGAAATGGAATATGATAAATAGCCCCAGAAGTCCCGTGTGTCCCTTTGTCCCTTAATCATAAGCTTCTTCCTCCTCCATAACTACTATATGAATGTAATCTGCCTGGCTTCCTTATATAGTCATGCTTACCTTAACTATTGGACATATTCTAAAAAAGTCCATCATTAGGCAGTTTCATTTTCATGGGAACATTATAGTATATTAAACAAACCTAGATGCAGTGACCTGGATGCAGTGGTTTCATGCCTGTGATCCCAAGTAGACTTGGGATCTGAGGCAGAAGCATCAGATTTCAAGGTCAGTCTGGGCAACTTTGAGACCCTATCTCAAAATAATAAAAATGGCTGGGATGTAACTTACTGGCAAAGAGCCTATGGGTTCAGTCCCCAGAGTCACTCTAAAACAAAAGCCATGCATTGGTGGCAAATGCTTGTAATCTAAGTAATTTGGGTGACTAAAGCAGGAGGATCACAGGTTTGAGTCCAGCCCCAGCAACTTAGTGGACCCTATTTCAAAATAAAAAGCACAGAGGGCTGGGATATAGCTTAGAGGTAAAGAGGCCCTGGGTTCAATCCTCAGTACCAAATAAAACGAAATAAAACCTAGATGGTTTAGCCTACTATATGCCTAGGTTATGACAACATGATCTATTATTCTTATGCTATAATCCTATATAGCATTTTATTCTTCTGAACACTGTAGTTAATTGAAATACAATGGTATTTGTGTATTTAAATACGTCTGAACACAGAAAAAGCACTGTAAAAATACAATGCGTTAGGAATTTTCAGCTCCATTGTAATCTGATGGGACCACTGTCAAATATGTGACCCATCATTAATTAAAATGTCTTTCAGAGTTCATGATTATAGTTGCACCATCTTAGATATGCATCTCTAAAAATAATAGGTTTAATTTTTCTAATTTTGAATTTTCTAATAGAATTATACTGTTTCGTATATTACATGTCTCTTTCAATACTTAAGCTTTAACTATGAGCTCTTATATTTGTTTTTTTTAAGCTTTTTATTTTTTTCTCTTTTTTCTTTTTTTATTGGTTGTTCAAAACATTACAAAGCTCTTGACATATCATATTTATATTTGTTTTTAAATTCTTTTTATTGACTTATTACTCCATTGTAAAGTTTATTCAATTTTTTCTAATTTTTTCTTCACTTTTTATTTTTATATTTTTAAAATATGAAAGTGGGGTTTTATTGACTTCAAATTTCTTGATATCTTTCACTTTTAGATTCTGGCTTTTACAACCAACACTTCTGTGATCATCATTGTATACATATTTTGTTATATATGTAGAAGCCGTTTTAGGGCACAGGCAGGTAGAATTGTTGGGTTATTGGGTATGTGTATCTTATACTTGACTGAAAGCATCAACTTAAGTGTACCAAGTTACATTCCAATTAATAGCAAATGAGAGTTCTCATTTTCTATGTTGGACCTATAAAGAAATTACCAGTGAAGGAATTTCATAAAATTCTTTTACTTTGATTTTTTTTTTTTGTATGCTACAACACAGTGACTATAAAAATAAAAGTTTTATTAAGGTATAATGAAATACAACAAATGGAACATATTTAAAGAAAACAGTGTATAATAATTGTATGGTCTTGGTCCTGACTTCTGATACAGAGCTTCAGAAACCCTTGGAATTTCCCAAGTAATAGTGTCTTTGCAATGCCCATGAGGCATTTCTTGTCAGGCACCCTAGATAGCTTCATGGGAACTGGTCACCATAAAGGCCAAGGACACAATTAAAGGGGTGAAAGTTTTGACCTTCTGACCTCCCAGGAGAGGGAGGAGGGCTAGAGGTCAAGCTCAATCATGTCTGTGGAATAAAACCCCAGTATAATCTGTGGATCCCAAGATTAAGAGAAGCTACCTAAACCAGGTGTGATAACACTCCTCTAATCCCAGCAACTCTGGGCCAAGGCAGGCAGGAAGATTGCAAGTTAAAGACAATTTCAGCAACTTAGTGAGATCCTTTCTCAAAATAAAAAAATAAAAAGTGCTGGTGATGTAAAGTGCTCCTGGGTTCAGTCCCCAGTGGGGGAGGAGGAGTAGCTTCCTAATTGGTGAAAACACTGATCTACTAGGAGGGCAGGGTGCTAAGATTCTCCAAGAAGAGGATATGTAAGCTCTGTTTTCCCATTTCTCACTCCTCACCAAGAACTTTACTTAGAATGTCTTTTAAGTTTGACTGTTTCTGAGTTGCATTCTTTGTAATAAAACCATATTCATAAGGATAGTTCTTTCAATGACTTCTGTGAGTCATTCTAGCAAGTTTTGAATCTGAAGGAGTTGTAGGAAGCATTATATTTACAGCTGGTCTGTAAGAAGTACAGGGGGGTCTTCAAGACCTGTGGCTAGCATGTAGCACACTCCAATTGTCAGAATTGCTGTTAGGACATGACAACAAGTTTTGATATTTGTGTACAGTCTTGACACGATCACCACTATCAAGATGGTGAACATATTTGTTACCCCTGTAACTTCCCTTCTTTCCCTTTTAGTTCTCTGTTTCCTATTTGTATCTGAATTCTTTTTTTTTTATTTTTTTAGAGAGAGAGAAGGGAGAGAGAGAGAATTTTTTAATATTTATTTTTCAGTTTTTGGTGGACACAACATCGTTATTTTTATATGGTGCTGAGGATCGAACCCAGCGCCCCGCGCATGCCAGGCGAGCGCGTTACTGCTTGAGCCACGTCCTCAGCCCCTGTATCTGAATTCTTTATCTCAGTATATTTTGTATGTAGTTGCCTCTATCATTCTTTTAATTGCTAATTATTTAATTGCTAATTAGTATTGTGATATGAGCATATCACAATGGATGGGTTTATCCATTTACTTTTTGATGGACAGTGGTTATTTCCAATTTGGGGATATTCTGAATATAAGTGATATGAAAATTTGTGAGTTTTTATGTGACATAAGTTTTCAATAAATATTTGAGAGTAGGCTGGGTATGGTGGTATGTGAGTGTAGTCCCAGATATTCAGGAAGCTTAGGCATTATCTTTTTTTATTGGTTGTTCAAAACATTACAAAGCTCTTGACATATCATATTTCATACATTTGATTCAGGTGGGTTTTGAACTCCCAATTTTACCCCAAATACAGATTGCAGAATCACGTCGGTTACACATCTACATTTTTACATAATGCCCTATTAGTAACTGTTGTATTCTGCTACCTTTCCTATCCTCTACTATCTCCCCTCCCCTCCCCTCCCATCTTCTCTCCCTACCCCATCTACTGTAACTCATTTCTCTCCTTGTTTATTTTCCCATTCCCCTCACAACCTCTTATATGTAATTTTGTATAACAATGAGGATCTCCCTCCATTACCATGCAATTTCCCTTTTCTCTCCCTTTCCCTCCCACCTCATGTATCTGTTTAATGTTAATCTTTTCTTCCTGCTCTTCCTCCCTGCTTTGTTCTTAGTTGCTCTCATTATATCAAAGAAGACATTTGGTATTTGTTTTTTAGGGATTGGCTAGCTTCACTAAGTATAATCTGCTCTAGTGCCATCCATTTCCCTGCAAATTCCATGATTTTGTCATTTTTTAGTGCTGAATAATACTCCATTGTGTATAAATGCCACATTTTTTTTATCCATTCATCTATTGAAGGGCATCTGGGTTGGTTCCACAGTCTAGCGATTGTGAATTGTGCTGCTATGAACATCGATGTAGCAGTATCCCTGTAGTGCGCTCTTTTAAGGTCTTCAGGGAATAGTCCGAGAAGGGCAATTGCTGGGTCAAATGGTGGTTCCATTCCCAGCTTTCCCAGGAATCTCCATACTGCTTTCCAAATTGGCCACACCAATTTGCAGTCCCACCAGCAATGTACAAGAGTACCCTTTTCCCCACATCCTCTCCAGCACTTGTTGTTGTTTGACTTCATAATGGCTGCCAATCTTACTGGAGTGAGATGGTATCTTAGGGTGGTTTTGATTTGCATTTCTCTGACTGCTAGTGATGGTGAGCATTTTTTCATGTACTTGTTGATTGATTGTATGTCCTCCTCTGAGAAGTGTCTGTTCAGGTCCTTGGCCCATTTGTTGATTGGGTTATTTGTTATCTTATTGTTTAATTTTTTGAGTTATTTGTATACTCTGGATATTAGGGCTCTATCTGAAGTGTGAGGAGTAAAAATTTGTTCCCATGATGTAGGCTCCCTATTTACCTCTCTTATTGTTTCTCTTGCTGAGAAAAAAACTTTTCAGTTTAAGTAGGTCCGATTTGTTGATTCTTGTTATTAACTTTTGTGCTATGGGTGTCCTATTAAGGAATTTGGAGCCCGACCCCACAATATGTAGATAGGAGCCAACTTTTTCTTCTATCAGACGTAGAGTCTCTGATTTGATATCTAGCTCCTTGATCCACTTTGAGTTAACTTTTGTGCATGGCGAGAGGAGGGGATTCAGTTTCATTTTGTTGCATGTGGATTTCCAGTTTTCCCAACACCATTTGTTGAAGATGCTATCCTTCCTCCATTGCATGCTTTTAGCTCCTTTATCAAATATAAGATAGCTGTAGCTTTGTGGATTAGTCTCTGTGTCCTCTATTCTGTACCATTGGTCCACCCGCCTGTTTTGGTACCAGTACCATGCTGTTTTTGTTACTATTGCTCCCAGAAGTACAGGGACTGCCTCTGTAACTATGAAGACTACCTGTCTTTAAAAATTGGGGGGAGGGGAGAGTAGACTTTTTGGCTTAAATGTTAAATATATCTTTAACTTTATGAATGTTTCCAAAATAGTTGTAATATTTTATATTGTTACTACCAGAGCATGTTCTTTTTGCAAAGTGCTCAAATCTTTTCCCCGTTTTTGTACTGGGGAATTCATACCTGATTTGAAAACTTAACTGTAAAACAACAGTAATCAAAGCTATGTGGTAGCTTTGATTAGAATATGAGTCTAACTAAAAAGAACCAATTTAAATAAAAATAATCCCACATATTAAGTTTTTTCCCAACAAAAAAATGTCAAGACATATCAATGGAAAAGTCTTTTCTAGAAATGGTGCTGGAACACTTGTACACAAAGTTTGAAATTATCTCTATGAATTGCAGACATAAACATAGAACTATAGAACTTTGAGAAAACGTAGGAGAAAGTCTTTGAGACCTTTGATTAGGCAAAGATTTCTTAGGATGCAAAGCATAAACCATAAAAAAAAAATGACTCATTAGACTTCATTACTTCATTAACTAAATCCTTCATCAATTAAATTGTACTATTATTGTACTATGTACCACTACAGACTGGGAGAAAATATTTGTTAAAATATATCTCTGATAAAGGATTGGTATCTAGAACATGTGAAAGCTGATCATTTTCTTTTGTATAAGATACTCACACACCATTAGATATAAAACATATATATATATATATATATATATATATATATATATTTTAAGAGAGAGAATTTTTCAAAATATTTATTTATTTATTTATTTATTTTTTTTTAGTTCTTGGCGGACACAACATCTTTGTTTGTATGTGGTTTTGAGGATCGAACCCGGGCTGCACGCATGCCAGGCGAGCGCGCTACCGCTTGAGCCACATCCCCAGCCCAAACATATATTTTTCAATGTGTTGATTTTTTTAATGAAAAGTCCTTACAATTTTGAAAAGAAAGAAATGCCTAACAAGAAGGAGTAAATATTTCCATGCTGAAAAATGTTGGAATCAATGATTGCTTAATGCTGAATTCAGAAAGGAAAGAGAACAGAAGAGTTACTTTGGTTCACATCACTTGACAAAATGCTATAGCTGACCATAGTTTAAACCTCAAAGACTGTGTTGTTTGAGGACCTCATTTATTGCCTCATTTCCACAGTGAAGGAGCTCATCTCTTGCTTGACTATTAATTGAAAAATCTTAATTCTATGTAAATATTATAATGACAAAAGTTATAGTGCATTTGTTATTCTTTGTTCTAAGTGCTTTATGAATATGAATCCACGTAATATCCAAAAAAATTAATGGGTTTGGTAAAATTAGCTTCTTTTACAAATAAGAATACTGGGTTCAAAAAGATTAAGAGGCTTATTAACTAAAGAGTGTCATAACCCATATATAAATGTATATTTTTAAATATTTACTTAAGTACTGTGGATCTTTCAAAACAAATACACTATTAATGTCTGTTGTGGTGAAATGTCTCCTTTAAAAGATATTCTTGAAGTCCTCACTTAAGGGTCTTTGCAGATATAATTAAGTTGAGAATTTATACTCAATTAGGGTGTGCTGTAATCTAAGAAGCTTTGAAAACAGTCATACAGAGGGAAGAAGTTATGTGAAGATCAAGGCAGAGATTAGAGTGATGCATCTGTAAACCAAGGAAAGTAAGAATTATAAGAAGCTAGGAAGAGCAAGGAAAAGTTCTTCCCTAGAAACTTCAGAGGAATCAAAGGCCTTTTTTTTTTTTTTTAGAGAGAGAATTTTTTTTAATATTTATTTTTTAGTTTTCGGTGAACACAACATCTTTGTTTATATGTGGTGCTGAGCATGGAACCCGGGTCGCACATATGCCAGGCGAGCGCGCTACCACTTGAGTCACATCCCCAGCCCTCAAAGGCCTTTTAAATTCAATTTCTTGCCTTGAAAACTGAGGGAATAAATTTCCATTGTTTCAAAACAAAAACAAAAGTAACCCAAAAAGTCTCAAAATTCTTCGAAAACAGGCAAAATATTGAAGGACGTACTTCACCAAGAAAATGTATAGATGGTAAGTAAAAACATGAAAAGAAGCTCAATAATGTGTTATTTCATTAGCAATTGGGAAATGAAAAGTACTAGACTAGTAGTTAAGAACAAACAAGTGACAAAACAAAAGTAACACACACTAAGCATATATCTTACCAATTATCATATTAGTTTTTTTACATAGAGATATAAAAACATGTTCATTAGAGCTGGGGTTGTAGCCCAGTGGTACACCGATTGCCTAACCTGTGTGAGAGGCCCTGGGTTCGATCCTCAGCACTACATAAAAATAAACAAATAAAGGTATTGTGTTTATCTATAATTTTTAAAAATGTTTAAAAAAATGTTCATTAAAAAGATGATGCACTGGGATGGAGTTGTGGCTCAGTGGTAGAGCACTTGCCTAGCACACATGAGGCACTGAGTTCAATCCTCAGCACCAAATAAAAATAAATAAATAAAATAAAGGCATTGTGTCCATTTACAACTAAAGAAATATTAAAAAAAAGATAGTGCACAAATATTTATGGTGGCTTCATTCATAATTGTCAGAAATAGAAACAGTTCAACTTCCAGGTTAGCAAATTTTAAAATATTTAAAATGATTAAAATCATACAAAGTACATTCTTTTTTGTTATTATTGTTCTAATTAGCTATACATGACAGTAGATTGCATTTTGACACATCATACATAAATGGAGTATAACCTGTCATTCTTATGATTGTATATGATGTAGAATCACACCGGTCATGTAGTCATATATGCACATAGGGTAATAATGTCCAATTCATTCTACTGTCCTTCCTAACCCTCATACCCTCTCCCCTCTCTTTATTCCCCTCTGCCTAATCCAAAGTAACTATTCTTCTGTAGCTCCCCTTATTGTGAATTAGCATCTGCATATCAGAGAAAACATTCAGCCTTTTGAGTTTTGGGGATTGGCTCATTTCGCTTAGCGTGATATTCTCCAGCTCCATCCATTTGCCAGAAAATGCCATCATTTCATTCTTCTTTAAGACTGAGTAATATTCCATTGTGTGTATATACCACTTTTTCTTTATCCAGTCAAATGTTGAAGGACACCTAGGTTGGTTCCATAGTTTAGCTATTGTGAGTTGATCTGCTATGTAAACATTGATGTGGCTGTGTCACTGTAGTGTGCTGATTTTAAGTCCTTTGGGTATAAACCAAGGAGTGGGATAGCTGGGTCAAATGGTGGTTCCATTCCAAGTTTTCTGAGGAATCTCCATACTGTTTTCCACAGTGGTTGTACTATTTTGCAGTCCCACCAACAATGTATAAGTGAACCTTTCCCTCATGTCGTCACCAACATATATTGTTGCTTGTATTCTTGATAATTACCATTCTGACTAGAGTGAGATGAAATCTTAGAATAGTTTTTTTTAAACTTTTATTTTTTTTATATGTTTATTTTATTTATTTATTTTTATGTGGTGTTGAGGATCGAACCCAGGGCCTCACACATGCTAGGCAAGTGCTCTACCGCAGAGCCACAACCCCAGCCCTCCTAGTTTTAATTTTCATTTCTCTAAATCCTAGAGATGTTGAACATTTTTTTCACATATTTGTTGATTAATTGTTTTTCTTCTGTGAAGTGTCTTATCAGTTCCTTTGCTCATTATTGATTGGGTTATTTGTATTTGTGGTATTAAGTTTTTTGAGTTCTTTATATATCCTGGAGATTAATGCGATATCTGAGGAAAAGATTTTCTCCCATTCTGTAGGCTTTTCTTCACATTATTGATTGTTTCCTTTGCTGAGAAGCTTTTTAGTTTGAATTTATCCCATTTATTGATTCTTGATTTTACCTGTTGTACTTTAGGAGTCTTGTTGAGGAAGTCAGATCCTAAGCCTAAGTGTTGAAGATTTGGGCCTACTGTTTCTTCTATTAGGCACAGGGTGTGTCTGTTCTAGTGCCTAATGCTTTGATCCATGTCTCACTGAGTTGCTGATTTTTGTGCAGAGAGAGAGATAGAGGTTTCATTTCATTTTGCTACATATGGATTTCCAATTTTCCCAGCACCATTTTTTGAATAGGCTATCTTTTCTCCAGTGAATGTTTTTGGTGTCTTTAAGAGATAACTTTACTTATGTGGGTTTGTCTCTGTATCTTCTATTCTGTACCGTTGGTCTGTGTGTCTGTTTCAGTGCCAATACCATGCTGTTTTTGTTACTATGGCTCTGTAGTATAATTTAAAGTCTGGTATTGTGATGCCTCCTGCTTCACTCTTTTTGCTACGGATTGCTTTGGCTATTCTGGGTCTCTTATTTTTCCAAATTAATTTAATGATTGCTTTTTCTATTTCTATGAACAATGTCATTGAGATTTTAATAGGAGTTGCTTTTGGTAGTATGGCCATTTTTTTTTTTTAAGAGAGAGAATTTTTTAATATTTATTATTTTAGTTTTCGGCGGACACAACATCTTTGTTTGTATGTGGTGCTGAGGATTGAACCCGGGCTGCACGCATGCCAGGCGAGCACGCTACCACTTGAGCCACATCCCCAGCCCAAGTATGGCCATTTTAACAATAATAATTTTGCCTATCAAGGAGCATCTTCGAAGGTCTTCAGTTTCTTTCTTTAGTGTTCTGTAGTTTTCATTGTAGAGGTCTTTCACCTCTTTTGTTAAATTGATTCACAGGTTTTTGTTTTTTTTTTTTCACTATTGGGAATGGGGTAATTTTCCTAATTTCTTTTTCAGTAGATTCATCACTGATGTATAGGAATTCATTTGATTTATGGGTGTTAATTTTATATTCTGCTATTTTACTGAATTAATTTATTCTAGAAGTTTTCTGGTGGATTTTTTAAAATTTTCTAAATATAGAATCATGTCATCAGCAAATAGTGATAGTGTTTTCCTATTCGTACTCTTCAGGTTTTTTCTCCTAATTGCTCTGATGAGGGTTTCAGGGATGATGTCAAAAGTGGTAAAAGGAGGGCATCCTTGTCTTGTTCCAGTTTTTAGAGAGAATGCTTTCAATTTTTCTCCATTTAGAATGATGTTGGCCTTCGGTTTAGCATAGATAGCTTTTACAATATTGAGGTATGCTCCTACTATCCCTAGTTTTTTTTTAGTGTTATAAACATGAAGGAGTGCTGTATTTTGTCAAATGATTTTTCTGCATCTACTGAGATGATCATATGATTCTTGTTTTTAAGTCTGTTGATGTGTTATGTTTGTGGATTTCCCAATGTTGAACCAACCTTGCATCCCTGAGATGAACCCCAGTTGATGCAAAGTTCATTCTTTTAATATAACAATTAAACTATTTCCAGTGTGCCACTGCTCTGCAATTCAAAGAAAAAATTACTGATACATGAAACAAAAAGAATGGACCTCGGGAGCATTACTCTAAGTTAATAGAGATAGAGAGCATAGATCAATCAAGGGTTGCCATGTTAAGGAAGAAATTGAGAATTGACTTCAAAACGGGGTACAAAGGAACTTTTAGAGCAGATGACAGAATTTTTCTTTTGGGGTTAGTACCCAGGATTGAATTCAAGGGCACTCGACCACTGAGCCACATCCTATTTTGGATTTTATTTAGAGACCATGTCTCACTGAGTTGCTTAGCACTTCTCCATTGCTGAGGCTGGCTTTGAACTTAGGATCCTTCTATCTCACCTTCCTGAACTACTGGGTTTACAGGCATGTGCCACCATGCCCGGCTGAGTTTTCTTTTTCTTACTGAATTCTAGGAACATGTTACCTATATATTAGACTGGTTCTTTGTTGTTTGTATTTGTCATAAACGTGTCCATTCTGTGGCATGCCTTTCCAAAAATTTTCTAGAGATCTTTTTTTTCCCTTCCATTGGTCAAAATTTTATTTTGCAGACGTTAATTCCTTGCATTTTTGCATTCCACTTCGCAAGCACAGAGGGAAGTTCTACAGTGGCAGCTACAGAAAAATCCCAAGGTAGGAGGGCAGTGTACATGTAGCTATCTGAGGCAAGAAACTATCAAGTGATGCCTTTGTGAAATTGGTCAGAGCCTACTGCTTTAGTTTTTTTTTTTTTTTAATATGTTTATTTTATTTATTTATATGTGGTGCTAAGGATCGAACCCAGGGCCTCACATGTGCTAGGGGAGTGCTCTGCCACTGAGCCAGAACCCCAGCCCTAGTTTTTTTTTTTTTAATTTCTTTTTAGTTGTACATGACAGTAGAATGTATTTTGACACATCGTACATACATGGAGTATAATTTCCCATTGTTTGTTGTACATGATGTGGAGTTATACTGGTCATATTTATTTGTTTGTTTGTTTGTTTTTAATATTTATTTATTTATTTTAGTTTTTTTTTTTAAGGTGGACACAATATCTTTATTTTATTTTCATGTGCCGGACGAGTGCGCTACCACTGAGCCACAACCTCAGCCCCTATTTAATGATATCTTCTGTGGTATGATTGAAGGAGGAGTATTATAAAATCTTCATTACCGTTTTGAAATCTCTAGAATTTAATGATTAATGCAACAAGGTATTTTCATTATTATTATTACCATTACTATTATTCTATTTTTTCTTTTTTAAAATATTTTTTAATAGTACATGAACACAATACTTTTTTTTTTTAAGTTGTTGATGGACCTTTATTTTATTTATTTGTATGTGGTGCTGAGAATAGAACCCAGTGCCTCCCGCATGCTAAGCAAGCACATTACCACTGAGCCACAACTCCAGTCCCCCTTTATTTTATTTTTATTGGTGCTGATTCGAACCCAGTGCCTCACATGTACTAGGCAAGTACTCTACCAACTGAGCTACAACCCCAGCCCTATTAAAATTTCTATTTATAATAAAAGAAGTAGGAAAATAGGAATAATGTGTTTTGTTATGATGAGTTTTTTGCTTAAAATATTTCCAACAATTTACTAATTATTGATTTGAGTTACATCCTTATAATATTGCAAGATACATCCATGTTTCACATATATATATATATATATATATACACACACACACACACACACACATGTATTTTTACTTTTTGTTGCTGAGTAGTGGTGTATTGGAAATAGTTGAGTATGTAGATATTGTCCTTGTCCCTAATAATCAAGGGACAAGGAGTTGAGTGAAATTCTAAAATCAAATGATTTCACACAAAATTTTGTGATGCCCCAAACAACTGGATAATTTTACTAATTAGACCTACATTGCCACCTGAAACCAGGTAGTTGATGCCTGCTGTATCCTCTTTGGATAGGTAATGTACTCTTCATTTCTCCCCAATCTTCATGCCCATGTCCCTTCCCTTTGAGCTGCAACCCCTGCTATACACCCTTACTCACTAGGAATATATATATATTTTAAATTTTTAAACAATTTTCTAGTGGTATATAGATACTAATTGATTAACTAGACCTGAGTAAGTTTTATTCCAGAATTGTAGGATAGTTATTGAACATGATATTAATTTTTTTAATACACAATTACCAGACTAGATGTTAAAAGGGTATTTCTTTAATCTTTAAGACAGATTAATCTTCTTTAATCTTTAAGACAGAGGAAAGATTGTGTAGTCACCATTTTAACCACTGGGGATGCAGCTGTTAATAAAACAAAAGTTCTTTTCCTGACAAAACTTAAGTAAAAGTTAAGTGTATGCATTTCTGACTTAATTATAAAAGTAGTTTAAAAT
Source organism: Marmota monax (assembly GCF_021218885.2). Lineage (NCBI taxonomy): Eukaryota > Metazoa > Chordata > Mammalia > Rodentia > Sciuridae > Marmota > Marmota monax. The sequence goes on along the minus strand of NW_026691950.1, from coordinate 1,909,394 downwards.
TATAATTAATGGGCTGGGATGTGGCTCAGTGGTAGAGTGCTCACCTAGCATGCATGAGGCACTGGGTTTGATCCTCAGCACCACATAAATGTAAAATAAAGATATTATGTTCACCTAAAACTTAAGGATAAATATTTAAAAATAATAATAAAATTATAATTAACATACTTCAGCCAGGAATGGTAATGCATCTTAGTAATCCAAAAGAATAATAATGATACTTTCTCCCATTCCTTTATTGCTTAACATTCAACCAACTTTTGAAAAATAGACAAGTTTTATTTTGTGAAATTTTCATTTCAATTTCTAATATATATGTGCTTTTTCTTGAATCGTGGTAAATGTGTTCTGTTCAAATTTAAACCTTTTATTTTTATATTATTATATACTTTGCATACTGGGAATTGAACCCCAGGTGGCTCAAACATTGAGCCACATCCCCAGCCCTTTTTAATGTTTTATTTTGAGACTGGGTCTCGCTAAGTTGCTGAGACTAGCTTTTTAACTCGTGATCCTCCTAAATGAGCCTCGTGAGTCACTGGGATTACAGGCATGCACCACCATGCCCAGAGTACAGGCTTCAAGAAGCATTACAAGAATAGTACAAAGAGGTCTTGCTTTCTCTGGATTTTAACTTTTCCTCCATTTACTTTTTTTCTCCCTTCCTCTCCCATGCTCTGTATGAGCACAAAGCCATTTATAATAAAAACACCATATCCTGTTTTCTGAGTTGCCAATTCTGGTGTTTATATTTAGGTTCATGGGTGACAATATTTAGTCATCCTCACCTGTATCATTTCTTTCATACTTGTCTATCTTTTGTGGCTATTTACATACATATTCCTTTTTTTGAAAGTTTTGAAAACTTCTTTTAGTGAATTCTCTTAGAACAAGTGGTTTTTTGCTTGCTTGTTTTTTGGGTTTTTTTTTTTTTTTTTTTTTGTATTATTTTTCTTTTTTATGCTATTTCACAATCTCCTGCCACCCTAATTTAGGATCAAGCCTAGAGGCACTTTACTAAGGCTATTCCTCTAACCCTCTTTACTTTAAGACAGGTTGTCACTAAATTGCAGTGATGGATCTTCAAGTTGCAGATCCTCCTGAGTAATTGGAGAGGTGTGCTGCCATGCCCAGTTATAGTCTTTATTTCTTTCAACACAGGTTTTACTGTATTTGTTTCACTTGGTTGTACCATTAACAGTAACTAAGACAAATGTTTCCCTAGTGTTTTAGTCAGCTTTTTCATTGCTGTGACCAAAAGACCTGACAAGAACAATTATAGAGGAGAAAAAGTTTATTTGGACCTCACAGTTCCAGAGATTTCAGTCCATAGACTGAATTCAGGTATCCCCCAAAGGCCAATTCCATTGCTCTGGGACTGGGGTGTTGTAGAACATCATGGTGGAAGAGTGTGGTGGAGGAAAGCAGGTCAGGACATCATACCAGGAAGCAGAGAGGATAGAGAGAGACCTCCCCAACCATGGACAAAATATAAACCCAAAAGGCATCTCCCCAATGTGTACCTCCTCCAGCAGCACCCTTCATGCCTACAGTCACCACCCACTAAATCCCTATTATGTCAAGACTCATAACCCAAATATTTTACCTCTAAACTTTCCTGTGCTTTGGGGGGACACCTAATATTGAAACCATACACTATAGAAGTCGTTAGTACTAATTCTTTAAATTGTGGTAAAATATACATAACAAAATTTATCGTGTAAAGGCTAGGATGTGATTCAGTGAATAGCACTTGTCTATTAAGCATGAGGCACAGGATTCATTCTTCAGTATCACAAAAATACAATCAAATGAACAACAAAAAAAAAACCCACTGTTTTTACTAGTGTTAAGTGTATTGGTCTGTGGCATTAAGTACATTCGTATTGTTATACAGCCATTCTTACCATCTGTCTCCAGAATTTTTTCATCTGCCCAAACAGAAATTCTGTAACCATTAAAGTTTTTACATTTCTCTCTCCCTATTAGTCTTTGGGAATTACTTCTATTCTTTTTCTAATGATAAAATATATATTTAAATGAAAATAACAATATAAAATAGCATTCATAGTACAGTTCTCCCTTGTCCATAGAGGACATATTTTAAAACCTATAGTTTTGATGTAGATCCTGAAACTGCAGATAGTACTAAACCTGATGTATCCTATGCTTTTACTATAGATACATATGTATAATAAAGTTTAATATATAAATTAAGCACAGTAAGAGATTAGCAATAAAAACTAAAAATAAAATAAAGCAATTATTAAAATGTGCCCTTTCTTTCTTTATTAAATTGCAAACTTTCAGGTTTTCACTTAAAAGAAGTACTTCATGGCCTCTTTGGGGGATACCTGAATTGCCAGTATCACTGGTCTTACACTTTTAGTCCATTATTAAGAAAATAAGGCTTACTCGAACATACGCACTGATAGCTCAGTCAACCTGATAATTAGCCAACTACTGAGCAACTCCTGGGCAGGTAACATATAGCGCATGCATATGCTGGACAAAGGATGATTCATGTCCCAGGCAGGATAGAGTAGAACAGCATGAGATCATCATACTACTCAGAACAGTGCATAATTTAAAACTTAGGAATCGTTTATTTCTGGAATTTTCCATCTAATATTTTCAGACCACCATTGACCAGTGGTACTGAACCCTTGAAATGCAAAACCATGAATAAGAAAGGACTACTGTATAATATGTTGGGTCAAATTAGATTTAGGATATGACAATCTTTTTTGTTTGTGTTTGTGGTAGGATTTTTTAAAATTTTTAAATTCTAATTTGTTATATGTGACAGCAGAATGCATTACAATTCATATTATACATAGAGCACATTTTTCATATTTCTGGTTGTATACAAGTATATTCACACCATTCAAAGTCACTTCTATTTTCTGTCTGTATGCATTTGACTACTCTTTGGTATGAGGTAACTTATTGGTGAAATCATCGCATTCTAAAAAAGGTATAGATATCATCTGGGAGGAACTAATATGTAGTTACAGCCTTTAAAAGTTTTTTTTGTTGTTGTTGTTTGTTTTATTTTGCCACAGCTGTGTTAAGAAATACACTTAGAGTCAGGCACATGCCTATAGTTCCAACTATTCAGGAGACAGAGGCAGGCAGGTGGGCCAGCCTGGGCAACAGAGTGAGACTGTGTCTCTTAACAAAGAATAAAAAAGAAAAAAGTTTAATAAATGAGTATAGAAATATACAAACAAAACTTAGAAAAGAAAGAAATACACTTTGTGTGACTCAAGTCAAACATCCATGTATTTGATATTTATCTGAATTAAAATTTCAACTAAATATCTGTACCCTATGTGATATCATTGTGATATTTTATTTTCATCTCTCCCTTCTGTGTTGATATTGATCCTGTTGTGTTCTGTGATCAAATTATCTACAAGATAGGCTGGAGTTGTGGCTCAGTGGTAGAGCACTTGCCTAGCATATGTGAGGGCACTGGGTTCAATTCTCAGCACCGCATATAAATAAATGAACAAAATAAAGGTCTGTGAATATCTAAAAAACATTTTTTAAAAATTATCTACAAGTGTACAGCTTTATTTATCTATAAACTTAGATGATAATAATACCTCCTGGAAATATTGTCATGAGTAAATGAATTAATGCGTATACAGTGCTAGAATGTGATAAATACTCAACAAATATTAATCTTTATTAATAGTATTATTGTTAGTGTTTCTCTTCTTTATCGATGACACATGCATCCAGCTATGAACAACAAAAAATAATTTTGCTTTCTCCCTTACCCATTTTTCCAAAGAAAAAGAAGGGGTGGGGGGGAAAGCTAAGGCAAATAGATAAATGCCCCCAAAGCATTAAAGAACAATTCACAAGAAGAAACATAACAAGAAATTTTTCTGCTGTCTTAAGTTTGTGATATATTAGATTAGGTAAGAAGAGATGCATCTACAAAGAGGCAATAGAATTTTTAAATGCCTTAATGATTAGAATAGGGACTCGGATGTGTTTAAAAGTCTTAAGACAAGACCAGAGTGGTAGGGCATGTTTGTAACACCAGTCCAGATTCAGTTGAAAGCAATGATACTATGTTATTTTATGTTAACCAGGGATTTAATACTGGAAATGTGTGATTGCGGAGTAATTTGGAAGGGCTGAAAGAGCAGCCTTAATCCAGGTTTATAGGACTAGATCCTTCCCCAGAATGGCCCACTAACAGAGCTCTGTGCTCTAATCAGAAAGGTGGAGAACTTGGAAATCCACTGTGGAGCCCTTCTTAACTAGGGACATTCTGTGTAAGCTGTAATCCAGTAATTAGGAATGACACTTGCCTCAGTTTGCCTCAAGAGTCTCATACATTTAATAGTACCAGCTCAAGATGGATGCCTTCCTCCTTTTCTGTCTTAACTAGTAACTAGTTGATGGAAAGCTACTGTGTGTAGGTATACGTGGGCTCATGCCCGTGCACGAAGCCTCCATTCCATACTTGCCCACTGAAAACAGAAGCAGCTGCGAGACAATGTTGTCTGCACTTCCACCCTCCAAGTCTCAAATAAATGTTTCTGATTGGCTAAACCTTAATTACAACTTCCACCTCATAGTAAGGGAACCTCAGAAAGTTGGTTCTTAGCTTTCCTGTATTAGTTGTGTGAAAAATAGAAAGTCTGGTGGTTCATTTTTCAGAATGTAGTATTCAGTCTTAATTGGATCCAATTGTAGCCCTTCCCTTTTACCTGCCCTAATTCGAAAATTAGCCAATCACATAGCTTGTAACTCTGAACTCCTCTAATCAGAGTGAAGGGCAGGGCTGCTTTAGATTAAAGCAGGCAAACTACTTGCCCACGCACAGTTGCTAGGCAGATTATTATAGCCTGCCCTCCTGTGTTTGATTTCTTGCGGCACCTTGTTATTTCTTTTTCTTTTTTAAAAAATTTGTGTAGACGTTGAGGGGCCTTTATTTTCTTCATTTATTTATATGTGTGCTGAGAATCGAACCCAGTGCCTCACGCATGCTAGGCAAGCACTCTACCACTGGGCCACAACCCTAGCTCCCACCTTGTTATTTCTAACAGTAGCACAAAAAGGAGTATAAAAAAGAATGAACATGGTTTCAGTTAGACATTGGTGTGTAATAAAGCAAAACCTAGTGGCTTAAAAACATTATTTCTCTTAATTTTCTGAAATGACTGTGTGATCTTGTTCCAGAGTCACTCTTGGAGCTAAATTTAGTTGAAATCTCATGAGGGTCCGCCATTGTCCTGTACCTGGATTAAGTGATGTCTCATTTTCAAGGGTTCTACACATGGCATTTTTTTCCTGGATAGTCTAAGCTTCCTAACAGTATAGTAGTCAAATTCCCAAATAAGAGCTGTAGCTTCAATATGTTAATATTTATCAGGTCTCTCCTTACATCAAGCTTGCTGATGTCTTTGGTCAAAATATATCATATAGCTAAACCCAGAGTCATTGCTGGGAAGATTACAAAAAGTATAAATATTAGGAAGGATTGTATAGTCGTTAGCCTCCAAGGTGGCCCTGAATGATCCTCATTTCTTTATATCCACTCCTTTGTGTCGTCTTCTTCACTTTTTTTTAATATTTATTTTTCAATTGCAGTTGGACACAATACCTTTATTTTACTTATTTATTTTTATGTGATGCTGAGGATCAAACTCAGGGCCTCACACATGCTAGGCGAGCGCTCTGCTGCTGAGCCACAACCTCAGCCCTTCTTCAACACTTAATAGGGTTGACCTGAGTAATTTAGTAGACTTGGAAATGACAGTGTATATTTCTTGAGGTTAGGCCATAAAAGTTTTTTCGGTAACTCCCATTTCTATAACAGAAGCTAAACCTCCTTAATTATGGAACTTAGGTGTACAGCTTGCCCTTTTCACTTTATCTCTCAACCCCCACTAACCTAACTGCCTCAGAATTCTTGGTAAGATTAATGTCTCTAATGACTTGAATGTCCTACTGATTTAGGTTTGATGGATCTGACTATGTATTAATCAAAGAGGTATTTTCATGAAATTCAAATCTGATTATATTATGTTATTACTTAAAACAGTTCAGTGGCTTTTCTTGCCTTGGAGATAGGATTTTCATGTTCTCTCCTTGAAATTTATGGTAACTTATGAGAATTTAAACTCTGATCCTTAGTTTACTCATCTATAAATGAGTTTTATTTTGTTGGTTGAAGTTAAATAAATGCTGTCTATAGAAAGGATTTTTATAAGACAATTTCAGGTGACTATTAGTATGCTTGTTAGGATAATATTTGATCTCTAGGATTATTTTTGATCTCCACACATCTCCTTTTTAAAATTTATTCTACATTATTCTTTCTTCTAATCAGATAATGATCTGTACTGAAATATTAGTGGATAAGTAAGATGTAAGACTCTTCGTATACTTTAAAAGTGGATTCTTATTAACTAGTAACTGCATTTCTAAACCCAAATAAGAAGCTGTAACAGAAAAATGGCAGAGAGGGGCTTGATAATGATAAACAGAGTAGTTTATATACTTGTCTGTACATGGTTGTCTAGTTTTAGACTTTTACCAGTAAAGCCATCTGGCATTGGAAATTTCACTGTGGAAAGATTTGTTGTTGTTTTTGTTTTTAATTTCAGATTCCCTTTCTTTTCATAGAACAGGAATATTCAGCTGTATTTCATGTGAAAGGGTTTTCTTTTGATTTATTCTTGCTAGAGGTCTGTCAGTTTTCTTAGTTTTGGGCAACAGTTTTGGGCATTCTTGGTTTTTTTTCCTTTTGTACAGTAGTTTTCTAATTCATCTGATGTTGGCTTTTCCCTTGATTTCCTCTCCCCTTCCTCCTTTTTTTCTTTTAATTTAATATGCTATATTTAATCACTTCTTGATATGAAACTATAGGTTATTAACTTTATTCTTTCTTTTATAGTAATATATTTAAGCTTATCAGTTTCCCTTAAGTCTAGCTTTACTGCATCCCATGAGTTTTGACAATTTATATTTTCTTTATCATTCAGTTAAAAATATTTTCTAATTTCCAATATGATCCCTCTTTTGATCAATTGAACTTCCCTAAATATTTAAGGAACCAGTCTTACTACTAAAATTTTTATATCATAGGAAAAATTTGTTTCAACCCAATAGAAACTTAATACTAAAACCTGGCAAGGTTGTCTTAAGAAGCTATAAACCAAAAATTTAAAAAATTTGTGCTTCTCCACACACACACACACACACACACACCAAAAAAAAAAAAAGCAGCAGCAGCAGCACCTACAACCAGCTTGAGTCATAGAGCTCTTACCTAGCACATGTGAAACACTGAGTTTGGTCCTCAGCACCACATAAAAATAAATAAATAAAACTATTTTTTTTTTAAAGCTACAAATCAGTTTCACATACCACTTGAAAAAAATTGAAACAGTGTAATAGCAAATCAAAAAACAATATATAAAACTGTAATGACCACATTGACTTTATTTTAGGAATTCAAACTTGGGCTGGACTTAGACTTTACAAATATAAGCTAGGATTAAAATTAGAAAATCAGCAGGATTTAGTATATTAACAGAATTTGAGGAGAAAATATCATTTCAATAGATGCTCCATATTTGTGACAAAATTCAACACGTATTCATGATTAAAAGTCTTGACAATATAGAAATATTGCAGCATTAATATTTGACAGTGATAACAGTTTAGGTAAAATATGGCTAATAGTGCTTCTTTTCTAAGGTTGAGAAATTAGGGATTTTTCTTTATTTTCAATTATATTTGCATTTTATAGTGATTCTCAAATGTGCATTTGTGGGGCTGGGAATATAGCTCAGTGGTATAGTGCTTGCTTAGTAAACACAAGGCCCTAGGTTTGATCTCCACCTAGTACCTCAAAAAATTCTAAATACAAAAATTAAATAAAATGTGCATTTGTTAATTTTATAGGCACGAATAGCAACAGTGGTTATTTATAATTAAAACTACTAATCAGAAGTACAACTATATGAGAACATTTAAACATGGATTTTTGTTAAGTACAAAACCTATTAAAGCGTCAAATGAAAGAGCAGTTGTAAGGAACCTATATACAAGGCAGCTTTGATTCTAAAACACAAAAGAGCTATGGGGTGGTGCACACCTGTAATCCCAGCATCTGAGGAGGCTGTGGCAAGAGGATCGTGAGTTCAAAGCCAGCCTCAGCAAAAAGCAAGACGCTAAGCAACTCAGTGAGACCCTGTCTTTAAATAAAATATAAAATAGGGCTGGGGATGTGGCTCAGTGGTTTAGTGCCCCTGAGTTCAATCCCCAGTACACTAAAAATAAAATAAATAAAATACAAAAGAAATATATCTGTTGCCAAATATGAAACCAGTTTACTTGTGAATATAGGGCCAAGAACCTTTCACCTGTTTTTGATATAAAATGAATAAGGAACTGGGCACAGTGTACATACCTTTAATCCCAACAACTCAGGAGGCTGAAGCAGGAGGATCTCAAGTTCAAGATCAGCCTCTGCAATCCAATGAGACCCTGTCTCAGTTAAAAAAAGGACTGCGGACGTAGATCAGTGATAAAGCACCCTGGTTTCAATCCCTAGTACTGATCAAATAAACAAAAAAAGAATAAGGAAAACTATATACTTGGGAGGCTGAGAGAGGGAGGATCCCTTCAGCTCAGGAGTTCAGGGCCAACTTGGACAACATAAAGAGACCCTGTCTCAGCACCACATAAAAATAAATAAATAAATAGATAGATAGATCTTTTTTTTTTTTTTTTTTAAACTACAAATCAGGGGTGGGGTTGTGGCTCAGTGGTAGAGTGCTCATCTGGCACGTGTGAGGTCCTGGGCTCAATCCTCAGCACCACATAAAAATAAAGGTATCGTGTCCAACTACAACTAAAAAAAAAAATTACAAATCAATTTCTTTCACTTATACCACTTTAAAAAAATTGAAACAATGTAATAGCAAATCAAAAAACTATATATAACCAGGTTGAAAATTGACTTTATTTTATGAATCCAAACTTGGGCTGAACTTAGACTTTATGAATGTGAAAACAAATAATCAGTTTTAAGTTTTTCAATCTGGTGCTGATATCAATACTACCTATGAGTAATCCAAATGTTGAAACTTTTTAGTCTCTTTGCAACTAGCCATTTTTTATTTATCATCTTTCCCAAAAATTCTTTAGGTTTACAAATTTATTTTGAACCTTCTTGTGATAATTGACAGCTAGTTTGTCTTGTGTTATAATGACTTTTTAAAAATAAGCATCTCCAATATAATGCTAAGTGATGTTAGCCAATCCCAATAAACCAAATGCCGAATGTTTTCTCTGATATAAGGAGGCTAATTAATAGTGGGGTTGTGGCGGGGGCGGGGGGCATGAGAGGATTACAAGAACTCTAGATAGGGTAAAGGGTTGGGCACGGGGGTAGAAATGAAGGTGGAATGAGATGGACATCATTAACGTAAGAACATGTATGAAGACATGAATAGTGTGAATATACTTTGTATATAGCCAGAGATATGAAAAATAGTAATTTATATGTGTAATATGAATTGTAATGCATTCTGTTGTCATAAATAACAAATTAGAATAAAAATTTAAAAAAATGCATCTCCTACTGGTTATTACATACCATCAATTGATTACTTTTCTTTTGTGTATTTTTATAGATGGTAGTCAAGACCTTTATGGATATGGATCAGGACTCAGAAGATGAAAAACAGCAGTATCTCCCACTAGCCTTGCATCTTGCATCTGAATTCTTCCTCAGGAACCCTAATAAAGATGTGCGTCTCCTTGTAGCATGTTGTTTGGCAGACATATTTCGAATCTATGCCCCAGAAGCTCCATATACTTCCCACGATAAACTTAAGGTAAATACAATTTTTGCAAAATAATTTCACTTTTATTTTTATTTTTATTGTAGTTTACTCTTATCAACAAGTTTCACATTATTCTTGTCATTGAAAAATTATATCATAAGTTATAAAACCAATTAGTTGTTCAATTAATATACATTGAGTATCTACAAAAATGACTGTTATTTTTATGAAGCATTGAAACATAAAACCTGTACTTGTGAATTCATATTTAGCCTTCAGGCTAATCTGCCACAAATCCCAGAGGGCTATGTTTATGGAATAAATAGCAGATCAATGATAGTTTTAAAAACAATAGTATACCAGAACTTACACATTCAAATAACTTCTTGCCTACAGTTATTCAGCATGCACAACTGTATGCTTGTTGTCAGGTGTGGTTGTACACTCTTATAATCTCAGTGGCTCAGGAGTTTGAGGCAGGAGGACTACTAGTTTGAGGCCAGTCTGGGCAACTTAATAAGAGCCTGTTTCAAAGTTAAAAATATAAAGGGATGGGGATGTAGGTCAAAAGCACCCCTTTGTTCAAGTACTGGAGGGGGACTATATGATCATCTTGATGGTTCTACCTTCATTGAAAATGTTTTAGAAAGTCTTCTTAAATTGATTTCCTGTGCTGATTTATATCATTCAGATAATTTTATTCTTGGCAAATTTTAATTCCCTGGACTGCTTTGTTCTAAATGCCTCCCTCCCCATCCATGGTTTCTCTTTCCACAGTTTTTAAGCTATGGTCAACCATGATCCAAAAATATTAAATGGAATGTGGATCAGTGAGAACATTTGCCTAGTATGCATGAAGCTGTGGGCTCAATCTCTGGTACATAAAATAAAATAACTGGAAAATTCCAGAAATAAACAGTTCACAAGTTTCATAGTTCACACCATTTTGAGTGGCATAATGAAATATTGTACTATCCTGATTCATCCCTCCTGAGACATGAATCGTGCCTTTCCCAGAGTATTCACACTATATATGTTCAGATCAACTGTGGCAGGTATCTTAGTGCTTGTATTCAAGTAACCCTTATTTTACTTAATAATGGCTTCAAAGTACAAACTTTTATGTTGTTTTGACTGTTTCATTATTAGTTTTTGTTATTCTCTTACTGTGCCTAATTTATAAATTAAACTTTATCATTGGTATGTATATGTAGGAAAAAAAAATAGTTCCATATTATCTGTAGTCTCAGGCATCCACTGGTGATCTTGGAATATATCCCCTCTGGATAAGGGGTGATTACAACAGTACAAAAATCATTTTGTGCCATATTGATACTAAAATTTTAAGTTAAACTGTATAAAGAAAGTTTATTAAGAAATGGAACACTATCACTGGGTGTGGTGGCACACATCTGTATTTCCAGCACCTTGAGAGACTGACACAGGAAGATCACAGGTTCAGAGCCAGCACTAGCAACTTAGCAAGGCTCTAAGCAGCTTATCAAGACCCTGCCTAAAAACAAAAAAGAAAACAGGCTGGGGATGTGACTTAGTAGATAAGCTCCCTTGGATTTGATTCCTGGTACAAAAAAGGAACATTATCATCAACCTTTAGACCAATAATCTATGGCCTCTATTTCTTAAAACTTTGTAGTTGAACATCATATTCAAAACTGATGAAAATTCCTGTTTACATCTAGGAAAGAATAATGGAAAAACTAATTCAGTTCCTTAAAAATGATGATAGTTTTCCATGTTGCAAGGTGAGGATAGTTAATGGAGCGGAAGTGCTATAGTAGAAGGCAATAAAATATAGAATGTATGTTCTCAGAATAAGAAAAGTATTATTTTGTTTGACTTCATCTTTTCCAATCATTTTAAATAATGGACTAGGTCAATCCCAAGATATTTGGCCAGAGAATTCTTTTATTGTAGTTTGTAACAGTTAATATATATACAGACTTTGTATGTTGTCAAAGAATGATAAGAATTTGTGTCTAATATATTTTATTATTTTTTTAACAGGACATATTTTTGTTTATTACCAGACAATTAAAAGGTTTGGAGGATACAAAGAGTCCGCAGTTTAATAGATACTTTTATTTATTGGAGGTAAAATATAACACTTTATTTAATATATATGAAATTATTTCACATAGTTGAAAATTCTTTCTGGTAACTTTATAATGTAAGTCAAGAATTTTTTGTTTTATACAAAGCCCAGTTAATAAAATGCCTTCTACATTTCATAAGGAAAATCTAATCTTTTTATTATTCCTTATAACCTGAAAAGATAATATACTGGAAAAAGGTATTAGATGCTTTGAAACACTACCTCTTGTTTTCACTTTTCTGGTTTTATTCTTTTCTAATCTAAAAATGGATTTTCACTGCTCCTTAAATTTTATTTGTTTATATGTGTCCGCCAACCCCTAAATATTCACTGTTTTTCAATTTGAGAAAATTGATGCCATTAGGTATATGTCTTTTTAAAGATCAGAGTGAATGACTAATAACTTACAAGTTTATGTTGAATCTTATAGGCTTTAATATAGATTAATATTTCAAAAAATTAAATTTTACTAATGAGTTTTTGTGTAATCATTCTGTATATATGTAATAAATTTATTTATTTATTTATTTAAGAATTTAGCTTGGGTTAAATCATATAACATCTGCTTTGAATTGGAAGATTGCAATGAAATTTTTATCCAGCTTTTTAGGACTCTCTTCTCTGTGATAAAGTAAGTTTTTTGAAAAACATATCTACTTATCTTTTCCTTGCTTTTTATTGAAGTGTCATGTACTCTATCTATGTGGATAAGAATTTTTTAGAATTATAAGGAATTGTTTTCTTTAGAAAACTTAATATGAATCATAAAATAAACAATTTTGTTGCCTGAAAACTGTCTTTGCCATTATAGTGCCATTTTAAATTTATGGTGTGAATTTATTGGTTGACTCTTCTGTGCCTCATTCACTCTGTGCTGGGACAGTAGAGAAATATAAAGCAGAGTGTTTGATTTAAAGAATCTTATTTTCAATGGAGGCAACAGCCTATAGTTGTAAAGCAAATGGTATGAGACCTTAAACAATACAGTACTATATTATAAGATTGTATAAATATATGTACCATTAGTGCTGGGAGGCATAATAATTCAGTTCTTAAGCACACCAACTTTGGTGTCTGATTTTGGGTCTGGGGATATAGCTCTGTTGGTAGAGTGCTTGCCTCATGTGCAGAAGGCCCTGGATTCAATCCCCAGCACTGCTACACACACACACACACACACACATACACACACACACACAAGTGTGTCTTATTTTAGAGCTAGGAAAAAAAATCTTAAACATTGCCTAAATCAGCTCTTTTTTTATAGAAATAGGGGAACAACTAATTTAGAGGTAATGTGATAACTTGCCCTTGTACAGATTTTTGGACACAAGAGCCCAAACTCTGATTGCAATCCAGTTTTTATTGTTCGTTTGTTTTTTAAATAGTAAACCAAGCATCATTATAAGATGTGTTCTAAAGCATTGCATTGCATGTAAACATAACATATCTCACATAAGTTATAAATTTTCTAGAGTCCACATTAAGAAAGGTAGAAAGAAGCAGGTGAGATTCATTGTAATAACACATTTTATTTATCACATTGTATCCAAAAGGATTATCCTTTCAATATGTGGTTCTATTCATACTTCAGATATCCAATAGCTACATGTGGCTAATGGCTTGCATACTGGTAACATTTTATTCTGGAGTTTTCTGTAAACTTCTATGACTAGTAAATCACTTTTTCCCTTTACTTTGATAGAATATATAATTAGATAACATCTATAATAAACAGGAGAGGACCAAATCAGCTTGGTCTAGAGATAGAAACTTACTTGGTCTGGAAATGGAAAATTAAGAAAGACTGCATGAGAAAAGACTTCATGGTATTTGACTACCTGCAGACCATTAGAGTAAACAATAGACTTTATCAACTTTACTTTTGAATTAGTTAACTTTTGCTGCATAATAAAACAAAATATAATTCGAGAGTGTAATTTAGCCCATGATTCAGCTTGATAGTGTTTTGTCTGGTCTGATTCTCTACTGTGTTACAGTCCTTTGGCAGATCTTCTGGCAGCTGGCTAAAGTAATAGAATGAATGAGTCACATGTCTTTTATCATCCAGCAGACTAGTCTAGTCTATTCCTCTATTGACTCGGTTTCAGAGGTATCAAGAAAGGGCAAATTTCACTGCAAAAGCACTTTTAAACTTTTGATAGCTTCTATTGCATTGGCCCAGCAAGACACAAAGACTAATCCAGATTCAAGGTTTGGTTAGATAGACTCCCTATCTTGTAGTGGGAGTAGCACCATTGTAAAGGGACATATTTGTAGGAGTGGGGACAGTTTATGGCCATTGTTTAGTTTACATTGTATCAGTTTTTTGCAAGCATTTCTTTTGAAATTGAAATTAAAATTAATCACCACAACCAATTTGTGAAGTTACCTGCCCCTTTTATAACCTTAACTATCTATTTCAGTCTTTCTTTCCACTCTGCAATTATTCCCTCTCAAAATTACTTTATATACACACACTTTTCTTTGACCCTATTAATGTTTTTATTCCCTGAATTTGATGACTTCCTTGTTTATCAAATTAATTGAAATAATTCACAATTAGGTATGAGTAAACAAAAGACTTTTAAAAGAGGAACTTATTTACCAAATCTTGTATTCATCATTCCTTTGCATAAGTCCAGATTCATACCTATTATAATTTTCTTTAGTCTGAAGGACTTTTCTGTAGTTCAGGTCTGATGGTGATGGAATTTGTTCATCTTTTGTATGTCTGAAAAATATCTATTTCACATGCATTTTAGAACATTGTAGAGTTCTAGATTGGTACTCTCCTCTCGCCACTCTTTTAGTCACCCTCTAGAGCTCAGAATAAAATCCAGAGCCTCATGTGTGCTAGGCAGCCACTGTACTCTGAGCTACCTCCCCAGCCCTCTTTTGGTACTTTTTTTGGTGTGTGGGGGGTACCAGGTATTAAACTCAGGGGCACTTGACCACTGAGCCACATCCCCAGCCCTAGTTTGTATTTTATTTAGAGACAGGGTCTCACTGAGTTGGCCATTGCTAAGGCTGGCTTTGCACCTGCAATCTTGCTGTCTCGGCCTCCCAAGCCGCTAGGATTATAGGCTTGTGCTACCACACCCAGCTTCTTTTAGTACTTTTAAAGATGATATTCGTTCTTTTTTTTTGGCTTGCATTGTTTTTAATAAGATATTTGTTATTTTTAACCTTTTTTCTTCTGAAATATGATGTATTTTTTTCTCTAGTTGCATTTAAGATGTTCTCTTTCATTTATTTCAGTTGATTTAATTATGGTGTATCATGAAGTTTTCTTCCTGTTTCTTGAACTTTGGGGGCTCATTGAGCTTCTAGAACCTATGGGTTTATACTCTTCTGATTCCTCTTCCAAACTCCATTGTTAGTTCTGGGGATTATTTCCTCTGCTCTATTAGGTAGGATATTTCCCCAAAGTCAGGGAATTTTCTCATATGTATGTGCTGATCTTTAACCATCAAAAGACTCTTTGAGCTCCCCTCTGGTACTCTGCTCCTCTGCAATCTGTAGCCTACCTAGACTCTGGGAAACCATTAGAATCTGCCAGGACCTCCCTTCTTGCACTACATCCTAAAAATATACCAACAGAAGTTTGGAAAATTGTGGGTCCACTTTATTGGTCTTATCCCTCAGCAATAGTTGCATTATGTCCAATATCTGAAAACTGCTCTTTCATATACTTTATCTAGTTTTTGGTTGTTACAGATAACAAGGTTAAATCCTGTCCCTTTTATTTCATAGAATATATTTTTTTAAAGTCTCTCCATCTCTTTTCCCTCTACTCCTTTCCTACCTTCAAGTATATATGCATCTGGGAGCCAAGTGCTCAGATTGTTTAGTATTGTTTTGTATCAAGCTCTTCAGTACCCCAGCTCCAGACACTATAGAGATAACTACATAATTTATTCTTTAAAATCTTGGTGTTTTATAAATTAAGTAAGGTATTTAAATGTAGGCATGCAAAAGGGTATCTTTCTCAAAGTTGAGGAAACTTGTATCTAATAATATGGCAGTTTTCCTACCAACTTTTTAAAAGTTTTTCATTATTTTTCTTAAAATCCTAGTTCTCAATGGGTTTTTTTCTCTCTCCCTCTGTGTGTGTGTGTGTGTGTTATAAAGAGAGGGAGAAAAAGAAACAAAACTGCATACCATGCACTTCATTAGAAAGTAAAGTAGTCTTTGTTTTTTAAAAATACTTTAGAACAATACATTACAGACACTGTAATAATCAACAGAGGGAGAAAATAAATACAACAGTCAAGATTTCTTTGCTATTATTGACATGGTTTCCTCAAATGAAAATCTTTTTACATCTGAGATGATTGTTCTAAACTGGGAAGTTTGCCTTTTTGTATGCTTCATTTTCTTCTTCTTCTTCTTTTTTTTTTTTTTTAGCAATAGCCACAATAAGAAGGTACAAATGCATATGCTAGACTTGATGAGTTCTATCATCATGGAAGGTGATGGAGTTACTCAAGAATTATTGGACTCCATTCTTATTAACCTCATACCTGCACATAAGGTCTGTATAGTATGAAGATATTGAATATTAATATTTAAAGGTAGTGCTACATATATGAGTAAATGATTGGTTTTTGACCATTTGCAATCTGTGTAATTGTTGTCACTGTCACTCTCTAGCCCTAAATAAAAGAATATTAGTCTTATAGCTATTTTGTTAAAATATATATTGATTAATGTATTGTGTAAGATTTTCATTCAGTTAAATGATACTTGTTTTCTGGAGACTAGAAATGTTTTGTTTTCACCACTCATAATCAGTCTGGGAATTATAAGAGTTGGGGTATTGTCTTTTTAGTTAGTTTTGTTTGATAAAGAAATGTATTTCCTCCTTTGTAACATGGAACATGGGGGTGCAGATTTCTTTTCAGAACCTATATTGTACCTTTTCTTAGGTACTTTCTGAAAGATTTGGGCAGAAGTAGGAGCTATATGGTTAATGTTATGGGGAAAAGGATGATTCAGAGCTGTGTCATTCCTCCCCGTTTCCTTTTTCTATTTCTCTCCATCAGGTCCTCCTAAGAAACTGAAGGACTTGGCTTCCCACAAGCTCCACCACTGGGCTCTACTCAAGCCTACCCCAATGTTGATATTTGCCCTCCTGCTCTTTTCCTCTAATGGTTCTGTAACCTATTATCAGATATTAGATTAACAATGTATCTAATCATACTTATTCACAAAAAGATGTGGTTACTTTTTAAATTATTTTCTTGACTCTCTAAATATTATTTGCATTTTATTAATTTAAATGAATCTATAGTTGGTAAAAATTTTGAGAGTATGGCAAAAACAAGCACATATCAGGTAGAACAAGAGAAAAATTTTTAAGAGGAGATAGCGTATTTGGTGTGTATATTCTTGATAAAGAGTATTGTTATGATTGAGATTTAAACCCTTTTGAGAAATGGAAACATTAACTTAGTTTAAAACTAATTTATCCTTTTGGCAGTGTATAAAAGCCTAGAGCAGAGGTCAGGAAGCTATGGCTTATAGATCAAATCTGAACTATTAATTATTACTTATTTACGTAAGTACAGTAGTCCCTCTTATCCATGGTTTTGCTTTCCACATTTTGTTTACCACTCGTTAACCATGGTCCAAAACATTAAATGGAAAACTCCAGAAATAAGCAATTCATAAGTTCCAAATTGCATGCTATTCTGACTACTGTGAGGAAATCTTGCACCATCCTGCTCTGTCCTGCCCAACACTAATTATTTCTTTGTCCAGCATATCACATCCAATGTAAGTTATCCCATTGTTCAGTGTATCCACACTGTATATGCAACCTGCCTGTTAGTTACTTGTAGCCAATTTGGTTATCAGCTGCATGGATAGCAAATGCTTGTGTTTAACCCTTATTTTATTTCAGAATGACCCCAGAACACAAGAGCAGTGATGCCAGCAGTTTAGATTAAAATTTGTTAAAAAGCCATAAAATGCTTCCTTTAAGTAAAAAATGGTAAAAATCTTGTTATAATAAGGAAAGCAGGAAAAATTATGTGCTGATGTTACTAAAATCTATTCTAAGAAGAATAGGAAAAAATATAGGTTCAGGATAATCCAAAATCTAAAATGCTGCAAAATCTGAAATGTTTTCAGTGCTAATTTGATGCCACAGGTAAAAATTCCACCACTGACCTCATGTGAGGATTTGCAGTAAAAACACAGTTGATTATAAAAATATAAAAATATTGTATAAAATTATCTTCAGGCTATGTGTATAAGTTTTATACGAAACACAAGTGAATTTCATGTTTAACTTGGGTCCTATCCCCAAGATGTCTCATTTTGTATATTCAAATGTTCCAAACCATAAACACTTCTGATCCCAAGTGTATTCAACCTGTTTATATAGGATTCACTACTATAAATGGTTTCAGACATTGACTGTGGTCTTGGAGCTTATCCCCCAAGGATAGGCGAACTATTGGAACACAGCCATGCTTATGTGTTTTTATTTTTGTTCATGACTATTTTTACACTATCGCAGCAGAGTTATATAGTTACTGTAGTGACTGGATGACCCAGAAAACCTAAAATATTCACTGTAGGGTTCTTTACATAAAATATTTGCTGATCAGTGGGAGTGTAGACTTTCCTAGTCTCTTTTTGAAAAGTGCAAGTTGATGGTAAATGAATCTCACCTTGATTCAAATCTTTGTAGTATAAAGATGTTAACAGGTATTATTCAAAAAAGAATTCCTTTTTCAATACATTTTCTTTTTAAAAAAATTAAATGCATCATTACTATAGTCTTTCTCAGACTCTTTAATTTGTCATAGTATATTGGACTGGAAGAAGGAGCATACTATTCACCATTTCAAAAATACAGTTGATTAAGAACCTTTTTTCTATGGAACACTTTCCAGGTCTACTTTTCTTGAGAACACACATTAAGCAATATTGAATTAAGAAATATTGAGCATGGTAGGTTGGTTAGTTGTGTGTGTGTGTGTGTGTGTGTGTGTGTGTTTGTTTCAGGGTACATGGGTATAGTTGTTAAGTCATATCGATTAACAGATAAACAAAATCAAAATGTCTTAGGCCCATTTTCAGTTTAGTGAAACAATATAGGGTTACAGGTGGGCTGTCTAATGCTTGTTAGTTTTGATTTGTTGTTCAATTTGTAACTTCTGCATTTAAGAGCACTTAACAGAGGAAATGGTTTTACCATATGGAATTGTTTACCCAAAGGAATTGTTAATTTTTTTTTGGTTTCAAATTTTAGTAGACTTGACAAGTACACTGTTCTAATAATGATAATATTTTATTAATTCACCAATTCATTTGTAACTCTGCATGTTTTTATTTTTTTTAGAATTTAAACAAACAGTCCTTCGACCTTGCAAAAGTCCTATTGAAAAGGACAGTCCAGACTATTGAGGCATGCATTGCCAATGTATGTATTTCTGTCTATATTTATTATATAATTGTGTAATTTTTAATCCATTATACTAATTTATTAGAACCATTGACATACAGATTTATTTATAATATAAATTATTTAGTCTACTTAAGAGTAAGTGTGAAGGTAATACTTATATTTCAAAATGTGATCAGTGGAAGAAATGCAGCATATCTTCATAAACTTTATTGTCATTGATTTAAAATGGTACAAGATGGCCAGGTGCAGTGATGCACACCTGTAATCCCAGTGATTTGGGAGACTGAGGCAGGAGGATTGCAAGTTTCTAGACAGCCTCAGCAGTTTAGCAAAACCTTGTCTCAAAATAAAAAGTAAAAGGGGCTGGGGACATAACTCAGTATTGAAATGCCCTGGGTTTATTCCCTAGCCAAGGGGAAAAAAAAGGTACCAGATGGTTGAAATTATTTTCTGAAAACTCCTACCCTCTCTTCTGCATTTGTATTTGTATTTCTATTTGTCTTATTTCCCAGATATGCTAATCTCTTTCACCTTCTCCCTGCATGTTTACCTGAGTCTGTCTTTATTTATACATTTTCCTCTTTGTGTCTTCTAGATCATTCTTCTGAACCCCCTGTTTCTTCCTCTTGAATAGTTGTTAAATAAATGTTTTTAAAAACTTGAATCAAAGTTTGTTCTTTTTTTTTTTTTTTTTCAATTAAACTAAAAAAAAAACTTGGGAAAAGAACTATTTGTAATTCTACTACCTTAATAAAGGAATTAATTCTCTTGCACATTTGTTCATATTCATATCTATTTTAATTTATTTCTCTGTTTTGACTTTTTATTTATAATATGAGTAACTGTAAATGTTCCTTTAACTTAATATATACCCATTTCTCTATTGCCTTGTACTAAGGTTTCTTCAGTGTTTTCCTTTACAAATCATTGTGAATCTAACATTCATCTGTTGTTGAATATTTATTTTCCTCATATAAAAGACAAATGAGGGTGTAGCATTAGTATTATTTCAATTAGTAAATTAATATTTAATGGATTAAAATATTTTCAGATAGCATGAGTGTAAGTGAAAAGTATCTTTCAACCTCAAATCCTCTGTCCTCAATTTTCAGAAATAACTGTCACTTATAGGTTTCATATAAACTTCCAGAGGAAGCATTCTGTGCTCATTTATGTATGGATTTTATAAAAACTACCTTTCTCATTCTTTCCACAGTTCACATAGTAAATACAAATATCTTTTAACTCTTAATTTATGTTGCTCTTTGAAAGATATTTGGGGATTTGATGATCAAACCTAGGGCCTTGAACACACCAGTCAAGTGCTCTACCACTGAGCTACACTCCCAGCCCAAGAAGCATGTCATTTTATGATGCAGATATACATATTTATGTTATATGTATACAACTCCCTTTTTCGAATTTTAAAATACAATGCTTTCTGCTAAGTGTGCTTGGAGAGGGTGCAGTCTTTTAATTTGTGTTCCTGATGTTATATATACTTTATTTTCTCTAATACTCTTAAATTATCAACTTATTTCTGCATCATCAACTTTTCTTTCTCTCTATCCTCTGAGTTGAAATGTATTTGATTTTCTCTGGGTATTAACAACATAAATTCATCCCCCATTTTAAATATTTTTTTAATTACTAAAAAACTTGGGAAAATTAGATCAATTTCTTCAAAATAATTTTTAAATAAAAATCAGAGATTGAGATTTTAATTTTTTCTGTTACAATGAAATAACCATAAAATTTTCTATAATGAACTACACAAACTGCTTAAATTGTTTTATTTTGGTGAAAATTAAGATTCTCAGAAATGTCATCCTTATTTGAAGCACAGCCAAATTTTTCTAACATTCATGATTTAATATTATCTGGAAGTTTATTTCTTTTGCTATTTAGATGACTGTTCTATTACTATTATGTATTAGTGATTCAAACGCCTGTCCCTTCTATTGTATATGTGATAACTGATGCTGTTGTTTTTAAAAAGAAAAAAAAAAAACACATGCTCATAGAAAACATTGAATTTTTAAAATAAAATACATATTTTTGTTTTTAATATTTCCTATAGTTTTTCAATCAAGTCCTGGTGCTGGGAAGATCGTCAGTAAGTGATTTGTCAGAACATGTATTTGATCTGATTCAGGAACTTTTTGCTATAGATCCTCATTTATTATTATCTGTCATGCCGCAGCTTGAATTCAAATTGAAGGTAGGATTGACCAATTTTCAAGCCCTTTAAGCTTTTAAGAAAAAAAATGTTAATCGGAGAATTTTTCCCTTAACTGTAAAAGAATAAAATGTGAGTTCAATTTATATCCTTTCCTCTAAAGTACACAGCTTTAATCATTTAAATAAACTAGTATCTCTCTTCTGGGTAAAAGAAGACTTGATGCTACAAAATTGTAATATACATGTTTGTTAAATACATACTGATAAACATAGTGACACAAATAATAAATAGATTTGAAAAATGTTGTTATCTTTGAAATTTGTAATATACAGTATGTTGTTGTTAAATGGTATTCATTGATTAGTTATATTTTAAAACAGTGAGATTTTAAGCTGAATGCTCAAAGGGCCTCAATTATAACTTTGTAACCCTCATATGGTATAGGTCAAAGACAGAAATTTTATTAAATGGATTGGGAGTATATCTGTTTTTTTATTGTTAACTTAACAAGGAATTTCTGACTTCTCAAAATAAAAACTTGACACTTAATCCCCCATCTTAATTGAACTATAGAAGATAACACTTTAGCTGGGTGCAGTATCACACACCTGTAATCCCAGCAGCTTGGGAGGCGGAGGCAGGAAGACTGCAAGTTCAAAGCCAGCCTCAGCAATTTAGCAAGGTGCTAAGCAACTCAGTGAGACCCTGTCTCTAAATAAAATACAAAATAGGACTGGAGATGTGGCTCAGTGGTCAAGTGTCCCTGAGTTCAATCCCCGGGGAACCCCCCCCCCCCCCGCCCCAAAAAAATTTTTTTTAATTTGATCTTTAATTCAAACTATAATTAGAACCAACATTACATTTCTTTCTTTCGAGATGAGAAATTTAAGATTAAATGTTTTGCAGACTGTTAAAGCAAATAGTTTTTTTTTTTAAATGAGAAACTCTTGTTAGGAGAATGTTATCTAGAATAATAATAAATGTTATCTAGAATAAAATAGTTCTTAAGAGAAACTGTAGAAAAATGTTATCTAGAATAATAATAAATGTTATTTAGAATAAATAAGGTGTGTTTTGGTCGTCACAATCATCATCATAATCATCATCATCATTTTGGCAATGTGGGTTGAATCCAGAGTTACTCTTTCATGGAACTACATCCCCAGCCCTTTTTATTTTTTCTTTTGAGATAAGGTCTTGCCAAGTTGCTGAAGGTCTTGCTAAATTGCCTGACTGGCTTCAAACTTGCAATCCTCTTGCCTCAACCTCCTTAGTCATTGAGATTATAGGCATATGCCACTATGCCTGGCTTGGATTTTATTCAAGAGTTTATTTTAACAACATAAACACTTAGTTTCCATACTAAATTTATTTCTGAGTTGTAAGGTATTAAAATATGTTCTCCATCCCATCACATACACACATACCTATTTGTAGTGTCTGAAGATGTGAAGTCAAGCCTCTAAGCCTAAAATAAAAAACTGCTGTGATATGGTGGGAAAGGAGGGAAGCTATTTTTTCTTAGATTTCCCTTTGTGTGCTTAATGTAAACTGGAAGATTCTAAGCTGTAGTGGCTATTCATGCCCCACTTTCTAGGTTCATGTATCTAAAGCAGAGGTGCTAATAAGCTGAAGTCAGCCTGAAAATATTTTTTTGATACACTTTATTTTAAAATCTCTTATTGAGATGGATATATTTTTTAGTTTCTAACAAAGAGTGAATTTAAAAAACCAGGAGATTTTGTTTAAAAGTCCATATGCATTTTCTTTTTTAAAAAATTCAGATTTGGCTGGCACAGTTGCCAATGTCTGTAATCCCAGCTAATCAAGAACCTGAGGCAGGAGAATGGCAAATTCCAGGCTAGCCTTAGTAATTTAGCATGACCTTGTGTAAAAAATTAAAAATATATAGTTTAGTGGTACAGTGTCCCTGGATTTAACCCTCATTACCTTCCCACCATACCCCACCCTGCCCACACATATATAGAAAGTCAAGTCTGGTTCCACTAAGACTTTATCTTTTATATCACAATAGAATGGCTAGCACTAAGTAGTAGTATCTTAAACTATTTGTAAGCTTTTTAGTTTATCATGGTTCTAATTATTCCTTTAGTTTATATACCACCTCTTCTTCACTGGTACAATTTGACTTCATACCTGTTTACTCTAAAGGTAATGAATATGAAGTTTTTCATATTTTTTTATTCTGGTTTACTAACCCCATAGTAAGGGGTTAGTAGTAAGTAGTTTATCTAACACAAAGTCATTGATCTTTATATTTTTCTATATTAGGTTATTCATGCTTTTTAAAAGTTTAATACTGCATCTAAATAGTAGTAATAGAATATTTTGTTTATTGTCCTAGAACAACAAACAGATATTATTACCCATGTTCTTATTTGTTCCCTTCTGAAATCCTAGCCTGTACTTTTATTAATTTTCTCATCTGCAATGAAGAAACTGAGATTTAGATTAGCCTGTGTATTAAGTATTATTATGGTACCTCTTTTTTAGTCAACAGTATGTGCCAAGCAGATTACCTAGGAAATTTTTATGGCTGTGGTGATGCAGTTTTATCTCTGAATCTATAGACTCCTTTGGTAGTTCGCAGATCTTGGTTACAGTCCTCTGAGAACAATAAAAATATTTGAGAAAATGCTTCAAAATAAGATTCTTTGGTTTTACTCTGTATTGTGCTCTATGTATGGTCTATTTTATAGGTCCCCACAGTTCGGTTCTCATATTTGTAAAGGATACCCTGGAGTTATGCTACTTAGCAACATTGGCTATAATTCACAGGAAATTTGTCACATTTTACATTTTCATTTAAGATTTTTGTTTATGGCAGGGATTGGGAAAGGGAGATTTACATTTATTCACCAGATTTTAAAACATTTTAATATAGTCATATTTAAAGTAAAAATCAGGTATTCACAAAAAGAATGTTTTGAATCAATTGCATTGTAATTAGAAACAGTAGTAAAATTTGTTACCTTTTCAGACTAGGACTAGACAGAATAAAAACTACAGTGGCTTTATTTCTCTTTTTGAAAAGTAATTGGTAAATTGTTAATGTAGAATTTCTCATTTTGTCTCACTTATTAAAATATGTAGCTGTATTTGTAATTCAGTGCATATGTCCTATCTTCATAAGATAATAACTTTGGTTAGGTTAATAATACATCAGCTGTACATCAGAAACACAAAATGGTTTTTGCACCAAAAATATGTACTATCATTGTAATCATTCCAACTTTACTCGAGGAATATATTTTAAATTTTACAAACACAGGAGGAGCTAGTTTTCACTTAGTTATGTAATTTCAATCATTTTATAAATGTTAAATGTCACATTATTTGAAATAATTACTGATTTACTCACAAATAGAATAAAACTTACACTTATTCTAGTATTTGAAATTTAAGAGATAGGTTTAATTTTTCATTAAAAATCAAATTAATTTTAAAAAATCAAATTTTGGCAGGTGTGGTGACGCACTCCTAAATCCCAGTGGCTTAGGAGGCTGAGGCAGGAGGATCACAAATTCAAAGCCAGCCTCAGCAAAAGCAAGGTTCTAATCAATTCAATGAGACCTTGTCTCTAAATGAAATACAAATGGGGCTGAGGATGTGGCTCAGTGGTCAAGTGCCCCTGAGTTCAATCCCCAGTACAAAAAAATAATAATAATAATAATTATGCCAGTTAGTAAATTTGGCAGTACCACTTAGCATTGTTGTCACAATTAAAAGAAAATCTTTGTCAGAGAAGATCATTTTGTCATTCATTATGGCAAAGCTAGATTTAATTTTCATTTTTACATCTGTTTGATATAAATGTGTCTGCTTCACCTAGAAAACTTTTATTTCTAAGAGTTAAAATATTCTTAAGGACTAGATTATATTTTCTACTTGAACTTCTATCTTTCCCCACAGAGATTTGTTTGTTCAATATCTGGTATTGCTTTACACAAACATTGTATTTGAACTCCTAAAAAAATTAGTAGTTTTTTTTTTAGGGATTACATTTACTTTCCTAATGAATATGTGAGTTTTAAAAAGAAATTTCACACACCATATGATTTCAAAATAATTTACACTAAAATGTGATGTCAGTAATGAAACTAGAACAGATTTTTTAATTCCCTTTTTAGTACTTGGGATTGAACCTACAGTCCTCTATATCCCTAGACCTTTTTAATTTTTGAGACAGTGCTTTATTAAATTGCCAAAGCTGGCCTCGAACTTTTGATTCTCCTCTGTCAGCCTCCTAAGTCATTGGGATTACAGGCATGTACCACTAGTCCCAATTTGGAACAGAATTTCATAGCTTATATTGGTTCATTATAAGAAAATAGGAGACTCTTACCAAAAAATTACTAAATTTGGGGGTTTTTTTGTAAAATGCAAGTCACTTGACCTTTTAAATCCTCTTAAGATTGTTGCTCTTATTAAAATGAGTTTTCCTGAATTGTGATATTATTCAGCATCCTGTTCTCCAGTCAGTAGTAGATACTTGGTTAAAATATTGCAAATTAAGATCTTGGGGCTGGGATTGTGGCTCAGTCCCCTGGCATGGGCAGGACCCGGGTTCAATCCTCAGCACCACATTAAAAAAAATAAAATAAAAGCATTGTGTTGTGTCCATCTACACCTAAAAAATAAATATTAAAAAAAAGATCTTAATCTATATTGATGTTGAACCTTAAATTGAAGGACAGAATTCTTATAAAGAAAGTTTATTAGGGCTGGAATTATGTGCAGCTTGGTCCTTTACAAATTTTTTTTTTCCCTAGAGCCTTAGTATCAGAAATGGATGAAGTATCTTTACATTTTTACAATGTGTATACCAATGTAAGATTATAAATAAGCAGTGAAGGGCTGGGGCTATAGCTCAGTGGCAAAAGCGCTTTCCTAGCATGATTGAGGCACTGGGTTCAATCCTCAGCACCACATAAAAATTAACAAAATAAAGGCATTCTGTCCATCTATAACTACAAAACAAAAAATTTTTAAAAATAAGCTAAATTTGCAAATGGGAAAACATCAGATAAGATCAAAGTACCAGATGATCTCACTTGGAATAAATTTTGCATAGTAAATAAGAGCATATGATATTTTAAAATATTCAAAATTATAAGCAGAAATCTGAAGTTGTGGGCTGCAGCTGTAGCTCAGTGGTAGAGCACTTGTCTAGCATGTGTGAGTCACTGGGTTTGATCCTCAGCACCACATTTTTTTTAAAAAAAGGCATTCTGTCCATACACAACTACAAAAAAAATTTTTTTTTTTTAATGAAGTTGTATGTTTGGGGGAATATTTCATTTTTTTGTAGTTGGAACAGTAAAACTCAAGCTTCATTTATTTTCTCTTTTCCCTTTGTAGAGCAATGATGGAGAAGAACGATTAGCTGTTGTTCGACTTCTAGCTAAATTATTTGGATCTAAAGATTCTGATTTGGCCACACAGAATCGACCTCTTTGGCAATGTTTTCTTGGACGGTAAGAGAACATGAAATTCAGATTTATGTATTTTGGGGCCTATTCAGTAGGGTCCACTTGATTATAACTACACATACCAAAACTTTAATTAATGTTTGTTGGTTTCATTAGCATTATACTAAAAAGTGTCTTGGAATAGTTAGACATCATCTCAGGATGTGCTAAAAATTTGAGATTTTTAAATAAACTTTTCAGGTGAAACCACTAGTCCTGTGTGAAGAATCTGGTATTTATCTAATTGTATGATGAGTTTTCAAATAATTTGGTATAATTGTATGGCTATGAGATGAAAAATATTATTGCTCTTAAATTCTTTTTAAAGTTTCTCAAGAACATAGAATGATTAAATTTTACTTGATAAGGTTGAAAAATCTATGAAATTTATTAAATTCTTCCTCACATTTCATTTACATGATACTTTTGTTTCAAAGGTTGATTTAAAAGTAGATATTTAGTATTAGTATTTTGGGGAACATTTGAAATTCATCATTAATTCAACTGATTTTTTGAAGATGTACTCATTTAGAATAAATTTACTATAATAATCCTTATAATAATCCTATGTTCTGTGAAATCTCTGACAATGACATAATGATATCTCAGCAGTTACTTGCTCAGAACAAACCATCTTTAAGGTCTTAAAAGAAGACCTGAATATTTGAATAATTAATCTTGATCCCAGACAAGGCAACTGACTTAGAAGGTTCCAGAGGAGGTATTCCCTATCCTAGTGATTGACATCAGTATTTATTGCAAATCATTCAAGCAAAAATGCAAGAATGTATTTTTCACTTGAGGTTCTTGTAAGATCAAAATCAGCATATGGGTTTTTAAACATGATTTTATATTCACTGGTGTATCTCTCTGGTGATGTGTCAGTGATTTATAGAAACAAAGAGGTTATATTTTATCTGTTCTGTATGTTATTTAATTGTAATGTTAAGTGTTTTTATACTTTGCTTGATCAAAAATTTTTTTCTCTGACAGTTGAAAAATTATAAATCCTAAATGTAAGATTATATTAAAATACAAAGATTAGCCTGCATAAGAAAGTTGGAGGCTATAGACATTAGGACATTTATTAAATGAGTTTACTTGAATATTTTATGAACTCATTTCAAAAATTTAAAAATTACCTTTTATTTAACATCACATTATTATCCCCACCCAAACCCCCCTGTGCTGTGGATTGAACCCAGGGCCTTGCATCTGCTAAGCATGTATACTACCAATGAGCAATACCCCCATCCCAAAATCACATTATTTATCAGTAATAAATATATTTTTAAAAGTTGCCCAGTCTATTTTAAATTTGAATTGCAAAGCTTATTCTTACTATATATTATGTTGTATTTCATATTAACTGAATTCATATACTGCTGGGCATGGTGGTTGTGGTGGTAATGGGGATGGTGGTGGTGATGGTGCACATCTATAATCCCACTGCGGGTGGTCAGGCAGGAGGATCAAAAATTCAAGGCTAGCCTTAGAATTCTAGTAAGGCCCTAAGCAACTTTGCGAGACTGTGTCTCCAAATAAAAAACAAAAAGGGCTGGGGATGTAGCTCAGTGGTAAAGTGCCTCTGTGTTCAATCCCCTGTACCGAAAAAGAAAACAAAACAAAACAAAACAAAAAAAGCATTTTACCACAAGTGAGTCCCAGGCGGATGAGGAAAGATGGCTCATTTTTATCCACTCTTATTTCAGCCTCTGGATTTTAGTCTTATGTATGGTCTGCTTTCTACACCAAATTCCCCAATAGTTTCCTCTTATAAATTTTTTTTCCAAGCAAAGTTTATGTGTTCTGAATATTTATTTTTTATTTATTATGTGGCAAAATAATAATCTCTCAGAGTTTTAGATCTGTAAAATGAATAGTTTTATTAGTCAGACATATGTTTATATTTTTTTGTCATTTTGTTTTAGCATGATAAAACAAATTGTTTCAAAAACGTTTCTTTAAAATTATGTCTTTTGTCTTATATACTTTATATTCTCCCATCAGAACATATTAGCTATCATTATAATCAATGTATTTTCTAATCAGTAAATATTGTTGTTTATAAGCACTTGTGTGTTAGATATACCTTATTTGAAAATATTATTGTGCCTTAGAATTAATATTTAGCAATCTCTTTCTATATAGATTTAATGACATTCATGTTCCTGTGAGATTAGAAAGTGTGAAATTTGCCAGTCATTGTTTAATGAATCACCCAGATTTAGCAAAAGATCTCACAGGTAAGCTATCTGGTTTATTGCAAATGAAGTAATTACAGAAATAAAGTTTACATGCAGGCAAAGGTCTAACTTCAGTTTCTGAATAGATTTTTAATTCTATCATGATTTCAGGTCGCTATTTCTCATGCCCTAGGAAATGATTATATGCTTTATAAAATAAAATTACATTCAAAATCTTTGTTGTTTTGATCCTTTCGAATTTTTTAGGAAAAAAGAAATGTTTTAAGGAAATAGATTTGGGCACAAATCATTATATTTATATAATTTAAGTATAGTAACATACAATAATAAGTAGGAAAGCGGTTGTTTTCTGAATTTAACTAAAATTTGTTTCTTCACTTGAACATAGAGCTTTTAAAACTACACATTTGATTGTAGCAAATAGGTGGCGTCTATCAAAGTTCTGTTGTTTATAAAAACCAGAAGAAATGACACTTTTTACCTTGATTTACTTTGTATTATAAGTTGTTCAGGATTTGTTTGTTTGTTTATACCAGGGAGTCATTTAACAACTAAGCCACATCCCCAGCCCTTTAAAAAAATTTTTTTTTTTAGTTGTTGATGGATCTTTATCTTATTTATTTATTTATATGCGGTGCTAAGGATTGAACCCAATGCCTCACTCATGCTAGGCAAGTGCTCTACTACTGAGCCACAACCCCAGCCTCCCCCAGCCCTTTTAAATATTTTATTTAGAGACAGGTTCTCACTAAGTTGCTTGCGGCCTCACCAAGTTGCTGAGGCTGGCTTTGAACTCACAGTCTTTCTGCCTCAGCCTTCCAAGCCACTGGGATTACAGGCATGGACCACTATGCCCAGCCTATTCAGGATTTTTTTTTAAAAGATTACAAAATATTCTGGATTTTAAAGGTGTAGGTATATACCTATCAGCTAACTTGTTATAAGCATTTTTACTATTCTTCAAGTCTTTTAATTTGTAACTGCAAATCTAAACTGTATAAATCACATACTGTGTTGTAATTCAAATTTTCCACTAAAATAACCTTATTTATTAAGATGTGCTATGCAGATTTGTGATTATTACAGAGTACTGGTGTCTTAAAAATTATTTTGATTCATGCCACATATTACAGACATTGTCTTAGTATGAACAAATGCTAAAAGCATTAGTCTTTTCTGTCATTCTGAATCATGACAAATTACATAGCTCACATGGAGCTTAAGTTTTTTTTCTTATTACAGAATATTTGAAGGTTAGATCACATGATCCAGAAGAAGCTATTCGTCATGATGTCATTGTTACTATAATAACAGCAGCCAAAAGAGACCTTGCCTTAGTAAATGATCAGCTGCTTGGATTTGTAAGGGAAAGAACACTGGATAAACGGGTAAAATCTGAGGAATTTTATTCTTCCTTATTTTACTGTGTTTCATTTGTTAAATACAATTGGTATTATTTTCTATAGTAAGAATTATTATCCATAATAACAATTAAAGCTTTTCTGCTTGAAAATCAGATTAATGACAATGCTAAATAGATTTTTATTTCTTGTACATATTAATTACCTTTGAGTACATTGGATTCTAGAGTTTTTCACATCTTAGTTATGGTTTCTATTTTAGCATTTTCCTTTATAAAAGAACAGATAAATTAGGGCTGGGGTTGTGGCTCAGAGATAGAATATTTGCCTAGTATGCGTGAGGTACTGCGTTTGATCCTCAGCACCACATAAAAATAAAATAAAGGTATTTCGTCCACCTACAACTAAAAAAAAATGTTTTTTTGATAAAAGGTAAATTAAAAGTTTTATTCTATTTTTTCTCACATATGATAAGTTTATAAATAGTAACTTATCAATCTGCTTCTCATTTATTACAACCTGATATAACTTAGCTGGGTCTGTCATTGTTTGAATAAAAATACCATCATACTTACTAAGAAAGTGATATTTCCACCTGGGTTTGGTGCTGCACACTTGTAATCCCAGGAATTCAGGAGGCTGAGGAAGGAGAATGCCAAGTTCAAGGCCAGCCTCATCGGCAACTTAGCAAGATCCTGTCTCAAAAACATCTGAGATATTTTTTCCATTTGGTCTCGTTAGAAATATGAATTGATGAGGAAAAGTAATACTAAAAACAGAAATAGCAGTTGCTAAGAAATAGCACTGTCCCCCATAAGTAAGAGACTTATGCAAAGCAGGCTGATTAACATCTTTAACAACAATTACCTTGCAGTTTGCTATTTTATTTTATATAATTGATAATCAAATTTCCTGTGGAAAAGTATAGTTTAGCTATAATTTCAGGGTAGAGAAGAAGTTGGTTTTTAGAAGTCTTTATGCTTTTCTTTTTTAAATAATTATAAGAGGCTGGGCAGGGGGCTGGGGTTCTGGCTCAGTGGTAGAGCACTTGTCTGCCATGTGTGAAGCACTGGGTTCAAGTCTCAGCACCACATATAAATAAATAAGTAATAAAGGTCCATCAACAACTAAAAAAAAACCCATATAATCTTTAAAAAAAAAAATAGGCTGGGCAGGATGTCACCTGGCTATAATTGGGAGGCTGGAGAGGGAGGATTGCAAATTCGAGGCCAACCTCAGCAACTTAGTAAGGCCCTATCTCAAAACAAAAATTAAGAACTGAGGATGTATCTGTTGTATTGAACCTACACCCCAGGTTCAA
Organism: Marmota monax; assembly: GCF_021218885.2. Lineage (NCBI taxonomy): Eukaryota > Metazoa > Chordata > Mammalia > Rodentia > Sciuridae > Marmota > Marmota monax. The sequence goes on along the minus strand of NW_026691950.1, from coordinate 1,877,468 downwards.
TTCTCAGTAGAAGGAAAAAAATAAAAGTCATAAGAGGCAGATGTTTTAATGGACATTGGCCAGGCACCACGGCACTTGCCGGTCATCCCATTGATTTGGGAGATCAAGGCAAGAGGATCACAAATTCAAGGCCAATCTGTGTAAATAAGCAAGATGCAGTATCAAAATTAAAAAACAAAAAGTGTGGGTTGGGGATGTACCTCACTGGTAGAGTGCCTCTGGGTTCAATACCCATTACCAAAAAAACAAAAAAACCCCACTGTTTAGCTTGTTTAACTGTGTTAGTAATTCTAACTTGGAAGATTTCTTTTTGTCTTTAATTTAAATGACTCTACCTTGTTGTTAATTGGCATTGCCCTCTTTTCTTCCCATATGTTATTGCCACTCATGTAATATCTTCCTTCTAGAAAGATTTCACTCCTATTAATGTTTCATAGTTTCAAAAGGAGTTGAATAAATGACTCTTCTTAACTGAAACTACATTATGTGGTCATAATAATACCTATTAGACATTTAAGACCTGAATTTTGGACTAATAAGTTACATAGTAGCCATTTTAACAATTGTTTTCTCCTATATAAAAGGGGGCCAGGAATTAATCTTATATTTCATGGTACACAGTTTTTGGTTTAAGTGATATCAGAAGGCATCCATGTGAGGCATGTTGGTGCATGACTGTAATTTTAGTGACTTGGAGGCTGAGACAGGAGGCTAGCCTAGGCAACATAGTGAGACCCTATCAAAATTTTTAAAAATAAACAAGGCATCTGTTAACCTGTTGTATAGGAACGAAGTATTATTCCATCCACTAAGTTGGCAAAAAATGAAAAAAAATAACAAAAATTTTATAAGGAAGAACTGACTTAAAAAGTATTTAAATATCCCCTCACCATTTTTTTTAAAGAGAAATACATTTTTGGTTATTGTTTTTTCTTAGATCTTGGCATAGTCTTCATGTTAGGTTTTTTGGTGCTGAGATCAAACCCAGGGCCTCACACATACTAGGCAAATGCTGTACCACTGAGCTCCACTACCAGCACTCATGTTAGGTTTTTAACCGTCTCTCTTCTTTCTTCTTTTTCCTGTCCGCCTTCCTCTTAACACCATCCTTTCCTTCTCCAGTAACCCTTTCATACCAGCCTCTAGAAATCCCCGGAGTCTTTTCACTAACTAGGACATGCTATGTATGTAAATCATTTGTCTACAAAGTAAGACAAGATGATGATAAAGAATAAGATGATCACTGAAGTTCTTTCCAACGTTGTAGTCTCAGTATCCTTTTATTAAAATATATATTTTTAGTTGTAGATGGACACGATACCTTTTATTTTTATGTGATGCTGAGGATCAAACTCATTGCCTCACACATGTGACGCAAGTGCTCCACCACTGAGTTACAGCCCCAACCCTAGACTCAGTATTCTTGATACTGAATGAACTTTGTTCTTTTTATTCTGGGTTAACATCAGAAAGCATATAATTAAGAACTAAAATATTTTAAGTTTTTATTTGTAGAATGAAATATTTCCTTTGTCTTTTACATTTAAAATTGGACATATATATTTTTTTCTTTAATTTAGAGAATCAAATGATGTATTTAGTAGGATTTACTGTTGCTTTGCTCTGTATGGAAATAAAAAATTGGTAGATCATTCAGCGGTATCTCCACTAGAAAATTTCTAAAGTAGTTTTGTTTCTAAATAGGAACACATTCAAAATGCTTAGTAAAGTCTGTGTAAAAGAAATATTATGTTCACACACACACACACACACACACACTCACTCACTCACTCTCTCTTAAGCTGACTGCAACCTAGTAAAGCCATAGCAGTTTTTGCAGGTTAATATAAAATTTTGTTATTTTCCTCATCTAATAAATGTTATACTTTCTAGTGGCGAGTAAGAAAAGAAGCTATGATGGGTCTGGCTCAGCTTTATAAGAAATACTGTCTTCATGGTGAAGCAGGAAAGGAAGCGGCAGAGAAAGTCAGCTGGATAAAGGACAAACTTTTACATATTTATTATCAGAACAGCATTGATGACAAGTGAGTCTACTATGTTGATCGAATGATTGAATGTAAAACTGCTTTTCATTTTTAAATGTCTTAATCTAACTTTAAATACTTTATTTCTAAATTTAGAAATAACTTTCTATGAATTCTTACATACTATGTTTAAATAAGTTTGTAAGGTAGCATAGTAATAGTAAACTAGGCAAAGATTTTGTAGTCAACCAGACCAGAGACAGCTGTTTGCTGTGGCCCTTATGATTTTACTTCTGTGCATATCAGTTTAACATAAAAAGGAGAAATTTTCTTAATGCACTTTTTACAGGATTGTCATGTGGATTAAATAAAATAATAAATGTAAAGCACAATGGTCCTTTCTTTGCCTGCAGTATTGTTTGATAATTCATAATTATTAGTTTTCCTTTTTGCAACACTGTCATTACCAATAGAGGCATTATTACATTCTTTTGATTTTCTCAATGCTACTTCAAATTTTATAATGGATTGGGTTAATGATACTTGGTTTTTGTAAAATACTTTGCAGTGTTTTATTGAATTAGAGTGATTACTTGGGTATCACAGGTAATGTATTTAATTGGTCAATGAAGAGCTCTTTGTTTTCTTATTCCAGTAGTACTGAATAATAGATATAAGTTTTGCAAGAAGGATATTCCAGTATTGATAAAGAATTTAGAATATGGAGAGAAGAAAAATCAATATACATATTTTCAGGAAGTATTAGAAAGGAGATCCTCTTGTTTTCTCTCTGTGACAACATGGGAAAGGAACTGAACTGTAATCAGAGGAAATTAATGAGTTTCTTGACAATTAGAATCATAGCTTTATATGTAGTGTTAACTAATTTGTTAGTTTTGGACTGTTGAAGAATAGGTGGTACAGCCTGCCCAGTGTTTAGGAATAACATTTTACTATCCTAGAATAAATGTTTCATAAGGACACATTATAACTTGAAGCCACAAGCAGTAACTGCCTCTAAATTTAAAAATAACTGTAGAACATCTTCCATTGGAAAAACCGATTATATCCTGATGTTTCCCATCGTATGTGAATACACTATTGGTTTGGTATCTTTCTTCAAAATGGTAAAAATGACTATTATCACTTTAAAAATAAAATAATTGTGCGTTTTGGGTCTTGTTTCACAGACTATTGGTAGAGAAAATTTTTGCTCAGTATCTTGTGCCCCACAATCTGGAAACAGAAGAGAGAATGAAATGCTTATATTATTTATATGCTAGTTTGGATCCAAATGCTGTAAAGTAAGTTATTTTTCAAATGACTAAATTATTTTTGAAAATTTTATAAAATTACTTCATCTTATCTAATTATTGTTGTTGTCATCTTATCTAATTGTTATAATTCAAGAAACTCAGGCAAATATTTATAGAGAAAAATATTATTTAAATTCAGATCAGTCAACAGCAAAGCTATTCCTATATTCATAGTGTTTTTTTTGTTGTTGTTGTTTTTTTTCTTATCAATGGACCTTTACTTAACTAATTTATGTATATATAGTGCTGAGAATTGAACCCAGTGCCTTACACATGCTAGGCGAGTGCTCTACCACTGAGCCATGACCCCAGCCCCCTCACAGTGTATTTGACAACTGGGTCGTAATATGTTCTCAGACATTCAACAAAGTCCCCATGTCAGAATACCTGGTGGGTATCTAAATTATACTATTCTCCTTTATCCTTTCATACTAAGTACTAAACTAATAAATGAGTAGGGTTTTTTTTGTTTTGTTTTTGTTTTTTTTAGAGCATATCTTCATCACCTCTACATAAGATGTGCATTTAATTATCTAATGAATATTTTAAGACAGAAAGGAAGCACTATTAATAATTTTGCTTGGAGCCGGGTGTGGTGGTAGTGCACACCTATAGTCCCAGTGACTAGGAGACTGAGGCAGGAGGATCGCCAGCTCAAAGCCAGCCTGGGCAACTTGGGCCCTGTCTCAAATAAAAAATAAAAAGGATGAACTGAGGATGTAGTTCAGTACCCCGGGTTCAATACCAATACCACCAAAAAAAAGTCAATTAAAATGCACACAAAATAATTGAGTCCTGTATTAAGAATTTTGAGACTTTTGATTTAGGATTTCAGCTGTATTTTATATATATATATATATATATATATATGTATGTATGTATATGTATATGTATTTGTGTGTGTAAATAAGCTGTATATAATTGTATAATTACATATATAGGTATAAACTTTAATTTGCATACAGAATGTTGTAACATCCCTTTACTCAGAACCATCATTTTTGACCATATACACGTTTTCTATCTCTATATATACATTTTACACGTTTTCTATCTCTATATATACATTTTCTTCCCAAACATTTGAGAATAATTTGCAGATGTGGATCCCTTTAGATATAAATACTTTAGTGTTGACTCATTATAAACAAAGATATTTTCTTATAGAACCTTAACAGTGTCTAATCCACTATATGTGTTCGAATTTTCCTCAGTTGTTCATATAATGTGCAGGTTTGTCTCATCTGGGATTAAATATCACATATGGAATCGTTACTCAATCTCTTTTTATGACTGTTTTTTGGAAGAGTTATCATAGACCAATTATTTTGTATAACATAGTCTCCATTTGGATTATTTTGCTGTTTAGTCTCCATTTGGATTATTTTGATGTTTTCTCACTATTAGATTATAATCATCCATTTTTAGCAAAAATTCCTTGAAGGTAATATATATCACATCAGGAGGCATTAGCCATAATTCTTTGACAGCTTTATTAATGCCACTCCTGATAGTAAAATGCTTGCCTAAGGGTTTAAATGTGTGTGTTTTGTGGTACTGGGGATTATACCCAAGGGTGCTCTACCACACTGAACTACATCCATAGCCCTTTTATTTTTATTTTAAGACAGGGTATCGGGCTGGGGATGTGGCTCAAGCCGGTAGCGCGCTCGCCTGGCATGCGCGCGGCCCGGGTTCGATCCTCAGCACCACATACAAAGATGTTGTGTCTGCCAAAAACTAAAAAATAAACATTAAAAAAAAATTAAAAAAAAAAAAAAAAAAAGACAGGGTATCACTAATTTGCCAAGACTGGCATCTCGAGATTGAAGTCTCCTGCAATAATCTCCCAAGTAGCTAGGATTACACGTAACTTGGCCTAAGGTTTGATATCCCTTTGTATTTCTAAATATCTGGCCAGGGCACTCAGAAGGATTTCTTAGAGATACTCTGGACACCTGGAAGTATAGAGGGCATTTGTAAGAGAGGAAAGTCTGTAATCATGGAGAGAAATGAGTATCGGGGCTGTATATAATTGTATAATTACATATATAGGTATAAACTTTAATTTATATAGCTCATGTGAGGCACTGGGCTTATCCTCGGTACCACATAAAAATAAATAATAAATAAAGCTTTTGTGTCCACCTACAACTAAAAACAATATTTTTAATAAATAAACAAACAAATAAATGGTTGGTATCCCTTCATATAGATTCCTTAGCCTGGCATTCAAAAGACCTTTTTCATCTGCTTCCTATCTATGGTTAGCTACAGCTATTTATGCTCCCCACTACACTCTGTAGTCCAAGCACATAAATGTTCTTCAGTTTTCTTTTTCTTATTTATTTATTTATTTATTTATTGGTTGTTCAAAACATTACAAAGCTCTTGACATATCATATTTCATACATTTGGTTCAAGTGGGTTATGAACTCCCATTTTTACCCCATATACAGATTGCAGAATCAGATCGGTTACACATCCACGTTTTTACATATTGCCATACTAGTGACTGTTGTATTCTGCTACCTTTCCTATCCTCTACTATCCCCCCTCCCTTCCCCATAAATGTTCTTCAGTTTTCTATGTGTGCCATACACCTAGACACTTTATCACTCCTTCAGCCAGAATACTCTGGCTATCTCTGAGCCTCTTTATTTAACTGCAAAATTCTTCTTTTCTCAGATATTTCTTCTCAGTGGTAGAGAGTTTGCCTAGTATGGATAAAGCCTTAGGTTCCATCCCCAGGACCATAAAAAATAAAATCAAAATAATAAGTTCCTCTTATGAGGAGCTTTCTAGTTACCATTTATATTATATAGTCATAAATCCTAGTAAATAAATATTTGCTTAAAATTTTGTGTAGATGTAGAAAAATAGTGTATATATTCCATGTAACAGAAAATTAAGTTGAATAATTTGTAGTAATGTTAAGTAATATTTTTTTTTTATATTTATAACTTTATTTACAGAGCTCTCAATGAAATGTGGAAATGTCAGAACATGCTTCGGAGTCATGTACGCGAACTATTGGATTTGCACAAGCAGCCTACAGTAAGTTCATGATTTATTTAAATTTATAGGCTATTGTCATGATTAAATGTTACATAGTACTATTCAAAAGTCATATATTTTCTTGTTCCTTCAATGTAAAATCAATATTAAGTATCAATCCTATAATACCAGTGTCAAAATAACAAATTCTACTCAAAGTTTTTTGGAAGGCAGGTAGAAAAAAGCTTGAATGTTCTTGATGGACTTTTAACTATGTTTTGCTAGAATAATACATTTTATTCTTTTTTAAATATTTGTTTTTGGTTGTAGTTGGACACAATACCTTAATTTTATCTATTTTTATGTGGTACTGAGGATCGAACCCAGGGCCTCATGATGAGCACTCTACTGCTGAGCTACAACCTCAACCCCAACCCCTAGAACAGTATTCTTAACCCTGGGAACTGTAGACAGATTTCTCAAGGATCCAGGGATGTTAGAGGAGGGGCTTGTCAAAACTTTTTTGTAAATAACTAGAAGTAAAAACTTAATTCAACTCTTCCTTGGTGTAGGACAAAAGCAGTTATAGGCACTCATAAATTAATGGACATGGCTATATCAAGAGTTCCAACAAATGTCACTCTTGGGGATCAACTTGGGGGATACCAACTTCTTTTCCAAATTATTCCAATTTAATATAAATTATTATTATTAATTAATTCCTTGTGTTGTAATTGTGAAGGAAATACTTTTTGAAGGGGAGGTTATTCTAAGTTTTTAAGAGATGGTGGTTTTGGGAGGCTGAGTCAAGAGACGATTGTAAATTTGAAGCCATCTGGGCAACTTAGCAAGACCCTATTTCAAAATAAACAATAAAAGGAACTGAGGATGTAGTTCCATGATAGAGTGATTGCGTAGTATGTGTGAGACTCTGGGTCCAATAGCCTAGCACTGCCAAACAATAGAGCCCAGACTGGCCCCAAACACCCGGGCTCAGATGATCCTCCTTCTTGAGTAGCTGGGAATCCATGTGTATACTATCATGGTTATATATCATGGTTACTTTTTAGATATTTTTGAAGAACTTCCTACTAACATCTTCTTTCCTTCTGTTTGTCTTAACAGTTTGTTGCCTCTTAATAGTTATTTGCTGTTAACTTAGTGTGTAGATTGGTAAACCATTTTCAGTGGGTAGATAATGATGAAGTTTTTTAAAACTATGAAGCATGTACAATAATGATTATTGTATTTTCTTACAAAAATTAGCATGTGTGACTGGTTGTTCTTTCTTTTCTATTTTAAATTTCAGTCAGAGGCTAACTGTTCTGCCATGTTTGGAAAACTGATGACCATAGCAAGTGAGTATGTTTATTCACCCAGTAAATATATACTATATATCAAAACAGACAATTAGTTCACCCCATAAACTATCAACTTAATGCTAAGAAAAATAGTTCTTAATTTAATTATTTCTAAGAACCAGTTTGTCCAGTATTCCTTTGATGACTCATCAATATTTTTATGACAGTTGCTTTTAGTTTAGTAGTTTTTCTTTCCTAATATTAGTTCCCTCTTAATTTTATAGAGAATTTGCCTGATCCTGGGAAAGCACAAGATTTTGTGAAGAAATTTAACCAGGTTCTTGGTGATGATGAGAAACTACGGTCTCAGTTGGAGTTATTAATCAGCCCAACCTGTTCATGCAAACAAGCAGACGTTTGTGTGGTTAGTAAATTATACTTTTACATTTGTTCTCCCAGCTTACTTGTAGAAGTCTGTATTTCATTAAAGCCTTTTGGTGTTTAATGTTTTGTATGAATTTAACAGTAGTGTGAGCCCTGAATTATTGAGAAGTATTTCTGTGGTCAACTTAGTTCTCGTTATTTACCACTCATTCTCTAGCTACATTCCAGGAAAAAATTAGTGATCTAAGCCAGAGAGGTTTTTCCTAGGAATTGAGTAAGATAAAGTATTTTGTATTTAGTAGATATTCATTGAATAAATGATAAGAATGATCTAAATGCTTTGTGTGCATGCATTTTCTTCTCCTGTGTGTTAGCATGGAAATAACCCCTGTAATAAATCAGCAATATCAATGTTGTCATATATGTGATTTCATTTATAGATAAGATAAATTCCTATGTAGACTTTTGTCCTCATTCTATTCTTGGACTCCTTATTTTATAGAAAACCAGCATCATTGAAAATATCAGGAAAGAAACCTTCATCCGTTCATTTACTCAGCATTTTATGAGACAGAGTCCTAGTTTGAATTTCAGCTATACCATTTACTACCAATATGACCTTTAGTAAGTTATTCAATATTTTTGAGCCTCATTTTCCTCATCTATCTATATATATACATATATAGGGTCCTGGATTTAAATAAGTGGTAGTTCTTATGATATTACACATATATGACAAACACTATGCTTGTGACCAGACTTAAAAAGATGAATAAGACAAAGGTAATTATTTAGTTATTTATGTCTGTGTTCTAAAAAGGATTAGATTTGATATAATTATTTAAATATGTGATAAAGGATAAGGATTATAATAGATACATATACAAAGTGGTTTGGGAGCATAGAACAGAATATTTTATAATAAAATATCTTTTATTCAGTCAGAGATTTAAACAGATCAGTGTTTAGGAGGACATTGAAGGAGCCAGTTTAGGGAAATGTGCTCTTCTGTTGTGCCTAGTAATGTGGATGTCCAAGTGTCCAGACTACTTAAACCTTTGCACTTCTGAGATAGATGATTTGGAAACAACTATTAGAGGTTTCATTTACCCCGTTGGCATCTTGAATTCCAGTTTCAGAGCATTGTGTCCTGGGGAGGAGGGGGGAATCTGAGTAATTGAATCATTGAGCAAAAACAGCTTGAAGATACCTCAGAGATATTTGGTTTGATCACTCGATTTTTCAAAGAAAAACATTGAATTTAAAGAAAAGGAAATTTGGCTGGGTGCGGTGGTGCACGCTTATAATCCCAAAGGCTCGGGAGGCTGAGGCAGGAGATCAAGAGTTCAAAGCCAGCCTCAGCAAAAAGCAAGGCATGAAGTAACTAAGTGAGACCCTGTCTCTAAATAAAATACAAAAAAGGACTGGGGATGTGGCTTAGTGGTCAAGTGTCCCTGAGTTAAATCCCTGGTACCAAAAAAAAAGGAAATTTAAGACCACAAGCACCAAGAGTTTCCAAATTAAAAACTGTATGCAGGGCTGGGGATGTGGCTCAAGCGGTAGCGCACTCGCCTGGCATGCGTGCAGCCCGGGTTCGATCCTCAGCACCACATACAAACAAAGATATTGTGTCTGCCGAGAACTAAAAAATAAATAAATATTAAAAAATTTAAAAAAAAAACTGTATGCAAAGCATACATAAACCACAATACCTGAGTATGAATGTAAACAATGAGTAACTGTACAGTGCAGCCAATAAGTGCTCCTGATTTTAGGAATTAGGAAGATGAAGATGGAGATGAAGATAAAGTATAGTAATGATTCCTTCTTTTCTAGGTATTATATTAGCATTGTGTAACTTGAGTGTATTCGTTAATTTATCTATTTGCTTTCATTTGAAAAGAACACCTTTTAAAAACTCAAGAAAACAACCATTGTTAGAAAAAGTTCTTGCCATTTTCCAGAATATCTTATCATTTTGTCCTTTTTCTCATGGGTACTGTGTATTAGTTACATATTTTCTCTGACGTCCTTGAATCATTTCATTCTGACATAGAAGAATGGAATAAAGGAAAAAATTAAGTATAAAATTTGTTTTCTGTCATTCTGTATAGCTTTGTTTCCATCTTTTAAGAGTTTTTCCAAAAAATAATCATGTTTTATGTCACAGAGATGAATAATACTCAGTAACAGTAGGAATAGATATCTAATAATTTCCTCCCCTTTGTCTTAGTAACATACTTGAAAAAGTTTTAGAGAATACTTTGTAAGGACTATCAGCAGAGACATACTATGGATTAAAACTTATGTGCATGTATGTGGAGAGTATAAGAGGGTATGCAGTGAATGGCATTACATTTCTTTTGGGTTTTGTGTTTCCACACTTTGGTTTTACAGAAGGATAACATATTTGCTACCACTTCAACTGTGCTTGCTATTTGATACTTCATGGCCTTACTATAATGGCAGATCCCAAATTTTAAGATTTTTTAGGAAGCTTATTTAACATATAATGAGACAGTCCTAAATTTGAATTTCACCTATAGCACTTACTACTAGTGTGAACATTAATAAGTCACTCAGCGGGGGCTGGGATTGCGGCTCAGTGGTAGAGCACTCGCCTAGCATGTGTGAGGCCCTTGGTTCGATCCTTAGCACCACAAAAAGATAAATAAAGATATTGTGTCCATCTACAACCAAAAAATATTTTTTAAAAAAAGTCATTCAGAGGCTGGGGATGTGGCTCAAGTGGTAGCGCACTCGCCTAGCATGCGTGAGGCACTGGGTTCGATTCTCAGCACCACATAAAAATAAAATAAAGATATTGTGTCCACCTAACACTAAAAAATAACCTTTTTTTTTTGAAAAGTCAGCATTTCAGAGCCTCATTTTCTTCATCTATAAATATTACCAACTTCTTGGGATTTTAAAAAGAATAATGTAAAAATGAAATTTTATATATGGCCTAATACAAGGCCCCCTTCACTGCCTATAGATTTAAAGTTCTTATGGTATTACACATAGATGACAAGCAGTAGGGACCCATAAAACAGGTATGAAATGGGATCATGAATCTATCTTTTAACAAAGTCTCAATGTCATTCTGTTGTGTGGTTTTTGAACCACATTTAAGAAACCCCTTCCCTACAGAGTTATCTAGATATACATTATATCTTCAGAAATCCAAATATTCTTTGTCCCTTTCTCCCTGGATCAAGCTTACATTTTGTTTATGATTTGTTTGGATATCAGACCCAGGGCCTTGCACCTGCTATCTAAGCACTTTACCATTGCACCACACCCCCAGACCCAAGCTTACACTGTAATCACTGCATGGTTTAGTAATTTGTATCATATATGACCTATCATCCAGCTTATACTTTAGGTAACAGACACAGATGAGTTGATTTCAATAGCAAATACAGTATGGTAAGTGTTCTGATAGAATCATGTGCTTTGATAACACGAAAGAGCATCACTCATCTCAGGAATGTGTGGAATTAGGGAATGGCTTGTTCTATAAGTGACTCCTGAATTGATTTTTAAAGGATAAGTTGGAGTTAGACCACTGTGTCAGCATTTCTGGCTTGGGTGACTGGCTATCAAAGCAGATGCTATAGGAATAGAAGATAACCATGTGTGGTATTTGAGCAGTTGTGCTTACAAGTCCGAGATTCAGGCCAGGTCAATATTTATTAGCACAGTTATATCTCCTGGAAGAGGTAGGAAAAAATATGAAGGAAAGGGGAGAGAGATGCTGACTTATATTTTAGTAACACTCATAGGATGCTTTAATTTTTTATTTAATGACAATGATGCAGATCCACTTTTACATGGAAGTTAAAGCTTTGGAAATTGTTTCTTATGATAAATTATTATATTCTTACCTAACTTACTGATTCTAACTGCAAAAAATACTTGATACTTGATAATATTAAATCTTTTTAGGAATTATTTTGATTGGCTATGAAAACACAAAAGGGATATAGGAGGGATTACTGTGCATAAGAAAGAATACTTCTAAGAAGCTAATACTTTTTTATTGTCAAAATAAGAAAAAAATGTACAAAAAGGAAAGGTAGATGGATACATCATTTTAATAACTCTTATTTTTATAATAATAGGGTTTATAAATTATAACCTTATTGATTATAGGTTATTTCTTCAATATTCCTTAAGAATATTAAGCACTTTGTAAATAATAAGCATTAGTAGTATTAATGTGCACTGGCAGTGTAATAGCCTCTTTGAAATTAAAAGCTCCAATTGCTTTTACTTGTGAACTTCCTCATGCTGAGAATGGAAACTGAGAAGCAACTGGCCCTGGTAGGCACCAAGGTAACAGAAACTGTGACATATTGCTGAATAGCACAGCCTAGCTAAATCCACATGTGTATATTTTCTATCTTTTGTCCCATATTCCCTCTCCTCTCATAAAACCATCCTTGAGCCCCTCAGAGATGGAGATTTGAGACAGAAAGGTCTCAATCTTCCTCAGTCCCAGCTTTGGGTAAACCTGTTTTCTATCACCAGCCTTTGTATCCTGAGCTTTAGTAAAGTGACAAAGCAGTAGGACTTTTGTTCCTGGTAAACTGTAGCACAGATGTGATAAAAAATTTCTTAAAAAATTGTCAGAGATTCAGAAAAAAACAATTGTTTTTTAAAAACTCATTCTGCCAACAGATTCCTAACAGGATTGCATATGGTTACTTTTGGTTAAAGCTTTCTCAACTACTATTCAATTAGAAAAATTTCTTGTTGGTCTTATGTGTTTTTGTTTATTAGAGGTATATATAGGCTTCTAAATTTTTTTCTTAAAAGTGTAAGGAAAAAAGATAAACTTTATTGCTGCCACAAACTAACTTGATTTGATGTTTAACCCCAATATCACATAGATTATCACGTTTATATTCTAAAACAACTGCTGTGTTTATTTACCTAAGTATTACCTACATAAATTATTGTTATGACCAGTCACCTAAATGTAAAACCATTAAAAAGGAATATAAAAATGTAAGTGTTATCTCTTTGTGAGCTGTGTGGAATGGCATGTCTATAACCTTAGCCACCCATGCAGGCTGAGTCAGGAAAATTGTGAATTCGCACCAAACCAGGCAACATAACCAAACCCTGAAATGGGAAAAAGGAAAAAAAAAACAAAACTGTCTAGTATTATTGCTTATATACATTGGTTTATTTTATGTAGCTCTATTACTGTATTCAAATGTGTGACCCTTTTCTCCTTGACACTTATTTCTTTGTTCTGTGCATAGTAACTATTATGACTAATTAGTTATTAGTCATAACTAAACTATATATTTTATTTTTCCATTTTTTAGTAAGCTATTTCAAAGCATTGATAGTATAGTCTGCCTAGCAATTTTCCACTAGTCACATTTGTTGTTAGGCAGTCTCCGAAATATTAAAGCAACTAAATTTTACACTAGAAGGATTTGGGAATACCTCACCAAATAACACTAATTTTAAAAGATTATAAAGTATTAAATCTCAGATTTTAAATGGGACTTAGCACAATGTAACAACTAAGCATGAATAAAATATTTTATTTTCTCAAATGCTCACATTTTGCCTGGTTAATTGCAGCATGCTAAAATAAATTGGGCAAATTCTAATGATTTTTAGTGATTTTCTTCAGAATCTTAATTCTTGGGACTTACACTCAAATAACTGATCTGGCTGGTGTTCAAATTAATGTAATTTGTATAAATATGTCAATTTATGTCATTAAAATTAAAGTCGACAATAGAAATTTTTTCTTAATCTTGTCCTCCAATATAAAGATATCACTAAAAATATCATTTTTATGCAAAAAGGTTATAAATAGAGCAATTACTATTTATTACTGCTTTATAGTTCTAAAAACACCTGAATGTACAGTATTTAGCTCAGCTTGTTTGTGTGTGCCTATAATCCTAGCCACTGGGGAGACTGAGGCAGGAGGATTATGAGTTCAAGTTCAAGGCCATCATTGACAACACAGCAAAAACCCATCTCAAAAAAAAAAAGGTGTTATCCTGTCAGCTAAAATACATATTTACTTATCAGAATTATTTGATTAGGGGCTGGGGTTGTAACTCAGTGGTAGAGCACTTGCCGATCACATGTAAGGCACTAAGTTTGATCCATAAAAAATAAATAAAAGGTATCATCCATTTACAACTAAAATTTAAACAAAAATAAATTTTAAAGAATTATTTGATCAGAAGCCTTGTTGTTAACATTCATTTATTTCTCCAGTGCCCAGTACATTATAAATTTTGTCTTGTCTTTGAGAGAGTCAGTCTCTATAATTAAGTCCATCTTCTTTAGAAACTTCCAACAAGAATATCTTTCTTTGTAGTCACTATTTGATATAATGCCACCATCTTTAAGCTTAAATTGAGTTAATTTTATACTTGGTTACATCACATAGCTTGCAGTAATTCTGTGTTCCAGTTATAACAAATTAAAATTGTAGAGCTGGGGTTATAGCTCAGTGGTAGAGCACTTGCCTAGTACGTTTGAGTCACTGGGTTCAATTCTCAGCACTACATATAAATAAATAAAGTCCACTGACAATTTAAAAATATTTTTTAAAAAATTGTAGAGGAGTGCATTATTCTCATTCCTCAACTGTGTACTTCCTAATCTAAATAACTTTACAAAATATTTATTCACTTGTGAACATACTCCCAATCATACCTTTCTTACCATGTTTTTGTTTTTTGGTTTTTTTTAACTAGATCTCCCTATGTTGTCCAGGTGGGCCTCAAATGATTCAGCTCAAGGAATGCTCCTGCCTCAGACTCCCAAGTAACTGGGACTATAGTCATGTACCACTGTGAGCAGTTGAATATCCCCCTTTTTAAAAGGAAGAAATTAACTTAAAGAAAACAAAGTATTCCATCAAATTATGAAATAATAAAAACCAATTAAACATACCAATGAAGATCTCAAAATTCAAGAGGCTAATGCAGGAAGATCTCAAGTTTGAGGCCAGTCTCAGCAACTTAGTGAGATCCTGACTAAAAATATCAAGGGCTGGGAATGTTAGCTCAGTGCTAGAACCCCCTTGGTTCAGTCCCCAGTAACCCCCACCAAAAAAAAAAAAAAAGTTGTGTACTAAATTTCTTAGTCTAAAACAAAAAATTTTTTCACTCCTACTAGTTTTGGATTAAAAAAAATTTTTTTATACTTAGTCATTTTTATTTTCAAACACATCAAAGTGAGTCATACTTATGTTAAAACTCTTTCCTTTCTTTAGAGAGAAATAGCTCGGAAACTTGCAAATCCTAAGCAGCCAACAAATCCTTTTCTAGAGATGGTCAAATTTCTTTTGGAAAGAATTGCACCTGTGCACATTGATTCAGAAGCCATAAGGTAAGCTAGAAAACATGCAATAAAAATAGATTATAATCCTAAACTACAGTGTTCTAAGTTTAAATTCTGGGCCCCTACAGAGACTTAAAAAAAATGTTCCTTTTTTACTTTGTTTTAATGGTAGGGGCATAAAACATTTAGGTTGTAGAAAGGCCTACTCATTTAATTATCTTTGACTTTATTTATAAGAATTCTTGGGACTGGGGTTGTGGCTCTGGTAGAGTACTCGCCTAGCATGTGTGAGGCACTGGGTTCGATCCTCAGCACCACATAAAAATGAAATAAAGATATTGTATGTCCACCTACAACTAAAAAATATATTAAAAAAGAATTCTTGTGTTTATTTTTAGTCTATGTACTCATATGTACTCATTAAAGAAAACCAAGAACACAAGAAAATTTTTGATTTGTATGGCTATCAACCAATTTCTGAGTTTTCTTAAACATTTTATTGGCGACACAATGCTCTATGTAGTGTATAATTTATTATTGTTCACTTGATATGTGAGAACAATATGGCATATTAAAAGAGGACAGAGTTGACATTAAACACATTTGGTTTCAAAATACAAGTCCAAGGCCAGAAATGTAGCTCAGTGGTAGTGTGCTTGCCTAGTTTGTATGATGTCCTGGGTTCTATCCCTGGCACTGTAAAAATACAAAAACATAAGTGAACTTTGTGACTCTGGGAAAAGTCCTCTAATTAGCAGAGTTTTCACTAATAATATGCATATAAAATCTTGTTGGATGATTATAAGAAATAAAGATAAAAGAAAACAGCCTGTATTCTTTGATTGCCATTCTGACAGGAGTGAAATGAAAACTTAGAGTAGTTTTGATTTGCATTTCTTTAGTTACAAGAGGTGTTGAACAATTTTTTATATATTAGTTGATCAGTTGTATTTCTTCTGTGAATTGTCTGTTCTATTCGTTAACCCAATCTGTAGGCTCTCTCCTCAGGTTATTAATTGTTTCCTTTGCTGAGAAGAAGCTTTTAAATTTGAGTCCATCCCATTTATTGATTCTTGATTTTACTTCTTGCACTTTAGGAGTCTTGTTAAGGAAGTCAGATCCTAGGCCGACATGGTAAAGATTTGAGCCTATTTTTTTTTCCATTAGGCACAGGGTCTCTGTTCTAGTGCCTAAGTCTTTGATCCACTTTGAATTGATTTTTGTGCAGGGTGAGAAATAGAGGTTTAATTTCATTTTGTTACATATGGATTTCCAATTTTCCCAGCACCATTTTTTGAATAGGCTATCTTTTCTCCAGTGAATGTTTTTGGTGTCTTTGTCTAGTAAGAGATAACTTTATTTTTGTGGGTTTGTCTCTGTTTTCTATTCTGTACCATTGGTCTGTGTGTCTGTTTCAGTGCCAATACCATGCTGTTTTTGTTACTATGGCTCTGTAGTATAATTTAAAGTCTGGTATTGTGATGCTTCCTGCTTCACTCATTTTGCTAAGGATTGCTTTGGCTATTCTGGATCTCTTATTTTTCCAAATGAATTTAATGATTGCTTTTTCTTTTTCTATGAAGAATGACATTGAGATTTTAATAGGAATTGTGTTAAATCTGTATAATGCTTTTGGTAATATGGACATTTTGGCAATACCAATTCTGCCTATCCAGGAGTGTGGAAGATCTTTCATTTTCTGAGATTTTCTTCCATTTATTTCTATAGGTTCTGTACTTTTCATTGTAGTAGTCTTTACCTCTTTTGTTAGATTGGTTCCCAGGTTTTTGTTTGTTGTTTGTTGTTTTTGTTTTTGTTTTTGAGGCTATTGTGAATGAAATCGTTTTCCTAATTTCTCTTTTGTCTAATTGTTCTGGCTAGAGTTTCAAGGAAGATGTTGAATAGAAGTGGTAAAAGAGGATGTCCTTGTCTTGACCAGTTTTTAGTGGGAATGCTTTCAATTTTTCTCTATTTAGAATGATGCTAACCTTAGGGTTAGCATAGATAGTTTTTACAATGTTGAGGTATGTTCCTACTATCCCTAGTTTTTCCAGTGTTTGAACATGAAGGTGTACTGTATTTTGTCATATGCTTTTTCTGCATTTATTGAGATGATCATATGATTCTGTTTTTAAGTCTATTATTATGATGAATTATGCTTATTGATGTCCATATGTTGAACCAACCCTGCATCCCTGGGATGAATCCCACTTGATTGTGGTGTACTATCTTTTTAATATGTTTTTGTATGCAATTTGCCAGAATTTTACTGAGAATTTTTGCATCTATTGTTCATCAGGGATATTGTTCTGAAGTTTTCTTTCCTTCATGTGTCTGTCTGGTTTTGGTATTAGGGTGATATTAGCCTTATAGAATGAGTTTGGATGGATTCCTTCCTTTTCTATTTCATGGAATACTTTGAGAAGTATTGGTATTAATTCTTCTTTGAAAGTCTTGTAGAACTTTGCTGAGAATTCATCTGGTTTTTTTCTTGGTTGGTAGGCTTTTGAAGTGATGGGAGGGGCTGGGGGAGGGGATATGGGGATAGGAAAGATAGTAGAATGAAACAGACATTATTACAGTATGTATATATGTGACTACATGACCAATATGATTCTGCAGTGTGTGCATTCAGAAAAATGAGAAATTATATCCCATCTATGTAAGGTATGTCAAAGTGCATAAATGCATTCTACTGTCAGATATGACTAATTAAAACAAGTAAAAAATTTTAAAAAAAAAGAGAACAGTCTGGTATCATAACACTGACAGCTATTTTTTCTTTATTAAGTATTCCCATCATTTTGACGTTTTAGTTTATTCTGATAATTCTTTTTGGAAATGTCTATGTGAATGCCTCTTTATTTTATTTTATTTTTTTCCACTAATCATTTTTTCCAATAGACAAGATATGTGTCTCCTTTCGATATTGGGGTACTATGTAGCACTTGTTGGTTCTTTTTCCATACTTTCAGAATTTGGATACCTCATTCTAGTGCCTGAGCAATTAGTTATTTCATCTATGTGAATCCCTGCTGTGGTTGTATTGAAATGCTGGTTATCTTAGTTTGCTAGTACTGTCATAACAAAATACCACAGACTTGATAGGGTAAACAATAAAAATTTATTTTATCACAATTCTGGAGGCTAGAAGTCAAGATAGCAGCAAGATTGATTGCCTCTTAAACCTTTCTCCTTGGTTTGCAGATGGACACCATCTTACTGTGTCCTCACATGGTCTTTTCTCTCTACACCTATCTCATCTTGTCCGAATCTTCTTATTTTATGAAAATAATGGTTGTATCAGATTATGGGCCATCTCTATGACTTCACTTTTCCACAAGTAACTCTTGAAAGTCTTATCTCCAAATATAGTCACATTATAAGATCCTGGGGGTTGGAATCCACATTGAATTTGGGGATACACAATTCAGCCCATAACAGTGATGTTTGCATACTTCTTTTTAAGATTTCCTTAGCCTCTAATTTCCTCCTTTGCAAAAAAGAAAACTAAGAAATTAAAAATTTGAAAGAGTAAGTGCTTTGTCCACAGCTCCTTTTATCAAAAACCATAACTTAAACCTAGGCATATTATTTTCCATGTCAGTGTTCTTTACTCTGTAGAATTTGGGTATTTTGTATATATGTATTGGGGATTGAACCCAGGGCCTCACAGATACTAAGTGTGCATTCTACCACTGAGCTACACCCCCAGCCCTGTACTATTTGATTTTAAGGGGATAGATCAAAGAGATGGTAGAGGAAAAATAACACTCTTCCCTACCTGTATTAATTTTGGAATAGAAGTGTAATGGCATCGGAAAACCAAGACCTCCACTAGCCTCATAGGGTTTCATTACTTCATTAAATTATAATAAGCTATTGTTTGATATCAACTGTCAAAAGATCAAAAACTCACTTTTTTTTCCCCCCATTAGCATCATGAGTTGTCTGATCTCAGAAAGCAATTTATAGTTAGGTTTTTATACAGATTAATCTATAAGAATGCCAATGTATTAATTTTAGTGGGAAATATATATCATTTATTCCTTCCATGTAGCCAGATCTTCATGGGATATTAAATTACAGAGGGTTTATTTATTCACTTACTATACACTTGTTGCAACAATTTGTAAAGTGCATTGGGTAACTGGGGAAGAAAAATTTCATAACGTATATTGTGTGGGGTTGGTTTGTTGTTAGAGAAGGCTCCAGAAGTAGCATATTTGATGAGTGGTAAAAGAAATTAGGAACTACTAATGAAGATTGCAGGGAAAATATAGTCCCAATCACTAACCTTGTGTTGAAGGCTAGGTTATTTAAGGCACTGTGAACTTCAATTCAGGACTGAATCCTGAGGAGTAATAAGAAGGGGCTTGCCAATGATAAGAAATTCATTAAATTTTAAAAAAATTAATTTTGAGGAGGCTTGCTCATCACAAGAGTGATATCATCGGGTTGGAGCTATAGCTCAGCGGCAGAGCACTTGCCAAGCATGTGTGAGACATAAAAACAAACAGTAGTAGTTTAGTAGTAGTCCATCTACTACTACAAAAAAAAAAAAGTGATATCATTGAAGCCAAAAAGAGACTAAAAAGTAGTGGGGTCAGAGGGTACTGAACCCAGAAGTAAAATAAGTTAAATACTGAAAAGTATCCATCAGATTAGGAAAAGAAAAAAAGTCACAATGACCAAAATAGTTTCTGTGGGGTAGCAAAGGCAAATTCAGAGCACCTTGGATATGAAAGGTGCAGGATATGCTTCCCAACATCTATATCACAGTACATAGAACAGATATAATATTTGAAAAGAGAACATTGCTCAAACCTACTATTAACTGATCTTGCTCAACAAGAGCCCCTTGGCTGCCTCAAGGTTTGAGAAAATCAAAGAGCTAAATTCTACAATTCTAAACTGATTTAGGAGTAATGTAGATAGCTATTAAAAGTAAAGGAGGGCCGGGGTTGTAGCTCAGTGGGGTAGAGCACTTGCCTACCAAGCGTGAGGCCCTGGGTTCAATCCCCAGCACCACATAGAAATAAACAAGTAAAATAAAGGTATTGTGTCCATCTACAACTAAAAACAAAATTAAAAAAAAAAAAAAGTAAAGGAGACCCAGGCACATTGGCGCTCTCTTGTAATCCCAAGAAGCCTGGGGGGCTGAGGCAGGAGGATCAGGAGATCAAAGCCAATCTTAGCAACTTAGCAAGGTACTAAGCAACTCAGTGAGAACACTGTCTCTAAATAAAATACAAAATAAGGCCGGGGATGTGGCTCAGTTTGTATGGAGATTGTCTTCGAAGATGGAGAAAGTAGTCCCAAGGCAAGGAATACAAATAGACCCATTCCCTAAATAAAATACAAAAAAGAACTAAGGAACTGGCTCAATGATTAAGTGCCCCTGAGTTCAATCCCTGTATTTAAAAAAAAAGAAAAAAAGTAAAGGAGAAAGGTAATGACAAGGGAGTAAACTTGAAGAAGAGTCTTTTGCTGTGCTTGATAATGAAAGAATTTTGAATATTTAAATTCATTTGAAAAATGCTAACAGAAGAGAGGTTGAAGAGGGGGAAGGGAGAACATAATTATGATGGAGTAGCATTCCCTAAGTAACATCCTCTATGACATGAGAAAATCACAGACTCAAACTAGAGGAATGTTTTAGTCAGCTTTTTCATCACTGTGACCAAAAGACCTGACAAGAAAATTTTAGAGGAGGAAAAGTTTTATGTTTTCAGAGGTCTCAATCACTTACATCAGGCTCTGGGCCTGATGTAAGGCAGAATGTCATGACAAAGGGTCTGAGAGGAAAACAGCTTAGGACATGACAATTAGGAAGCAGAGAGAGTTCCACTCATCAGGGACAAAATATAAATTAAAGGCATGCCCCTATCTTCTCCAGTCACACCTTACCTACCGATATTTGCTGCATAGTTAATTTGTATCAATGGATCAATCCACTGATTTAGGTTATAGCTCTTAAAAAGTAGTATTCAAACATTACTGTTATGGGCTGAATTGTGTATCCCCAAATTCATGTGGATTCCAACCTCCAGGATCTTATAATGTGACTATATTTGGAGATAAGACTTTCAAGAGTTACTTGTGGAAAAGTGAAGTCATAGAGATGGCCCATAATCTGATACAACCATTATTTTCATAAAATAAGAAGATTCGGACAAGATGAGATAGGTGTAGAGAGAAAAGACCATGTGAGGACACAGTAAGATGGTGTCCATCTGCAAACCAAGGAGAAAGGTTTAAGAGGCAATCAATCTTGCTGGTATCTTGACTTCTAGCATCCAGAATTGTGATAAAATAATCACATCATTCACCTCTGGGTATTCTTGCATTTTTTCACACATGAGCTCTTGGGAGACACCAAATATCCATGGTATATCCATACCATAGCAGAGAAGTTAGAAGATAAGATATGGAAAATTTGAAGAAAGCCTCCATTATTTTCCATTCTGTAAAAAGTAAGTTATTTGCTCAATAGAAGGATTTAGACCTGAGTTAGAACAGTAAAGGTTTGTTAACAGTTCTTGGAGAGCATAGGAGACTTCTCAATTTTGAAGAAGCAGTTGGATTGGCGATAGTTTTCTGCTTTATGATATCCCTATGAAGTATACTGCATGTGTATTTACCTAACTTATAAAGGAGAAAAAAATGCTTTCATAAAAGGAAGGACTACAATCCTCATTTCAAGAATCGAACCTTTACATTTTACCTCCTTGACTCATAGTAGAAGTAGAAGTGGTTGATGCCTGTCTTGTTTGCACTGTTACTTCCAAAAGAGACCATAGAGTTGGCATATGATAGGTACTCAGTAAATTCTTATTAAATAAATATATGCATGAATCCCATCTCCTGTAGTCATATACATGTATAAAATTTTACAATCATACTTTTAATCTTAAATACATGCATGGTTCAATGGGGTTTTCTTCTGAAGTTTGGGGGGCTGGTGTTAGTTCAGATATTTCTGGGATTTCTTTTTTTAAGTTGTTGATAGACCATTATTTATTTATATGTGGTGCTGAGAATCAAACCAAAGTGACTCACATATGCCAGGCAAGTTCACTACCACTGAGCCATAGCCCTAGCCCTATTTCTGGGTTTTTGCTTAGTGTTTTTTAAGGTTTTTTATTATTGTTGTTTCTTTTTTTTTTTTTTTAATTTTTCTTCAGTATTGGGGTTTGAGCCCAGAGGCACTTTAACACAGAGCTATATCCCTAGTCCTTTTTCATTTTTATTTTGAGACAGGGTCTCACTAATTTGCCAAGGCTAATCTCAAACTTGTGATACTCCTGCCTCAGCCTTCCAGGTTGAAGGGAATCTAGGCATGTACCACCACATGTGGCCCAGAATATTTTTTGCTGGCAGCTGGAAGTTTGGTGCTGATAACGCCAAGGTCGCGGGTTCATTCCCCGTATGGGCCACCAAATGCCGCAGTCTGGCTGGGCACAATCAGGAGCCACTTGTCAAAAGAAACTAACTTTATTTTTAGAACCACACACGCCAAACAAAACAGCCTCTCAGGAAAAACCCTCAGAGCCTCAACTGCCACCACCGGCTTTCCACAAGCCTCTCTCTCCCCCCACAAGCTTCTCTCCACCTCCCACAATCCTCCTGCTCTTGAGGCCGATTGGCTGGGTCACGTGGGCGGAGCCAAAAAAGTCCCCCAATGAGCAGCTCCGTGGTCTGAAAGGGCAGGGAAACAGCCCAATGAGCATCACCGCAGAGGAGCCAATCAGCTAGATGTTGCTGGGGCCGCTGTGAGCCAATCATCAGCCAGCAGCTGGAAGTTTGCTGGCAGCTGGAAGTTTGCTGGGGCCCCTTTGGCTGTGGCTCTCAACAATTTTTCTCATGTTAGAAAAGTCAGGACATAAACTGAGAGAAAATATTTGTAAGGTATGTATTTGATAAAGGATTGTTACTCAGAATGTGTGGGTATAATGTTTACAATACAGACATACATACCTATCCAATTTGCTTTCTTCAAAAACTGTTTCAGCTGAAGATGTTGATGAATTTTTAAATTATTCTTCTAACTAAAGAGGAAGTTATAGTGCTAAAATTAGTTTAAATTTCAACATCTGCATCCTATATGTATTTTGTACTTGAAAAAGAAAATTATTATTACCTTTTTTTTAAATGCATTTTCCATTTTGTGGCTATTATGAATTTCCTATATCATGAGGATTGCTTTAAATCCAGAAGTTCAAAGCCAACCTAGGCAAAATAGGAAGACCCCTTCCCACATTTTATTTATTTATTTATTTATTTATTTGGTACCAGGGATTGAACTTAGGGTTACTCAACCATTGAGCCACATTACCAATCCTATTTTGTATTTTAGTTAGAGACAGGGTCTCTAAATTACTTAGTGCCTTCTGTTGCTGAGGCTGGCTTTAACCCATCTTTTTTTGTGGTTGAACCCAGAGCCTCGTACATGCTAAGTTAGTATTCTACTACTGAGCTATGTCCACAGCCCAAAGGGTTCTTTTGTGTGGGGTAGGGGTGCAAGGTTTGCTGGGGATTGAACCCAGAGCTTCATATGTTCTAGGCAAGCACTGTACCACTGAGCCACACCCCCAGCCCAAGACTTTATCTTAAAACAAACAAAAAATTAATAATTTGAAATGTCTATAACAAAGGAATATAATTTAACCCAGATATTTTCATATTTGCTGTAAGAATTTAATGATTTAATAATAAAATAATACTTTCTTCAGATTACTGATGAGAAAATAGTCTCAAAATCAAAAATCAAATTTGTTTTTTTGTTGTTGTTGTTTGTTTGTTTGTTTGTTTTGGTTTTGGTTTTGGTTTTTGTGGTCCTGGGGATCAAACCCATGTTCCTCACAGGCCAGGCAAGCATTCTACCACTGCACTATACCCCTGGTCCCACTTTTTTAAACTTAAAATGGTAACATATTGTTACATTGTCTGATTTTTATCCTATTTGTGGTGGTAGGTATGTTTGAAAAACAAAAAAAATTCTATAGTTTTGACAATTAAATAGATGCTAATTAATGAATGTATTTATGAATATAGCATGATGCATTTTTTAGCATGTCATGTCATTGATTTTAGTTTTTATTTTTCAGTAAACTCAACTGTCAGGTAGAAAATAAAGTTTAATGTTTTATCCTCCAAAGAAACTTCTTTGAATCTGATCATTTTAGTCTGTATGTTTCTGACCCAGAACAATTATGATAGTTAGTAAGCTAGTATTGTTGCTAATTTACATCTTCTTCTTTTAATAGTGCACTGGTAAAATTGATGAATAAATCAATAGAGGGAACAGCCGATGATGAAGAGGAGGGTGTAAGTCCAGATACAGCTATTCGTTCAGGACTTGAACTTCTTAAGGTATTTTATATTCATTTGTTTCTATAGAGTATTTTATATTTATTTGAGGACTTGAACTTCTTAAAGTATTTTATATTCATTTGCTTCTATAACTTGCATTCTCTTTAGGATATGCAAGATTCAGGTTTGTTTCATTGGAAATTATTCAAAATATTAAAAATTTGTAATAGAAATCAGATGTTATAAAAATAACTTTTACATCATAATAATTACATTAAAAGATATTTGTTTATTTTGCTCTTTCATTCATCATTTGCATGCCTGCTATACTCATGATGGTATATGTTTTATAATCTCATCTTTCCAGAGAACCTGCATTTGAGACATTTGGCTGCCCATAGGAACTGTTACATGATAGCATCTGATTAAGGAATTTTTAATAATTTATAATCATGATAGATGGCAAGGAATTTAATAAATTGAGTAGTTAATAAGAACCAGGCAACAAGATTTTGTAGTCACGATATGACAAAAGAAAAGGGTTATTTGGGGAAGTAATGGGAAGCAAGTTTTGGTTTCAGATTATGGAATGCCACTGGCATGAAAGGAAAGGTACTGGAAGGGGCTTTCAACCTGTCCTTGAATCTGGCAAGCAGTTGATAAAGCTATGATTGGATTCAGTAAAGAGGGAAAGAAATTGAAACCACTGCAGTATAAACCAAGGGAAAAAAGACCAACTAGTGCAATGGGGCTTAGAAAAGTGAGTGATAAGATCATACTGAGATGCTCATAAATATTTCATTTGAGGGCTGGGGATGTGGCTCAAGCGGTAGCGTGCTCGCCTGGCATGCGTGCGACCCGAGTTCGATCCTCAGCACCACATACAAACAAAGATGTTGTGTCTGCCGAAAAACTAAAAATAAATAAATAAATAAATATTTAAAAAAAAAAAAAATATTTCATTTGAAAGAATTAGTACATTGTTTCATGAATAAGATTTTAATAATTGGGTTATACTTTTTTTACTGAGTTCAAATTTAATTCCCCATGTTTCAATAAATAAGTAAAACTGCATTAGTAAATAATACCACTTCAAACTGCAATGAGACAATTTTTATACTTCATGACATGTTTGATAATTTTTTTTTTAATATTTATTTTTTAGGGGCTGGGGTTGTGGCTCAGCAGTAGAGTACTCGCCTAGCACGTGTGAGGCCCTGGGTTCGATCCTCAGCACCACATAAAAAATAAATAAATAAAATAAAAATATTTTAAAAATATTTATTTTTTAAGTGTAGATGGACACAACACAGTGCCTTTATTTTTTTTATGTGATGCTGAGGATCGAACCCGGGTCCCGCCTGTGCTAGGCGAGCACTCTACTGCTGAGCCACAATCCCAGGCCCTTGATAAATTCTTCTTCTTTTTTTTTTTATTGGTTGTTCAAAACATTACAAAGCTCCTTGATAAATTCTTGTTGAATAAGTTAATGAAGACTACCTGCTCAATTCCCTCCTCTCCACTTTTAGTCCTTATTCTTGATACTATTCTGAATTATTTCCACTTCATGGAAGATAAACTTTGTAGACATGTCACATATAAGATGCTATAAGGCCCATAATGATAGACTATGGGTTATGTCATAAAAATAAGGGAATAGTCAAGCACAGTGGCATATGCCTATAATCCCAGCAGCTCGGGAGGCTGAGACAGGAGGATTGTGAGTTCAAAGCCAGCCTCAACAACAGCCAGGCTCTAAGCAACTCTGTGAGACCCTGTCTCTAAATAAAATGCAAAATAGGGATGGGGGTGTAGCTTAGTGGTTGAGTGCCCCTTAGTTCAATCCCCATTACAGAAAAAAAAAGGAATAATTATATGTTTACAATTATAATTCACAGTTTGCAATGATGTCTTCTTTGTTGATAGTTATGAGAAATGAACTTTTTGATAGATTTTATTTAACATTTTCTTATAGTTTATCTTTGTCTGTTCTGTGTAGCTAGCATGTGTGCAGAATTTCACGTTTTATTTATTATGGAAAATAATTTTCCCTTTTTAATATATTAGAACCATTGTCTACTTCTAAATCTATATATCTGTTCCTCTAGGTTCTGTCTTTCACACATCCTACCTCGTTCCACTCTGCAGAGACATATGAGTCCTTGTTACAGTGCCTAAGAATGGAGGATGATAAGGTAGCAGAAGCTGCAATACAAATTTTTAGAAACACAGGCCACAAAATAGAAACAGACCTTCCCCAGATACGATCGTGAGTATATTTTTTTGCATTGTAAACACAAAAGTTTCTAAGTGTGAAAGCCCATAAAATCATTGTTTTCTTTTCAGGAAGAAGAGAGAGGAATTACTCATTTGGTAGCTATTTTTTTGTATCCTTTTTTTTTTTTTTTTTTGTATGTCAGCTGGCTCATCCTACCACCGTTAAATGTAGACAGAGAAACAAACATAAACTATTTCCGAAAAAAATGATTTAAAATATTAAAAGTGGGCTGCAGTTGAGGCTTAGTGGTAGAGCATTTGCCTGGCATGTGTGAGGCCCTGGGTTCGATCCTCGGCACAACATATAAATAAATAAAAGATCCATTGACAACTAAAAATATTTAACAAATAAAATAAAATAAAAATATTAAAAGTCAGAAGTTAACACAAGACAATCGCAGTGGCACATACTTGTAATTCCAGCTACTTAGGAGGCTAAGGATTGCAAGTTCAAATCCAGCCGGGCGAACTTAGTGCTCCTGTCTCAAAATTTAAAAATAATTAAAAGGACTTAGGATGTAGGTCAGTGGTAGATTACAATATATCTTTCTAATCTGTGTTATGTTTATTTTTCTCAATAAAATTGTTCTTGTTCTCACCAAGAATGAGGCAAATGGTGTGCTTCATAAAGTATTTATAAGTTGCTTGGTTATTGGCAGTGGTGCTTTTATTACTTTGATCTCTCCCTCTAGATGAGCTCTCCCTCTCCTCATAAAAATGAAGTACATTTTGGTTTCACTTTGCATCTTAAAGAGGTTATCCTCAGAATCAAATTTGTGCTGAGAGTTTATATTTAGATTTAAAATATGTGGGAGACATCTTTTAGAGGAAGAATACACATTGCTCATATTTATTGAGTCAGATTCTCCTAGGATATCCAGGTAGTTCATGATATATCCGAATACTAAAAAGTTTTTCCTCATAGGATAATAGTAGGACAAATGGACTCCTGAGGGTTTTCTTAAATTTGTAAGCTAATGATTTGTGAAATAATTCAGTATTTAATGTAGATTCTTTTAATTCTCAGCACTGTAATGACTAACACAAAAGAATTGTCTAGTCTGTCCCCGCCCTTAAGGAGTTTATAATCTAAAGATGATAATCTTTATATGTGTATATTATCAAAAAGATCATTGACATGGTAGGGTAGTTTCTGGTGAGTTTTTCTGAATAGAAAAGTCTATGCTTTTGCTAGGCACAGTGGCACATGACTATGATCCCAGTGGCTTGGGAGTCTGAGGCAGAAGGATCGCAAGTTCAAAGCCAGCCTCAGCAAAGGCAAGGTACTAAGCAACTCAGTGAGGCACTTTCTCTAAATAAAATACAAAATAGGGCTAGGGATGTGACTTAGTGGCCAAGTGCCCTGAGTTCAATTCCTGGTACCAAAAAAGAAAAGAAAAGAAAAATCTATGCTTTTCTTTTTTGTAAGGCAAAAATCTGTTCTTTAAAAAATTATATCCCCCCCCCCCCAAAAAAAAACAAAACAGTTGGGTAAAAGTGGAAGAGTTAACTTTGGACACAAGGACACATGTTCTTAAGCATAGTAATGGGTAAAAAAGGATATAATTACTGAGAAGCAGAAAATCACAACACCGAAGATTTCAATAACAACCCAGTGGCACCATTGTATTTTAGCACTCTAGAAAAAAACAAAGAAGTTTATTTGTGTTTCATTTCAGTTTTCCTAAGAGGAATTAATAATACATTTAAAAACAGTTTTTTCAAAACTATCCCTTTCTTATTCACTGGTGTTATTATGTAAACAGTGTTACATTCTTAAATGAGTTTGTAGGTGGGGGAAAAAAAAGACTAAATAGGTTGCAGTTGTGGAAGTCTATTTGGGCATTGAAATCCAAATCCCATAATTCTAAATTCTTTGTGGAGAAAAACTTGAGGTGTATTCATATATATGAAGTCAGATTTATAGTGACTAGCATTTGTTCCAATTTTTTTGGTTGAGATGCATGGTCTGAATCCTTGGATACTGCTATTAAGATCTGCCTTTTTATTTTTAAGTTTTCTTCTGATTATTAAATACTTATTTGTTTATTTTAAAAAGCTAAAATTAGGATGTTTGTACTTTTCGTATCATTTTATCAATATTATGTATGCATTTGTACATCCTATTATTTTGGCTATTTAATAAAACTTTGGCCTTTTGCTACTGTTTTTCCATGGCTACTTTGAAATAATTAAAGGGAATTACAAAAAGGTACTAAAAATTTAGGAATTATCTACTCGGAAGGTAAATGTAAAAATATATCATGGAGCATGCTCTAGATTATAAATGAAAGATGGTTATTATTTCTCCATATTTGTGAGGTAGGTTTAAATGAAAATATCTCTTCATAATAGCCTTTGAAGCATGTATTTCTTGGTATGCACTTGGGAACAGACAGGGTGCTTTAAATCATTCTGTAAATCAGATAATTATTAACAGAGGCTTCTCTGCATACATCCAAATAGGGGAATGGGAGTCAACCAAAAGAATACTTGTGGTTTTATGGCCTTTAAAAAGGGAACAAAAAAAAAAAAAAAAACTATGATTATTTTTTGCAGGACCTTAATTCCCATTTTACATCAAAAAGCAAAGAGGGGTACTCCACACCAAGCAAAACAGGCTGTGCACTGTATACATGCCATTTTCACAAATAAAGAAGTCCAGCTTGCACAGATTTTTGAGGTATATATATATAATGCATAGGATCTATTTATTTTGGTTTTGGTCTTTATTTTATAAGTTCTGTGGTTTGATAAAGTGGAAGTTAGATTTTGAAAAAAAAAGTTATTTGTATGTAATCCTACCCTAAAATATAAATTTCCTGTGGAGGAGGGGTTTTATCTGTTTTATTCAGCACTGTATTTCAGTACTTAGTTCAGGTCATGTGTTCAAAAAATTTATATTGAAGGATGTGTATTGTATGTGACAACATTTTACTTAATTTAAAAGCTTCTTTGTCTCAGTGGTCCATTTATCCTTACAAAGTGTTAATAGATAACTTTGAACAATCCTTTTTAAGTACATAACAACCCTACATGAAAATCAATCCTGTTTCCCTTTCTTTGTATATAATTTTTAGATTCATTCTGCTACTAGAAAAGTAGTCCTATTATCATGAATTGCAAAGATTATGAACAAAACTCCATGAACTCTTAACTTTTTATTATTCTAGGTCACTAAAATGTCCCCACAGGATAAGAAATTCACCAGCATGGCAAACCTTATGTAGACGGGCTAGAAATAAAGCAGATTTGATGAAGCAGAAATGTTCTCATTTTTACTTCTTTTACTTGGGCTTAATTTTTTCCTTTATCTTTTTTTCTTCAATTTTTCAATTTTGTTAAATTTCAGTAGGTGAATTAAGAAACAAATCTCTAATGTGGTTAAAATTATCATATCATTAAAATAGGCTGATTTGGGCATGATAAATTTGGAAGACTCAGGGAAATCTGTTTCCATAGAATCTTTACATATTTATGAAACAAACTAGTAATTTTTCTGTTTTATTTTTATAGCCACTCAGTAGAAGTCTGAATGCTGATGTACCAGAACAACTTATAACTCCATTAGTTTCACTGGGCCACATTTCTATGTTAGCACCAGATCAGTTTGCTTCCCCAATGAAATCTGTAGTAGCGAATTTTATTGTGAAAGATCTACTAATGAATGACAGGGTAAGTTTCTCGTTTAATTAAATTTAGAGTCATGATATTGACTTTTACATCATTATCACAAAAACATCATCATTTCTGTTTCTCTTTCTTAAACTGTGGATTGAACCCAGGACCTCATGCATGCTAAGTTATATCTCCAACCCCTCTCTTTTCCTTTAAAATTTTTCTACATTGTCCCTTCTTGTTTACTTACTAATTTTCCATTTAACTGCCTGACTTTGAGATCACTGTTACTAGAAGTTAACTGCCGCAGTCTGGCTGGGCACAGATAACCAAGCCGCCAAAAAGCCTTGTAGGTTCAAACAGCAACTCTTTATTCCCGAACTCTCACAGGCACTCTACCCACACTTCCAGGGAACACACACTCTCCATGGGCTCAGCGCCCCAATTCTCCTGGAACCCGGGAGAACTCAAAGGGAACTCCAAAGTAGCGGGGTGCCCGAAGCAGCAGGATCCGCCCTAATCCCGGAGCCACCCTATTCCCAGAGCAGGGTCACCTTTCAACCATTCCCTCTAGCAAAATGCCAGGCGTCATTCCAACTAAACTGTGGCTCTCAACAGTTAACATTTAAGAAAGAAAAAAAATAAAGATGGATATTGTGGAACACATTTATAATCCCACAGATTTATGAGGGTGAGGGAGGAGTATGACAAGTTTGAGGCAAGCCTCAGCAACTTAATAAGACCCTGTCTCATAATAAACAGGGACAAGGTTATAGTTTAGTAGTAGAATGTATGCTTAGCATGCGTGGAGGAACTGGGTTCAATCCCTAGCACCAAGAAAAGAAAAAATGAGAACATGAGATGTATGAATCATTAAGTAAAGTATATGTCAAATGCTATTATCCAGACTTGTAAATGATCATTTACAGTTTTCTGGATTGATAGAATTTTGTGTTATTAAACACTGTTAAAAACATAAGTGGATTAGCTGAGGCATGGTGGTACATGCTTATAATCCTAGCTGCTGCTTGGGAGGCTGAAGCAGGAGAATTGCAAATTAAACACCAGCCTTAGCAATGCAGCAAGATTCTGTCTTAAAAGAATTTTAAAAAGAAAAGAAAACTGGGGATGAGCACCTGCCTAGCATGTGTAAAGCCCTTAGTTCTATCCCTGGTACTACAATTGTTTGGGGGTGGGGAGAATCACTAGTTTACCAAATGGATCTAAATTATAAAAAAGAGTTATTGAATATAAACACAGACCATTCTTACATAATGGATTAGTGTGGTGACTTTCAATTCAGTGTTATCACAAATCCAAATTATCTAAAATTTCTCTAACCTTTCCACATAGTCAAATAGTTTTAAACCCTCACTACTAAGAACTTGCCAGCACCTGTAATCTCAGCAGCTCAGGCGGCTGAGGCAGAAGGATCCTGAGTTCAAAGCCAACCTTAGCAACTTATCAAAGCACTGAGCAACTCAGCAAGAGCCTGTCTCTAAGTAAAATATTTTTAAAAGGGCTGGGGATGTGCCTCAGTGGTTAAATATCCCTGGGTTTAATCCCTGGTACCAAAAAAAAATTTTTTTTTTAATTGACATAGTTATTACTAAGGAGGTACAGTGACTTTTTAATATGTGTTTAATGAGTAATGATCAGATAAGGTAATTAGTATATCTATCATCTCAGGCATATAAATTTTTTTTGTGTTGAGAACATCCAAAATCTTTTGTGCTAGCTATTTTGAATATTCAATTAATTGTTGTCCACCACAGCTCTCCTACTGTGCTATAGACCATTTGAAATCATTCTATCTAGCCTGGTGAAGGAGAGCACACTGGTAATCCCAGCAACTTAGAAGCCTGAGGCAGGAGAATCAAGTTCAAGACAAGCCTCAGCAACTTAGCAAGACCCTGTCTCAAAATTAAAAATTAAGAGTGCTGGGGGCATCTCCTGGGTTCAATCCCTAATATCTCCTCGCCAAAAAAAGGAATCTCCTATCTTAACTTCTCTTCAGGTATACACATTAGCGATTCTCTCTGATAGATCCTATTTTAACATGGTCATTATTGGCTTATTTTTCTAATTGTGATAATATATATATAAAATTTCTTATTTTATGTGTACAATTCACTGACATTGTCTAGATCCTCCTCGTTATCTAATCACCATCACCATTCATCTCCAGATCTCTTTAATTATCCCAAATAGAAATTCTGTACCCATTAAGCAATAACTCCTATCTTACCCCCTTAGAACCTCTATTTTACTTTAATTTGCCTATTGTAGTTTATCTCTTTTGTGTTTGGTTTATTTCATTTAGCATGTTTTTTTTTTTGTATTTTTATTTTTTATTTATTTTTGGTACTGGGATTTGAACCCAGGGGCACTCAATCACTTAGCCACATCCAAAGCCCCTTTAGAGATAAGGGTTTGCTGAATTACCTAGGGCCTCAACTGAGTTGCTGAGGCTGGCTTTGAACTCACATCCTCCTGCCTCAGCCTCCCAAGCCATTGGGGTTACACACATGTGCCACTGCACCTGGCTTCATTTAGCATATTTTAAAGGTTCATCTATCTTGTAGTATGTCAGAACTTTATTACTTTGACCTATGACTGCTGTTGACCGATGACGAGTCCTTGTTTCCCCAGTGTTGAAGTACAACACCAGAGAAACACAGGTCAGAGTGGAAAGTAGAAGTTTATTAAGGACAGCAGAAAAGACTTCTCCCGGAGGAAGAAGGGGACCCAAGAGATGGAATCCATTGAAAGGCGAATGTGTTCCCCCTTTTATAGTTCTTTCAGTGATGGAATGTAGGTGGGAAGACCTGAAGGGTAGGGCACAGGTGGGCCAAAGAAGTAATCTGAGCAGGAAGGACTTTTGAGTCAGCATCTTCCAGTTTGCTGGGAGCTGTTTCATTAACACTTCTTTGGGATGGGCTCTGGGCCTTGGGGACATTAACATTCCAAGAGTTGTTCTGCTTTTCCCGGAATTCATTCTCAACATGGCCTCCATTTTGGATCTTACTGGATATTAGACCCAATTTACCTAACTACACTGACTACCTAACTTTAAATCTGGCTTCACTTTCATAACTGAATAATATTTCTTTGTATGTATATCCCACATTTTATCTGTTGGACACTTGGGTTGTTTCTATCTCTTGGCCACTGTAAAATGTTAATATGAACATTTAGATCCCTGTTTCTAATCTTTTGGCTATGTACTTTAGAATAAAATTGCTGGGACACATGATCATTCTCTGTTTAATTTTTTTAAGAACTGCTGTACTATTCTCCACAGTGGCTGTATAATTTTATATTCTTGCCAGCAATGTGTGAGAATTCAAGTTTCTCCATGTCTTTGCTAACTCTCACCGTTTTCCTTTTCAAAAATTGCCATGCTAGTCGGAGTAGAATGGTATTTCATGGTTTTGTTTAGCATTTCCTTGATAAATAATGATGTCAATGATTATTTTTTCATATGCTTATTGCCAATCCATTTATCTTCTTGAGAGCTGTTATTCAAGTTCAGTTGTCTATGATTGTTGTTGAGTTTAAAACTATACATTCTGAATATTTAATCCTTTCAAAGTATTTGTCCAGTCCAAGATCATGGGACTTTCTTCCCCTGTGTTGTCTTCTAAGAGTTTTATATTTTTAGCTCTTAAAGATTTTTTTATTTGTTTAAAGGTAATGCTTACATATAGTATAATAATCCAGCTTCATTCTTTTGCTTACGGATATACAATTTTTCTAGTGCCATTTGTTGAAGAGACTGTTATTTTCCCAGGGATTATTCTTGGCCCCCCTTTTCAAAAATAAATCACACAAATTGGCCACAGTGGTGATACCTCAGGTTATCAGTGATGAGTCCTGCCTCCCCACATGTTGAAGTTTGAACATTAGAGAAGCACGCTGATGCAAGCATATGAAGCAGGGTTTATTTAAAAAAGGGTAACAGACTTCTCCCCGGAGGGAGAAGGGGGCCATAGCTGGTATCCTAGTATCCAGAGAAACAAGGTTTTCTGCCCTTTTTATATGCCCTAGGCTTCCTTTATTCTCCTGCCTTTCTTCCTTATCTTTCTCCTTCCTGCATACAGTGACTAGGCCCAGGAATGCTCTGTAGGAGAGCCCAAAGGTGGGAAACCTGTAGGCTGAAGGGGGCAGGGCTGGATGGAGTAGCAAAGGACACATTAACAACCTTATAGCTCCCTGTAGGGAGAGGAAATTCCTGGGACTGTTTATCTTGCTACTGGTTGGAGCAGGGGCTGGTTCTTGATAGGGGTGGTGGAAGAGCTCTAAAGGAATTAACATTTCAATCCCTCAGGGGACAGTCTCCAACTTCCTGAATTCACTCAAAATTGGCCTCCTTGATCTGACCTGATTTACACACACTGACTGTGTATCTAATTCTGGCTTCAGAGCATACACCTCTAATCCAGCAGCTCAGGAGTATCACAAATTCAAGTTCAAGACCAGCCTCAGCAACTTAGCAAAGCACTAAGCACCTCAATGAAACCCTGGCTCAAAAAGGCTGGGGATGTAGCTCAGTGGCGGTGTATTATATTATATTTTATTATATATATATATATATAATTTATTATATTTTATAATATAAAAGGAATTATACAAGGGTTGTCTGGGTTCCCTATTCTGTTCCATTGCTCTATTTATCTATATTTGTCTAGGTTATGTAGGTTTATGGTTAAGTTTTGAACTTGGAGAATATGACTCTTCCAACTTAGTTCTTCTTTTCCAAACTCTGCTGAGACTTTTTAAACCTTTCCCAGAACTTGGCATTGCTCAGCATGAAAAACTTAATGAGCAAAAACTTAAATTTTTCTTTCTAAAAGCTAAATTTTGGGGCTGGGGATGTGGCTCAAGCGGTAGCGCGCTCGCCTGTCATGCGTGCGGCCCGGGTTCGATCCTCAGCACCACATACAGACAAAGATGTTGTGTCCACCGAGAACTAAAAAAATAAATAAATATTTTAAAAAAAATAAATAAATAAAAAATAAAAATAAAAGCTAAATTTTTTCATTTGTCCATAGTCAACAGGTGAGAAGAATGGAAAATTGTGGTCTCCAGATGAAGAGGTGTCCCCTGAAGTACTAGCAAAGGTAAATTTGTGTAGGTCTTCATTACCTTTACTTGAAAGAAGGAATGTCCATAGGTAACTTTTTTTAACCTAACAATTAGCATTTTTCAGCAAGGTGCTTTATTTTAAAATCCATAGCAAAAAAAAAACGCTTCTCAAATTGTAGTTCTCATTGTTCCTTGTATATGTAAGTGTCTTTAGTCTGAATCAATTGTGGTAAGGCTGGTATACACAGGGATAGTTGGTGCTCAGAGGCATCTTATAGATAGACTCACCAAAATCTACAAATGTATCATATTCACTTAGCAAAGACAGAGGTTGTTGTTTTAGTCAGATTTTTTGTTCCTGTGACTAAAAGGAATTTACCAGAGCAATTTTAGAGGAGGAAAAGGTTTATTAAGGGGCTCATGGTTTCAGAGGTCTTAGACCATGGACAGCTGACTCCATTCCTTGAGGATCTAGGTGAGGCAGGACATCATGGTGGAAGAGTATGGCTGTGAAAAGCAGTTTATGTGGGTGGTAATCAGGAAACAGTGACTCTACTTACCAGATACAAATATATACCCCAAAGCCACACCCCCAATGAACTACTCCCCACCCCGCCAGCCACACCCCACCTGCCTTTAGCAACAAACTCAGTTAATCACATCAGAGAGCTATTAACTGGTTAGGTTAAGGCTATGACACAATTATTTCTTCAGACCTTCTTGCATTGTTTCACATGTGACCTTTTGGAGGACACCTCACATCCAAACCATAACAGTTATTACAAAATTGGTGACTTTTGATAGATATAAATTGAATGTTATTAGAGCTAATTTTTTAAAGGGCTGGACTTGGAATTTAATATATGAGATTATTTCATTTTTTATAATCTGTTTTACTTCATAATCATGTATTCTATAAATTTAGTTTTCCTGATTATCAGTAAGTATACTGATACTAAGATCAAATAAATCTGGCTACAAATAATTATGGAAACCCCAATTTTTTTGGTGAGAATGTTAAGTAAGACTAAAGTACATTTCATGATTTATTCAGTTTTTCAATTGTATAAAAACAAAAGAGGAAAATATGAAATCCTGTCTAAATAGTTGCTTTTAATAAGAATAGTTTCAAATTTATTTTTAAATAGATTTTTTTATTTTTATTTGACACATAGTATTGTATATATTTACAGGGTAGGATGTGATTAATCAGTACATATATAATTTATAATCAAGTCAAGATAATTAGTTTAGACATTTATTATTTCTCGGGGCCGGGAACATCTTTCAACTAGCCATTTTGAAATACTAATTGTCAACTGGAGCTATCCTACTATGCTATAGAACATTATAAGTTATTCCTCCTATCCACCTGCATTCCTATAGCTGTTAGCCATCCTGTCTCCATCACCCTTCCTCAAACTTTCCCAGGGCCTAGTAGCCACTGTTCTAAATAGCTATTTTTAAATCATGTATTTTCAAATAATTTAAAAATCTTGGGCAACTGTTCTAGTGTCAAAAATCAGAGTTCAGGAGCTAGATGTTGCAAAATTTATTTATTCCAGTAATGTGTCTCAGTTGCCTTATCTGCTGAAAATAAGGAGCTCTGGGGAAAGTGCCTGGTACTGTAAATAGTGAATAAATACTAGTTTTTATTGTGACTGTTACTTATCACTTAAAGTTGTATAATAAAATTTGCAGATATATAACCTCAGTAAGCTCATTAATCTAATTATTAGAAATTATCTTCCCTTTAATTGGAATTGTAAGTTGCTTTCTTTTTTTAGCATGTTAATATTTTATAGGTACAGGCAATTAAACTTCTGGTAAGGTGGCTGTTGGGTATGAAAAACAACCAATCTAAATCTGCCAATTCAACTCTTCGGTTATTATCGGCGATGTTGGTTAGTGAGGGTGACCTGACAGAGCAAAAGAGGATCAGGTGAGATTTTTCTTCCTTTCCAATTTTTTTAGCTCAGAATATTTGGTAAGAGTTTGCATTGGAATTATTTACCTAATTAATATAGAATGTTGTAATTGCACTAGGTTCTCTGGAATTAAATCTTTAGTAGCCACTTGGGGTTTACATCTCTTAGAATACATTTATTTCAGTAATGTTTCTGTGTTTTTCTATGAACATAAAAGAACTAACTATAATCACTGTAGTCCAGTGTTACAGTTAACATCAAACCTTTGGTTCAAACAAAATTTGTTGAATTTCTACTCTGCAAAATCCCATGAAAAGCACTGCAGGGGGGGAAAAAAACTAGATCTGTTATTGCAGGGCTTGAGTTGTGGCTCTGTAGTAGAGCACTTGCCTGGCATGTGAGACCCTGAGTTTGATCCTCAGCACAAGAAAGAGAAAGAAAGGAAAGAAAGAAAAGTCCATTGACAACTAAAAAATTATTTTAAAAAAGATCAGGTGTTGTCTTCAAGAAATTTGTCTTGTAGTAGAAAGTGAGAGAACAAGTTGTAGTGTCTTAAATATGAAGAAAATAATAATATCGATGGTACTTCAAAGAAGGAAGAGTTAAAGCCACCTAGTAGTTGAGGAAGAGACT
The DNA here is from genome assembly GCF_021218885.2 of Marmota monax. Taxonomy (NCBI): domain Eukaryota; kingdom Metazoa; phylum Chordata; class Mammalia; order Rodentia; family Sciuridae; genus Marmota; species Marmota monax. The sequence continues at coordinate 1,839,294 of NW_026691950.1, read as the reverse complement.
GTATTCTACAGATACAAAGAAACAAAACAAATTGCTTTCTATTTCTACTCTTCAAGTCTTTTTAATTCCCATCTCTTTTGTGTTCTTTTTAAGATGGAAATAACACCCATTTTTTTCAATTGCTTTTTTTTTTCTTTCAAATTCTTGGTTTATCCCAGGCATGGTGACACACACCTGTAATCCCAGCTACTTGGGAAGCTGAATTGGGAGGAACCCAAGTTCCAGCCAGGCCTGGGCAAATTAGTAAGATGCTGTTTCAAAATTAAAATAAAAGTGGCTGGGGATATAGATCAGTGGTAGAGTGCCCCTGGGTTTGATCCCCAGTATCCCATACCCCAGAAAAAAATCTTGGTTTACTTAGGGAGCAGGTGTACCAGTAGATATAAGTAGAGATTTCTGCTTATGAAGCATTCCTTCTTTAAAAAATTGTTTTAGAGGACAGAGATTTAATCATTTCTTTATGCATTTCGTATTTGCTGAGCACTATTAGATACCAGGTACTGCTGTGTGGGGTTGTATGTGTGTGAGTGTGTGTGTGTGTGTGTGTGTGTGTGTGAGAGAGAGAGAGAGAGAGAGAGAGAGAGAGGGTGTGGGTGGTTTTTTAATGCTGTGTGTGTGTGTGTGGTTTTTTAATGCTGGGGTTAAACCCTGGGGCACTTTACACTGGACTACATCTCCAGCCATTTTTATTTTTTATTTCGAGACAAGATCTTGCTAAATTGCTGAGGCTGGCCTTGAACCTGGGATCTTCCTACCTTAATCCACCCCACCCCCCAAGTCACTAGGATTATAGACATGCTACAACAAGCCTTCCACCTGCTGTGTTATTTAAAGATATAAAAGTCCTTCCCTCCAAGGAATATTTAGTCTAGTTAGAGGAGATAAAATGAGCAATTACAATAGATGGTTCTAAATGCTTAAATAAAGTAAGCCAAGGGTTAGCCTTTTATGAATAGAGTGATGATGATTAGAGCTGGGTTAGGGATGTGAGAAGATTAAATGTAGGATTACTGTATAGTATATAGTAATGAGCTCACACAAATCAATCACACATATGCAGAATCCCCACTAAAGATGAAGACTAAATATAATCACTTGACCTGAAAAAAAAAAAAAAAGTTTAACATCACTACATGCAGTTAAAACAATTTAAATTTAAGTGATCATCCGTTTGCCTACCAAATCAAGAAGAAAAAATATTTTTAAAGCAATTTTTGTTTAGTAGAATCAGGCAAATGGCTTCTGTCATTACTCCTGTGAGTGGTATCTAGATCCTTAGAAATGTTCTTATCCAGCCAGGCACAGTGGTGTGTATTTATAATCCCAACTACTCAGGAGGCTCAAGTGGCAGGATGGCAACTTGGATGAGCCTCAGTAATATAGTAAGACCCTTTCTCAAAATTAAAATTAAAAAGGCTGAGGCTGAGCGCAGCGCAGGCCTGCATACCTGTAATCCCAGGAGCTCGGGAGGCTGAGTCAAGAGGATAGTGAGTTCAAAGTCAGCCTCAGCACAGGCAAGGCACTAAGCAACTCAGTAAGACCCTGTCTCTAAATAAAATACAAAAGGGCTGGGGATGTGGCTCAGTGGTCCAATGCCCCTGAGTTCAATCCCTAGTAGCATGCCTCCTCCATTCCACCTTACCCCACCCCACCCACACTGCCAAATAGTTCTTATCCTTTAACCCAGTATTTTCACATTTGTGAAATAATAAAAATATGCACACAAATGTAGCAAACCAAGTTTTTCCAGCACTATTTATGAGAAAAAATAAGGGAATGAATAACCATGGACAAATATCATGGACTTTTAAATTTTTCTTGTAACATGGTGTTAGCTTGGACTCTAGAATTAGAAACAACTCAGTATTCCATTTATTATCTCTGGGAACTTGTGTAAAGTACTTGATTTTTCTAAGCCCCAATGACTCATCTTATAGAAAATTATTCTGGGACAAAATAAACATTAAAATAATACCTCTTATTTTCATTCATTCATGATTTATCTGCTAGAGAAGCTATTTGAGTGGTCTCAATGTTACCAGTGCTCTTTGTTTGTTTGTTTGTTTGTTTTGGTACTGGGGATTTAACCAGGGTGGTGTATCACTGGTCTATGCTGTAATCCCAGCATCCAGTAACCCCCTTTTGTTTTTTTATTTATTTTTTTACTTAGTGAGACAAGGTCTCACTGTGTTGTGAAATTCTCAAGCTTCAGCTTCCTTAGTCATTGCATGTGCAATCAACCAGTACTCAAGTCTAATAATCCAATTATCTTAGTATGCCATATTTCTTCCTCTTATCTGCTAAGCAAAAGTCCCAGTAGATTCAAACCAACTTTTCTTCCCATTTCCTAAAGTCTTCAAAATAAAAAGTCAGGCATGGTGGTGCGTACCTGTAATGCTAGCTACACAGGAGACTGAGGCAGGAATATCACAATTTCCAGGCCAGTGTTGGCAATTTAGTGAGACCCTATCTCAAAATAAAAAAGAGAAAGGATATTGATCCTTTGTTTTGCATACATATTTATGTATATTTTTTATTCTCTTTTCACACACACAAAAAAGCTTAGTGGTAGAGTGCCCCTGGGTTCTGTCCTGAGTACTATAAAACAAAAAGAAAGCAAGAAAAAAAATTGAAATAGGAAGATTATCGTTCATCCCATTCATTGTCACATATTATCATTTACATTACATAAGTTTATGGAGTGAAGGTGAGAGTGCCAAGCCCTCATAGATTCCCTTTAAAAACTTCATTTTCTGGAAGGAGGTTGGCCCCAGGTACTAGTACTAAGGTAGACACTGGCTCTTAATCTCTGTATCTATTCCTTTGAGTTATTTGTGTGATACTACTTCCCTCCTAGCTGCTTCCCTGACATTTCATCAGACATTGTAAGATTAAGCTAGATATCCATTATGTGTATATGTATGTATATGCATAGACAATGTAGGAAATAGGTTTATTTCTTTATATACCTTTATTTTTATTTATTATTTTATGTAGTGGTGAGGCTCTAACCCATGCCTCCCTCACACCTGCTATGTGAGCCCTCCACCACTGAGCCACAACCCCAGCCCAAGAAAATAGATTTAAAATTGATACTGGATGTTTTTTACTTCTTTAGTTGTTTTCATTTTTTAAATCACATTTTCTATAATGATTATATATTCTTGATATCCTGATGTAAATTGCTCTTTCTAATATTATAAATAGTTTGATTGTAAGAGTAAGCAAAATTAGGGCTAGGTATGTGGCTCAGTGGTAGACTGCTTGCCTAACATGCATGAGGCCTTGGGTTCAGCCCTAGCACCACCACCCCCCCCCCACACACACACACACACAAAAAAAGTAAAGTTGTTTAGCTGTGTGGATTAAGCTAGAGCATGATGAGAAAGGAAGGTAGATAAATTTGTTAACACAAAGTCATAGTGATTTTAGCCTTTTTCCCTTTGCGTGAAGTTCATGGACTCAAAGTAGCTTTCCTGTATCTGTACAGTATATTATTTTAAGCATAAATTTTACCCTGTGTATCATACACTCAAAAAGGGATCAAAGCACTTTTATGAATGATAATGGTTATAGGAAATGTTTATTTCTTTTTTGTTTGTTTATAGTAAATCTGATATGTCTCGCTTGCGATTAGCTGCTGGTAGTGCCATAATGAAGCTTGCTCAGGAACCTTGTTACCATGAAATTATTACTCCAGAACAATTTCAACTCTGTGCACTTGTTATTAATGTAAGTAACAAATTTTTTTTGCCATGTATATCTCTTCAAAATTCATTTACTTTAATATAACTGCAAGTCCATTTAATATATTGATATATGCACTAAAGAGATTGCTATTTTATTCCCCTAACATAATTATCATTTTACAAAACAAAACAGAAATGCTGAAATTGCTCCCCTTTTTGGTAAATGTTTGCCAATTTTTAAGTGTTTTTGTTTCTATGCTGCTATAGGATGAGTGTTACCAAGTAAGGCAGATATTTGCTCAGAAGCTGCATAAGGCACTTGTAAAGTTACTGCTCCCATTGGAGTACATGGCGATCTTTGCCTTGTGTGCCAAAGATCCTGTGAAGGAGAGAAGAGCACATGCACGACAGTGTTTACTAAAAAACATCAGTATACGCAGAGAATACATTAAACAGAATCCTATGGCTACTGGTGAGTACTTGACAGTTCCCAGTGTGACAGATCTTGACAATGGAATAATTTTTGAGAGAGGCAGTCTTATATTCCTATTGTAATTTATAATAGCACTGGGAGTTTTATAAAATGTTATCATTATACTTAAGATGAACTTAAAAACTGATAACCCTGGGTTTTGAGTCCTGATTATTTATACTGCACACTGTTTTGGGTAATTGTATATATAGTTTGATTTGAACACATTTCTCAGATATCAGGGTAAATAATTTTTTCCTATATTTCAAATATCTTTAAGCTTGAATATCTTTCGAAATTAAAGTATAAGTATTTTAGTGTCTTCTAAATATCATGTTGCTTCTAATTTACAAATAACTGAGGGGAAAAGTGGAAACTGAATCACCAAAGTGGTTAGAACTCATAAGAAGGAATTTATATAAAATCACTGTTATTAATAATGATATTTTATACTTTAGAGAAATTATTATCACTGTTGCCTGAATATGTAGTTCCATACATGATTCACCTGCTAGCCCATGATCCAGATTTTACAAGATCACAAGATGTTGATCAGCTTCGTGATATCAAAGAGTAAGTCTTTTTTTGATTTTTTGTTTCCTAATTCTTTGCAGTTACTTAATTGTCTATGTATTTGAAATAAGTTATTTTAGTTTTTATAATATGGGATTTTTACTGTTTATATTACGATAACCTTCAATTTAATAATTTACAAAGTTACAAAGCCATGAAATAATTTTTTTCCCCCATGGACTGGGGAATGTAGCTCAGTGGAAGAGTATTTCCCTAGCATGTGCAAAACTCTGGGTTCTATCCCTGTCACTTCTGCGAGAAAAAAAATTATCATCTTAAAACTAACATTTATGTGCGACCTCAAAAGATAATACCTTCAAAATATGTACCCATACACAGAATAGTCTGTGGTAGATCTATAAACAAGTAAAAACACTGAATCAAAATGTGCTGTTTATGTAAAATAGAGCTTCGTATATGATGCAGCGTGACAGTAAAAGGGGGCTGAGGATTATCTACAAATGGCCTCTAAGAAACTTTAAGTCACTATTTTTTTTAATTTAGTTGTAGATGGACACAATACCTCTTATTTTATTTATTTATATTTTGTAGTGCTGAGGATTAAACCCAGTTATTCACACATGAAAGGCAAGCACTCTACCACTGAGCCACAACAGCAGCCCTAAATCACTATTTTCTTTCTTTCCCCATTGCCGCATTTTTCTTTTGCACTCTTGAAATGGTACTTCATCTTATATTTAAAGTATCAGTTTGATTGTGTGGGACATTAAGTCTAATCCTAAACTTAAGAACTCAGCATTTTTTTAAGAACTCAACATTTTATGTCTATTTCCTACAACTTTGGTCACTAAAATGGTCTTAAAATCTTTACAATTAGAAGAGATGTTGGTTGGATGCCATGGTACCTGTGCAAGTTCAAGGCCAGCCTGGGTAATTTAGCCAGACCCCATCTCAAAATAAAAACAAAAGAGTTAGGGGTATAGCTCAGTAATAGAGTGGTCCTAGGTTTAATCCCCAGGACCAGGGCGGAAAAAAAAGTAATTCATTTGGTCACTTCTGTAATTCCAGAAACACAGGAGGCTGAGGCAGGAGGATCACCAGTTCAAGGTCAGGCTCACCAGTTTAGTTTAGCAACTTAGTAAAACCCTGTCTCAAAATTAAAAATAAATAAAAAGGGCTGGGGATGTAGCTCAATGGCAAAGTACCCCTGAGTTCAATTCCCAAAGCAGGACAGTTATAAAAGAATTAAAAGTAAGCCAGGCATGGTACTGAGCCTGTAGTTCCAGTACTAAGGAAGATAAGACAGGAGGATCACTTGAGCCCAGCAGTTAGAGTCTAGCCTGAGCAAAATAGCCAAACTACATCTTTTGTTTAAAAAAAAAAGCATTGATATGGGAAAAGTACTTAAGTTTGTGGAGTAATTGGAATTATAGTTAAAATCAGTGGTGTATATTTTTGGTTCTATCTAGCATGTAACACTGTTGAGTGTCCTGTATTACCATGTAATTTCTTATCCAGATATATGATTTAACTTTTTGATAGTATCCTATAATAAATAAAAGTTTTTAATTTTAATGAAGGTTAGTTTTTTTTCTTTTGTTTGCCTATATTTTGTTTTCATATAAGAATCCAAATTCATAAAGATTTTCTACTGTGTTTTCTTCTAAGATTTTTTTATAATGTTAGCTCTTAAAATAAAATCTTTAATTCATTTTGAATTGGTTTTTGTATATGGCACTTTTTTTTTTTTTTTTTTTTTTTTTTGATGGTTGGGTATTAGAACCCAGGGCTTGTGCATCCGAGGCAAACACTCTACCAACTGTGCTATATCCCCAGCACCAGACACATTCTTTTGCTTATGAATATCATTTTTCCCAGCACCATTTGTTAAAGAGATTTTTTTTTTCCCTAAAAGTTGGTTTGGCACCCTTATCATAAATCATTTGGTCAGCTGGAAAGATAGCCCCATACTAGAGTGCGAAGCCCTGGGTTCAGTCCCCAAAGTTTCAAATTGAGAAATGTGAGTCCTTCTAGTTTTCTTCTTTTTCAAGATTGTTATGGCTTTAAAGTTTCACATGAATTTTAGGATGCTATTAGCATAGGATTTCTTTCTTTTCACTTAGGTCTTTTAAGTTTTTTGTTCAGCAGTGTTTTGTAGTTTTCAAAAGTTTGTACATGTTTCACCCCTCTAATATTTCATTTTTATTTATGCTATATTAATGAAACTTTTCTCTTAATATACATTTTGGCTCATTCATTATTAATGTAGAGAAATCATTTTGTTATGCACATTTGCTCAATTCATTTATTGACTCTTTGACAATTATGTTTTGTTTTTTGCTTTTTTGATGGTTTGGGAGTTTTTATTATTGTTGTTGTTATTGTTGTTTTGGTTTTGGTGCTAGGTATTTAATGCAGGGCACTCATCCCCAGCCCTTTTTTATTTTGAGATAGGGTCTCTCTAAATTCTGAGGCTGGCTGTGAACATGCAGTCTCTTGCCTCAGCCTCCTGAGCCGCTGGGATTACAGGGCATGTACACTGCGCCCAGGTTTTCTATGGATTCTTTAGGGTTCTCTATACATACACAATCGTATCTGCAAATACAATTTAGATACCTGTTATTTCTTTCTCTTGCCTAAATTGCTTTGACTAGCGATTCTGGTATGAAGTGATAAAAGCCAGCATCCTCAACTTGCTTTTAATTTCAGGGAGAAAATTCAGTCTTTCACCACTGAATGTGTTGTTAACAATGAGGTTTTTTTGTTTGTTGGTTTGTTGGTTTGTTTTTTCGTTTTGTTTTAATGCAAGTCACTTTTATTTAGTTCTAACTTTTTCTGTAAATAGAAACAAACAGTATTGCAAATGTCACATTGGGAAAATTACTGTGCATGTGTCATGAATTCATTTGAGTTCACTAGGTCATTTTTTTCAGTAATAGATACATATTCACTCTCATATAAACCAGATATTACCAATGAGATGACTTTTTATAATATCCCATTGAGTTACAATGGCCACATAATAGAACACACAGACTTGGCTTTTTTGCTGAAGGAGTCATTCAGAGTTTTCTACTGCAGTTAGATATTGGTTTTTCCCAACATAGACATCATCCCATTGCTATGGCTAACTGCATTTTTCTTCCTAGCCTTTGACAATTCACCAATATACCAGGGCCAGGTCTTCTATCGAAAATCAGACAAACAATCCAAACTCTTCTGAAGTGTACCCAGTAGCACTGCCCTCATTCTCCGACAGACACACAATCCCCTCACTTTTCTTCACTCCTTTTCTGTTCATTTAATCTACCATGCATGAAAAAAAATGATTATTTATAAGCTGTAGTAAACCACACATGCTTTGTTTACATGATAAGTCATCTTAATTATGAAGTTAGATAAAATTTCCTTTACAAAATTTTAAGATAGTTTATTCCAGGTGAACTTCAAAATGGATCCATTTTCAAGAATGACCACTTGTTGGGGGAGAGGTTGGTTTTTTTATTTAACCCCTTCTTAAACTCTGACAATGAGACCAATTATTTTGTCTTCTTCACTGCATCAGAATCATTCAGAATACTGGTTAAAAATGTCACCTCCCAGACTTCATACTATAGACCCGCACTGCACATCCAGTAGAAGTAGAACATGAGTCCCATATGTAATTTTAATGTCCTAGTAGTCATTCACTGACTGTGACTGTACAGAGCTATAGAGGGAAGGAGCCAAGCAGCTTCCCTGTTCATGTTCCTCTGTTCTCTTGGCCCTGTTCCCAGTCCAAGGCCACCTAAGAGGCTAGGGGTTGCTCTCTGTGCTAGGCAGTACCTGAAACTCTGACCTGGCAGGGAGTAGGGTTGGGGTGGGGGAATCCTTCTATGGATCTACAGCAGTACAGCCAGAAAGATACCAGCTGTGGGGGTTTTTGTTTTTCTTTTGGGGGTACAGTGAATTGAGCCCAGGGGTGCCGATCTGTATCTCCAGGCCTTTTTATTTTTTATTTTGAGACAGTGTCTTGCTAAGTTGCTGAGAACTTGAACCTGCATTCCTCCTTCCTTAGGCTCCTGAGTCCTTGGAATTACAAGTGTGTACCCCTGTTCCCAGCTTAGCTGTGGGGTTTTTATATGTTGCCTTTCTCATGTTGAGGAAATTATCTTCTAATCCTAATTTATTAAGTGCTTTTATCATAAGCAGTCCCCACTTTCTTCCTCATATACCTCTCTGGCTTCAGTGTCTAATAGGGACTCAGCATTCTAAACAGTTGATTCTGATTTTTTTTTTTCCTTAGTATAATAGTTATTTTATCTTTGTGGCAGACACCTGAAGCTTCCTACTCTGCCGTTTTTTTTTTTTTCTTACATCAGTAGCAATATATTTGTGGAAAAAAAAATCATACTTAAGTTAGCCTTTAGTGTTTAATAATATTTGTTCCTTATCATAGTGATATTCAATATGAAAATATGTTAAAAAGAAGAAAATATTTATAATTATATATCCCCAAAACCCATTGCTGCTATTAACACTTTGTTCTGTATCTTTCTATACTTCTAATATTCTTAGTTGTATATGGACACAATAACTTTATTTTTTATATAGTGCTGAGGATTGAACCCAGTGCCTCACACGTGCTAGGCAAGCACTCCACCACTGAGCCACAACCCCAATCCTCTTTCTACGCTTTTTAATCCTTCTTTCTTTCTTCCTTTCTTTCTTCCTTTCTTCCTTTCTTTATTTCTTCCTTTCTTCCTTTCTTCCTTTCTTTCCTTTCTTCCTTCCTTCCTTCCTTCCTACCTACCTACCTACCAGAGAACCCAGGGGCACTTAACCACTGAGAAACATCTGTAGCCCTTTTTATATTTTGAGATAAGGTCTCACTAAGTTGTCTAGGGCCAAGCTAAATTGGTGAGACTGGCATCCAGCTTATGATCTTCCTGCCTTAGCTGCAGCATCTCTGGGATTACAGGTGTATGCCACCATGCTTGGTTTAAGAGAGAATTTTATTTATTTTTTGGTACCAGGGATTGAACAGGGACACTCAATCACTGAGCCACATCCTCAGCCTTATTTTGTATTTTATTAGAGACATAGTCTCACTGAGTTGCTTAGTTTGCTGAGGCTGGCTTTGAACTCATGATCCCCCTGTCTCAGCCTCCTGAGCTGCTGGGATTACAGGCCTGTGCCCCTGCACCCAGCATGAGAGAATTTTTTAGTTTTAGGTGGATACAATATCTTTATTTTGTTTTTATGTGGTGCTGAGGATCAAAGCCAGTGCCTCGCGCATGCCAGGCAAGCGTGCTACCACTTGAGCCACATCCTCAGCCCCAGAGAGACTCTTTTATAAAGACCTATAGAATGAAGGTATAGATTAGTGGTAGGTACTTGCTTAGCATGCCCAAGGCCCTGTGTTTGATCCTCTGCAGTGAAGTAATTCGGGTAAAAGCCATACTGCCAAATGATGAGAACTAGAAATAAGGTAGGCAAATCTTTGAAAATTCAAATTAGCTGTGAATAGGGAGGGAAGAAACCAACAAAAGTCTTCTAGAAAGAAGACAGAGAAGGTGGGATATGATTTGCAGGTAAAGAAAATAATGGTGGTAATATATTGAGGTGGGGTCTCCAAAAGGAAGAATGGATTCGATCCTAAGGATATATAAAGGTGAAGGAAGACGAATAAAAATAATTTCCAAGGGCTGGGGATATAGCTCAGTTAGTAGAGTGCTTGCCTTGCAAGGGTTCAATCCCTATCACATAATAATAATAATTTTCTGGGGCTGGGGATGTGGCTCAGGTGATAGCGCGCTCGCCTGGCATGCATGCGGCCCGGGTTTGATCCTCAGTACCACATACAAACAAAGATGTTGTGTCCGCCGAAAACTAAAAAATAAATATTAAAATTCTCTCTCTACCGCTCTATCTCTCTCGCTCTCTCTTTAAAAAAATAATAATAATAATAATTTTCAAAATTAGTGTTAAAAAATTGAGAAAGTTTCATCTAATGGATTTTATTTCTGTATATCAAAGGAACAGGATATTTGCTGGTAGGTGAAGGTGAAAGAATCATAAATATGAGTAGAAGATAAAAAATAGCTACTGAAGGGTCTGGGGTTGTGGCTCAGTAGTAGAGTGCTTGCCTCGCATGTGTGAGGCACTAAAGTTTGATCCTCAGCATCACATAAAAATAAATAAACAAAATAAAGGTTAAAAAAAAAGAAAATAGCTACTGTAGACGGATACAATGGTACACACCTGTAATCTCAGTGACTTGGGAGGCTGAGGCAGGAGAGTCACCAAGTTTAAGGCAAACCTTGGCAATTTAGTAAAACACTGTCTGAAAATCTTAAATTTATAGTTAAACTTCTCAGGTGCATAATTTTTCTCTAGTAGTTAAACATTCTGGATGTAGGTGCCAATAAGCCAAACACTTGGATTGTTTCAGGTTTTGAATTTTAAGGCAAGTATACCAACAGGAAAATTGTAAGGGAGTTGAGACTGTTTTGGAGAGTGATTAAAATGTTGACTCAAGTAATATAAACGAGAAAGGGAATAATGAAGAGAAGATGCAGGAGTAGAAAGCCAAGAAGGTTAGAGTTGAGGAATTAGCAAGGCCAGGGGCTGGGAGGGTCTCATGAGGTCAAAGACTATGGATTTAATAGTAGAATTATTTGGAGGACAACTGAAAAGGAGGTCTGGAGAAAGTGGAATGTTGGGATTAAGAAATCACGGGGAGGTTCATAGATGACATTGATAAGGAGAGGATAGGAGACATAGCCAGATGGTGTAAGCTTCCTAGGAAAATTGTAACACAAACAGAAAAACTGGAATCAGCAGTAAGGAAGATAGAAGCTGAACCTATCCTCCCACTCTAAGCATGAACATCTAGTAGAATAAGTGGGTATAACTTAAGGGAATTGCAGAGCAAGTATTTTGGGGAGCAGCTGAGGAGCTTGGTTTCAGTTGTGATAAAACGCTGAAGTGAACATTCACTAAAATTTGTTTTCTATGGAAAGTACATTTCAGAAAGCTCAGTGAAAAGACTTGGAAAGGAAATGGATAAGGAAAGAAGCACAGCTTTACAGGAGTCCAGAGGATGGGTTAAAATTAGCAATTACATTTAATAATTTTTTTATCCTGAATTAACATACTTCTTTCCAGTTGATTCAGTAAGTAAAGTCTATGTTTCATTGGTACATATTATAGCCTTTACATATATATTCATATTTAAAATCTTACTGTGTGGTTTTTAATGTAATAGTTCTGTCTAAAAGGATCAAAGACTCGTCAAATTAATAGAAACTCAGAATTCTGAACCCAAAGAATTAATGATTTCAGCGTTCACATAAACAAAGAATTCCTCAGACTTGTAGAATGCATGAGTCCTGTGTTGTTCATCTTAGTCCAGCACATAATTGCTCAGATAACTTAGGTTAGTTATGTTGCATTTTTGTTAAAAGTATAAAATCAGACTTGGTTTTAGTCTTTTTGTTGTTGTTGTTGTTTTCTTTTAATTTCTGTGACCTCTTAGGGAAGTTTACACCCAAAAAAACCTTTTGAGAAGTTCTATTAGCTGGTTGTTGTTGTTCTCATATTTATTGTCTTTCCTATTCTCCTTTATTTGATTTTCCAGAATTGAAACAACCATCTAGATCTAACTAGAGTTAACTATTTGACAAAGTTAATAAGTATTATAGAAGCTACCAATATTCATTTAAATGATTAAGCTAGTCTCTTAAAATATTTACATGAAATATATGCAGAGTTCATACAGAATATCATTAATTCTCTCCCATTAATGGAGAAACGCAGTAGCCCTACATATAAATCATCCTGGCAATTAAAAAAAAAAAAATTGAAGGGGATTGAAGCCAGGAGCACTCTACTTATATACCCAGTCCTTTTTATTTTTTTATTTTGAGACAGGCTCTCCCTAAATTACCAAAGCTGGCCTCAAATTTGCAGTCCTGCCTCAGGTTTCCAAGTTGCAGGGATTACACATGTGTAGCTCTTCCTGGTAATTTATTAGAAACAAGTTCTGGCCAGGCACCGTGGTCCACACCTGTTATCCCTCTGAAGGCTGAGGCAGGAGGATCGAAAATTCAGAGCCAGCCTCAGCAACTTAGCAAGGCCCTTAGAAACTCAGTAAGACCCTGTCTCTAAATAAAACACAGAAAAGGCTGGGGATATTGCTCAGTGGTTAAGTACCCCTGGGTTTAATCCCCCATACCAAAAAATAAAAAAGAAAGAAACAAGCTCTGCCCCCAGATTTGTCAAATGTAAGTTCCCCAAGTGATTCTAATGTTCAGCCTGATTTAGGGTTTACTTTTACTGTGTTGCATTCATATGCTTTATGTATTGATGAGTGTATAGTAACAAGTACAAAACAGCAAAAGTGATTTAAGATATAATTATTTAGCTAAGTGGCTTGTTAGCGCGCACACCAGCCTCCTACTACATGCAATTCAGATTTGGATCTCAGCAGAATTCAATACCAATTATAAACCTCCATATCTCAGTCAGTATGTCAAAACTCTGGCTGGTTCTGTTTTGCTCATCATGTTCAGTGTTAGACATGTCAGACAATCTAAATGTTTACCAGATAACTATAGTGTGAGTTTTTATATGCTTCATGCAGATGTCAGAATTTCTCATATTATGTTTTCATTTTTTTTTCTTTAATTGTGGATGGAGACAATACCTTTGTTTTATTTGTTTGTTTGTTTATTTATTTTGAGGTGGTGCTGAGGATGGAACCCAGCGCCTCATACTTGTAAACAAGGGCTGTGCCACTGAGCCACAATCCCAGCCCTATGTTTTCATTTTTTAATATATTATTTTCCACTTGAATGTAATAGACTAATATACTTCTTACTTACTAAGAGTAGAGTTTCTTTATTTTTTTATTTGATTACATTCTGACAACAGACCTTTCCAATAAGATATTTATTTCATTAAGCAAAAGCACTTACATTTTTGTCTCCTTAATATTTTTACAATTTAGGTGCCTGTGGTTCATGCTTGAAGTTTTAATGACAAAGAATGAAAATAATAGCCATGCCTTTATGAAGAAGATGGCAGAGAACATCAAGCTAACCAGAGATGCCCAGTCTCCAGATGAAACCAAGACAAATGAAGTAAGATGAGTATTAGGCCAGAGGATATTAAGATGTCATAGAAAAATAAATCAACTCCTTTTTTCTGATCATTACATAATTTTAATCGCAGAATATTTATTTATTTATTTTGATGTCTTCACTTTTATTTATTTATTTTGATGTGGTGCTGAGGATCAAACCCAAGGCCTCACGCATGCAAGGCAAGCACTCTACCGCTGAGCCACAACCCTAGCCCTTGCAGAATATTTATTAAAATATACTCAGGGTCAGGTTTTTTTGTTTTGTTTTTTGTTTTTTGCTTTTTAATTTTTTTTTCTTTTTTTGGTAGTAGATGGACAAAATTCTTTTATTTTTATGTGGTCCTGATGATCAAACCCAGTGCTTCACATGTGTTAGGCAAGCATTCTACCACTGAGCTACAGCCCCAGCCCCTTATTGCTTTTTATCACAAAAAAAAAAATTTGTTATTTAGGGGCTTGGGGGAGGGGTTCTGTTTGGTTGGTTGGCTTCTTTTGTTTTTGGCTTTTAGTTTTTTGCAGTGCTGGTGATTGAACCCAGTGCCTTTTGCATGCCAAGCAAATGCTCTACCACTGAGCGACATCCCCATCCCTATTTTGGGATATTTAGTACTCTTTAATAAAAAAGGCTGGGGTTGTAGCTCAGTGTTAGAGCACTTGCCTACATGTGTTAGGCACTGGGTTCGATTTTCACCACCAGATTTTTAAAAAATAATTAATTAAATATAGGTATTGTGTCCATCTGCAACTGAAAAAAAAAACAATTTAAAAAAGGCATCAAAGTATCTGCAAAGCAAGAGGATACAAACTAATAGTATTTGGACTGAGAATATAGCTCAGTGATAGAGCCTTTGCCTCTCATACTCCAAGCTCTAGGTTGTATCCTCAGCACCACTACAGGTGGGAGGGATCCAAAATTTATAACTGTGCTGTCTTATGTATTTCTACCAAGAGTTACAGAAAAATGAATATGTTTGTTGCATGCTTTCTTTGTTTTGACTTGTCTTCTCTACTTCATACTTGGCATTCATGTTAAATTAAGGTAGGGGTTGTTTGTTTGTCATCCCACCCACCCCCCTTTATCAGGAGGAAGCTATGCAGAACAGAAAAAGGAAATGTTCAAGGAATAAATAACCACATAGTCTGTTTATAATTTTTATGTATTTGGTGGAAGTGGTTCTTTTGATTATTTTGTAATCATGAAAATTATGTAAAAATCTTTATTTTCTTTCCTAGAAACTTTATACAGTATGTGATGTGGCTCTGTGTGTTATAAATAGTAAAAGTGCTTTGTGCAATGCAGATTCACCAAAGGACCCAGTCCTTCCAATGAAATTTTTTACACAACCTGAAAAGGTAATTTTTTATATACCTCATTTTTCTACCATACTAAAATGATTTAAATATAAATTACATCAACAAATATTAGATAATCTTGAGTACAGAGTTTAAAAAAAAAAAAAAAACTCTAGGTTTATTGAAGAATGGGGAAATTTTCTTTAGACCCCTGCATAATATCGTTCTCTCCTAAGTAGGAATACACATAAAGTTTTTTAGTTCTTATGTTCCTTCTGGTGTTTCTAGTAGGAAAAACAGTTTTTTCAGATTTTTTTAAATTATTTTGACCTCATTTTATTTAAATGCTGTTAATATGTTTATAGACAATAAAATAACTGGTATAGTATATAAATATATCTACATATGAAATCAAATATTAGAGTTCATGGAATTGGTCTTGGCAGTTGATTGACCTGGATTCTCATCAATCATTTCTGACTTGAGGATTAAGTTTTAACTCCTCTGAGATTTAATTCCTTCATCTCTGTAATGTAGGTATAAAAATTATATATGAATAGTTAATAATTAATAGTATCTAGGTTTAGTTGAAGAGTTTATTACACAGTGAGCATTCAATAAATGGAACTCTTAAATTGATTACACGTAATACATTTTTTCTGCTACTACCAAATTGATTTTCTTTTTTTTTTTTTTTTAATGTACTTTATTTTATAGTTACAGTGAGAGATAAGGCTTTTATTCTTGTGTTTTCTGTGGCTGGAGGACCTGTGTGCACCAAATGTCAGTAAATATTCTAGATAACCCAGGCTCTTTGAAGTGTTCCCAAGTTTTTTGAAATTTAAAACTTTTTTTAAAATGTCTTACTTATTTCCTGATTTTATGTGATATTTTGAAGTTTCTTTAATGGTTCTAAGAAACAAAATATATTTACTTAAGTGACAGGTTTTTCCCTTTAATGAGGATAATATAATTTCCTTGATCCAGTGAGGAGTTCCTTACTGAAATATGCATAGTACCATATAAGCTACTTTGAGAGCCCAAGAAAAGAAGATTTTATAATACAATAGAGGAGGTGAAAATTGTTTAAGACATAAACTGGAGACTCCACTAAGCCATATGAAAAATTAGGATTTTGCTTCATTTGAAATTTAGAAAATTTACCTCTCAAACTAGAAAAATGTCTAGGTCATGAATTGAGATAGATAAGCATAAATATGATTATTATTACAGGGTACAATGCCTGAAAAGTTTTGTTTGTATGATAAAAAGACACATGTACAATTTAATAGGCTTTTGTTTTTCTTTTTTTAAATAGGACTTCTGTAATGACAAGAGTTATATTTCAGAAGAGACAAGAGTGCTTCTATTAACAGGAAAGGTATTAAGTATATATATATATATATATATATATATATATATATCTTCTGCTGCATGTCCTCTGTATTTTATAGTACCTTAGGTATCATATTATGGGTTTGTAGCATCTGATGGTCAGAATTTTTTCTGCCATGAATTGCTCTTCTGAATTGCCACCATGTGTTCTGCTCCATAATGAAAAGCTTCAAATTAATTTATATACAATATGAAATGCAGATTTTACTGAGAAATAGGGTAATAAACTTACATGTATAAGATAAATAAGATAGTCAGGCATGGTGGCTCACACCTGTAGTCCCAGCAACATGGGAGGCCAAGGTCAGAGGATCATAAGTTTCAACAACTTAGTGAGATCATGCCTCAAAATAAAAAATTTTTTAAAAGGGCTGGGGGGCTAGGACTGTAGCTCAGTGGCAGAGCACTTGCCTAGCATGCGTGAGGCACTGGGTTTGATCCTCAGCACCACATGAAAGTAAAAAAATAAAATAAAGGCATTGTATTCATCTACAACTATAAAAAAAATTTTTAAAAAAGGAGTGCTGATGAATTAGTCAATTTGAAAATATCTTTTTTTAAAAAAGGAGGGGAGGCTGGGGACATATCTCAGTTGGTAGAGTGCTTGCCTAGCATGCACAAATCCCTGGGTTCAATCCCTAGCGCCACAGGAAAAAAAAAGAAAGAAAGAAAAAATTTTTTTGTTGTTCTTCTCGTTGTTACACATTTATTTTTATTTTGTTGGTAAAAAGAAAAATTTAAAAAAAAAAAAAAGTTCAGTGGTAAATTGCCCTAGGTTCAATCCCTAGTACTTAAAAAAATAATTTTGAATTCTAATGAGTTAAATAATTAATATTTCATAAAACTAATGCGATGAGTACTAAAAATGTTTATAAATTTAATTCTTTGTATCTATACATATATATATATATTTTTTAGTTGTACATGAACATACAATACCTTTATTTTGCTTATTTAGTTGTTTTTTTGTTGTTGTTTTTGTTTTTTTTTAGTGGTCAATTTACCTTTATTTATTTATTTATATGCGGTGCTGAGAATCAAACCCAGTGCCTCACACATGCTAGGCAAGTGCTCTACCCACTGAGCTATGACCCCAGCCCCTATTTAGTTTTTTTTAATGTGGTTGGTGCTGGGTTCAAACCCAGTGCTTCACACATGCTAGCCAAGTGCTCTACCACTGAGCCACAACCCGAGCCCTAGAAATTTAATTCTTGTTAAATTTTTAATTGCTAAAAATATTATATATATTCAGTAGTTTGTTTACAAGACATTTTATTATGTATTTCAATGTTTTACGTACCTATTTTGATTAAGCAATAAGAGCCAGGTGTGGGGGTACATGCCAGTAGTCCTCGCTACATGGGAGACTGAGTTGTAAGGATCACTTGATCCCACTAGTTCAAAAATTGCCAATATGGAATGATCTCATCATATTAAAAAATAAAAATAAACAAAAAACCACACAGGCCTCAGTATATAGCTCAGTGGTAGAGCACTTGCCTCGTTGTGAATCCTGAGTTCCATTTTAAGCACCCTGATGGAAGCGGGGGGCATTGTAAAGCTGTAAGGAATAACAAATATTGCCTCATTTTTAAGTAGAATTACTTATAATTTTTTTTAAGACAGCCAAACATGTATTTACAGCATTATCATTTCTAATAAATTTAGGGCTTAATCTTCCAAGGTAACAACTCTTGGCTTAAGCTAAAGAATATCTTTACCTGCTTCTGAATTATATGTATCCCTTTCACTACAGTATAAAATAATTTGTGTCTGTGTGTGATTTTTCAGCCAAAGCCTACTGGAGTACTAGGTGCAGTAAACAAACCTTTATCAGCAACAGGAAGGAAACCCTATGTTAGAACCACTGGCACTGAGACCGGAAGCAATATTAATGTAAATTCAGAGCTGAATCCCTCAACCGGAAATCGATCAAGGCAATTTTTTTTCTCTGTTTTTTTTTTTTCTCACACACACTACTTGGTTTATCTTTTAATTTATTCCTAAAGCACTCTATCATAAAGTAGACTTCTACTTTTAGAAATGTTTTGGTACAAAATAATTCTGATGACTTGTACATGTTTTGTTGGTTTGGGGAGAGGTTAGGGGGTGGTTTGTGGTGCTAGGGATCAAACCCTAGGCCTTGTGCATTCAAAGCAAGCGACACCCCCAGCCCGTGTTTTTTTAAAGAGGAGAATCAAGAATAGACTGAACATTTTGAAATAATATAGTATTCTAAGTACATAGAAAAGTTAACAAAAAAGGCTGGGAATTCAGTATTAGAGTACTTGACTAGCATGTGCAAGGCCCTGGATTCAATCCCCAGTACCACCACAACATTAAAAAAAATAATAAAAGGAAATAGAAAACACAAGTATTGGTTATATAACTAATTTACATAGAAATGTTTATTCAGTATACATAAGAAAATTCAACACTTTGAAAACCATAAAAAATAACTATTACATAATTGGGAATACTTTTTAAAATTTTATATCTAATTAGTGTAATGTGATTAAGGTAATGTTGATATAGCGTTTTCCATATAATTAATGTGTCATATTTGCTTTTTAATCACTGAATAAAGAATTTCTACCTGACCCTGCTGTTACAACTCTAAACATTGGGTTTTTTAAGCATTTTATTTGTATCCATGAAATGTTAAGGGTAAACTCAACTAGTAATGTTTAAACCATTTTTAGCAATAAAATTCCAAAATATAAAATGAATTAATATGGAACAGCTGTGGTTTACAGAGAAGATGGGGCTTCAAACACTCCTAAGTGGCCTTTTCTCCTTACAGCCCCTCTCTTGCAGAACACTAAGAATACTGGAAATTACTGTACTATACTATGACTTATAGTTTTATTTTTGTTTTAGGGTTTCTTACCCCCCAACAGATAAGATTTAGAATAATTACATTATTTTGTTTCTTGATAATTAATCTTTGTCAGGTGGTTTTAGGCAGTGATTTCTTCCTTACATTATTAAATGGAAATCAGTCATATGATACAATAAAGCAGTACTCTGCTTTATTGTATCATATGACTGATTTCCATTACTCTATAATTATAGAAGATCTGCATCTTGCAATCATTTCATCACTTGTTTAGATTTCTAAACCAGGCAAAGCTGTTTCTTATTGGAAGAGTGAAAGGGGGAGTTTTCTGTGTATGTGGTAAAATAAAGAAGCCTTGGTTCTTTTTTTTTTTTTTTTTTTCTTTCCCACTAGGGAACAGAGTTCAGAGGCTACAGAAACTGGAATTAGTGAAAACGAAGAGAACCCAGTGAGAATTATTTCTGTTACACCTGTAAAAAATATTGACCCAGTAAAGAATAAGGTAAAAAATTTTTAATCTATCTTCTTTTAATTGTAGGTGGATACAATACCTTTATTTTATTTGTTCATTTTATGTGGAGCCAAGGATTGAACCCAGTGTCTCATGCGTGCTAGGCAACCACTCTACCACTAAGCCACAACCCCAGCCCCTCTATCCATCTATCTTGAGGAGCTGGGAATTGAACCTAGGACCTCACACATGGTAGGCAAGCACTCTGCCACTGAATTATACCCCTATGTCCTGTTAATATTTAACAGGTGGATTTTTCCTGTGAAGGTTCTTATTATGATTTGTGGTAGGGGTAAGAATTTCAACAGCCAAATGCTAAATGTACTGGGTCTGTACACCACATTTTATACAAGTGTGGTTTTCACTCTCTTCAATACTTACTATACTTCTGCTCTGCAGAAATGATTCTGCCTGCATCTACCCACTTCATTTTATAAGAGTTTATGTGGTCACCCATGATAGTATGCTTCTGCCTCATATTCCTTCTACACCTTGAAAGAATAGAAGTGAGAGTTTTTGAGATCTTACTTTTAGAATTTCATTGATTCATGCCCACACTGTTTTGTGTATATTGTACTCCTCAAAGTTAAGTTTTTATGGTTTAACATTTATAAGTACGCCTGAGTTTTTACTTAACAGCCACATTATTTTTCTTTTTTCTTTATTTCTTTTTTTTTTTTTTTTTTTAGTGAGAGAGAATTTTTTTATATTTATTTTTTAGTTTTCGGCGGACACAACATCTTTGTTTGTATGTGGTGCTGAGGATCGAACCTGGGCCACACGCATGCCAGGCAAGCGCGCTACCACTTGAGCCAACTCCCCAGCCCTGATAACCTTTTTTTAGTACAAGTGGCTTAAAGATACTATTAAGAAATTTTTTTTTTTTTTTTTTTTTGGTACCAGGGATTGAACTCAGGGCGCACACTCAACCCTAAACCCGTTTTGTATTTTATTTAGAGTCAGAGTTTCACTGAGTGCCTCACCATTGATGAGGCTGGCTTTGAACTCACAATTCCCCTGTTTCAGCCTCCTAAGCTACTAGGATTATAGGCATGTTCCACTGCACCCAGCACTATTAAGTATTTCTTTTCCAACAGAATTATATTTTTGACATACTTACCTTTTAATCAAATGTTTTAGTATTACTTTCAGGTATATAAAATACAATTATTCCAAAATAACTTTTTCTATCTAATCCCTCATTATGTGAACACAAACTGAATCAATAAGGATGCATTTTAGATTAATTTATCATTATCCAAATTTTTGCTACCTGCTCTCTGAAACACAGCATATTAATGGATTCAGGTAACAACAGGGTACCATCTCTCACTGTCAAAATTCTTAGAATCCAAGAACCAATACTTTTGAATATTATCAGGTCCTCATAAAGAATTAACTAGGTTTGATATTAATAGATACAAAAATGCACAATGTCACAGTCATTGAATTACATATACTTAGAGTGCATATTAAGAAGTGGTACAAGCTGGGCGTGGTGGCACATGCCTGTAATCCCAACGCCTTGGGAGGCTGAGGCAGAAGGATCCAGAGTCTAAAGCCAGCCTCAGCAAAAGCGAGGCACTAAGCAACTCAGTGAGACCCTGTCTCTAAATAAAATGCAGAATAGGGCTGAGGATGTGGCTCAGTGGTTGAGTGCCCCTGAGTTTAATCTCCAGTACCAAAAAAAAAAGGAGGAGGAGGAGAAGGAGGGTACAAGCCAGGAGCTGTGGCACATGTCTGTAATTGCAGATATTGAGAGGCTGAGGCAGGAAGATCACAAGTTTGAGGCCAGCCAGGAAAACTTAGACCCTGTCACAAAATAAAATTTAAAAGGGGGAAATGAATACTGGGAATGGTGGAACTGGCATGTATGAGAACATGAGTTTGATCCCAAGTTCTACAAAAGTTAAAATTAAGGACTAAAATTTATTGCTAACCAATCTCTTGGAGATTAATGTATAAACCAGTGTGTTAGCATCTGTGTGGAAATTATTCAGCAAATAGGATGTGTATATTTAGAAATATACACATATTTACAAAGTACATTCTTTCCTGTTATTTACCCTATGAGGGAAATTGAAATACGAAGGATAAATAAGGGAAGTAATGAAAAGAAGAACCAAGACACATACATCCCAGGATTCAGGCAGGTGATATTGGCAATGTTATTTTTTTCAGTACCCAAGACAACTGCTTGCCTCTTCATTTGGCTTACTTGAGCCCTTTTTACATATGCATATACACTAATTATCATAAATGTGTAATTGTCATCAGTACATGATTTTAATGTTTTCTTTTAAGCATTTTCATCTGTATTGTTTTTCTCCTTTCTTTTGCCACTACAAAAAACTGTTTCAGTGATTTTTGTTTTGTTTTGTTTTTAATAGTGTCAGGATTTTGGTAAGTTGCTGAGGCTAGTTTCAAACTTGTGATTCTCTCATCTGGGCCTCCCAAATTTCTGGGATTATAGGCACATGACATCATGCCAGCTCAATGAATATTCTTTATACACTCACACAACAAATTCTCTCTGGTGCTTTTATACCATGGATCAAAGGATAACTATATTATAGTTTTAAGATATTTCCATATTCATTCTGTGAAGGAATGAAACACATTTTTGTCAACAGGGGGAGAGAGTACTTCTTCCCTCTACAATCCCACCAACAATTTTAAAGTTCTTTTTACTTTCTTCACTCTTACCTATTGAAACTAATGCCCCACTATTAATTTAATTTGCATTTCTTTGACTGCCAATGTGTTTGCTGAATATTTGAATGTTCCCTTATGTAAATTGCTTGTTGATATTTTGCCCATTTTTAAATTGGATTCAACTTCTAATGCTTTAGTAGTTTTACCTTCTAGTTAACATTTTTTCTTCCATCCAATCCAATAGCCATACAGTAGCCAATGTGCTTTTATTAAAATGCAGTTTGGGTTATGTTCATCCTCTGGTTATGAATTACTTTCTTTAGCACTAGAAAAAAATTCACATTTTGGTGGGGCTGAGGTTGTCACTCAGTGGTAGAGTGCTCCCCTGGCATGCATGAGGCACTGGCTTCGATCCTCAGCACCACATAAAAATAAAATAAATGGACTGGGGCCGTGGCTCAGTGGTAGAGTGCTCGCCTAGCACACCTGAGGCACTGGGTTCAAGCCTCAGCACCACATAAAAATGAAATAAAGATATTGTGTCCACCTAAAATAAAATAAAATAAAATAAAGAATATAGTGTCCACCTAAAACTAAAAAATAAATTCATATTTTGACATGTTTTATGAAGCATTCATGAAGCAGTCCATGCCTGCTTCTCCTACCTTATCTGAAGCTACACTGCCATCATTCCTTATGGTCAGAGTTCCTTAAATCTACAAAGCTCTGTATCTTCAGGTATTATTATTTTCTCCATTTAAATAATTGTCTCCTGAAAAGGACTGGTTAGAAATTGATATGTCATATTTAAAATAAAAATTACTCACCTGCCACACTTGTACGTGAGGATGGGAATCACATCTGTTTTGTTCCCCAATCTATGTCCAGCAACCACCACCCATAGAAGTCAGTTAAATGAATAGTTCCTACTTCGAGTTTAATAGTAATAGTGCTTTGTTGAGCTGGGCCAGTGGCTCAGTTGTAGAGCCCTTGCCTATCATGTGCAAGGTCCTGGGTTCTATCCCTAGCAGTGCAAAAATTAAAAAAAAAAAAAAGAGTGGTCATGGTGGTTGTTTTGCCTAGAAATCGTCTTTCCTTTTTCAAGATTACTTTGCATATCTGTTCTCTGATGCACTGTGTAATTTTTTACTCCTGGTGGTGCTGGGGATCGAACCCAGGGTCTCACATATGCTAGGCAAGGGCTCTACCACTGAGCTACAACCCAGCCCCTTGTAAGTTTTCTTTTAACATAAAGATTTATAATATTTTTCCCATCACTTCTTGGCAATTTGGCTAAGACGAAGTGTAATATTTTCCTCCATTCTGGAATGATTTTCTGAGGAAAATGAATATTTTAATTTTTTTTTTTTTTTTTTTTTGGATGATTAGTGTTCCCTTTAATCAATTAGAATTATATCAATCAAATTATAACTGATGGGGGCCTGGGGTTGTGGCTCAGGGGTAGAGCACTTGCCTTGCATGCGTGAGGCACTGGATTCAATCTTTAGCACCACATAAATTAATAAAATAAAGATATTGTGTCCATCTACAACTAAAAATTTTTTTAAAATACTTTAGTTTTTAAGTGGACACAATATCTTTATTTCATTTTTATATGGTTCTGAGGATTGAACCCAGTGCCTCACGCATGCTAGGCGAGCACTCTACCACTGAGCCACAGCCCCAGTCCAACTAAAAAATTTTTTTAAAAATTATAACTGACAGGCTAGGACTGTATCTCAGTGGTGGAGCACTTGCCTATTGTGTGAGGCACTGGGTTCAATCCTTAGCACTGCATAAAAAAATAAACAAACAAAATAAAGGCATGCTGTATATCTACAACTACAAAAAAATTTTAAAAAGAAAAAATATAACTAACTGATTCCTAAATGTCATTTGTGTATGTATTGAGTCACTTGCATTCTGAAAACTGTTGTTTATCCTTTTTTTTTGTTTTGTTTTGTTTTGTTTTGTTTTTATTTTGTTTTTATCCAACCCAGGGCCTCATGCACTCCAGGCAAGTACATTGCCACTGAGCCACATCTTCAGCCCAAACCATTATTTATCCTAAATCCATTATATATGTTATGGTAAAATGAGATTCTATTACTTTGAACAATTTTAGATGACTTAATGCTAAACTAAAATCCCACGAAAAAAAGAAAGAAAGAAAATACATACTGAATTATGAAAATATCCTTTTGAAAAGTGATAAATTTAGAGCATGCCATCAATGACGAGGAGTGTGTATTATAGTAAAATCAAAGATTTTCTTTCTCTCTTGTGTACTGCCTATGATTTTTTTGGGGGGGGTTGGGTGGGGTATTGGGGATTGAACTTAGGGGCAATTGACTACTGAGCCACATCCCCAAGCCCTATTTTATTTAGAGACAGAGTCTCACTCAGTTGCTTAGCGCCTCACTATTGCTGAGGCTGGCTTTGAACTCGGGATCCTCCTGCCTCAGCCTCCCCAGCCACTGGGATTACAGCTATGTGCCACCACACCTGGCCTGCTTATGCATTTTAGTAAATGTTTACTAAGTACATAATGTGTGACAAGCACCAAAGTATGCACCAGGCACCGTCGTCCTCCTCAAAGAGCTGACTTTTCAAATGAGATGTAAACAGTTCACTAGAAGCCCTGGAATCCCAACTCCTTTCAACTTCTTTTCAACTACCAATCATTGATATTTAAGGAATTTGTGTTTACAGGATTGTTTTGTGGTCTTTTAGGAAATAAATTCTGATCAGGCTACCCAGGGCAATATCAGCAGTGACCGAGGAAAGAAAAGAACAGTAACAGCAGCTGGTGCAGAGAATATCCAACAAAAAACAGATGAGAAAGTAGATGACTCAGGGCCACCTGCCCCTTCCAAACCCAGGAGAGGACGTCGACCCAAGTCTGAATCTCAGGGCAACGCAACCAAAAATGATGATATAAATAAACCCAATAGTAAGGGGAGGAAGAGAGCTGCAGTCAGTCAAGAAAGCCCTGGGGGTCTGGAAGCAGGTAATGCCAAAGCACCCAAACTGCAAGATGTAGCCAAAAAGGCTGGACCAGCAGAGAGACAGATTGATTTACAAAGGTAATGTACACCATTCTTCCCTAACTTAGAATAAATTCTAGTGTCAGTCACCCCAAACAACTGAGTTTTTGGAAGTGAAAACTGCATTTGGTTTTCCTGCAAAAATTATAATGGCATTTATTTTCACTTCATAATCTCTGCTTCTCTTTCCTTTTTTTTTTTTTTTTTTTAAAGAGAGAATTTTAATATTTATTTTTAGTTGTAGTTGGACACAATACCTTTTATTTATTTTTTATGTGGTGCTGAGGATTGAACCCAGGGCTTCGCACGTACTAGGCCAATGCTCTACCGCTGAGCCACAACCCCAGCCCATAATCTCTGCTTTTAAAGCACTAATTTGAAGAAAGATCTCCTCCCCACCTCCACCCCCCACTTTAATTTTTACTTAACCAGGAATCAGAATCACATTCCCTGTAGAAAAGTGGGATTCCATCTAACCTGTTAATAGAACTAACATACATTTTCCTCCTGGTTTTTGTTTGTTTGTTTTTAGTATACCAAAATATATTTGTTTACCCATCCCAGAAGACAGATCTTATTTTGCTGTTCATAACTTCGTTTTGTCATAGTGTCCAATGACTTTTCTTTAATATCATTTTTGAAAGTATAGATTTAAAAATTATGATTTCAATTAAATAGGTCTTATCATTATAAGCAAATAGAACTGGTAGCAGCATTTAACAGTAGAAAGCAAAAGTTTTTCCATTGGTGTTTTTGCTAACAACTGTAGAAATGAAATCATTTGGTTTGGTTTTATCCTGTCTACATCTTTTCTAACTCTGTATTCTTCTACTCCTGTCCCCAAGGTAAAAAGGAGACTCTTTTGTAAGGGAAAAAATGAAGGCCAAACAGAAGCAGGCTCCAGCTTCTGCAAAAACTTGGATTCAGACTGTCCCTGCACAGAAAACGAAGTTCACTTCAGAACACACACTTTCTGCCTTGAAAACCGAAAGAAACTCTGACTTCTTTTCACATGACCACAGTCCTATGATGGAAATGTACAGAAGAAACTCGAGAGAGGCTAAAAGCAACTCTATTCTCCCTCCCCCCAGACTTTTCCTATGAAAAGTCAATAATTAAGCAAATTGCTTAACATTTGGTTCCAGTTCCTGCATATCTGGAGTTTAAACACATAATACACCATTAATTCCCATGCTGCAGTTTTTATTTTAAAGAAAGTAACAAGATGTCCTTACACTGACACTGAAAATTCATCCCTTCTAGAGCCATGAATCCCCATGTTACACAAGAAACAGAAGTCTACTGAAATTATTATTTTTTTTTTTTTTTTTAAGAAGAAAAGAGATCAAATATTTCTTTGTTTTTCCTTTTGGAAACTTTTATGTATAATTCTTTCTGCCTGTCTACTTTTCTGCAAAAATGAGATGTACAGATTTCAGTTCCCTGCTATGAAAAGTGATGTGGTGGCAATTTTATAAATGTTGCTTTCTGATTTTTATCAGAGTGAGAAAATAATTAAAATAATTATTGATTTGCAAGTAGTAAACTTCATATTTTGATTTCCCCTTCATTTTAGTTTAATATAATTTGCAATAAATGTACATATTGTTTGTTTCATAAAGCATATCACTTTAAAATGGTCTTTACTCCTATGATTATGTTGGAATATTTGGAATTTTAAAGGAGTAAAGACTATCCAGCATTTGGTTTTAAATAATGTTTGTCACCAGATTTTTATTATTAATGTAAAAAAAAGTCAATTTTTTAAAATAGTTGGACTTTGGCAGCTTTGTAAGGAAAATTGGAGGTGTTAGGATTACTATCAGTTTTCAGCATTGTGCTATTGGGAAATAAGTGTTTTTGTCTGCTGTTCTGGGCTCAGTTTTTATCTTTATTTTAGGGATAAATGTTGCATCAATATATTATGTTTCTTGGCATTGTTCAGCATAGGGAATGTGTGCACTTTTTGTGTACACATAATCATATTTAAGTTTTTTTGCATAAAATAAATGCTTCTAGATGTCATATGGCAGTCTTTTTTAATCTTTTTATATTATGCTTTATTGTGAATTTTTTATGCAAAAGGGCTAAAGTCATAAACCAAGAACGTGATTAGAGTCAACTCTCCATTATCTATAAAATAGTGACTGGGCTTAGTTTGTGGTAATCATAAACTTCCAAATAAAATAATGAAGGCACACTGATTTAGGAGGACTTTGAAATTTGTCCTTTCTGTGCTCGTATTTATATTCTGCCCCCTCTGTACACTTAGACTCATCCCCAGAGCCCTAGAAAAATGTGCTTTTTCCTTACACATACCTAGTGTGGGCTGGCAGAAATAAGCAACATTTGCATTATATCTGGTCTTAAACTATAGTCTACATAAAATGTAAAACAAACAATAATACTGTCAAAAGAATATATTAAGAATGAAATCTGCTGGTAGTAAATGTCACTAATGTTCTCATAGATAATGAAGAGTTGGCTATCACTGAGTGAAAGATGGATAGTTCTTTTCAGTATGCATCAACATACACACATTTAGGTATTAGAAGATGGTTAGGGAACAATGGATTCCAATGATACAAAGTGCATCAAAGTCTCCTGAAAGTGCAGAAAAGTCCTATTCTTTCTTCCTTTTGTCTCTTCATAACCCTTTAGAAAGTATAAAATATTGCCTCCAACATGCTGAAAAAGAATATCTATGCATAAGTATCAGTAAAGTCCCTCAAGCAATCAGCGGGTGTGTTTGAAGTTCTCTTAGTATCAGACAACTTAATTCTTTTTGGTTTTGTTTTGAGGTGCTGAAGATCCAAGCAAGAGACTCACACATTTTAGGCAAGTGCTCTAACACTGAGCTACATCCCCAGCCCTGACACCTTGATTCTTAGGAGCTCCAGTTTGGCAGATGTGGTAGCACATACCTCTGATCTCAGCAACTGGGGAGACTGAGGCCTGAGGATTACATGTTCAAAGCCAGCCTCAGCAATTCAGCAAGACCCTATCTCGAAATGAAAAAGAAAAAGGGCTGGGAGATGTGGCTAAGTGGTTAAGCACTTCTGGGTTCAATCCCTAGGAAAGAGCTCCAATTTGTCACCAACAGGAAGTACATTCATGGTAATCTAGTAAACTGGATGCAGTGCAATTAGTCAAACGCAGTTAAAGAGAAAGAAGGTTCCTAAGTGTCATATTACACAAAATGTAGCCCAGCCATTTGCATCTATTTATGGCTCTTTAGGCTTCTACAAGAGAACAATTAACTATAGGTGCAGTTGTTCATAGGTATGTAAATTGGCCACCCAGGGTTTTGTTAAATGACACAAGTGTCTGGCACTAAGGGAAAGGAGAGTTAAAAAGCTAGGGACTTTAAGGGAATTTGTCAGTTTTCCTTTGAAAAGGAAAATGTAAAATCTCTTAGGAATTTGGTATTCACATCTCAGAGAAATACAACACAAAAGTGCAGACTTATATTTGAAAATTGATGTTAACCCTTTGTGTCTAGTTTGAAGCTTCTTGTATTTGTCTAAAACTACAAGCCAGAATTTTGTATCTCCTTTGATAAAAAGTGTATAATATAAAGTAGTTTTGCATATTATTGTGCTGCACATGGGCTGAATTTTTAGAATTTTTTAAAGACTTGAAGCAGAATCTTGTAATTTGTGTAAATGACAAGTGTAAAATCTTACCATAAAATGCTAAAAATATGCACTGTTTCAAATAAAACAAAGAAATGCAGCATTATATAGTAGTGTGGAGCCCTGAATATTCATGTCCACCCAGGTATGCCAAAAGTTGAAGAAATGTCTTTGCATTATTTTCCATTTAGGTTCTAGAGTCTGCATAATCTGATAAATCAGATGCCACCTTCATACTTTCTGGCTAGGTACTCCCATCTGGTTTCCAGGAACTGAAGAAGAACATAATGGATGATAAATTGTGATGGACATTTGGAGAAATTAGAACTTGTTCTTTAACCCAGGAAAAGTAACTTTCAGTCATACTATCCTATTGCATATCTAGTTAGCACAAATCTTGGATGTGTATATATTGGTTTAATAGCTAGTTCATGGACAGAACAGATTGCATACAATTATCTGGAATGATAGGTTTACAAAATGAGTTAAGAGGAGCCATCATCCCTAGTTTTGTATTTTACCTTTAATGGGTTTATCTTTCACACCCTAATGCTTGGCCCCTTTATGATCCCCCAACCATGAATTCAGCCAACTGCTGGTGGAATATTATTGGCAGGGGGGCTGCACCCACACTGAACATATACAAACTTTTTCCTTATTCCTAAAACAATACAACATAACAACTTTTCACATAGCATTTACATTGTATTACACATTATGCGGATATGAAGTATAGGGAGGATGGGTGTGAGTCACACACAACTGCTACTTCATTCTATAGAAGAGACTTGAACTTGAACATCTGCAGATTTGGGTGTTCCTGGGAGATCCAGAATATATTAGCCCCCCAAAGATATCCAGGGATGATCACATTGTCAAGATTCCTTTGTTGGGCTGGGATTGTGGCTCAGAGGTAGAGCACCTAGCATGCCTAGCACCAGTGGGACCTTGATTCTCAGTACCACATAAAAATAAAGGCATTGTGTTGTGTCCATCTACACTAAAAAATATATATGTATAAAAGATTCCTCTGTTTTCACTTTTCCCACCTCTGTTTTCGGTTTTTTTTTTTTTTTTTTTGGTACTGAGGATTGAGCCCAGAGGCTCTTTACCACTGAGCTACATCCTTAATCCTCTTTATTTTTTATTTTGAGACAGGGTCTCACTAAGTTGCTAATGGTCTTGCTAAACTGCTGAGGCCAGCCTCGAATTTGTAATCCTCCTGCCTCAACTTCCTGAGTTGCTGGGATTGCAGGCGTGCATCATTGTGCCCAGCTTGTCTTCACTGTTCTCATAGACTGTCAGATAAACCATTCTACAAGCAGCCTGGCATTTCAGAAAGCAGAGTTTGCAGGCCACCTAGGTGGTAATAGTGGCATCGTTGCTTAGAAGTTTTATAAGCCAGAAACAGTCAAATATTGAGAATGCGTGCAGAATCAAACACCTTTCCTGCCTGTAAACCATATCTCCAAACTTTCACTACCACAAGACTAATAACCTTCACTCACTTTATTTTGTCTTATTGCAAAATCTAACAGGAACATGTACAAGATCTCATTTCTAAGATATTTGGGCCAGGCTGATAATCATGAATTCAGTTTTGGGGTATTTCTCAGATCATATTCCCTTATCAATACTTCTGGCTTAACTTAAGGAAGGTACCTTTCCCCACATCAATCTCTAGCTACTCTTGTTCTCTACCAAAGACTGTGTCATTCCAAATCTTTTTCATATAAACAGCATTATATCTATAAGGCCAATATCTGTGGAATCCAGTAATACAAAGAGGTAATAAAATTGCCATTTTATTTATTTCAGGTGTTTCTGTAATCTGAACAGACTAGGCACAATGCAGGGAAGACTTTAAAAACTACTGCCTTGAAGGACTAGCATTACACTACAAATACCAGGACACTGGTAGCCAAGACGCTCAAGGCCATACATCCCATACTTTATGTGTGGACTTCAAAGCCCTGATCAATGCTATAGAAATAGAAGAATCCTCACTTTTTCTATATAGAGAAATACAATTCTGATTACTGTTATAAACTAGAAAGTTATAAACTAGAAGTGATAAGGCTGAGCAATCTGCCTGCCTGGGAATGAGGAGCCAGGCCTGATGCAGGAGGCAACTCTCCAGGCTGAGGTCCTGGAGGAGGAGATCACAGGATGGGGAAGAGCAAAAAGACAAGCACATGTACAAACTGGTCATCCATGCGTTGAGCACTGCCCTGTTGGACCCCTGGCCCTAGCCCCCAAACTTATCCCCCACCTGACATCCCTTCCCTATGCACAAATTCAGGTATGTCAATAACTCTGGCTTTCAACAAAACTACAATGTTAGGTGGGGACCCAGCAGCATCTCCAGGTATCACCCATTTTAGTCTGTTCTGAAACATTTTTGCAGTATTGAGGATCTCACCAAGTTGCCGAGGCTGGCCTTAAACTTGGGGCCCTCCTGCCTCAGTCCCCTGAATAGCTGGGATTACAGGTGTGCCTCGTTTATCTTGGGCCTTTTTTATTTTTATTTTTATTTTTTTAAGAGAGAGAGAATTTTTTTAATATTTAATTTTTTTTAGTTATTGGCGGACACAACATCTTTATTTGTATGTGGTACTGAGGATCGAACCTGGGCCACACACATGCCAGGCAAGCACGCTACCGCTTGAGCCACATCCCCAGCCCTTGGGCCTTTTTTAAAAATAATGTTGTTGTATTTTTTAGACCTTTATTTTATTTATTTATATTTATGTGGTGCTGAGGATCAAACCCAGTGCCTCATGCATGCAAGTTAAGTGTTCTACCACTGTGCTACAGCCCCAGCCCTTATCTTGAGACTTTTTGAAAACCTATGTCTGTCTCCCAAGGAAAGTCCTAAAACCCTACTTTCTCAGAAGGGATTGGTAACTGCCATTTGGTTACACGTGGCCTGTGATGAAATGTACCCTTTAAGAAAACAGTCAGGGGCTGGGGATGTGGCTCAAGCGGTAGCATGCTCGCCTGGCATGTGTGCGGCCCGGGTTCGATCCTCAGCACCACATACAAACAAAGATGTTGTGTCTGCTGAAAACTAAAAATATAAATAAATAAATAAATAAATAAGAAAACAGCTTCAGGGATAAGAAGAGCCAGTCCTTTGCAATTTACCCTTGGTCTAAGAGCTGAGAGGCAAGACTGGAACCCTAAAACTACTCACGACCATTTTATGGAGGCTCTTTTTAATGTAACATTTAGAATATGCCCAGGGGCTGGGATCTCTGCATTATATTGCCCATTTATCCAGTGAGCCTGCCCATAGAAGATTATAATTATGAGCAGCATAGTGTGTCTTTTTTAGAAGTCATGGCTCATAAGGATATATGAGACAGATTCCCTTTTTCCTCTCTTCACACAAACACAACTAAGAAGTTTATTGATCACAAGGCATCTACCACACCATGGTAGTCAATCGTGCACCAGCTCCCAAAACTGAGTGGAAAACTTTCAAAAACTTTTTTATAAACTCAAGCCACGTGTGGTGGAAGATACCTATGATCCCAGCAATTGGATGGCTCAGAAAGGAAGATTCTTAGTTCAAGTCCAACCTGGGCAGTTTAGCAAGACTGTAAGCAACTTAGCAATATCCATCTCAAAAAAATAAAAAGGGCCGGTCTGGTGGCCCACGCCTGTAACCCCAGCAGCTCAGGAGGCTAAGGCAGCAGAATGGTGAGTTCAAAGCCAATCTCAGGAACTTAGTGAGACCCTGTCTCTAAATTAAATATTTGAACAGGGCTGGGGATGTTGCCTAGTGATTAGGCATCCTTAGATTCAATCCCCAATACCAATAAAATAAAATAAAAAGGACTGGAGATGATGTAACTAACTCAGTGATACAGTCCCCCTGGACTTAATCCCCAGTACCGTAATGGGGGGGGGATTATAAACTCGAATATCACATTATTTCCAGTCTCCTAATCCAACCCTTTCATCATAGTGGCAGGGAAGTGTTTGTTGTCCAAGGACCTGACCTTCATTGATATATGATTTCTATCTTACTAATAATTCATCGTTGTTTTTTACAGGGATAGAGGTATTCAAATTTTACAGTTACTATGGAAAGATGAGGAAATTACAAATATTCCACAACAGGTGAAAATAAGAGGAAATTTACTGCGCAAACATATGGCCTTCACTGCTATTTGGCTATGGGAAGGATTCTGAAAGGAGGATCAGATTAGAAAAGTTTCTGCCTGAGGTCATTTGCATTTTAATATCTCTGCTTATGATTAAATTTCTCCAACAATGGTACCCGAGCAGAGAGGCCCAGAAAGGGCTGGCATCACAACTAAACTCCTTTGGAAAGCTGAGTTGTGAAAGCACACATTGCTCAAATGCAAGAGAACTGTTTGCTCTGTGAATTGAAGTAGAAACCTCATACGGCAGGTTGAATACCTGTGCCCACCAAGTGGCAGCAGCCAGGTGCCCACAGGATCCAGAAGGCTACTACTGGCTGTGCTGGAGAAGGGCACATAGGAGGCCTCACCCCTGTTCTGTGAACTCAGAAGGGAAATCAAGGGAAGCCCAACTGGGGAGCTCTAGATAAGCGCCCCACAAGAGAGGATGCAAACCTGGCACCAAGTCTTCCTCAGTGTTGAAACTGGTTGTGAAAAGCCAAAATATGTTTCTCTTTGGGATTTTTTTTTCCTGCAATACTGGTACCCAGGGACGTACTACCACTGATCTACACCCCAAGCCCTTTCCATTTTGAGACAGGGTATCCCTACATTGCCCAGAGTGAGCTCAAACTTGGAATCCTGCCTCAGCCTCCGTCACCGGGATTAATTAGACATGAGCCTCCACTCCTAGGAATTTAAATTTAGTGCCTGGCATGGCAACAGACCCCTGTAGTTAGTCTCAGCAATTTGGGAGCTGAAATGAAGGGTAATTTAAACCCAAGAGTATGAAGCCTGCCTGAGCAACATAACATAGTGAGACAACCTCCCAAGAAAAGGAGAAAAAGCAAATCTTCTCCCAATTGTGATTTGTAATTAGTTGGGTTTCTTGGTTTTGTTTGTAGTTTTAGGATCAACCTGGGACTTCACACATGAAAGCGAGTAGTCTACCACTAAGCCACACCCAAGCCCTTTTTAAATTTTATGACAGTGTCTTAGAAGTTGCCCAGGCTACCCTTGAATTTGGGATCCCCCTGCCTCAGCCTCCTGAGTCACTAGGATTCCAGGCACACTCCATTGGCCCACCTCAGTTCCCTCTGTAACAACCAAACTGCTCCTAGTTTTAGCTCCGCACCCTCTACCTTTTACAGAAGCTGTAAATCCTGCCATTTGATCAATCCTGCTTAGAGATTAGAAGAGAACAAACTAACAAAGAGCTGCAACTATTGCCCACAGAAAGTAACTAGCTCCAACCTGCTCCATCTTTCTGATACCTTTAATGACACTGATGCTACTCCTCCTTAATCCCATTTCCTCTGCTCCTCTTATTTATTTCTCCAACACAGATCTATTTCAATTCACTTGACATTGAGTGCCTATTATATGCCATGAAAGTAATAACACTGTTTATTAAATTTACAATAAGCTGAGGTAGAGAACTAACAAAAACCAAAGGTAGAATATACAGAAGTACCAGAACACCTCAGTCCTGTGGGAGATTTGGGAAAGTTCACGGACGCAGTAGCATCTGGAAGTGGATTTGAAGGATAAGATTTCAGTGTATAAGGGCTGGGGCTGTAGCTCAGTGGTCAAGCACTTGCCTAGCATGCCCAAGGTCCTGTGTTCCAGGTCACCACCACAAAAACAAACAAAAAAACACAAAAAGAGGGGGCTGGGAATGTGGCTCAGCTGTAGAGCACTCGCCTAGCACAGGGAGGCCCCTGGGTTAGGCACTGGGTTTGATCCTCAGCACCACATAAAAACAAATAAGTAAAATAAAAAATAAAGGTATTGTATACAACAACAACTAAAAAAAAAAAAAAAAAACACACAAAAAGAAACAAGATTTCAACTTATAAAATGAAAGATAATCATATTTCAAAAGGAGAAACAATTTTAAATGCATAGAGGCAGGACACACAATGCATAGAGAAGCACTGCAATACAGAGAAAATGGAAGAGCCTTTGGTGTAAACTTTTCTAAAAGGAATGAACAGTGGGCTGGGGCTGGGGCTGGGGCTCAGTGGTAAAGCACTTGCCTTGCTCATGTGAGGCCCTGGGTTCGATCCCCAGCCCACATAAAAATAAATAAGTAAATAAAATAAAGATATTGTGTCCATCTACAATAAAAAAAAATAGCAGTTAAATAAACAAAAGCTTGTGATGAAAGTCTTTAGCCAATGTTTTCCTGTCCTTGTATGTACTTGAGAAATGAGCTTTCTTAACTGTTTCTTCAGATAGTTGCCATATGAATAAATAAATGTGTACAAATTTGTAAATTAAGAAATAGTATTCAAAAATATACACACACACAGAGTACATCTACAATCTGCTTTGAGCAATGAAAATTTAGCATTTTCAAAGCCAGCCTTAGCAATTTAGTGAGGCACTAAGCAACTAGCCAGACCCTATCTCTAAATAAAATACAAAATAGGGCTGGAGATGTGGCTCAGTGGTTGAGCGCCCCTGAGTTCAATCCCCAGTACAAAAAAAAAAAAAAAACCCTAACCCCTTCATCTTCCAATACAGATTTATTGTTACATTTGGTTAAATCTATTATCAGTATTTGCTGCCTTGCAATGGTTGTTTGTGAAGATACTGTTCTGGTTTTTTGTTGGTTGGATTGTGTTTTATTTCCAGTGCCAATCCTCACACATGCTAGGCAACCTCTCTACCAGTGGCGTACACCCCTGCCCACAAGTCTTCACTTGAGAGGCCCTATAAAATACTAAAGAAGCCAGGCATGGTGGCACACCAGGGCCTTGGGATGTGGAGGCAGAAAGATTCCAAGTTCAAAGCCAGCCTCAGCAATTCAGCAAGACCCTAAGTAACATGGCAAGACCCTGTTTCAAATAAAGAATAAAAAAGTCCGGAGATGTGGCTCAGTGGTTAGGTGACCCCCACGTTCAATCCTGGTACAACAAAAAATAAATATATATTTTTTAAAAAGCTGTTCTTTTTTGTACTATCATTCTCTCTCTTATATTGCTCTCCTTAGATTTACTGTTTGACTTATTCTTTTGTGTGTGGAAGGAGCAGGGTACTGGGCCTTGAACCCAGGGACTGGTACATAGTACACAAGCACTCTATTACTTAGCCTCATCCCCCTTTTTATTTTGAGATAGGGTCTCACTAAATTGCCACAGCTGGCCTCGAACTTCTGACCCTTCTGCTTGGCTCTGCTCAGCACATTGACACACATATCCTCATTTCATTCTTCAAAGGCACTTTCAAAACAACCAGTTTGTATTGCTCTTTGTATTCATTGATTTAAAACATGCCTAGTGGGGCTGGGGCTGGGGCTCAGTGGCAGAGCGCTTGCCTAGGACTTGTGAGGCACCGGGTTCAGTACTCAGTACCACATACAAATAAATAAAGGTTAAAAAAATGTGTAGCTGGGGCTGGGGATGTGGCTCAAGCGGTAGCGTGCTCGCCTGGCATGGGTGCGGCCCGGGTTCGATCCTCAGCACCACATACAGACAAAGATGTTGTGTCCACTGAAAACTAAAGAATGGATATTGAAATTTTCTCTCTTTCTTTAAAAAAAAATGTGTAGTTTCTCAAGGTACTTAAGTACTTAGCTTTCTTATGTAGTCTACTCCCACTTTCCTACTTTGTGTCTTAATATTTGGTAAGTATTTGGTTAAGTATCATAAAAATAGTTTATAACTATACAGTTACTGGTTACCAAAAAGCATACTCCAATTTTTTTTACATATTTTTTTCCTAGAATAATTACATCTCTATTTGATTAACTTTCTATAGTTCTACTGTTGCAATTGTCTCCTTGCATCCATTAATCCCAACATAATTTCATCCATGATAAATAGACCTGATGATCTGTTTCTTCCTTGGTTCTGTTGCTCTTATCCTCCTGCTCCTCTCTGGAGGCTCCCTACTGCAAAGCTGGAATTTGGAATTCTCTTCACTTATCCAAGAAATGACCAGCTCTTGTATGTTTCCCATATTTCTTTCTTTCTTTTTGGTATGGTAATTGAACCCAGGAGGAGGTCTTCACCCCTGAGCTACATTCCAAGTCCTTTTATTTATTTATTTATTTATTTGTTTGTTTGTTTTTGAGGCAGAGTCTGGAACTTGTGGTCCTCCAGCCTCAGCCTCCCAAGTCTCTGGGAGAACAAGCATGTGCCACAATACCCAGCTCCAAGTTTCTACTACATGCTTGCCTCCTTCACTTTGGTGGTCTATGTGGAGGTGTTTCCTTAGAGAATGTTAATGGAATACAAAATTTAAGACCTTGAACATCTGAAAACATCTTTATTCACCACTGATACCCTTAACTGGGGGTGGAATTCCTGGTTAGAAATGTTTTTCAGTAAAAGTAGAAGTCATCACTTGATTATCACATAGCTTCCCAATAGGACTTTACCAATTCATTTAGTTTCCTCAACTCCAAGCAGCTAATAGTTCTTCTTCTTTTTTTTTTTAAAGAGAGAGAGAGAGAGAGAGAGAGAGAGAGAGAGAGAGAGAGAGAGAGATTTTTTAATATATATATATTTTTTTAGTTTTTGGCGGACACAACATCTTTATTTGTACGTGGTGCTGAGGATCAAACCCAGGGCCGTGCGCATGCCGGGCGAACACGCTACTGCTTGAGCCACATCCCCAGCCCATAGTTCTTCTAATTTGTACTAAGTGTTGTAGAACAAAACAGCCCTCACAGGCGAAGGGTACAGCTGTGTGTTGGAGTGCTTGCCTAGCATGTGTGAGGCCCTCTGTTCAATTCCTAGAACCACCAAAGCAGGGAAAAATCCCTTACTATGGATCCTTTATATTTTTTCAGAGCTAGGGATTGAACCCATGGACATATCCATGCTGGGTACATGCTCTAAACCTGAGTCACATGGCCAGCCAACTATGGATCGTTTTACATGCATCGTACTTGGCACATGAAAGGGTCTCTAAAAGTAAAGAGTGTCTTTCAGTTCTTGGGCATTTGAAGTATGTATGTTTGATACTTTGCTTCATTCTATTTCCTTCAAGAAATCTCATCAGTCAAGCCAGGCATGTTGGTGCACACCTGCAGCCCTAGCGACTCGTGAGGGTGAAATGGAGGATCAAAAGTTTGAGACAGGCCTGGGAAACCTAACAAGATACTGTCTCAAAAAACAAGAGCTAGGAATGTAGGTCAGCGGTAAAGCACCCCTGGGTTCAAACCCTAATACCTCAAACAAACAATTCATTTCTGTCAGTCAGATGTTGGACCTTCTGAAGAGGTCCTCTAATTAATCTCTTTCCCTCCCCTCTTCCTTCCTTTCTTTTTCCATCCCATTCCTTTCAGTAATAGGGATTGAGTCCAAAGCCATAAGCAAGCACTGTACCACTGAGCTACATCCTCAACTCTTCAAATTTCCTTTTAAATTTTTTTCCCACCATTTCTACTGGCATAAAAAATAAGACACATGTGCCGGGGGTTGTGGCTCAGTGGTAGAGTGCTTGCCTAGTAGTTGTGAGGCACTGGGTTCAATCCACAGCATCTTATAAAAATAAATCAACAGAATAAAGGTATTGTGTCCATCTACAATTAAACCAACCAACAAAAAAACCAAAATCAGATGCACAGCCTGGCATGGTGGTACATGCTTGTAATCCCAGTGGCTAGGGAGGCCAAAACAACACATCGGGTTCTTCTTTCTTTTTGTGGGGTTACTAGGGATTGAACTCAGGGGCACTCAACCACTGAGCCACATCCCAGCCCTATTTTATATTTTATTTAGAGACAGGGTCTCACTGAGTTGCTTAGCACCTCACTTTTGTGGAGGTTGGCTTTGAACTTGAGAACCTCCTGCCTCAGCCTCCATAGCGGTTGGGATTACAGGCATGCACCACCATGACTGGCTTGGCTATTCTATCCTTCAAATTTGAAATCTTTTAACTGTCTTCTAATTTTGAACTATAATATTCAACTTACAAAATATTATTTTTAAGTATTCTGTATTTTTTCATGGATACCATCTTTGTTAATAGTTACATTTTCAGATTGTCTTCTCCCTTGTCATTATCAGTGAGGCAATCATCAACAATCTGGTGATTCTTTTGTTTACTTAGTTGTTTTTTGATGCTGGGGATCAAACCTTGGGCCTTGTGCACACTAGGCAAATATTCTACTGCTACACTTCACCCCCAGCTGAGTCTTAAATTTGTTCATTTTTTCAAGTTCACTCAGATGAACTTGACTTTCTCAATGAAAATCTCTGAATTAATCCCTTTAAAGGTCTTTTCCTTGGGTCCACAACATCTCTAGGAAAGAATTTCTCTTTCTTTTCCAACAGACTTACCTGTCAGCATTTTAGAAACTAGGACTCTACCACACAGTACAGTATTTTAGTTGACTTTCATTTTCAGTCTCTGACTGGTATCTGTTTGAAGATTTATTGTTTCACATTCTTAAAATATAAATTTTCCTTTCACTGAAAGACCATAGAAGTAACATAGTTACCTACCTAACTCCATAAAAGGAATACATATTTCAGCCAACTCCCACTCCAGTCTAACACCACATCCTCACTTCTGTAGGGCCTGGTATTCCAATTTCTAGGTTACAGTACAAGAAGCAAATTAGCATGCTTCCAATCGGTATGCTCTCTGTAAACAATTAGGTTTTTTCCTCTACTGTTCCAAACCACTTTCAGCTCTAGCCTTCTATTCTATCCTTTCCAATTTATAAAAGTTTTGACATCTTATTTTCTCATTCTCTGTACCTAGACATTTCAGTGGAGTCTATTTGAAGACAGCTAGCATTAAAGCACCTGGGGTGTCTACCATGTTTTATCCTAAGTCCATGCAGCTTAATTTTTGTTGTTGTTTTTGCTTTTGTTTTAGGTACTGAGAATTTAACTCAGGGACACTCAACCACATGAGTCACATGATGAGCCACATCCCTATTCCTTTTTGTATTTTATTTAGAAACAGGGTCTCACTGATTTGCTTAGTGCCTTGCTTTTGCTGAGGCTGGCTTTGAACTCGTGATTCTCCTGCCTCAGTTTCCCAAGCTGCTGGGATTACAGGTGTGCACCACCACACCCAGCAATGCAACTCAATTTGTAAGAGGAAAATTAGAAACAATGTACACATGAGATTAATAGATATTTAAAATACTGCAGCTCAACTCAACATATACAACCATTTAAGTATTTCCGTAAAGAGCCGGGCAGGGGCTGGGACTGTAGCTCAGTGGTAGAGCAATTGCTTAGCACAGGTGAGGCCCTGGGTTCAATCCTTAACACCACATAAAAATAAATAAATAAGTAAAAGTTAAATCTCAAAATAAATACATACATAAATAAAAAAGCTGGGCGTGGTGGTGCATATCTGTGATCTCAGAGTAGTGAGCCTGAGGGCAGGAGGATCCCAAATTCAAGGCCAGCATCAGCAATTTAGTGAGACCCTATCTTAAAATCAAAAATTAAAAAGGAGGGCAGGGCTGGGGATGTAACTCAATGGTAGAACATCCTTGGGTTCAATTCGTAATACTAAAAAACAAAAAACCCCTGCAATCATGTTTTAAAAAATGAATATCAGTTGGGCTGGGATTGTGGCTCAGCGGTAGAGTGGGACCCGGGTTTGATTCTCAGCACCACATAAAAATAAAGGCATTGTGTTGTGTTCATCTACAAAAAAAAAAAAGATTCTCTCTTAAAAAAAAATGAATATCAGTTCAATTTTATTGAGCTAAAAGCAGTACATAAAAGGGGAGAATACTCCAAAATATTAAGTAAATTTTAGGAGGTATATTTGTTTGTTAGCACTGGGTGTTGATTTCCTGGACACTTGACCACTGAGTTACATCCCCAACCTTTTTGAGGCAGTGTTTCCCCTCAGTTGCTTAGGATCTAAATTGCTGGGATTACAGGTGTGTGCCATTATGCCCACTTAGAGCTTATTTTTTTAAGTCTAAGTTTCCTGAAATGAACATGTTATTACTAAAATTGCTTGGAAAAATAAAACAAGACTGAAAACTGTTAAATTTTTGGCCTCAACAACGCCAGCTGTCCTGGTCTGCTTTGTAACAAAATATTGGGCTGGGGGATTCTCTACAAGGAAAGGAAATTTATTTAGCTCACAAATCTGCTGCCTGGACAGAGTATATTGCTAGATTCTGGCAAGAGCACCCCTGGCTACATCATAACAAGCCAGAAGGCAAACCATCCTGTGCAGAAGAGACCAAGTGCATGGGGTAACTTCCATATAAGACACTGCCCCCTTCTCACCAGAGCTAGCCAGGTCTTGCTAGAACCATATTAATCCTTTCAGAGGCCTCCAAGATCTAAATATATTAAGGGGGTGGGGAGGGATGTAGCCTTGACCTAGCATGTGAGAGGGCCTCCAACATCACAAAATCAAAAAGATCTAAACATCCCTTAAAGGCACCACCACCACTTCATTATCCCTACACTAAGACAAAGCTTCCAATACATGAACTTTTTTAGGGACAACCATATCCAAACCACAATACCAATCACAATTACCTCTGGGCAAGTGAGTGCCATATATATTTTTTTAATCTGTAATTTTAAGGACTGCAAGATTTTCAGCTCAATTTTAGTACCAACTTGGAGGCCAAGCCCAAATTTTAAGAGTTAAAGATAAGAAAGGTATGAAGAAGCAATATTTTCCAAATGTTGTAGGTAACTGAGAGAAGAAAATCCAAGCATATTTAACAGAAATTAGTATTGGAGAAAGAACTGCTACATGAAGAAAACACACCTAAAATCAATGGAAAGTCTTGAGTATAAAGTGTAGCCCTTAATTTAAAAAAATCATTAATGGGCTGGGGATGTGGCTCAAGCGGTAGCACGCTCGCCTGGCATGCGTGCGGCCCGGGTTCGATCCTCAGCACCACATACAAACAAAGATGTTGTGTCCACTGAAAACTAAAAAACTAAATAAATATTTAAAAATAAATAAATAAATAAAAAAATAAAAAAATCATTAAAATGAAGATTTGAATCCTCTGAATCAAGTTGAGTTAGATACAGGATATAAGACTGGCAACTTTAATCAATCAAACTTTAATAATAATAATTCTTAACAGGGGCTGGGATTGTGGCTCAGCAGTAGAGCGCTCGCCTAGCACAGGTAGGATCTGGGTTCAATCCTCAGCACCACATAAAAATAAAGGCATTGTATTGTGTACATCTACACCAAAAAATAAATATAAAAAAAATTCTTTAACAAATTAAAAGAATCACCAAAGCATTTAGGACCATGGTGTTTAGTAGTTGTACTCCCTACAGTCTTCCCACATAGGCCTTTTCTATCTTTTCCATCTGGCCCACAACAAGTTCACAACCCAGTTTTTATCACACTTGTCTTTTATTCATTTCAATCACTCAGCCACATAATTGCTACTCAAATCTAGATACCATAATCCCCTTGTTCAAATTACTCATTTTCCTTTACCTCAATTCCAAAGTTCACTTCCATGTGTAGATAGCCCTCAACCCCACATTTTCCTTAAAGCCACTGTACTCCCAATGCTTTTGTGCTTGTCAATAGCCTTCCCTCAACCCTGATTCCCATTACTGAGTGAAGAGGAAGCCTGGGGATGAACACAGGAGTGAAGACATAATAAGTATATCCGATGGACAGAAATGTAATAAACTTGGCTACAAAGGAAGCACAGAATTAATTAATGAGGAGTAGGTGTATTTAGTGACTTGTAGTCAACCTAAAAAAATAAAATCAAGGCAGGCACAGTGGCACACGACTATAATCCCAGCAGTTTGGGAGGCTGAGACAGAAGGATCTTTAAGTTTTAAGTCAATCTCAGCTATTTATCAAGGCCCAAAGCAACTCATTGAGACCCTGTCTCTACTAAATAAAATATAAAAAGGGATGAGGATGTGACTCAGTGGTTGAGTGCCCCTGGGTTCAATACCCAGTACCAAAAACAATGACAAAATAAGAGCCATTTAAAAACTAGCCTCTTGCTGTAATCCCAGTAACACCAGAGGGGAAGGCAGGAGGATCACAAGTTCAAAGCCAACTTGGGCAATTCGGCTGGACCCTGTCTCAAAATAAAATTAGAAAAGACCTTTTTAAAAAAAATTATTTACATGTGGTGCTGAGAATCAAACCCAGTGCCTCACACATGCTAGGCAAGTGCTCTACTGAGCTACAAGCCCAGTCCTCTATGAAATGTTAAAGTAGAAAGAGAGAATTTTTCTTCACCAAGAACACTTCCCCTATTACTGATTTTTAAAAAGCAAAGAACATTTGGAAAAATAAAGTTTAAATAAAGAAATTCAACCATGTTAAAAATCACCTAAACAGACTATCACTCTTGTCATCATTCTTTTTTTTAAAGAGAGAGAGAATTTTTTAATATTTACTTCCTTTAGTTTTCAGCGGACACAACATCTTTGTTTGTATGTGATGCTGAGGATCGAAACCGGGCCGCACACATGCCAGGCGAGCGCGCTACCACTTGAGCCACATCCCCAGCCCTGTCATCATTCTTAAAATGTTTGCTTTTTTACATCATGACAAAGTTAGCCCTCCCCACTTTTTTCCTCAGTGCTGGGGATTATACCTAGGACATTATACATGCTAGGTAAGGTGCTCTCCCACTGAGCTATACTTGCAACTCCAAGATTACTCTTCTTAACCTTTAGGTTATCTGATGAAAATTTATCTCATGATCAAAACAAGTACCAAGTATTTACGGCCCTTTAAATCTGACCATCTACTACTTAGGCACGAGGGCTCATTTCATTATCCTTGATTCTTAGCACTTACAAGATGTAGCCTTGCTCCATGAAAAGGACACTTCCTACTGCATATTCCAAATCAATGACCTGGAGCAAGTCCATCTTCAGGCAATAGAGCTCCTAAGCCTGTGAGCTGGTTATAAATACCCTAAAGACACAATCAGTTTTACCATGTGAAATAGTTAGGACAAACTCTTAAAATATAGCCTCTACTACTTAACAGTATTAATGGAGGAAGGGAAAATTCATGGATAGTTCTTGATCATTAGACTGTGGTGATGAGGATTAAATACAGGGCCTCATGCATGTGAGGTAAATACCTTACCACCATGAGCCACACCCAGCCCCAATCATTAGACTTTGAAAGAATACCTACTTTGCCAAGCCAATACAACTTTCAGAAAACAAAAGTCATCCTGTTTGTGGTTTTAGGTTGGGTACAAAGTAGTCCTCTCAGTTTAGCAAAGATTTAGTGTTAAAATTCAATCTATAAAAATTTAAAGTATTTTTACAGCTACATCATTTCATTTGATATCTATAAACATGCCAGAAAATACTGGGCAAGTCCTTCACCCATATAAAAATGCTCAGAAAAGTCCTGGCTCTTTAATCTTGAGTGAAAACTAGGTTTAAAACCCAGAACCAGTGGGTGTGATAGCACAGACCTGTAA
Source organism: Marmota monax (assembly GCF_021218885.2). NCBI lineage: Eukaryota > Metazoa > Chordata > Mammalia > Rodentia > Sciuridae > Marmota > Marmota monax. The sequence goes on along the minus strand of NW_026691950.1, from coordinate 1,794,545 downwards.
TCCCTAGTGGTTTGGGAAGCTGAGGCAGGATTGTGAATTCAAAACCAGCTTCAGTAAAAGGCCTCAGAGGCGCTAGGCAACTCAGTAAGGCCCAGTGGTTAAGTGCCCCTGGGTACAAAAAAAAAAAAAAGAACTTTTGGGAACAATCTGCAGAGTACTCTTCAGGGTACCATGAACATTTACAGAAAGGTGTATATGTGTAGACAGAATAAGTAGTATTGCTTTAAGTAGCAACTAACTGAAAACTGAATTAGAAACTAACCAAATAATGTCCTATTGCCGAATAATTATAACTAAGCAATTTCCATGTTTTCAAATTCAAAGACACAATTTCAATTTTCAATTCAAAGATACAATTTTACTGCATTTATCATCATGTGCCTATCACTGTGAAATCTATCAAAGGATTTTTTTTTCCTTTTGGTACCAGGGACTGAACTGAGGGGTACGCAACCACTGAGCCACATCCTCAGCCCTATTTTTGCATTTTTAAATTTAGAGACAGGGTCTCACTAAGTTGCTTAGTGCCTCGAGGTTGCTGAGGTTTGTTTTGAACTGTGATCCTTCTGTCTCCACCTGAGAGGATGGGATCACAGGCATGCGCCACATCACCCTAGTTATTTTTCAAAGTACTGTGAAGACTAAATTGCTTGTCCAGAGAGGAGTATCCAGAAATAAGATATAAACCATTTTCAGGGGAAAACATGCATGCATTTATTTTTAAGAATTCCCAATAAGGGGGAAAATTCAACATCTTTAAAAATGTGTTTATTTTTTTAAAAAATCAGTTGTGTACAAAAGTGTTTCGTAGTTTTTAATTCTCAAGACAAACACCCAACCCTCCACCCACACCCCACCCTACTTCGATGGTATTTCTGGTAACCCACCCATTTTCCCCTTACAGGAAGTTAATGGCTCAGAATAGACCCTCCTACAGAATTTATCATCACTAACAGATTGTTTAGAGTAGGGATCTAGAGACGCTAACAAGCAAGGTTCTTTCTCAGTGAGGTTAATGAGAATCCCTATAATGGCAGTAGACTTCCAGCAGACACCACAACAAAGCACCATCAATTGCTGAAAGCTAAAAAATAGATATTATTTTCAATAGTATTTCATTTTCTATTGGAAAAGTCTTTAAATTACATTAAATAAGTCTCTTTTCCCCCAAAGAAATAGTCTAGCTTTTATTATGATGCCTGTAAAAAATAGGTAACAGCAAGCAGATAGGATTCGTTCACAGCACAGTGCATTGACTTCTCTCCACTCACCCTCAGAACCAAACTTATAAATTGTGCCACACCTGATTATATATAGCAGCATGGTTGAAATAACCAAGCAAAAGGTGGCACATTCACAACTCACATTAGGTGATGATCACAGGTTTATGAGGTTAGATCAGTCCAATAAAGCAGTAACAGAACAGGACAAGGGAGATAACAACACTCCCCTACCCCTTTGTCACAAGATTTTTCATCTGTATTGCAACAGTGCAAATATAATGTATGACAATTTGTAGACACTGGAAAAAAGTCACACTTGGGAAAAAGACTATTTATCAGTAAATACTTCAAGTTGCCTTCCTCCCAGTGACAGCAACTGGCTGATGATAAGCATTTAATTCAAATTGGTAAAGAATGGAAATGCAACTTTCTAAAATCAATGGTTTGTACCCTGGAATTCAAATTCCTTGAAACTAGAAAAAGTGATTAATATATCATTTTGTAAAAGTCCATGAAATAAAGTTAAATGTAAACAGACAGCTTCCTTTTTCATATCTAACATTGTTTCCATTTATATACAAGAAGGTATACCTGGCTCCAGCTCTTCTCTACCCAGATTCATATTAAATCTTTCAAACTGACAATTCTTAACTTCCCATGTTGCTACACAGGACTGTGAAAACATTATCATACTTTCTATAGAGTTTGAAAAGCTCAAATCAGGCATACACTTACAGTCAAGATCTGCTTTTCACATTGGTAAACTTATTAAGCAGCCTAAACAGTAATATAATACGCTGCATTCTGTAGTGCATAAATAAGCAAAATGTAATTGCCAAATCCTTCTTACAGATACTTAAAAAGAATTATTTTGCATAGTTTTAAGTTCCATAAACAATCACATATGAAAAACTTCAGGAAAAAAAAATGAAAAAAGGTCTTTCATTTCAAAAATTACTTGCAAAAAAAAAAAAAAACAAAAAAAAAAAAAAAAAAAAAACCTCAAATTCCAAACATTTACATATCCTCAAAGGTGTTATGTGTTTTAAGTAAGCCATAGTCACAATTCTAAACATTTCAGAGAACCAACTCAGAGCATCTAAATTAGTGCCAAATTCCTCAAATATTTACATACCACTGTGTATTTAGGTCCCAAACTAGAACTCATTCAATCATTGATTTGTAATATTTGTACTAACATATGACTTAAGTATTTTTCAAAAGTTAGGCATATACTCAGGAAAAAGACTTGATTATAATAAAAGCCTACCATAGTGTAGGTGAATAATGGCAAATGTGCCTGTACTAAATGGGATCTCATGGGGAAGCTGGGGGGAAGACTTTTTTTTTTTTTTAACTGATATATTCTAAAACACTGCAAATTACAAAAATAATTTCCACCAGGGTACTTATCTTATAGGCCTGAATTTTTAGTATCCTTTTCCCAAACATACTTAAGAACAGAAGGAAAAAGAAATTGTGTTAGTTTCTGTATTTGGGGAACTACATCTACATATAGAGAAGTGAAAAAGAAAAAACAAAACCATAAAGACAGTAGAAAATGTTAATAGAAAGGAAGGATTATCATCACATTTAAGGTAACTGAGGAAAATAACTTTTTATAATTAAGAACTCATTATGTCAAACCAAATATTGTATCTTCCAATTTCTGGGTACTGGAGATGCTGAAGTATAGTCAGATGAGCAGATACAATATACAGCCAACATACATAAAAATCACAGCAGGGCAGAGCTGCCTCCAGCAGCCAAGTGTGTAATGCTTGACTTTGGTAATCTCTGACTTCTCTCTCCTTTGTGTAACCATAGACAATTTAAACATACCCTGATAATATAGGCAAATAGTAAACTGGATAGATGTGATAATGTTTATAATCCAAATACTACTAATATCATCACCAACCCCCTCCACTAAAAAAAAAAAAAATTAATACTAACCAAATGTGGGTCAAACTATCCATATTTTCACACAATCCCATCTTACTTCAAAATATAAAAAAAAGTTCGAGGTTTTAGCTATTTAAAATAAATAAAGAAAAATCTTGTTTCCTTTGGCATCTTTAGAAAATAACTAAATTATAGCAATAAAAGGATGTGATTGCATATAAAGGAATTTATGCTTAAGCAAACATATAAGGGAAAAATACACAGCAACTTGTGTTTAGTATGCAATAGTATCACTATAAGAGTTCACTGTTCATTAGAAAAGCCTTATCAGTTTTTGGAAGAACCTTCACATCTTTAACATTACAATATATTTAATAATGGTTCTTTTATTGCTTCTAGTATCAAGATTATTGAAAAGTCAAATGAAGTTATGCTGACTTAATAGGTTCAAAGGTATTTTCCAACACTTCAACGATTATAACTTAAGATAAATAACACTTGAAGAAAGCAAACCTTATATGATTCTCAATATACAGCCTTACTTTAATTCAATCTGATTGCATTACATTTTTGTTATTTTGCATTGGTCCTGAAAATTGAATAAGACTTGGATTTCTATGTATAGAACTGCCTGCATAAATCTACTTCAACCTTCATAAAATGGTCAAATTAAGTGTTTGAGCTTGCAAAACTAATAATTTTCAAACTTTTGAACTTAGAATGAAATGTAACTTTAATATGAATAGAAAGTCTGACTATGTACAAGAAAGGTAAAGTTTTCAATTCTCATATTATCAGAAACATCATAAAGAAAGCTAGATTTATAACACAATTCTATTCCTATGTGCATTTGAAGTATGTACAATAAAACACCAACACAGCTTTCAGGTGTTAATATGGGGAAGGTGCAAGCAAGAGTGACTTTTAAATTATCTGATAAAACAATCTCTATGAAGCCCAATATTAGGCTAAAAATTACCAGATATAGTTCATTGCATCTTTCTAAGTTCTCAACAAAAAAATTCCTTCAGTTTAAAAATCAATGTCAAATTCACTGAAAAACTAAGTTGGGTTCTTTCATTAAATCTGGGAATACTGCAACGTCAAGTATTTACTGGTTTTGCAAGAAAAAAATTGCCAGCTCCATTTTAACATTCTTACAAGAGTGTTTAAAAAACTGTGACAAAACATTCCAAATCTATGACCTAAAATTGGAGCAAGGGATACTGTCCCTCAGCACGTTTCCCCACCAACTACAGAGAACTTTACCATCAGAATATTAGCTGTGTGTGGTAAGAGGGGGAAAACAGATATAGTGTCCCAGTCTGTTAGCAGGGACATAAAGGCTCTGAATAGGTCACCATCTTCGATTCTGGATAAATCTCATATTTAAGAATTTTCTAATGCTTAAAATGGTGGTCTTTTCAGCTACCCATCCTAAGAAGTCAAGTACAAGCATGCAAGTAAATTCACAGGCACAGAGGATCCATGTTAAAAACAGTTAAGGTAGCTGTGATGCAACACCAACAATTTGAATGGCCCTGACACACTCAAAATATTATCTTAATTATTCAACAAAATCCTGAAGCAAACTCTTGCTAGTCTTGTTACACTGCTAAACACTAAAGTAGCATGTTTTTTCCATGGTTTTAGCTTAGCTCAAAGAATCTTTACACTATTAAGTATGAAAAAAAAAAATTAAAGTATTTCCCCTTTTTAAATTTACACAGACGTTTAATTAGCTTTATTTACAGAGCAGGGATTTTTTTTTTTTTTTTCAGTCTCCAATGGTGCCTAGATAACATCATTAGGCAAGATTGCCAGTTTAAAAGAAATCTATGCAGAATCCTAAAAATAACAGATGTTGGTGCTCCTCAAGAAGAGGCAAGTTTGACTATCAGCAGCTCTCTCTCTAGGGCTCAGTTACTCAGAAGCAATTCTGTTGCAGTCTCTACATCCCATGATTTTGAAGACAAGGCCACTATTACTGCATTCTGTAGAGAAAAAAAAGAGAAGGCGACAACAAAAATCAAATCTCAAGGAAATATTTTTAAAATAATCACTATTCTTTTTAATGAGAAATCATTCATTGTTTCTTAAAGTTGCCTCATACTTTCAGCGCATATAAAGTTTCTAAAACCAATGACTGGTAATCAACAAAAAGAAAAAATAATCAGGGATTTTTAGTAATAGAAAAATTGTTTATCAAAATTAGATTTTTCTCTTATTTGCTAAACCAATCTGCTAAGATTTCCAGCAATAATTTAAAACAAAATATATATCAAAATCAACATTCCCTTATGTACTTACCCTATCGAAGCCCATAGCACATAGGTTTTCTATTTTTTTGGTGTATTCTGGACTAGAAACTGGTGCTCCAGCATACACGTGTGCCCAAAGTCGAGCTGTTTGTTTGAACATTTCAGGATTTTGTTTGTACTACATGGGGGAAAAAATTGATTGACATGACAATAGTTATAATATTCAATATAATAGTTCATCTATTAATTACCTACGACCCTGCTTTTATTTTTTTAATTTTTTTTGTGGAGCTGCAGATTGAACCCAGGGCCTTGGCCTTGTGCATGCATGGCAAGCACTCTACGAATTGAGCTATATTACTGAAGCCCTAATACCCTGCTTTTTTATAAATAAAATGAATTTACATTTAAAATGTGATTCATTGGGTCTGGCTCAGTAGTACATGTCTAAATCCCAACAATTTAGTTGGTTGAGGCAGGAGGATCCCAAGTTGGAGGCCAGTCTGGGTAACTTAGTAAGACCCAGTCTAAAAATGAAAAGTAAAACGGGTCGGGGATGTAGTTCAATGATAGAAGAGTACCTTAGGGTCAATTCTGAGTGCAGGGGCAAAGAGGGTATTCACTGGGCTGAGAGTTTAGTTTTCAATCTCTAGCACACCCACCCTATAAAAGTGATTCACATTTCAATGTGTCATTAAAGAAAACACTGCTTAACATGAAACTTTGATTCATAAGATGGATTGATGGAAGGCACACCACCACCATCAAAGAAAAAAAAAGAAAGAAAAAATTCTACTTTCATCTCCAAATTCCACAAAAACAATTAGCAAAAACCTAACATTAAGTTAGGGGTTAGAGTTGTGGCTCAGTGGTAGAGTGCTCGCCTCACATTTGTGAGGCGCTGGGTTTGATCCTTAGCACCATATAAAAATAAAGAAATAAGGGTATTATGTCCATTCAAAACTTAAAAAGGGAAGTGAGTTCCAGTGAATTTGATAGATTTTTAATATTAAGTGAAGTGAGAGATATTGCAAAGATTGCACAACTTTATACAACTAAACATATAAAATTATATGAAAATCATCTAATAAACGGGACCAACTTTGGTACTAACCATAGCTCAGGCTAAAATACAACTAGATTTTTGCAGTTTTCTTAGAGTTGTATTAGTGCAGAGTGCTTTCTTTCTTTTGACAAGGCAAGTGCTCTACCACTGAGCTGTAACTCCCAGTCCAAGTGAAGAATGATTTAAGAAAATTCTACATTTACAGTTCTCATAGCATGTTATACCCTTTCAGTAATGGGAATAGGACCTCACAAAATGGCTGAGGCTGACTATGAACTTGCAAACCTCCTGCCTCAGCCTCCCAAGCAGCTGTTATACCAGGTTTTCAGATGATTATTAATTCAAAATAATTTAAAAAGTAATGTTTCCCATATAAGCTGGAAAAAAAATGTAAATTAAATTCATTCTCAAACACTACAGGAGCATCATGGCATAGTAAAACAAAATGTAAATGAGTAACAGTTCATGTTATAATATTTCTCTTTAAAAGTATATAAACATTTTGAATATTTTAAGACTCATAAGCTTCTATCACATATTAAAATGATAATCTTATTTCTACCATTAATGAATAAGAAAAAATAATTTAAAAAATTTAAAAAATCTTGTTGGAGGGTACCAAGGGTACTTAACCACTGAACCACATCCCCAAACCTTTTTTATTTTGAGGCAGATCTCCCTAAGTTGCAGAGGTTGGCTTTGAACTTTTAATCCTCCTGCCTCAGCCTTCAGAGTCGCTGTGATTTCAGGCGTGTACCACTACACCAAGCATAAATAAAAATTTTAACTATTTTTGGTATAAAACCTTTTAGTTTAACTTCAACCTGTGAAAATGTGAAAACTGGAATTCAAGTCATATTACTTGACTATTAAACAAAATAAATATGTACATATACATTATATGAAAAACAATAATTCCAAGCACTCTCAGAAAATTAACAGGACATATTATCAAGAATATGAATACACACACACACACACACACACAGGCTGGGGCTGTAGCTCAGTGGTAGAGCACTTGCCTAGCACAAATGAGCACTGGGTTCAATTCTCAGAACCTCATATAAATAAATAAATACATAAAATAAAGGTCCACTGACAACTAAAAAAAAAAAAAAAGAATATATGCATGAGGGCTGGGGATATAATTCAGTTGGTGGAGTGCCTGCCTCGCATGCACAAGGTTCAATCCCTAGCACTACAAAAAAAAAAAAAAATAAATAAAAAAAAAATATATATATATATATATATATGCATGAAATAAAGAATGGATAGATCTTAAAGGGAAAGGAAGAAGAACAGAACAGTTTCTAAGAATAGACAATACATAAATTGAAATCTAACAGGATAAAGAGGTTTGTTAGGAGGAAACATTTCCTTTCAGAGGAAATATGGCAGAGAGAATGAAAAGACACATAAAAAGAAGTGCAATTTCAGCTGGGTACAGATGGTACACGCTTGTAATGCCAGTTACTCAGAGTCTGAGGCAGGAGGATCAAAGTTCATGGCGATGAACATGGGTTTGTAGACAGTCCAAATCATGGAGAACCTCTTCAAACTAAAGAATTTGGATTCAAATAAGTGATAATGGAGCTATTAACAAGTTTTTAGTAGCAAAGTAAAGTAACATTTATATTGTATAAAACTGTTATCAATGTAGAAGATGGAGAAAAGGAAAAGGTTCACAAAGAGAGAACAGAAGAAATGGGCCAAGTGTGATAGAGCACACCTGTAATTCCAGCACTCAGAAGACTGAGGTAGGAGAATCACAAGTTCAAGGCCAGCTGGACAACTCAGTGAGAACTGGTCTCAAAATAACAAAGGTCTTGGAATATAACCTAGTTGTAAAGTTCATGTGTTCAATGGCGAGTTAAGGGGAGAGAGGTGTGAGAAATTAAAGGAAAAGGGGACCTATGGCTATCAGAGTGTATATGAAAACACTGACAGAAACTGGTGATGCAATCAAGAGCAGAGGTGGGAGGGACAGAGGGAGAGACTGCTCATAAGTGCACAAGGAGAAGCATGCCCAACATGCTCAAGACCCAGGGTATGGTCCATAACGTTAAGAGGGGGAGAAAAGAGGAAGAAAAGGAGACATGGAGAAAATCTCCAAAAGCTGTGTGACTTGGGTATTTAAATAAACTGGTGACAGTATCATAAAAAATAAACTGATTTGCAGTGTTTTAAGATTCTGCATTCAGTTTCAGCAATGTGTTGTATCTAAGGGGCATTCCTATAGAGCTACTTTTGCAGTTTAAAAGATGCTCAGGAGGGAGGTCAATCCTAAACATTTTGGACAACGTACAAGTGGTAACATCAGTGTAGATATGATCTCCCAAGTGAATATATACAATGGAAGGTAAAGGGAACAACATCAGAATAAGCAAGTTACATTTAAAGGACTAAAATAATGAATAATTGTAGGAACTAAGAAGGAACAACTACAAATATGAGAAGAGAAGTATCTCATAAATCAAGAGATTTCTAGGTTTAAAAGTGTTCAGCAAATGGTAATAGCTTAGAATAGAGCTTGGCAGACTTATTTTTTTTTAAAGGGCCAGATATTGATAATTTAAAACTTTCAGACCTCACAGTTTCTGTTGAGTGTTGCCACTATAGCTAGAAAGAACACAAGTAAGTGTGGCTGTATTCAAATAAAGCATTATTTATAAAACCAGCCAATACAACTATAATTTACTGATCACTTACCTTAGTGATTAAATACCAGAACTAGAAACTATTTATTCTGTTTAGCCAATTAGAAAGTCATTGGTAATGCTACTATTCCAGTTCACTACCATGGTAGGAAATGACTAAAATTATCACCAGAAAAGATCAAAACTGAATGGAAGAGCTGGACAGGGTAGTACACACCTATAATCCCAGAAGCTTGGGTGGCTGAGGCAGGGGGATTGCAAGTTCAAAGACAGCCTCAGCAACTTAGTGAGGCTGTAAGCAACCTAGCAAGACCCTATCTCAAAATACAAAGTAAAAAAAGGGCTAGGATGTGGGTCAGTGGTTAAGCACCCTTGGGTTCAATCCCTAGTACAAAAATTAAAAAAAAAAAAAAAAAAAAGTAAGGATGAACCTCTGTTCATGATACATACATAATATAATATGTGTAGTAAAATGTTAATCACAGAATCTAGAAGCTGGGGGGATACATACTATGATCCCTGCAATTCAGCAGGCTGAAACATTGCAAGTTCAAGATCACCCTAAGCAATATAGCAGAACAACATCTCAAAATAAATAAGTAAATCTATCCACCTAAATAGTAGATACATGGGTGTTCACCTTTTTTGTTGTTTTTGTGGTGCTGGGGAAATCAAACCCAGGGCCTTGTGCATGCTAGGTTAAGTGCTCTTTTACTGAGCTACCCTGTCTAGCCCTCACTGTAATTCTTCTGATTGTACGTTTGGAAACACTCAAACATTAGAAAAATAGCACCTATCATGTACGCAATTAAACTATGTTAAAAATAAGGGTTTCACTATTACATCTGACAAAATCATCTTACTATGAGAAAGGAAACCATTTCCAAATTTAGTTCCAATAGCTCATGCTCATGAATTAACATCACAAACCACTAGAGACTCATCAACAGGTATAAGGAAGACTTTCAAAAGCATCACCTTACCTGATTTGCTACTACTGCATCTTGTGGATCATCCGGTTCTGCAGCTGCCAACAATGCTTGCAATGACAATAATACCGTGCGTAGAGTCATTGCTGCTGCCCTAAATTTCAAAACAGGAAAATACTCCAATTATAAGGACTTTGTATGGCAAAAGTCAAGTCAATGTTTTCCTGAATAAAACAAAAATCTACTAGTGCTAAGTTATTTTTACTTATAGAAGTTTATATTATATATACCTGCCTCTCTTTTTTGTTCTTTACAATGGGCTTTTCTATTTCTTTAGATAATTCAAATAAATTCCATCCCATATAGGCTTTTTTAAAATTATTATTGTTATTAATACCTTTCTTGTCAGCTCTATCCACTAAAGTTTTAACCATTTTTCTAGACATATAGTGAAAAAACATTAGTACTAAATAGCCTGTGGAAATGTCATTCAATGGCACACTAAAGACAAATAAGATACTACTGAGTAGATATCTTTTTTTTGGGGGGGGGGGGTACGGGGGATTGAACTCGGGGGCACTTAACCACTGAGACACATCCCAGCCCTTTGTTATTATTTTATTTAGAAACAGGGCTCACTGAATTGCTTAGGGCCTTGCTGAGTTGCTGTGGCTAGCTTTAAACTGCATTCCTCCTGCTTTGTAATCCCAAATTGCTGGGATTACAGGAGGTATGCCACCAGGCCAGGTGTAAATACCTTTTATTTTCAAGAAAGTCTTAAATAATGCCATATTATTCTGAAATGGGATAAGCTTTTTGGTCAAAATGCAATACTTAATTCATATTTCTAAATATGAATTAAGTATTGCATTTTTACCAAAAAGCAATACTTAATTCTTAATAAAAGAAAATATCTTTTATAAAGTAATTATTTACCTAGAAAAATGAGATCTATCTATCTAGAGAAACTTCTTGGCATCTGTTAAAAATGTATTTCAGCCTTTTCCCTGCTGTCAACAAGTTGTACGGGGGCAGAGGCGGAGGCTCCAGTTACTTTAAGATTCGGCTTCATCCATAACCCATAACCATAACCTTTTGCCATGGCGCCATGGCCAAGGAAGGCATTGCTGCTAGAGGTGTAGTGGACTTCAACACTGCTTTACAAGAGGTGTTGAAGACTGCCCTCATCCACAATGGTTTTGCATGTGGAATTCACGAAGCTGCCACAGTCTTAGACAAGAAACTAGGAGAATGGGCAGCCCTCTGTAAAACTGACCCAGAGGGCAAACCTGTAAAGTGGTTGGTTGCAATTGTGGTCTATGGCAAAGAATCTCAGGCCAAGATTGTTAACAAAGAGTACTTCAAATGCAACAAATGAGCAAATAAATTTTTCACTCACATTCCTAAAAAAAAAAAAAAAAAAAGTATTTTATCAGGCTGGGTTGGTGGCTCAGTGGTAGAGCACTTGCCTAGCATGTGTGAGGCACTGAGTTTGATTCTCAGCACCACATATAAATAAATATATAAAGTCCATCAACAACTAAAAAATTTTTTTAAACGTTTTATCAAATAATATTAAAATGTTTATAAACATGAAAAATATAATGCTGACATACCAAAAATGTTGAAGAACATATCAATATGCACATTCTTTTTAATACAAATGAGACCATTCTAAACCAGCCTTTTCCAATTGGGTTCCTGATTCAACCCACAGAACAGATAAGGTTCCTCTATTTTCCCACAGTTGGTATATAAATAGGACCATTCTTATGTTTAAGAGAAAAGTAAATTTATTTCCAATATAGATTTCTTATGGCAGTGAATCGCAACTAAATGTTGTTCCCCTAACCAGCAGCATCAGCATCACTTGGGAATTTTTAAGTAATGAAAATTCTTCCCACCCCACACCCACCAAATCAGAAAACAAGTGTTTTTTTTTGTTTTTGTTGTTTTTATTTAATTTTATTTTTTGTACTGGGTATGGAATTCAGGGGCACTCAGTCACTGAGCCACATCCCAGCCCTATTTTGTATTTTATTTAGAGACAGGGGTCTCACTGAGTTGTTTAGCATCTCACCGTTGCTAAGGTTGGCTTTGAATTTTCGATCCTCCTGCTTCAGCCTCCTGAGCGGCTGGGATTATAGGGGTGTGCCACAGTGCCCGGCACAGGTGTGTTTTAACAGCTTCTCCAATTGATTCTAATGTATGCTGATTTATGAAAAATACTGTTCTTTAAGCTCAAGCTAACTAACAAAGGTTGTTCTATACTAATGAAATAAAAACAGTATGACATCTGTTATGTCTGTATTTTATATCCTGAGAGGAAAAAAAAAAACACATTATAAATGATTCTTTAAAAATGTTCATAGAATAAAATTTTTAATGATAAATTTATCATTTTAGATAAGCTACTAGAACTGAAAAAACTGGCAATGATGCTAAAAAACAAACATAGCTGAAATGCTAATTAGTATTTAAAACAATACAGCTTCACAAGTTGTTTTCAACAGTCATAAAAACTTTAATATGGACACTGTTAAGACAAAAGTTAAGATGGGTGTGGTGGCACACGTGTATAATCCCAGTGGCAGGGGAGGCTGAAGCAGGACGATGGTGAGCTCAAAGCCAACTTCAGCAATGGTGAGATGCTTAGCAACTCAGTGAGACCCTGTCTCTAAATAAAAAACAAAATAGGGCTGGGGATGTGGCTCAGTGGTTGAACGCCTGAGTTCAATCTCTAGTACCAAAAAAAAAAAAAAAAAAGGGGGGGGTAAAACATACAAAGCCAAATTCATATCTTAAATATTCATTCTTGTCTTTCCATTATCACAATAATAAGAAAATATTTTATGAAGAAAATACATTTTACAAAGAGTACATGTTTATAAAAGCATATACACAGCCTGACGTGGTGGTGTCCACCTGTTATACCAGTGACTTGGAAGGCTGAGGCAAAAGGCTCACAAGTTCAATGTTAGCCTCGACAATTCAGTGAGGCCTTAACTCAAAATAAAAAGGTCGAGGAATGTAGCTTAATGATAAAGCACCAGTAGGTTCAATCCCCAGTACTTAAACAGTACGACATCTGTTAAAAAACGAAAAATAAAAATAAAACAAAAACATATACACATCAAAAATTGCCTAGATGTAAAACATAAAGCTAACTGAAATCACCCAAACCAAAAAGGGGAAAAAAGACAAAGTATCATAGAAATGAATATATAACACTTAGCCTCGATACTTAATATCTCATTAGGCTTTTTGCATACTTTAGCAGAGCTGAGGCTTCAATGTGGAACTTGCACATGCTAGGCAAGAGTTCTACCATTGATGTGTACCCCTAATCTAACCAATGGAGTTTTAAAGCAGCCTAAAAAAAAAAAAGAAAAAAGAAAAAAAAATCCATGGCATCACTTTAAGCAAAAGTTATATAACTCTTTAAAATACTGGTTATTGACCTAAAAAGAGCATGCTACAGGGACACTACTACATCGATGTTCATAGCAGCACAATTCACAATAGCAAGACTGTGGAACCAACCTAGATGCCCTTCAATAGATGAATGGATAAAAAAAATGTGGCATTTATACACAATGGAGTATTACTCTGCATTAAAAAATGACAAAATCATAGAATTTGCAGGGAAATGGATGGCATTAGAGCAGATTATGCTAAGTGAAGCTAGCCAATCCCTAAAAAACAAATGCCAAATGTCTTCTTTGATACAAGGAGAGTAACCAAGAACAGAGTAGGGACGAAGAGCATGAGAAGAAGATTAACATTAAACAGGGATGAGAGGTGGGAGGGAAAGGGAGAGAGAAGGGAAATTGCATGGAAATGGAAGGAGACCCTCAGGGTTATACAAAATTACATACAAGAGGAAGTGAGGGGAAAGGGAAAAATAATACAAGGGGGAGAAATGAATGACAGTAGAGGGGGTAGAGAGAGAAGAGGGGAGGGGAGGGGGGATAGTAGAGGATAGGAAAGGCAGCAGAATACAACAGACACTAGTATGGCAATATGTAAATCAATGGATGTGTAACTGATGTGATTCTGCAATCTGTATATGGGGTAAAAATGGGAGTTCATAACCCACTTGAATCAAAGTGTGAAATATGATATATCAAGAACTATGTAATGTTTTGAACAACCAACAATAAAAAATTAAAAAAAAGAATTAAAATAAAAAAATAAAAAATAAAATACTGGTTATTTCTTTTAAGGAAATGTACTTCAATAGTGGAGAAAATCTTCACTGAAATGAAAGTATTTCATATTAAAACAATTATTAAATTCACAACAGTTATTTTAACTTGCAATAAAAAAATGAAGGCATGTAAAATAAAAGCATATGTATGTTCTGGGAGTGGGGGGTTGGGGTGGGGTTTAGACCAGGGATTGAACTCAGGGGTGCTTGACCACTGAGTCACATCCCCAGCCCTATTTTGTATTTTATTTAAAGACAGAGTCTCACTGAGTTGCTTAGTGCCTTATGATTTGCTGAGGCTGGCTTTGAACTCATGATCCTCCTGCCTCAAGCTCTGGGATTACAGGCATGTACCACCAGGGCCAGCTAAGCATATATTTTTTTATTTGTTCTTTTTAGATATATATATTTTATCTGTGCAGTAGTGAGCATCTGTTTCTTACAACTCTTTTTTTTTTTTTTAGATAAATTTTTTTTAATATTTATTTTTTAGTTTTCAGTGGACACAACATCTTTGTATGTGGTGCTGAGGATCGAACCCGGGCCGCATGCATACCAGGCAAGCGCGTTACCACTTGAGCCACATCCCCAGCCCTTCTTAAAATCTTGATAAGCTCTTTATAACATTACATAGTCAGCCTTATATATTGTAAGTTAAAAAGGCAACAAACAATTCTAAAATTGGTGAGTTTTCAAAAGAATGAAGTTGAATTCTCACACCACATATAAAAAACTAATTCAAAATGGATTCAAGGTCTAAACAAACATATGAGCTAAAACTAGAACAGAGGGCAAGTTTTATGACACTAGGTTAGGCAATGATTTCTTAGATATGGTATCAAAAGTTCAAGAAACAGCTTCCAAAAAAAAAAAAAGGAAAATGGATTACAACTACTTGACCATGAATAGGTGAATGCAGCAACCCACAAAATGGGAGAATTATTTGCAAATCATACATCTGAATAGATTAATATCCAGAATATTTAAAGAATTCACATCAACAAAAATTCCAATTTAAAAATGGACAAGTGGGGTCTGAGGTGTAGCTCTGTGAAAGAGCACTTATCTAGCATATGCAAAGCCCTGGGTTTCATTCCCACTATATGGTGGGGGGCCTGATCAAATACTTCTCCAAAAATATACACAGGACCAATAGGTATATGAAAAGATACTCAATGTTGCCTATCATTAAGGAAATGCAAAACAGAATCACCATTAGTTAGCACCTCATAATTATTAGGATGGCAATAGTCAAATTGGAGTTAATATGTGATCCAGTCATTCCATTATGCGTATTTACCCAAAAATACTAAAACAAGGCTTGAATAATTATTCAAACATCCACATTCATAGGAACAATACAAACAATAGCCAAAAGGTAGAAACAAAGTTTTTCTCAGTGCATAAATGGATTTTTAAAAAAAGTTTAGCTTTTGAAAATACTTACAATGGAATATTATTTAGCCTTAAGAGGGCAATTCTGGAACATGCTACAATGTAGATGAACCTTAAAAACATTGTGCTAAGTGAAATAATCCAGACATAAAAGGACAAATATAGTATGATTCCATTAATACAAGGTCATCAAATTCATAGAGACAGAAAGCTGGGGGAGGTTGTTACTTAATTAGGGGAGAGTTTTCGTTTTCCAAGATGAAAACACTTCTGGAGATTGGATACATAACAATATGAATGCACTTAGTATTATTCAACTGCATCCTAAAAAATGGTTAAAATGGACTGAGCTTTCCCTCTACCAAAATCCCCTGCCTTCTTCCTTTCCAACTTGGGACTGACAGTATGGCTCCTGCAAAGAAGGGTGGCAACAAAAGCCTCAATGAGGTGGTGACCCAAGAATACACCATCAATATTCACAAATAAAATGCTCCTTGGGCACTCAAAAGAGATCCACAAATTTTCCACAAAAGGAAATGGGGTCTCCAGATGTGTTCACCAGGTCCAATAAAATTATCTGGGACACAGGAATATGGGATGTCCCATACATACCCATGTGCAACTATTGAGAAAACTTAGTAAGGAAGAAGAATCACCAAATAATCTTCATTATCACTTTCTAAAATCTATATATAATGTGGATGAAAATTAAATGCTAATTGTTACATAAAACTATAAAACTGCCAAAAACAAAACAAAAATTTAAGTGATATACTTTTCCTTTAGAAACTCGTAAATTCACTACTTTCTACTACTTCCTCTATGTTGAATGTCTTTCTATTGTGAGCATACTCACAAACTACTATAGACCTCTGGGTCTATAAGAATCAGAAACTAAGGACTTAGTGGCACATGCCTACAATCCAGTGACTTGGGAGGCTGAGGCAGTAAGACTTCAAGTTGAAGGCCAACCTGTATAATTAAGTGAGACCTTATACCCTGTCTCAAAAAATAAAAAGAGTGGGACATATAGCTCACTGACAGAGCACTTGACTTGTACATGAGAGGCCCTGGGTTTAATTGGAAGGAAGGAAATAAGGAAGGAAGAAAGAGAATAAGGAAGGGAGGGAAAGAAAAAGAGTTGGGGCATGGTGACGCACTGCCTGTAATTCCAGCATTTCAGGAGGCTGAGGAAGAAGGATTGCAAGTTCAAAGTCACTCACCATAACTTAGTGGAACCCTAAGCAACTCCATGAGACCCTGTCTCTAAATAAAATACAAAATAAGGCTGAGGATGTTGCTCAGTGGTTGAGTGCCCCTGAGTTCAATCCAGGTACCAAGAAAAGGAAAGGAAGGGAGGGAAGGGAGGGAAGGGAGGAAGGGAGGAAGGGAGGAAGGGAGGAAGGGAGGAAGGAAGGAAGGAAGGAAGGAAGGAAGGAAGGAAGGAAGGAGAGAAAAGAGTGGGAGGAAAAGAGAAAGAAACTAAGAACCCAAAGTTGAACATTTTCAAAAGAATAGGGTATCCTTGAAACTGCAGAAAAAGATCTAGAACTGTAGCTTCAGATTTAATTCATAACAATCACAAATAGAAAAGTTAAGATTTTTCAGGATACTCAAAAATTTCAGAATTATTTTGGGAAATGTTTAAGTATCAATTGGTTAAAAAGAAATATAAAAGCAAAGTTTTTATTTATTTATTTATTTTTTTAAAGAGAGAGAGAGAGAGAGAGAGAGAGAGAATTTTTTAATATTTATTTTTTTTAGTTATCGGTGGACACAACATCTTTCGTCTGCATGTGGTGCTGAGGATCGAACCCGGGCCGCACGCATGCCAGGTGAGAGCGCTACCTCTTGAGCCACATCCCCAGCCCAAAAGCAAAGTTTTTAAAGCTGAACACCAATCAATAAAGTTGTTTTGAAAACTTAATTTTAAGAAAATTAATACCAAAACAAAACCAATTTTTCTGATGTAAAATGCTACAGAAACTGTATGTTTGACAGTACAAAGAAATGTGAGGCCAAGCAACTAAAAGATGGCACACGTGTATAATCCCAGGGACTCAGGAGGCTGAAGGCAGGAGGATTGAAAGTTCAAGGACATACTGGGCAACTTATTAAGACCCTGTCTCAAAATAAAAAATAAAGAGGACTGAGGATACAGCCCAGTGATAAAGCACCCTGAGTTTAATCCCCAGTACCACGCACAAACACCACCCCCAAAAAATAATAATAAAAACAAAAATAATAAATAAAAGTGTTTGAATTTTTGGACAGCTGTAGATTCTTTTTTTAAAAAATATTTATTTTTTATTTTTTGGTGGCCACAATATCTTTATTTTACTTTATGTGGTGCTGAGGATCCAACCCAGTGCTTCATACATACTAGGCAAGCACTCTACCACTGAGCCACAAAACCAGCCTTGTAGATTAATTCTAAAAATCTGAATTCAATAATGTAATACACTATACAAGTAAAAACATGGTTTTATTCCATTTATCTTCATTTTTACAAAGCAATGATTAAATTAGATCGCATTGAGATTTTTAGAAATCAGTTTATAAAATTAGCTTAAATCTATTAAAATAAACCCTAATGTCAAGTTCCTATAATCTTAAGATGTTTGGGAGACTGAGGCAGGAAATCACATGTTCAAGGACAGCCTTGGTGAAACTCTAACTTTAAAAAGGGCTAAGGCTGGGCTGGGGTTGTGGCTCAGTGGTAGAATGCTTGCTGAGCATGTGTGAGGCCCTGGGTTCAATTCTCAGAACCACATATAAACATCAACAACTTAAAAAAAATTTTTTTTTAATTGAAATTTTTTTTTAAAAAAGGGCTAAGGCCCTCTCTGCTTCCTGGTGCCACATCCTGACCAACTTTCCTCTGCCTCACCTCAGGTGTCCAAGGAATGGAGTAGGCCATCTAAGAAATGAAGCATTGAGACCCAAATAAACTCTTTCTCCTCCAAAACAAAACAAAAAGGTGAGGGGATGGAACACTGGGGTTGTGTAGCTCAGTTGTAGAGTACCTTACTATGGTGGGAAGGAGTATCAATAGGCAAACAGTAATATGAATTTTTTAAAAATATTTTTGTCATTAGATATGTTAGTAATTCTTAAATCTATCTTCAGTAAATTCATATTGCTCAAGTCTCAAATCAATAAATATAGTTAATATGACTGTTTAAATACCCAAGAACTCCAAAGGGCTATGCAGAATAATCATGTGAACTATTTCTGTTGAGTAATTTTTCTATTACTGATCTTAAGAGATGACCATCAATAATCCAATTTGTTTAAAACACTGAATGCTATTTATAGAGAATAGTGAAATTTTGTTTTAATTTTTTTATTAAAAAAGAGTAAAATGCTGCTTATCTATAAATTTTTACAAATATGTATGAGTATACACAGACCTCCATGAAATCACCACCTGCATCAAAATGCTGAGTATTTCTTTTTTTTAATTTTAATTTTTCCCCATAGCTTTATTTTATTTTTTTTTAATATTTATTTTTTAGTATTTGGCGGACACAACATCTTTGTTTGTATGTGGTGCTGAGGATCGAAACCGGGCCGCACGCATGCCAGGTGAGCGCGCTACTGCTTGAGCCACATCCCCAGCCCTTCCCCATAGCTTTAAAGAGGTAAAACTGAAGTACAATAAAATGCATATATTTGAAATATGCAATGTGATCAGCTTTTTAAAATTTATTTATTTAGTCTAATTTGTTATACACGATAGCAGAGTACTTTTTAATTCATAGTACACAGAGCACAATGTTTGGTTATACACAAAATAGAGACACCATTTGTATCTTCTTATATAATGATGTCCATCTCATTCCATCATCTTTCTTACCCTTCTGCCCCATCTATTCCCCTCCCTCCCCTTTGCCTTATCTTAAGTTCCTCCATTCCTCTCATGCTCCCCGCCACCCCACATTATGGATTAGCACCCCCATATCAGAAAATCTGATCAGTTTTGACATGCATGCAACCAGAACAATCAATATAAAAAGCATTTCCATTACTTCTTTTTAAATTTGAAACCATGTAAACTGTGTTTCCTGCATGATTTGTTGCATTAGAAATCAATTAATTACCTTAAGAAATATAGAACCCCACATGTCAGCTCTTTCAAAATTAAATGGCACAATTATAAATATTTGTAAGGTTAACAAAGCATAAGAAAAGTAAATAAAAAAAATGCTTTGAATGAAGTAATAATAAAACCTTAAAATGCCAGGATCTCTGGGATTAAGCAGTATTCAGAACATTTATAACTTAAAGTACTTGTATCAGAAGCTCAATTAAGTAGTAGGAGTGGGAGCAGAAATATATGAAAGAGATATAATACAGCTAAAATTTGATAAAAATCTACCAAGTCTAATAAAGAAAAAAGAACATAAAATTAATATTGATGGGGAGGGAGTGATCAAAATAACACTACAGATGCTAAAAATATATTAAGGTAATATTACAATTGTATGCCAACAAATGTGATAGTTTACATAATATGGTCTATATTAGAGAAGGATCTGTGTGCTGTTGACTGATGGATGAAATATTCTATATGTCTGGTAAGTCTAAATTATTGATTATTATATTATTTAGTTCTAGAGTTTTTTGTTTAGTTTTTGTTTGAAAGCTCTATCTAGTAGTGACAGAGGTGTGTTAAAGTTACCCAGTATTATTGTGTTGCGGTCTATTTGATTCTTGAACTTGAGAAGGGTTTGACTGATGTATATATATGCTCCTTTATTTGGGGCATAAATATTTATGATTGTTATATCATGTTGATGTGTAATTCCCTTAAATCGTATGGAATGTTCTTCTTTGTCCCTTCTGATTAACTTTGGCTTGAAGTTCACTTTATCTGATATGAGGACAGAAATCTCTACTTGTTTACACTTTCCAACTGAGTGATGTTTTTTCCCATCATTTCATTTTCAGTCTGTGGACGTCTTTGCTTATGAGGTGAGTTTCCTGGAGACAGCAGATTGTTGGGTCTTGTTTTTATTTTTTAAATTTTTTTTTTAAGAGAGAGAGAGAATTTTTATTTATTTATTTTTTAGTTTTTGGCGGACACAGCATCTTTGTTTGTATGTGGTGCTGAGGATCGAACCCAGGCCACACGCATGCTAGGCAAGCGTGCTACTGCCTGAGCCACATCCCCAGCCCTGGGTCTTGTTTTAAAATCCAATCTGCTTGTCTACGTCTTTTGATTAATGATTTCAGGCCATTAATGTTCAAGGTTATTATTGAGATATGATTTGTGTTCCTGGTCATTTTGGTTTATTTGTAGTTTGTGATTTGAATTAGTTTCTCCTTTGATTGACTATTCCTTTAGTGCAGATTCCTCCCCTTCAATGGCTTTCTTTTTTGCTAGATATAGGATTCTTGGGTGGCATCCATTGTGTTTCAGAGCTTGGTATATATTACCCCAGGAACTCCTAGCTTTGAGGGTCTGAGTTGAGAAATCATGTCAGATCGGTATTGGTTTCCCCATATATTATCTATATTTTTCTCTTGCAGCCTTTAAAACTCTATCCTTATTCTGTATGCTAGACATTTTCATTATAATGTGCCTCGATGGGGTCTGTTGTAATTTTGCACATTTGGGGTTCTGTTAGCCTCTTGTATTTGATTTTCCATTTCATTCTTTAGATGTGGGAAAATTTTTTACATTATTTCATTGAAAAGATTGTGTGGGCTGGGGATGTGGCTCTAGCGGTAACGCGCTCGCCTGGCATGCACGGGGTGCTAGGTTCGATTCTCAGCACCACATAAAAATAAAATAAAGATGTTGTGTCCATCAAAAACTGAAAAATAAATATTAAAAAAATTATCTCTCTCTCTCTCTAAAAAAAAAAAAAAAGATTATGTATTCCTTTGGTTTTTATCTCCACACTTTCATCTATCCAGACAAATCTTAAAACTTGGTGTTTTCATGTTATCTCATAATTTTTGGAAGTTCTTTTCATGGTTTCTTCTTTCTGTGGTTCACTTTATTTTGAAGATTACATACTTTAAAAAAATATTTTAGTTCTAGATGGACATAATACCTTTATTTTTTATTTTTACATGGTTCCGGGGATCCAACCCAGTGCCTCGCATATGCTAGGCAAGCGCCGTACCACTGAGCCACAACCCTGACCCCTCATATTTTGTTTTTATTGCCTGAGGTTCTGTATTCCAAGTGGTCTAGTCTGTGAGTGATGCTTTCTATTGAATTTTTCATTTGGTTTACTGTTTCCTTCCTTTCAAGGACTTTTTTTTTCCCCCCAGAATATCTCTTTACTAAAGTGATCTTTTGCTACCTTTATTTCTTCTCTTACATCATCCTTTACTTCACAGATCAGTTTAACTATGTACATTCTAAACTCCTTCTCTGATGGATTCTGTTACTGGAGTATCTTGGTTTGCTTGGGGCAATTTGTTCCCTTGCTTTTTCATGTTGTTTATGTGTCTATCTATCTAACAGTATGGATCTGAGGGAGTATAGTTTCTACCCTGTGGACTTTTCTACCCAGTGTCCCTGAAGGTTTCCGGTACCTCATTGTTTAGTCATTGTTTATGGGGAGACAAACAATTACAACCAATGCAAACAATGTACAGCATTAAACCAAATAGTTTCTACTATGATGTCTATGGTGTTAATTATCATAACAGAAATAATATGATCAGCTATTGCCTACTGCCTATAAAAACTGCAAGTTTGCAAAAGGATTTACATTTTCAAATGGTGGACAGGGAGAGAACAGAAGTGATATTGGATGTGATGATTGTGAGGGAGGAGGAAGGAGATAGAAAAGAGAATCAAGGGAAACAGGAGAAAAAAATATATATATAAAACAAAAAAGTTTTAAAAATCAAATACAAACTAAACATACTAATCAAACATCCTAATTCACAAAAAAGCTAATCCATGTAAAATAACTGGCTTCAAAAATGCTAGGGGTGAGTTGGGGTTGTGGCTCAGTGTGCTTGCCTAGCATGCACAAAGCACTGGGTTCGATCCCCAACACCACATAAACATACACACATAAATAAATAATAAAAAAGGAAATATTTAAAAAATATGATAAGGTTGAGAAGGAGAGAGATAGAGAGAGAGAGAGAGAGACTGACTATATAAATGTCCATGTACCATTAAGGTCACAATTAAACAGTGAAAAGGAAATTAAAAAAAAAAAATCTTGATGAAAAGAAAGAATCCTTTCCATTAGAGTTCAAAATATTCTCAGCTTCTCAGCAGTTCTAGTTGGGGTCTTCTGGAGTGTGATGCTCCACCCTCTGGATTGCTACAGGGAGATAATCCTGGAGGTAGAGTTCCTGGAAGCAGGGTTTAGGATCAGGTGGGCTCCAGGCTCTTCACTGAATGCTAATTGTCCTGGAGATTTTAAATCAGTGCACCTCCAGGGCCCAGTACCTGCTAGACTACACTGGAAGACTTTACCTCCAGGGATTGCCCCCTGGGTTCCACTTGTGTGGTGGAGGACCCAATTCTTAGTTCCCTGTATCACTTGCAGACCCCATATTTCCTGGTCTCGGATTCAGTCCAATCTCTTCTGCCCCATCCTTCCAAATTCCAGGCTAGGTGCTCTCCCAGCTGGTGCTGCAAAACAGTCGGATTGGAGGAGGAGGAATAGAGCCAGGTGGGTTTCTGGGACCACCAGTATAAACCTCTCCAAGTTTGATTTTTTTTCTGGTCACTTAAGCACAATCTATGTCATGTGTTTACAGGGCCTGTTCTTTGGGCCAAACTCAAATTTGCCAGGAATCGGCTTCCTCTGTTGCTGTCCCCCAAGCCACAGTTGCAAAATGTTTTTCCTTCCTGCAAAGTGTTCCTATAAAACATTTCCTTCCAAAATATTTGTCTTCACAGGCTGCCTGGAGTCATGGTGGCTTCTTTCCCCACACTTGGGATATAGTGCAGCATGTCTTTCAGGTTTGTCAGGCAATGTCCTTGGTCTCTAAATGCCCCATACACAGACATGCCTCCAGCCTCCCAAATGTGTGGGTTCCTTTAATTCCTTTATCCCTCTACTATGCTTAAGGAGGGAGAGCTCTGGCTGGAGTTTATGGTAGTGGCTATGCCACTAGGAATTTCTTCCGTATTTTATTATATCCAAACTCCTGAGTCCCGGATCTGCTTTCAATATTCAGTTTTAAGGGGCTGGGGATGTGGCTAAAGCGGTAGCGTGCTCGCCCGGCATGCGTGCGGCCCGGGTTCGATCCTCAGCACCACATACAAATAAAGATTTAAAAAAAAAAAAAAAAAAAAATTCAGTTTTAAATTCCAGTAAAGTCCTCCCACTTTTTTTTTGTTGTTCACCCACATTACTGAGAAGCTGTCAGTTTTCTTGGTTTCACTCCATGGAGTAGCAGGAACATAACCTCCTCTACTCTGCCATCTTCTTAATCTCTGGCTGAGTATTTCTTGTACTGAAAATCATTTCAGTCTTGTCCTTTGAAACTCTTGCCTACCCCACCACTATCCTAATTTTTGTCAGCAAAATTAGTTTTGGCTAATCTTGAATTTCATAAAAATGGAATCATATACTATGTATTCTTTTCTATCTGGCTCTTGTCACTTAACAAGTCTGTGAAAATCATCCACGCTGTTTACATCAACAGTATGATCGTTTTTTATTCCAAAGTATGATTTTTACCATGATGTATCAATTTTCTTGTTAATAAGACATTAGTCTGGAGTTTATGAAAAATAAATTTGAGTTGCCAGGATATGATGGAGAAGTTAGGAAATCAGATGAGTTCACCAAGGGCATATAGATGAAAAGATATAGACTTATCTCTGAGGCATTCTAATACCCAAAGATCCAGGAGGTAAGTCTAAAGACTCTGGGAATAGCCATAGGAAAGGAAGAAAAGAAAGACGGGTGTCCTAGAAGCAAAGTAAAAAAACAGTACATCTCTAATACTGCAGATATTCACTCATATCACTGAATCATAGAATATAATAAGGCGGTCTTGGAAAGAACAGAAACACTAAAAACTACAAGGTTCAATAAATTGGCAAAAATTACAAATATTCTTAGGTTCAATCATTGGCATTTAAACGTAGATTTCTGTGGAATGTCAATTTTATCTCAATAAAGGTGGAAATGAAGGGAGAAAGATGACCATCAGAGAAGATTAAGGTTTGTCTATTCTATAAGGAACAAGAAAGTAGATCCCAAGAGATGGTTTACTAAGGGATAGGATTTACTCAGATATACTATTAGAATGAAAAGACAAACCAAATCAGCAAATTTATAGTCTGTTCATGCAAGTTATTAAATAAATCAAAGTATCCATACACTTAAATGTTGTTATTTCTGATTCACCTTCTTCAGGTTTCATTCTTTTCCTTTCTTAAGGAATGAAACACATAGCTTGAAATTTTCAATGCCTATATATAATTTTCAAAGATTAAGTAACCAGGATGGGCTCATTAAATACACATCTTGGCTCTATGTATTCTATTTTCTTTTATTATTCCTTCTCTTGCAAAAGAGTAAAACTGGAGGAAAAGGTCATAAAATGTTCAATCATTTCTAATTTTTTTTCTCCCACTTCAATGTCACTTTATACCTCTTGACTTAGTTTTTTCCATTTATAAAATCATGTCCTGAATAAATAACACCTGTCTTATGCCTACACCACAACCATCATTTATCACTGTTAGAATATACTATGCCATGGGAAGATTAGACGAACTCTAGAAAGGGGAGGGAGGGGAAAGAAGGGAGCAAAGGGGTAAAAAAGATGGTGGAATGAGATGGACATCATTACCCTAAGTACATGTATGAAGACATGAATGGTATTAATATACAATGTATACAACCAGTGATACGAAAAATTGTGCTAATTGTGCTCTATGTGTAATATGAGTCATAATGCATTTTGCTGTCATATATACAAAGTAGAATAAAAAATTAAAAAAAAAAAAAAGAATATTCCATGCTCTATTCTAAGAGAATTACACAAACCAACTCAGCACTATTAAGTGGGTATTAACTTTACATATAAGGAAACAAAAGCATACAAACTTTAACTAATTTGCTCACAACCACATGGGTTTTCATATTGAAGAATGAGGATTTGAACCTGGTAGCTATATACCAGTAACTTTCTTTTTATTCAGCACTAGGGATTGAACCCAGGGGTAATCTATCACTGAGTTACATCCCTAGCTCTTAAGTATCTTCTTTTGAGATAAGGTCTTGCAAAATTGCATCAGCCTCAAACATGAGATCCTCCTGTCTCAGTCTCCCAAGTAGCTGGTTACAGGTATGCAACTAGTGTTCAGCTCTGAGTAGGAACCCTTAAAACACTGTGCTAGTAATATCAAATCAGACAAATCTAGTGAAAAAAGTGTGCGACAAATTAAAAATCACCTACAAGGGCTGGGGTTGTGGATCAGTGGAAGAGTGCTTGCCTAGCATGACTGAGGAACTGGGTTTGATCTTCAGCACCACATATATATAAACAAACAAACAGTAAATAAATAAATAAATATCATGTTCACCAACAACTTAAATTTTTTTTTAAATGTCACCTATGGAGGTATTTCTTGGAACCTGCTCAATTAACACACTTTTTAAAGTTCTGTTGCTTATATTCCAAGGGAAAGATTATTTCAATACTTATTTTACTTTTAGTCTCTTAGAAAATATCTTCCTGAGACAACAAATAGTCAAATTTACCAAAATCACAATGAAATCCAAGACTTTTAAAAATGAACAACTAGCACCTGACATTAATAAATACAGGTTGTGGTCTTAATTATAACCCATTTTCAATTATGTATTTAAGAGATTATAAAATTATTGCCCCAATAACATAAAATATAACATAAGCTTATGTTTGTGGCAATTACATATTTAACATTCTTGTAGTCTTGGTTATTTCTATGAGAGGAGTGAAAATGAACTGAAAAATCTCTTACCATTGATCTTTCAGGATATCCAAACAAATAGCCCCTGTGACGGAACTAATATTAGGATGCCATATTTTAGTGATAAACCGGACCTAGAACATAAAGCACACTTAAGTTTCCAAGAAACAGAAATAAAACACATAAAAGTTTAAATAGAACTACAAAAAAAAAAAAATCAGATTAAGCTTCAGGATAATAATGTAATACTTTTATTACATCATTTGGCCAAAGTAAAGGGACAAGTGCAGAAGACTAAACATTCTGTAAGCTAAATACAGTCACTAACAAGTTCTTTTTAGACCTTTTAATAAATGCTCTGTCTTAAAACACACCCATAATTACTAGCTGTTTAGAATTCACATAGAATGATGCTAGATCTATGAGAAATAAAACAGACTAAAATCCATTTGAGTAATGTAGTACATAAAATCAAAATACAGCATAAGTGGCTGTGAGGGAGTCATTTTTTCTGTGAGGGAGCATGCAGAATAGGTTTAAAGAGGAAAAGTAAGCAAAATAAATGCATGGAAGCATGTAGTAACTGGCTACATAATACCCCCAATTTTTCTGTATAAGTTTTTTTCAAATTCTTTGTCATGGATAATGCAACAAATATTTGAAAACTTAATACTCTTCATCAGGCATAAAGATTAGACTTGAAGAAATAAAATCTATTGCATCAGCTCTTATTTACAAGCTTTTGGAAAACCACCACCATTGTTATTCTTTCTTTTTTTTTCCCCCCTTAGGGGTGGGTAACTGAGATTAAACTCAGGGGTAATGAACCACTGAGCCACATCCCCAGCCCTTCTTTGTATTTTATTTAGAGACAGGGTCTCATTGAGTTGCTCAGTGCCTCACCATTGCTGAGGTTGGCTTTGAACTCTCAATCCTCCTGCCTCTGCCTCCAGAGCAGCTGGGATTATAGGCATGCACCATAGCGCCTGGCTCAATCCTTTTTTGTTTGGTTCTTTTCATACCAGGGATTGAACCTTGGGTGCTTAACCACTGAGCCACAAACCGAGCCCTTTTTTATATCTTATTTAGAGAAACAGGGTCACCAATGTGCTTAGGTCCTCAATGAATTGCTGAAGCTGGCTTTGAACTCAACATCCTCCTGCCTCAACCTCCCTGAGATGCAAAAATCATAGGTGTACACCACCAAGCTTGGCTTGTTTTTTTTTCCCCCAGTGCTAGGAACTGAACTCAGGGGCACACTACCAGAGGTATATCTCCACTACTTTTTTTTTTTTTTTTAATATTTTTAAGTTGTTGATAGACCTTATCTATATCTATCTATCTATTTATTTGTGGTGCCGACACTCAACTCAGTGCCTCACATGCCAGGCAAGTGTGCTACCGCTCAGCCCCAGCCCCAGCCCTCCCCATTACTTTTTATTTTTTTGAGACAGTATCTTGCTGGACTTGAATTTGTGATCTTCAAATTATATTATATTACCTCAGGGAATACAGGTGTAAGCCACCTCACACCTGGCTATTATTAGAGTGACCAGTGAGTCCAAATTAAGTAACAGGTTAATTAGTATGTGCCTACTAATGTTCTAAATACTTGACAAAAATTAACTCTTCACTAATATGCTACAAATCTATTTCTGATAAGAAGCTAAGTAGCTTCCACTTCTTTTTGTGATTTCTTGATTTGTCTGTCCTATGTCTCTACTTCTTCACCTCCTACTCATTCACTGTCATATTCAATCTGAAAAAGCACTTTAAGCTATTAGTGAATTCAAAACCCCTAAAACAAATGTACATTTTCCACATTTCCATTTAGAACATGTATGCTCTTTTTCTATTCTTAAAATAGATGCTTTTTTCAATGATACCTACTTCTCTCCATTCACACACAAAACCATCTCCTCAAAGGAGACTATCATTTTTCAGGTGGATTACTAGAGTATCTTGATTTTATTCTCTTTTGTTCCCTCCAATACATTTTCCACACTGAATGCAGTGTACCCCTTTAAAAAAATATAATTTTGTGTCCCTATCAGGCCCTTTAATGACCTCTCATTTATTTTGTGTAAGACCACAATACTAGGGAGGCAATACTAGAAATTGAATTCAGGGGCACTCTACCACTGAGTTACATCCCCAGCAGCCCCCAACCTGCATTTTTTTTTTTTTTTTTTTTTGGTAAAACATAGGTTCTCGCTAAATTGCCCAGGTTGGCATTGAACTTGAGATACTCCTGTCTCAGCTTTGTGTGTCCCTGGGATTACACCATGTACCTATCTTAATTCCACACTCCTCACCTAGCCCTTAAATTCCAATTTCACTTCCACCCCATATCCACTCTCTAGGTAGAGAAATTCAAATTGGTAATTTGCCTCTGGGCCTTCACGAATATTCATTTTCTCAGTAACATATCTCTTCAGCCTTTGCCACTAGATAACTCCTTGTTATAGTTTAGATATTAGGTATCCCAAAAGTTCATGTGTCCATTATGCAATGAAATTTAGAGGTGAATGACTGGGTTATGAGAGCCTTCACCTAACCACTGCATTAATCCTCTGGTAGGGATTAGATGGTAACTATAGGCTGAAAGGGTGTGGTGAGAGGAGGGGGGGCTATTGGGGACATGCTTTTGGTGTATATACTTTGTCCTTGTTGAGAAGAGCTGTATCTCTCTTTCTCTCTCTGCTTCTTGGTGTAATCTCCTGAGCCACTTTCTCCATCACACTCTTTCTCCATGATGTTCTGACTCCCTTCCCTCCCAGAGCAATGGACTTCACCATCTATGGACTGAGACTTTTTAAAGCTTGAGCCCCCCAAACAAATTTTCCCCCTGTAAAATTGTTGTTTTTAGGTCTTTTTGCTCATAGCAGCAAAAAAGCTTACTATAACACTCCTCATCCTTCAAGTTTCAGTTTCCATATCACTTCTTCCCAACCTGTTCTCAAAACACCCTGTATTTTCTTGCATCAGAAATCACCAAACTTCTATAATTCTGCCTTACTTGTCTGGTCTTCCCTAAAAAGAATGTATCCATCCTGCTTCCTAAACGATCCCCAGTATCTCAAAGTGCCTCACACTGGAATATGAATTTAAATATTATGGCAAACCTATTTCAAAAATAAATAATACCTGAAATACAGTCCAGGTCAAATAAGACAATAATACAGGGCTTATGTACAAGAAACATCTCTTTGTAACTACAAAATTTACATCTTAATATTTACCATTAATTGAATTCAATGTATACAGGTAGAAAATAACCACTGCCTTTAACTTCAATAAAGAAACCCCAGGGGCTGGGGTTGTGGCTCAGTAGTAGAGCACTTGCCTAGCGTATGAGGCACCGCGTTTGATCCTCAGCACCAAATATAAGTAAATAAAAAATAAAGGTACATCAACAACTAAAAAATATTAAAAAAGAAAGGAAGGAAGGAAAGAAATTCCAGCACTCTGTAACTTTAAAACAAAATGGTTCAATAATATTTTAACAATTGGAAAACAGAATTTTAAATTACTACTGAAAATGTAAGAAACATGGGGGGGGGAGACATAAACAACAACATCATCTTAAAAAAAAAAAAGAAAATATCACAAAGTTTATAGTTTAGAAAAGTGATCTGAGGATGTGTGAACTTACTCCTATTTATTTACTTATTTTTAGTTCTGAGGATTGAGCTCAAGGCCTCATGCATGTTAAGCAAGCACTCTACCACTGAACTAATTATTGCTCATCTTTTTTATTTAAAGCAGAGTCTCTGAGTTGTCCAAGGTGGCCTTGAACTTGCAATCCTCCTTCCTCAGTCACCCAAGGAGCTGGTATTACTAGGATACACTGTCATGCTCATCTTGCTTATTAAAGAAGAGTTTCCTATATATAATTCTCTGAAGATGCACATGCAGAATCAAGCAAATATCAGGACTAAGGTAATTATTAAGCTACTTTTTATATTGTTGTACTATCTACAGTTCAAAACAAATAATTTCGAATTTCAGAAAGAAATCATTCTCCCATGGCTGGGGTTGTAGCTCATTGGTAGAGTACTTGCATGGTGATGCCTGTAGATTTGATTCCCAGAGGCAGAAAGGTGCAAACAAAGAAAGAAATCAGAGTACACACCATTATCCACCAGTACATACATAAGCATTTTTTGTATAATATAATGCTCTTTAGCCCTTAACTTTTTTCCCCTTACTGTTCTTCACCATTAACTATCTCCCTTCTTAGGTTTTTTCAATTCTTCCTCTTCCTTTCTCAGGCCTTAATGTTACGAATTAGTACCCCATGCATCCTTGAATACTGTCCTATTGTTGAATATCCGGCTTATACCCATGTATACCACCACTTATGACCATAGTCCTACCATTCCTGACCTATATTAAGAAAAGCACAGAACCAAAAGAACTTGGCTGGGCTGTAGTATAAGTAATAGTACAATGACACCTATCATGACCTATTTGAGTCAAAATTGCCTTTGATTACAAAACAGGTTAAGGAACAGTTTATAGTACTAGGATATTTTCTAATAGCAATTCGTGTCTCCTTATTTTCCCATACGAAACTAATTTTCAAACTATCTGGAGCTTTAGAATACTCATTAGCTTTAGGGAGCATGCAAAGACCACAAAAACAAAACAATATAAAAACCACATCTGAACACCATGTGCACAGAAGATAATAAAATCGAGACTATTCTCAATTATCTATACCAGCTAATCATCATTTCTCTTCCTGTGGAACACAACCTACATTTCACACACTCTTCAGTTCCACAAACATTTCAGTTCCTACTTCTTACGGGGCCAGAGTTCATTTCCATCAGGAATTTCCGGTTTCAAGATTGAAACTGAAGGATATTATATTATTAAACCAGTTTTGATTCACTTGTTATACAAAATAAAATGCTTATTTTCAACATACATGCATGGAAGGAAATGCTCGTTAAATATTACCAACATTAGTATTTAATACTCCATTTCACATATAAAAGTATGCTTATAAAACCAAGGAAAAAGAAAATCCACACCTAGTTTCTAATAAAAGAACAAATCACTGAGATAACTGTAAAATTTAATGGTTTTTCTCATTAATTACATATAGTACAATTGAGAAAACCTTGGTTGTATACAAACAATTTATTGAATTCCTTCACTATTTTCAGATAATTCCAAGATATATCTTCTCTATCTGGAAGTAAACTTTTGCTCTTCTGGTCAAGGATTTATTGGAGAATAATAAACAGAAAATATGCTATGTGCATATTAAAATAAACAAGATTGGTATGGTTGTTACACCTATAATCCTAGAGCCTGGAAAGGCTGAGGCAGGAGGATCCCAAATCCAAGGCCAGCCTCTGAAATTTAGCAAGACCATGTCTCAAAATAAAAAATACAAAGGACTGCTGTGATGTCACTCATTGGTAGAGTGCCCAAGGTTAAAACCCCATTACTAGTCCCACCCAGAAAAAAAAGATAAATAAGCGAAAGTTTTTAATATCTTCTCAAATCTTAGCTGTACAATATGGTAATACTCACCTTATCCATGAGGAATAGGTGCCAAGATTACCAATGTATGCCCCACACTACAGACAGTATTAAACCCTATATATGCTGGGTTTTATTCCTATACATACATACTTATGATAAAGCTTAATTTACTTAAGAATAGCTAAAGAAAACCAATTTATTATAATAAACAATTTAAAACTGAGGAAATATTTATTTCTGAAATTTTCCATTTAATGTTTTCAGATCCTGATTGACCATGAATAACTGAAAAAAAGGAAAACTGCAGATCAAGAGGGAAGATCCTATCTCAAAGTGCTAAAACAGAGCCAGAACTATGCAATTACTTTGGAGTTAGTACAGACCCTAAAGAAACACCTTTATTGAGACATAATTGACCCACCTAAAGTGCACAATTTCACTAAGCCAGGGGTATAGCTCAATGGTAGAGCACTGGTCTAGTATTTACGAGGCCCTGAGACCAATCACCAAGGGGGGAGGGGAGGGGAGGAAGGAAGAAAAGAAAGAAAAGTACAAAATGTCATAATTCTTAGTATATTCCAAGTTGTCTAGCCATCAATAAGAGTCTAATTTTTGAAAATTTTATCACCTCAAAAAGAAATCCTAGCCGGCACAGTGGTGCATGTCTGGCAGAGTATCTGGAGGCGGAGGCAGAGGCAGGAGGATCACGAGCTCAAAGACAGCCTCAGCAATGGAGAAGCCCTTAGCAACTTAGTTAGACCCTGTCTCTAAAATATGGCATATTCATGCCATGTCTCTAATAAAATAAAAAAGGGCTGGGGATGTGGCTCAGTGGTTAAGTGCCCCTGAGTTCAATCTCTGGTACCAAGAAAAAAAAAAAGAAAAAGAAATCCTGTAACTATCAGCCTACACTATTCATTACTCTCTAACCCACCCCATTTCTAAAAACTACCAATCTACTTTTTGTCCATAATGATTTGCCTTTTCTGATATTTCATTAAATGATATCATAATGTAGAGAATCTGGTGTCTGTTTCTTTCATTTAGCAGGTTTTCAAGGTTCATCCATGCTGGAGCATTTATCAACCCTTCATTCTTTATGTTTGGTTTTTTGTTTATTTGATTTTTTTTTTTTTTCGGTATTAGGGATTGAACCCAGAAGTGCTCAACCACTGAGACTTTTTTATTTAATTATTTTTTTATTTAATTATTTTATTTTGAGACAGGGTCTTGCTAAGTTGGTTAAGTCCTCATTAAGTTGCTAAGGCTGGCTTTGAACTTGTGATCATCCTGCCTCAGCCTCCTGAGCTGTTGGGATTACAGGCATGTGCCACTGCACCAAGCCATTCTTTATTATATGAACAGTTATGAGGCTAGGGATGCAGCTCAGTGGTACAGCACTTCCCTCACATGTGCAAGACCCTACATTCAATCCCCAGCAAAGCAATAAAGAAATAATAACTAGTTGTGACTTACTGGCTAATTCTGGCTAATATTTACCAAGTATTTGCTCTGCGAAATGCACTTTTCTAAGTATTCTATTTTACTAAATCTCAGGCAACATCAATTATTCAAGAAAACATTACTTTAAGTGCCTTCACGGAAGACAAAAATTTCTTCCAATTAAATGATGATATGCTAATCCACTGAAATATGGATTCTCATTTGAAAGATACTAAGATGGGAAAACATGTTTTATAGAATTACTGAAAAGTACTTTACATGTGTTAACTCCTTTCATTTTTATAATCCCAGGAGAGGATTTTAAAACAAATGAGAAACTGAAGTACATAGAAATTAGATAACTTGCCTAAAATCATAAAGCCAGTGAAATCAAGGTAAGATTGAACCCTTACTGTTCAACTGTTGACTGACTGTTTTGGAAGAACCACATTCATACTTTCAGAGATTGTGTCCTTACTCATTCTTCCCAGGATCATGGAAGGAGAGTCCAGTGATTTTTTTAAACAATTTAACCTTTATTTATTTATTTTTGTACTTGTAGGTGGACAGAATGCCTTTATTTATTTTTATGTGGTGCTGAGAATCAAATCCAGGGCCTCACTCATGATAGGCTAGCACTTTATCACTGACCCAGACCATAAGTGACAGTTTTACCTGTCATTTTAAGTATAATGGTTGAGAGCAGTCCATCTACAGCACTTTTCTTTCTTCCATCTTATTTCTGTTTTTTAAAACGAATGAATTAAAATCCAGGAATGGGTAGCACACACCTGTAGCCTATATCTGAATTTCTCAAGAGGCTACCTATAATCCCAGATACTGGGCGGCTGAGGCAGGAGGACCACAAGTTCAAGGACAGACTGGGCAACTTAGTGAAACTCTGTCTCAAAGCATAAATTTGAAAACAGCTAGGAATGTAGTTCAGTGGTAGAGCATTTACCCAGCATGTTCAAGGCTATAGGTTCAATCCTCAGTACTACAAAAACACAAAAAAGTTCTGGAAATGAATGGTGATGACAACTGCACAAAAATATATTTAATGCTGCTGAGCAATACATCTAAAAGTTAGCTGCAGTGAGGCACACCTATAATCCTCGTATCCCGGTGACTAAGGAGACTGAGACAGGAGGATACTAAATTTACCTCAGCAACTTAACAAGACCTTCAGTAACTTTTTCATTTTGTCCCCATGTCCAAAAAAAAGAACGGGCGGGGGTTGGTGGGGTGGTGGTAGCTGGGTTGTGGTTCAGGGACAGAGTGCTCACCTAACACGTGAGATGCCCCGGGTTCAAGCCTCAACATCACATAAAAATAAGTGAATAAAATAAAGGTATGTGTCCAACTACAACTAAAAAAATAAAATAAAATCTTAAAAAAAAAAAGAACCAGGGTCTGGGATTGTGGCTCAGCGGTAGAGCACTCGCCTAGCACTCACCGGCAAGACCTGGGTTCGAGCCTCAGCACCACATAAAAATAAAGGCATTGTTTTGTGTCCATCTACACCTAAAAAATAAATATTAAAAAAAAAAAATCCTTGGAGGTATAGCTCAGTGGTAAAGGGTAACATGCCCCTGGACTCAATCCCAAGTACCAATACAATACAAAACAAAAAAACCAACACACCTAAAAATAGTTAAAATGGCAAATTTTATGCCATGAACATTTTGCCACAATTAAAAAAAAAGGGGAGGCAGCATGTCAAAAAATAAATGTACATCAAGCAACAGAGATATCCCATTCTGGTAGCTGTTCTAAATTCACCCTTCCCATTACCATGTTTATTCTTTTTTTTTTTTTTTAAGTTGTAGATGGATCTTTGTTTTATTTATTCATATGGGTGCTAAGAATCAAACCTAGTGCCTCAAATATGCTAGGCAAGCACTCTGCCACTGAGCCACAACCCCAGCCCCACCATGTTTATTCTTAAGTTGGAACAACTAATAGTTTGAGAGTATGAATTCCACAAAGTTCTGAGAACTGCTATAATATATTAAAGGGCACTATATTATGAGGAGCCAAAGATAATATGTAGGTGTAAAACTCAGTCCTTGACTCAAGAGCAAATAAAAATAAGTCAAAGATACATGTCCAAAATAATACAAAAATTTATGCAAGTACTATATAAATCCTATAAAATGCTAATGGGAAATATCTGACAGGCTTAATGGAGAAAAGTGGCACTTCACCCTCATCTTTTAAAAAAGCCAGAATTTCAAATAAGGACAAAAGATTCAAGCAAAAATTAGAGAAAAAACATGAAAGAATAAATATCATCCACAAAGAGCCAATAATCTAGGTTGGAAAACAAGACCATGTTGTGGGTGGAGATGTAGAAGATAAGGGTAGAAAAGAAAACTGGGGTCAGGCTGTAGGAGACTTTAAATGCCAAGATAAGGAGTTTAGACTTTTATTAACAGAGAACGAAAAGAAGGATAACCTAAACTATATTTAGGAAGATTAGAAATAGCAAAGATGGAAGGGATTAATAACAGGCAAAATAGGGAAGTAAGTACCTAAGTTGAATGGCTAAATTAAAAGTTGTGATAGTGGCAAAGGTAAAAACATGAAGGAAGAGGTTCAGTTTAAAAAAAAAACACCAGCTCAGGCTACCTCTTGTTATACATGACCATAGGGTAAGGTAAGATCATTTCCACTTCACAGTCAAAATGGTTTTGCAATTATTTGCTGATTACTTCTCATAGAATGTGAGCTCCATGAAAGCAGAAGTGCAAGCCTTATTGCTATATTCCTTGGTACATAATATTCAAATAATTACTGAAAGAATGAAGAATACATTATTCCCTAAAACACTTTCTTCTTTGAGCAAAGTAAGAACCTCTCTCTAAATCTGGGAACACTGCAAGTTTTTGCAGACCCAGCATCTGAGTCATTATCAGATGCACACTCTATTCCAATGTAAAGCCACTACTGGCTGCTTTTGATTAAGCCTGCTTTTTATTCTAATTTCAAAAGCAAGCCACTTGCCATGGCCTGAAATCTTAAACACAGCAAACAACTCATAAAGTGGTAACTTTAATAAGCACTAAAACATACATTAGTAGAGCCAAGTATAAAAAAATTTCAAAAGTTCATGCATAAAAATAGGTTTACTATACCTTAGGGGGATTGAATGGATATGTTTCTGGTATTTTTATCTCTAGTTGATATCTTCCTCCTAAAAAATTGGGAAAACAATGCTGTTCAACTCAAATATGTAAACCAAGTATACTAACAAAACTTTTAAAAACATTCATTATTTTATATTCAACTGCAAATTAATTTTAAAGTGGAAACCCAAAAAGGAAATCATCAAAAGCACCAGTTTTTTATTTAATACTTATTTTAAAGCATCCATAAGACCCATTTTCATATCAGCAATTCGTTTATCAGTGAGGAATAGGACTAGACATACATGAATAAATTAAATCCAGACAACCCAATACCAAATATTTCATGAAAACAATTAACTTCCATTTCATTTTGTTGCCTCTAGTCAACAAAAGAGTCACTAATAACACTGGGGGTGGGGTGGGTGGGGGTTGTGGAAGGAAAAAAATAAAAAGAATGAAGGCAAGGAGATACAAAAGAATAGATGTACAGAGACAAAGAATATAGATTAGGCCATAAACTCAAAAATCTATTTCTAATTGGTTCTCTTGAATTAAAAAAAAATTCCCAATCTTTTATCTTGTGACCTAAATTAAATGCTAACATTTTTGTTAATTTTTAAAAATTAATATAAAATATTTTAAATAAATAAATAAAATAAAAAAAGACATCCAAGAAGACAAGATACTATTCTCTTTCTTTAAATGGATATATAAAATGCAAACTTATAAAGAAGCTGTTCTAACCAGTAATGCTGTATACAAACAGAAGACAACATTTTTTCTTTTGGAGTTGTCTTAAGAAACCAGTCACTAAACAGATATTTTAAAAAGTATTTCTAATTTCTCATAATTAGGGCATTCAAAGAAATGATAACTTTCTCTCAGGAAATTCTCATGGAATAAGTCTTGAATCCTATGTCTAACTTTCCGATTCTAAGAGTTTACGACTTATTGACACAGAATATTATTAGAAAACAGCAAATAAAACTGTGCTACTGAAACACATATAAAACTATGGTATTTTGCTTCATAATTATCAAGGGATGGAGTAGATAAAGACTAGTCACTAGGTGATTAAACCAATGGGGGCAGGCATTATTAACATCAAAATTCTATATGCTCAGCTCTTAAAAAAAAGTCAAGAGGCTGGGGTTGTGGCTCAGCAGTAGAGCGCTTTGCCTAGCACGGTGACGCCTTAGGTTGGATTCTTAGCACCACATACAAATAAGTTAAAAAAAAAAAATTCAACAATAAAAATACTAAAAAAAAAAAAAAGTCAAGCAGGAAACTTTCCCCAGTTATTTCCTACATTCTCTCACATTCACACCTCCTCCATTGTTATAAATGGATGATTTTGGATCTGGGGAAAAGGGCATTTCACTCGGTACCCTTTTCCTTAAGCACTTTTGAGTTCCAACTCTTCTCTTAGAATTCTTTTCAATAGAGTCCCATCTATTAAATACATGAATAGAACCAGATGCCTGAATCACAAAACATATGATAGCAGTAAAGAATAAAGAAATGAAAAGAAAAAAAGAGGGGGGGGGGGGACAGGTAACAGAAGTGTAAGAGAAAATTTTGTGAATACTGAAATAACTTTCAGAATTATAAATACTAGCTTCAAATCAAATATACATGATTAAATTTGACTTGAACATTACAATAGGCTCTTTTTTCTTCCTACAAATTTATTTATTTTTCCTGATTAAATTTCAGATTACCATCCTTTATACAAAGTTATTATTTCTTGAATGTCCAAAACAATCTCTTATGAACAGTATGCAAGCCCAGAGATATTTTTATTTCTACTCCATGTTACATGTTGTCTTATATGTTTCTCGGCCTTCTGCCTAAAAGATTAAGAGTATGTTCTGTCTTGCATTATTACCTGAAAAATTATAATATATAATCACTACAGCATTAACCATAATACCATTCATGTGGCGTTAAACGACAGGATGTGTTCTGAGAAGCATCATTAGGTGATCTCATCACTGTGCAAAAAGAATATACCAGGACAGTTACAATGTCACTAGGCAATGTAATTTTAACAGACAACTGTTCAAATCCATAGTCCATCATTGACCAAAAATGTCACAGATTATATTTAATCAGGTTGATACATATAAGGGAATTTTTTACAAAACACACTGTATATACCAGATGTAATCCCAGCTAGTTGGGAGAGTGAGATAGGAGGACAACAAATTTAAGGCCAGCCTGGGCCAACATACTGAAACCCATTCTCAGAAGAAAAAAAAGGAAAAGGCAGGGGGAGGGGTTGGAAGGGAGATCATGGATGCAGAACACTTGCCTAGCATGCATAAAACCCTGGGTGTTTAATCCTCAGTGCAGGAAAACACATAGGCATAAAAACAAAAACAGCATTCATTTTAAATAGTTACCTCCTGAAGAATAGCCCCCCGCCTCCACAATACAGGATCTCTTTTAATTGCCCAGACTAGCCTTGAACCCCTGGGCCTCAAGCAATCCTCCTGCCTCAGCTTCCCAAGTAGCTGGGCCTACAGAAGATATAAGCTACTACTCCCTGCTTTAAGAAGAGCTTTTAACATTAAAAATTCATAAATTAAATTTTAAATTAATTTTTAAAAAATGGTTGTGGTTGAAAAGGGATGAGAATTTTTGGCCAATCAACAATAATCTAGAAACTAAAAAGAACTTTTAGGAAGAAAGTAAATTGTTCTTTTACCACTGAGCTATTTTATTAGTCAAAAGAAGAAAACTGAGTTTAATAAACACACATCACAGCAATTTTTCAATGGGTATTCTACTTCTCAATCTGATTATTTTAAAATACTATATAAAATGACTTCCTCATTACCTAATAGATTAAAAACATGTCTAACATTCTACATGTAAACTTCTGCTTTTGCTTTTTAATTTAAACCAAAATTAAAAAACACAAAGAGGCTGGGGGTGTAGCTCAGTGACAGAGCACTTGCCTGGCATGTGAGAGGCCCTGGGTTCAATGCCCATCATCAAATAAAAACCAAACAACTAGCCGGGCACAGTGGGGCACACCTATAATCCTGCCAACTCGGAAGGCTGAGACAGGAGGATTGCATGTTCGAGGTCAGCCTCTAACTCTTAGTGAGACTGTATCTCAAAATAAAAAATAAAAGGGGCTGGGGTTTTAGCACAGTAGTAAAGCATCAATAGGTGGGATTCCCCAGTAACACCAAAAGAAGAAAAAAGAAAAATAAAAAGCCCCCCCAAAAAAAGTAAGAACCCTGCAAGAAACATTATTTAAACATTTTTCTTACATTTCAAAGAAAGTTTCTAATTTATGTCCTTGTATGGTACTTTTACTAAATAAAATGATCATCTCAATACTCTCAATACTTATGACAAAAAGAACAGAATGAGATAGTATAACTCAAATATCCAAAAAACATATTAATCTTAATCTTATCAAAAGACTGTTTTATTTAAAAGCAGAAGCAGGATTAAATACTTAGTTACCAAACATTTCTAACTAAAAAGAAATACAAAAAAATGTGCTTTATCCAATTAAAAAAAAAAAAAAAATCACTGGGACTGCGATTGTGGCTCCATGGTAGAGCACTCGCCTAACATGCATGAGGCACTGGGTTCGATCCTCATCACCACATAAATGTAAAATAAAGATATTGTGTCCACCTAAAACTAAAAAATATTATATATATATTTTTTTTTAAAATCACTTACCTATTAAGAGTTGCTAAGAAGGTAAGAAATTTTTCTCATCTAACAACTAAGCTCAGGAAGTATCTTGTCTGTTACAAAAATTTGCTGGAAGAACTCTAGAATAATACTGTTGCCTTACTGCCTTCAAAAAACAAAACAAAACAAATCCCAAAAAGAACATTTAGTCAGGAGTGGTGGCACATGCCCATCATTCCAGCAACTCAGGAGGATGAGCAGGAGATTCCAAGTTTGAGGCTAGCCTCTACAACTTAGCAAGACCCTGTCTTCTCAAAATAAAAAATAAAAAGGAATAGAATACAGCTGTGATAAAGTGATTCTGGGTTAAATTCCCAGTATAAGTAAAAAAATAAAACATCTATACAATCTAAAAAAATAATTCAAGAACTATTATGCCTGCCTTCAAGAAGCAGCAGGAATAACCGAGCATTTGCAATTAAGACAAGCACTTAATTTTTTGTAAGATATAACTAAAGGTCTCTTCTATGTTTACTATCAAAAGGACTAAATAAGCAGTGTTCAGTGACACATGCCTGTAATCACAGCAACTCAGGAGGCTGAGGCAGGAGGATTCCAAATCAGAGACCAGCCTTGGCAACTTAGCAAAAACCTAACCCCCAAATTGATCAATCAATCAATCTCAGGATATAGCTCACTGGTAAAGCACTCCAGAGTTCAATCACCAGTATCACACCCACCCCTCAAAAAGATAGTATGCTAATTACATACTAGAGTCTTTAAATTTTTGAATAAGGACAAAAATATTCAAGAATATTAGACTTTTCTCAATTTGGGGGGTTACTATTCAATACCGAATTATAGAACCACCATATTCAGAATAATCATAATTACCCCTTCCAATATCAATCCTGATTCACTCCAAAGTAGCAAGTTATTAAAAGTATAACTTTGACGTAAAAGGCTATTAAGCCTCAAATCCCAGCTGTGCCTCTTCTTCATATCAAATCTTAGATAAGTTAATTAACTTCTCTGAGCTTAAGTTTCTTTATCTATGAAAAAGTGATAACTCTACTTACCTCATAAGATTTGTTAAGAACCAAACATATGAGTATGCATACATGTAATGCTTCTAAAGAGCTACCACATATTGTTACATGCTTTCTACTAAACAAATATCTGAATACCTAGATTCCAAGAACCATGGTTACGCTGCTTAATCCAAATTTATAATATTCATTCATGAAGATTTGCCTAATGAGAAATTAAAATGCTAAAGCTTCTCTCTATATATCTTACCCTCAAATTCTGTGGTCTACAGTAAAGGAGCTACAGACTTAATTTGTGAACATAAAACTAAGTAAAGCTATCTACTTTCTTTTCTATAAATCTAAAAATGATCACTCAAAACTTTCCTAAATAAGAAAATTAAATACATGAACTACAACCAGTATGAAGATATATGAGTGAATGAAATGCCATATGACAAATGGGAGAGGAGCTTTAAAAAGCAAAAACAAAGTTAGTCAGAAATTTAAGGCAAGGTTTGTTATAAATACCATATGAAGGGTAACTTGAGAGTCTACAGACTATATAAGAAAGAGGCTTAACATTCTATTACGTTTTAAAAATTCTAACCTGCACAACCTGTAACTTAGCTGTGCTAAATCTCTTTTGGGGAAAGAAAAAATTAACTAAAATTCAGTAAGAAAAGTCAGTCTGGAATAAGTGTCTAAATTTATCATTTTAAAAATTGCTGTATATACTAAGCCAAATGTAGTTACCTTCTATGTAGTTTATAGATGCTCAAAATTAATTCTGATTTAATGTTTCAGACAAGTTCTAATACGCACGATATTTTGATACAGAAAAAAGTACTTGCCTTCATATGGTGTGTCTGGAGGTCCTGCTATTTCTCCTCTTAATTCTGTAAAATTCTCATCTACAAGATCTACTTTAATTTGATTTTTGCTCGTCTTAAAAATAAACAGAAAATAAATGTTAGTTATGTCAACAAGGAAAAGGCCTATTTTAAAATATTACCTATAAAAAACTTAAAGCCCCTCTTTCATAGATTTATCTACTCTAGAAAAATAAACTGTCCTTTTCTAGGACTTAATTAGCCAGTTTAAGAGTATTTAAAACAAAGAAAGTAAGAAATATTAACTTCAATATTCTTAATGAAATAACACCACTTTGAACAATAGAACAAATGGCTTGTTGACTTTATGGGAAAGTTATTAGAGAAAAATAGCAGACAACTTATTTATATTTGCTAACTCCACATATGTCAAGTCCAAAGTGATAAACCTATTCATCTGTAGTTAAATGTAGTTAAGACTTTGAACCTTCAGGGAACTTCGGTTCTATTCAATGGAATTCACATTAATATTCCCAAGTACCTACCTGCCTATAAATGGTACCTCCACTTATGCTTTTATCCTAATATCTTACTGGTTTTATTCCACATTCCTAATATATAAAGTCCTTCCCTTCTCTCAATTTAAACCTAAAATACAAATTTAACAAAACAAAATACATATACAAAATATGTATTTTGTTTTGTTAAATTCCTTATTTTTACTTAACAGACATAATACATCTACTTTTATAACAAAGTCTTGCCTAAGATTTCAA
Source organism: Marmota monax (assembly GCF_021218885.2). Lineage (NCBI taxonomy): Eukaryota > Metazoa > Chordata > Mammalia > Rodentia > Sciuridae > Marmota > Marmota monax. The sequence goes on along the minus strand of NW_026691950.1, from coordinate 1,751,620 downwards.
GAGTAAATTTTTCTGTTTTGGAACCATCTTTTTAAAACTTGCTTACTGGATGGAACAGTGTTAAGAATATCTGCTTTAAGGTCCTCAGCTTCTTTCACCACACACACACACACACACACACACACACACACACCCCAGTTTCACTTTTTCTATACTAAATATTTTTAGTACAGAAACAATGTATAACTTAAAATCCAAATTTCTAAAATTTCATGACTTCTTGAAAATATATATACGAGGAGGGTGCTAGGAATTTAATCCAGGGATACTTTCCCACTGAGATAAATCCCCCTTCTCTTTTTAATTTTGAGACAGGGTCTTGCCAAGTTGCTGAGGCTGGCCTCAAACTTGCAATTCTCCTGTCTTAGCCTCCCAAATGGCTGGGATTACAGGCGTGCACCACTGCGCCCGGCTTCATGACTCTCTTCTAATAACACAGAATTACCAGAATTACTTTAATGTATTTTTAAAATGTTCTAATTAGTATTGGTTTATTTCATAACCTTTGTTATGTTTCAAAGTATTTCATATTTTTCTGAAAATGTTTTTACCCAAAAAGTGAAATTGAATTATAAATATGCACAAAAGAGAAATTTCTTCCTGTGCCCCAGAAAATCATTACCATTCATGGTGTTGTGGCAGAGAAAGAAATGTACATTTTAGCAAAAGTAAAAATACTTTGTCTGGTATGTACAAGAATAAACAATGTGATGAAAACTGAAGGCATCCAACTTTACTGACCAATTTAAGAAGCCACAAGTATTAACTATAGATTTTCATTTTTACCCCTAAAACTTTTAAGGAAAATCAGAGCAATCAGATCTTTTACTTTACTTTAAAAGACCTCTATAGCTTCCTCTAATCTCCTCTAAAAAGAAATACCCTAAAATGTTAGTATACTAACGAATGTAATTAGACTAAAGTTTTGGGGACAAATAAAGGAGGTAAACAAAGATTAGAAAATCTGCTTTCTAGAACTATCCCAATTCTGTTTAGTAAAATATTGAATAATTATTAATTTTTATACCTCTATCATTTTATGTATCCACAGCACCCAAACAATAATTTAGAGGGGAAAAAAATAGATCTTTTTTTCACCTTAGAAAAAAAACACCATTAGTTTATGAAAATTTTACTAAATAAGTTCAAAATACCATCACCATGATATATTCCCATTACAAAAAAGCATACTACATGATCTAGGATCAAGCTTTCCCTGCAGATAAATAAGATAAAAAGAAAATGGACATTAAAAAACAAGGATTTTTCAGTTTAATTTTTCCATCAAAAACAATGATCCTTTATACCTCCACAGTGTAATTTAAGCATCCAATTATTTTATAATCATACAAAATTTGAATCCCAGTGCTCCCATAAACCAATTTAAAATCCCAGCTAAAGACTCAGAAACATAAGGAAGACATGAAAAATGGCAAAAGATGACATTATTAGAAAAGTCATGGTTTTTGGAGAGTATAGATGTGTGCTAAATCCTACTTCTGGCACTTGTGATATTAATATAAACGCGTCACTTATATCTAACTTAATTTTATTCCTGTAAAATGAGAATACGTAAACCAGAATTAAATGAGTCTCCTAGATAGACAAAGATCAAGTGTGCAAGTTCTAACAATATTAAGTACAAAACCTTTGATTTCAAAGCCCTATTTTGTGAAATTCATTTCATAATTCTGCTGCCAATCTAAGAACACAATATGATTTCAGAAAATAAATACGAAAACAATGTGTCATTCACTTTAATGACTGCAACAACTAAGGAGTCTTATGGATGAAACCCTGAAGAACTGTTATTTTTTGCACAATCTTCTTTTTTGGCAGTATGGATATTGAACCCAGGAATGCTCTACCACTATGCTACATCCCCACCCCATTTTATTTTTTATTTTGACACAGGATCTCACTAAATTGCTCCTGCTGGCCTCAAACTTGCAATCCTCCTGCCTTGGGCCCTCAAAGATGCTTAGATTATAGGCATGTGCCACCATGCCTGGGTTGGAACTACATCTTTTGTAAGGATAGCTGCAAAGCTACTTTACTACACTTTCTTCCAACTCTGCTAAACACAGGAGAACTTCTGGAAGTCGTGTTTTTTCCTAATGTTCACTTTGAAGAAGCTACAGCTAGCGAAATAATTTTTTAAAAAAACATTTATCTTTCAGTTGTAGGTGAACACAATACCTTTATTTTATTTTTATGTAGTGCTGAGGATCGAGCCCAGTGCCTCACACATGCTTGGCAAGTGCTCTACATCTGAGCCACAACCCCAGCCCTAGCTAAACAATTTTTACATAAACTATTTATTAAGATGTAAAAGCCAAAAGCTGTGGCACCTGCCTATAATTCCAGCAACCTGGAAGGGGAGACATGATTCCAAGTTCAAGATCAGGATGAGAAACTTAGGGAGACTCTGCCTCATTATAAAAATTTAAAAAGGCTGGAGATAGAATGCAATGGTAGAGCAACCTGGGTTCAATTCTAAGTACCAGAAGGGGGAAAAATAATTATGTTAGAAAAAGCAACAGTAAGAAGAAGGTATTTGATATGTATCCCATTGTTAAAAGGGAAGAAATACAGACATAATTTCTCTGTATATAACATAAAAGAAATTGGCCTATGAAGACAAAGATAAGGAGAATGTCACATGAAAACAAAAGATTACAACGATACACCTACAAGCCAAAAAAGAGTACATGAATGGCAAACCATGTGTCATTCATTTTAATGACTGCAAGAAGCTAAGAATTTCCCCTAGAGGTTTCAAAAGCATGACCCCACCAAAAACATTGATTTCAAACTTCTAGTCTCCAGAAGTATGAGACAACAGCACCCACCACAAAAGACTTAGACGTAAACTTAACAAAATGTATTTTTAAAATCTATATGCAGAGCTAGGTGCAGTGGTGCACTCCAGTAATCGCAGCAACTGGGAGGCTGAGGCCCTAAGCAACTTAGCAAGACCCTGTCTCTAAAAAAAATATATTTATTTTAAAGCAACACCCCCATGTGGCTCAATGGTTATGCATCCCTGGGTTCAATCCAGGGTACCAAACCAAAAGTGTATATGCAGAAAACTACAAGCCTCACTGGCTGAGGTGACCAAGGCACACACCTATAATTTCACAGACTCAGAAGGTTGAAACAGGAAGGTTGCAATTTCGAAACCAGCCTCAACAACTTAGCAAGACATTGTCTCAAACTAAATAAAAAATGTTGGGAATATGGCTAAATGATAAAGTGACTCTGGGTTCTGAAGGAAGGAGGGGGAGGAGGGAAAACTATAATAACCCTAACAAAACAAATATTTAAATAAATGCAGAGATATTCTATATTCTAAAACCAGAAGGGAGGTTCAACAATATAAAGGTGCAATTCCTCACAACATGATCTATAGATTCACAACACCAATAAAATTCCCCAGAGCAAGCTATTTCAATAGACATTAAAAACGGAATATAAAAAACTAGAAGAGCCAACACAATATTAAGGAAAAACAAAGCTGAATGACTCACAGTATCTGATGTCAAAACTCACTTTTAAAGCTATAATAATCAAGATAGCTGGAGGTGGGGACTGGGGTTGAGCACTTGCCTAGCATGTATGAGGCACTGGGTTCAATTCTCAGCACTGCATATAAATAAATAAATAAAATAAAGGTCCATCAACATCTAAAAAAAATTTTTTTAAAAAGCACAAAATTAGTAAAAGGATAGACACACACCAACAGAAAGCCAAGAAGTAGACACATACTCACATAATAAACTGATCTTTAATAAAGGACCAAACTAACAGAGAAAGGATTGTATTTTTAATAAATAGTGCTAGAAATGAACACCAATATGCAAAACAAAAATTAGATAAAAGTAATTTGCAGTTTATATTTTCTATACTGGCAAAATTCTTAATACCTCATCCATTACCCCATACCTGTACAAAGCTATACCCATAAGGTGATACCAATAAAAGATCACAATGGTAACATTGTGTTAAAGGTAATATTAAAAAGAAGGTATATGTGGCTTAAATGGTAGTGCTTGCCTAGCGTGCGTGACGCACTGGATTCGATTCTCGGCACCACATAAAAATAAAAATAAAGATATTGTGTCCACTTAAAACTGAAAAATAAATATTAAAAAAAGAGAGAAAGTATTAACACCATACAATTTATCATACCCTCTACCCTATCATTTCCACTCCTAGAAACTAAGGAAATGATTTCATTATAGGTAAAGGGAAAAGTACTAAAAATTATAATATAAATCACTGAATATTAAATATAATGAAAAACCAATAACTTGAAAACCCAACAATTGAGGGATCTACGAGAACTGTGGTACAATTTAACTGAATACTACAAATAAAAGTAAATAAGTGGACTTCTGGCTTCTGATCCAGCCTAAAAAAGCTTGACAGTTATCACTCCCATAGGAAGAAGTAAGCCTGTTTAAAAAAAAAAAAAAAAAACAAACTGAAAATGAAAACTCTTCTTAGCTCCATCAGAAAACTGAAGTCAACAGGGCAAAGAGCTATATCCCAAATAGGAGAGACAAGGGAATATACAGAATCACAACTTAAGCAGAGGGAGAAGTTCATGAGAATCTTTGCAGGAACTCCTACCAGAGTAATGTCCCTGAAGTAACTGGAAAATGCTTGTAGGCTAAAGAAAGAACAAATATGAGACTAGCTGGCCGTGATACATGCCTGTAATCCCAGAAACTTAGGAGGCTGAGACATGAGGATCGCAAGTTCAAAGCCAGCCTCAGCAATTTAGCAAGACCGTGTCTCAAAATAAAAAGTAGAAGTAAACCAAGCATGGTGGCCCACATCTGTAATCCCACTGGCTTGGGAGGCTGAGACAGGAGAATCCCGAGTTCAAAGCCAGCCTCAGCAACTGCAAGGCACTAAACAAACTCAGTGAGACACTGTCCTAAATAAAATATAAAATAGGGCTGGGGGTGTGGATTACTAATCAAGTATCCAAGTTCAATCCTTGGTACAAAAAAAAAAAAGTAAAAGTAAAAGGGCTGGGGAATATGACTCAGTAGTTAAGTGCCCTGGGGTTCAAACCCTGGTACTACCCCCTCCCTCCAAAAAGACTAAAGCTCCCCAATTTTTTTAGTTTTTTTTTTTTTTTTTTTTTTGCCAAGACCACTACTATCAGGTTCTCACACTGAAAATGGGAAAGAAATTCCTTTGTTTCTGGCAGCAGGAGGGGAAAAAAGCAGCCATTTTGAAATAAGCCCACAGCATTCAGTTCCCAGACCCCCATTCGGAGATCAGAATCTAGGCACATGCTACATCCCCAGCCCTTTTTATTTTCTACTTTGAGACAGGATATTACTAAATTCCAGGATGTCCTTGAACTTGAATTCTCCCACCCCATCCTCTTGAGTAGCTAAGACAACAAGTATGCACCATGCACCACCATGCCCATCCATTCTTTTTTTGTTGTTGTTGTTACTGGGGATTGAACCCAGAGGCACTTAACCACTGAGCCATATCCCCAGTCCTTTTTATTATTTTCATTTTGAGACAGAGTCTTGATAAATTGCTTAAGCTCTCGATAATTTGCTGAGGCTGGTCTCAAACTTGCAATTCTCCTGTCTCAGCCTCCAGAGTCCCTGGGGGATTATAGGCATACACCACCGTGCCCAGCTCTGTTATGTCCTTTTAAACAAGAGCTACCAAAAAATATATACTGTACCAGAGTCTATCAAACTCAAGTTTTACTAGAGCAAATAAACCTGAAGGACGGGAAATATCCAAAATCCAGTCCTCTGGCCTCACTTAACATTCTCACCAAAAGAGGAAGGTTGACAAAGAAGCATTTGTGAAGGTCACAGCCCAGGTTTATAGATTCATTAACAGACTCAAACCCAATTACAGGACTACAAAATCCTTCCATCCCCCTAACACCTTACCATTAATAGGGCTCCTGTATAACAACAGATTACATGTCTGAGACCTAATTTAAGAAGTTTCTAAGGAATTCCTAAGGCAACAAGGGAGGCAAAAACAAGGACACCAGGGGAAATTTTAGCCTCTGATACCTGCAGCTGCAGCTACAGCAAATAACAAACACTGCCTAACCCTTAGTCAGATAAACATAAAATCTTACTCTTAAGGCTTATTTACCTCAGTTCGTTTTACCCAATACATCATACTCAGCTTTCAACAACAACAAAAATTACAAAGCACACTAGAAGATAAAAACCACAGAGCCAGAATGAAATATGGCAGAAATGTTAAAAATACAGGATGAATATCCTAATTGTTCCAAGAAAAGTTGACAACATACAAGAACAAAGGGGTAATGAAAGCAGAGACAGAAACTCAAATAAGAGTAAAAAGGTGGGCTGGGGATGTGGTTCAAGCGGCAATGTGCTCGCCTGGCATACGCGCGGCACTGGGTTCGATCCTCAGCACCACATAAAAATAAATATGTTGTGTCCACTGAAAACTGAAAAATAAATATTAATAAATTAAAAAAAAAAAGAGTCAAAAGGTAAAGTTAGAGGGCTTGAGATGTAGCTTAGTGGTAGAGTACTTGCCTAGTAAGCACAAAGCCCTGGGTTCAATCCCCAGTACCACCAAAAAGGGGCAGGGGGGAAGTTAAAAAATCAAAAGCAGTACAACAGAAATTAGAGGAAATACAGCTAAAGAGATGTCAGTAGAAACTTTCAAAACTGAAATGTGAAAAAAAGACATGAAAAGGATAGAACAGAGGGCTGGGGTAGAGCACTTGCCTAGCAAGCACAGGCTCTGGGTATCATGACCAGTAGAGGAGGAGGAAAAAAAAAAGTACCTACAAGAACTGTAAGACAATTTTAAAAAGGCATAATGTGAATACCAGAAAAACAAGAAATATTTCAAGCAATAATAAATTCCTCAAAATTAAGAATCTCCCGAAATTAAGAGATACCAAATCATAGATCCAGGAAGCTCAGAAAATTCAACAAGAATAAACATTAAAAAAAAAAAAAAACTGATACTACACAAATCATATTCAAACTGCAGAAAAATCAAAGGCAAACAGCACTACTTATTATAGCAAAAGGTTCCAAGCACTGGATAAATAAATTTGATAAGCCTCTTAGCCAGAACCACTAAATAAATTATGGTAGCCATACAAAAGAATATCACTTATCTGGCTCTATTTTTTAAAAGTGTCTCTGGTTCACTAATTTGCAATATTCCCCAAGGTAAATAGGTAATCAAAAAAGCAAAACACAGAACCATGCATAATCACTAGATAATATTATCTTATAGGACCACCTTTGTATATGTGGTTCACTCTCGACCCAAAACACCTTTGTTATGTGACACACGAGTTTAACACTAGATCTATCCTGAAAAAATAAAGACCAAAAAAACCACTAAATTGACTCCGGAGAAAGCAGAGAACAGAGAGGTCAATAGTCACTAAGTTGAAAACTTATTTTTTAACTGTATGTACCCTTTTTTCTATACCTTTTTGAATTTTTTACTATATGAACATATTTTTATTCAATAAATAAATTATATATTAATTATATATTTACTCTATAAAATTTCTTCTACAGCTATGCATGATGGTACACATGTCTATAATCCCAGTAACTCAGGAGGCTGAGGCAAGAGAATCACAAGTCTGAGGCCAGCCTCAGCAATTCAGAAAGATCTTGTCTCAAAATTTAATAAAATAAAAAGGGTTTGTGATGCAGCTTAGTGATAAGATTCCCTTAAGTTCAATGCCCACTACTGGAGAAAAAAAAAAAAATTCTTACCAAATGTTTTTCATGCTTGATGCTTACAATCAAGCAAAATACACTGTTAAGCATTTTACTAAAATGGGGAGGAAGCCGTGTGCAGATTTACTGAAATGGGTGTGGGGGGGTGCCCAGAAAAGTTTCTAGAAAGTGAAACAAAATAAATTTATATACTTTATATTAATCAGCCTATGGTATTTTTTTTTATGACAGCATGAGCTGGATAAGACATTCACACAGTGACAATAAATGGGAGAAGGATCGTTTGTCACCACTGGAGTTGACTATTATTCCAAATCTTTATTCTGAAAATAAGTAATTTTCACCCCATTTGATGATGGAAAATTCTTCTTTACAGAAGAATTCTGACTCAATAAATTTAAGGCTGACAATTAGGAAAACCACCTTTCTGTAAAAACCCTCAATAAAATAACTGACTTAGGCAAGGATCATCCATAAGTGAATACTAACTTATCAGGTGACAGGATGCTGGGGAACAAGATATTTCCAGGACATAAAAGTTTTAACCCCACAATTTATTGCTGGTTTAAAAAGGAATAAAATATATCTTTAAGCTGGGCATGGTGATGCTTGCCTGAAATTCCAGCAATTCTGGAGGCTGAGGCAAGAGGACTGCAGGTTCAAAGCCAGCCTCAACAACTTAGCAAGCCCCTAAGCAACTCTAAATAAAAAATTAAAAAGGATTTGGGATGGGATTCAGTGATTAAATATGCCAAATTCAATCCTGGGTACCAAAACAACCACAATAAAAACGCTCACTCTTTCTCCTATCTTCTTTTTTCTTTCCTTTGGTGGTGCTGGGGACTGAACCCAGGGTTTTGTGAATTCGAGGCAAGCACTCTACCAACTGAGCTACATCCCCAGCCCTTATATACACATGCTTACCAAAAAATTGTATGAAATTGCATGGCCCCCATCTCTTTTTTTTTCAATACATCTTTTTTTTTTTAAGTTGTAGATGGACACAATACCTTTATTTTACTTTTATGTGGTGCTGAGGATTGAACCCAGTGCCTTCCACATGTGAGGCATGTACACTACAACTAAGCTACAACCCCACCCCATAGGCCCCATCTTAATCAAATAATTAAACAAGTAACCTTGCCATCACTAGCAATAACTTATGTTTTAGTCTTTTTTGCTGCTGTGATTAAAAAAACTGACCAGCACAAATATAGAGGAGGAAAAGTTTATTTGGAGGCTCATGGAGTCAGAGGTCTCAATCCACAGAAGGCTGGCTCCGTTTCCTGGGGCACAAGTAAGACAGAACATCATGGTGGAAGAGTATGGCGGAGGGAAACAATTCATATGATGATCAAAAGCAGAGAGCCACTCCACTTGCCAGACACAAAATTTATACTCCAAAGCCACACCCCCAATAACCTACCTCCTCCATCCTACCCACCTTCAGTCACCACTCAGTTAATCCTTTAGGGATTGGGTTAAGGCTCTCATCACACAATCATTTCACCTCCAAACCTTTTTTTTTTTTTGGGGGGGGGGCACTTAAATGCTATTTAATGCCATTTAAGTGAATATGGATGTTTTAATTTTAAAAATTTATTCTAATTAGTTATACATGACAGTAGAATACATTTTGACATATTCTACACAAATAGAGCACAACTTCTCATTCCTCTGTACACATGTATATAGGGTAATATCCTCTGAGCCTTCTTGCATTGTCTCATACACGAGATTTTGTGGGACACATCACATCCAAACCTTAACAACTTATACTACTGTACTTTATTTTTTTTAATATTTATTTATTTAGTTTTCGGTGGACACAACATCTTTGTTTGTATGTGGTACTGAGGATCGAACTGGGGCCGCACGCATGCCAGGCGAGCACGCTACCGCTTGAGCCACATCCCCAGCCCCACTAATGTACTTTAATATGAAGTATACAACATCACTTGAAATCTTGCCCAAAACTGTTTAATCTGAAGTTAATCAAACCTTTACACTAAACTCCCAGTAGCTTCAGTGTTAATGACGTGAGGGGGAAAAAAGAAAGGTGTGTGTGGTGAGAACTATCATAAATTTTAAAAGACCCAAGAATACATTTTTTGTTTGTGAACTTTAAGGCGATCCTGATGTTTTAAAAAGGTATAAAACACTTTTTAAAATTAATTGGGAAAAATGAATATGAACTTGGAATACTTGGTATCAGGAATTAACAATTTTCTTAACTAGAATGACAAAGGTGATTTTACTTTTAGCCAGGTGTGGTAGCACAAACCTATAGTCCCAACTACTTGAGAGGCTGAAGGAGTATCACTTGAGCTCAAGAATTCAAGAGTGTTACTTTTAAGAAATGCAGGCTAAAATTGTTTGATGATGAATTATATTCATAACAGTCGTATCAACTGTTTGATCTAGATAGTAGGAATACAAATGAACTGTTCTTTCAACCTTTCTATTGGAAAATTTTCTTAATTAAAAGTTAAAAAGTCAGAAAGAGATTAGGGATACAGCTTATTGGTGGTGGGTTTAATCTCCAGCACACACAAAAGATGAAAAAGATAAATAGATAAAATAGGACAGCTGTTGTTACTGTTATTATTTTGGATTTTGCTGGGAGCTCCTCAGCTGAACCTATAAGCCTTATGGACCCAAGGCAATTGCTCTACCACTGAGCATATACCCTAGTCCCTGATTTTTCTGTTTGACCTTAAATAAATATATATATATATATTAATGGTGAGAATATGATGAATTGGACTGCCTGATACACTGCCAGTGCTAAGGTAATTTACAAAGTGCTTTCTAAAAAGCACTTTGGAAAAAAATAATAAATAAATAAAAAGCACTCTGGACATGGGTATTAAAAGTTCAATACATTTGGGTGCAGTGGCCCATGCCTGTAATATCAGCAACTCAGGAGGCTAAGGCAGGAGGATTGTAAGCTGGAGGCCAGCCCCAGCAAATCAGCAAAGCCCTGTTATCAAAATAAAAATAAAAAGAAGAAGGATTGGGGATGTAGCTCAGTGGTAAAGCACCCTGGGTTCAATCCCTAGCACCAAACATATACATACATGAATACTATGACCTAGTAATTTTTCTTCAGGAAATATATCTTAGGAATATAAACTCAGATAAAAATTAAAAATATTGGGTCAGCTACTCACACAGCTAAGGCAGGAGAGTTCAAGGTTAGCCTTGGCAACTTAGCAGCAAGATCCTGTCTCAAAAAAATAAAGACAGCTGGGGATGTAGTTCAGCGGTAAAGTTTCATGTTCAATCCCCATTATAAAAAAAGAAAAAAAAAATATGTAAAGATCTACATTCAATATTATGTAGCGGGGAAATATAAACAACTTATGGTTAAGTCAGGTAATATAGTCTTTAAAAGAGTATTTGAAGCCAGATGTGATGGCCCATGCTTGTAATTCCAGCTAAAGGAAGGCTAAAGGTAAATCATAAGTTTGAAGCCAGCCTGGGCAATTTAGTAAGACCCTGTCTCCATATAAAAAATAAAGGATTAGGGATGTGGCACAGTAGTGGAGTACTCCTGAGTTTTATCCTCAGTACTGCCACCTCAAAAGAATATTTAATGCCACGAAGAAAACACAATAAAAATTTAGAGGAGTTGGGGGTGGGGATGTGGCTCAAGCGATAGCGCGCTCACCTGGCATGTGCGAGACATTGGATTTGATCCTCAGCACCACATAAAAATAAAATAAAGATGTTGTGCCCACAAAAAACTTAAAAAAATTCTCTTTAAAAAAAAATTTAGAGAAAAAAATACAAATTAGTATATACATTTAAATCCTGTATAATAAAAAAAGATGCTGATATCAATTGCTATCTGATGAAAGATGGTAGCATCACCTTTGTACATTTTTTTCCCCTAAATTCTCATAGAAAAGCCAAAAAATAGGAATGTCTTATGTTCCAATGGATATTAATGAGCTACACACTCTTATTCTTATGGTCATATCCCTGATTTTGTCAATTAAAACTGCACCACCAAAAACTCAACTTCTAAAATCAATTCCAATTTTTCCAGATTCCTAACCTCCTTGGACTAAAAGTTCACTTCCTTTAGTACTCCAAACTTAGTGTTAACTGGCTTCATCATGACCACTCTCCCTCATTATCAATCATTTCTAAAGTCCTAATGTGGGCTGGGGTTGTGGCTCAGTGGTAAAGTGCTTGCCTAGCAGGCGTAAGGCACTGAGCTCGATCTCCAGCACTACATTAAAAAAACTAAATAAACAACCTAAAGGTACTGTGAACATCTAAAACTAAAAATATTTTTAAAATAAAAATTTTAAAAAATAAAGTCCTAATGTCCCTCCTCATTCAGTTTAGATTCCATGGATATTATTATAATCATTCTCTGGCAAAATACTCTTAACCTTGATGCTTTCTTCCATCATGGTACTCACATAAAACCCCAAAGCTAGTTAACTCATTTCCCAAATAACAACAACAACAAAAAACAACAACAACAACAAAAAACACACAACTATGTGTCCTCCCCAAGCACCACAAGAAATAAGGGGGAGGGGGGGGACGACGACAACTCAACCATCATTAATTGGTCTCATGTTAAAATGAAGACCACAAGTCCCAAATGAAATTTACAATTGCTCTAAGTGTCTACTCCTATTAAAGATTAATCCCTTCACTTGTTCTGTGAAAATCATCCCCTCTGTTCTTTTCAAGGACTTTGCACCTTCCCTGGCAATCTGGGGGGGGGGGGACTTTGTAATTACTCTTTAACATAATCAATTTCCCCTGTTTATCAACATTCTGTTCCTGTTAGAGGAGAATCTCCTTAACAGAGTAAACCATAGTTGCCGTTTTCCTAACTTCATAGTCTCTCAGCAACCCACTCCATTCACACATCCATCCGTCTTCACCATTCCAATAATAACACTTGTCAAGGTCATTAATGATCACCATGTTGTAAGCTCAGTGGTCATGACAAGGCAGACCACTGCCTTTTCTTGACTTCAGTTATACCACACACCTCATGGTTTCCTAACACAACAACTAATAACTCACTCCCCTTATCCTCTGCTGGTTCTCTTCAGTTCAACTTCAAAATGTACAAAGGGCCCAGAACAAAAACCAGAACTTCATCATAGAACCTCACCTTTTCTTGCAAATTTCTCTTAAAATCGCAGATTTAGACTTTAAATATGTCATATAAATATATATATACATGTTTATATGTGTGTTCTATGTGTGCCAAACCTATCTCCAGACTTCCAGACTGATAGGTTTTAAGTTGGGAAAATAACAAGTGGTTGAATCTAACAAAAACAAAGCAAATTTCTTTTTTTTCTCGTACTAGGAATCAAATCTACGGCTGAGAAAGCCCTTTAAAGGAGACAAGCCAGGTGCAATGGCACATGCATGTAATCCCCAGCAATTCAGGGGCTGAGGCAAGAGGATCACAAACAAGTTCAAAGACAGCCTCAGCAATTTTGCAAGGTCCTAAGCAACTTAGTGAGATCCTGTCTCAAAAAAATAAAAAGGGCTAGGGATGTGGCTCAGTGGTACCTGGGTTTAATCCCAGGTACCAAACAATAAAGGAGACAAACAGTTGGCCTTTATTTTTGCAATTCCCCTTCTAAAATACAGAAATCTTGTTGGGACTTCTGGCAGTCATTTTTAAAGTTTTGTTTGTTTTTTAATTTTTTTTAGTTGGACACAATACCTTTATTTTTATTTATGTTTATGTGGTGCTAAGGATAGAACCCAGTGCCTCGCCCATGCTAGGCGAGCACTCTACCGCTGAGCCACAACCTCAGCCCCATTTTGAAAATTTAACAAAAGTCACACCCTATAAGAATGGTAAACTGATCAGATGCAGGCCAGGCTCCGTGGTGCAAGCCTATAATCCCAGGCTGACACAAGAGTATTATGAGTTCAAATCCAGCCTCAGCAATGGCGAGGTGCTAAGCAACTCAGTGAGACCTTGTCTCTAAATATTAGGGCTGGGGATGTGTCTTAGTGGTCCAGTGTACATGAGTTCAATCCCTGGTACAAAAAAAAAAAAAAAGATGCAGTAACACTGCAAAGTCCCCAACCAAACAATCCTGGAATACATTCCTCTAGATTTTACTTCTTTCCCTTTCTTTCTTTTGTTCTTTCTTACTTTTTTTTTTTGGTGTATGTGTTGGGTCCTGGGGATTGAACCTAGGGCTTTGCACACCCTAGGCAAGCGCTCTAATAATGAGCTACATCACCAGCCCTCTTATTTTGAAACTGGGTCCACCTAAGTTACCCAGGCTGGCTTAGAATTTTTGATCTTTCTGCCTCAGCATGTACCACCCTCAGCTGGCCCAAACTTTTCTTATATAAACCACTATTAATTTCTTTTTGTTATATCCAGCAAACTCAGTCCCTAACTCTTAGATCCTTTTTCCTCACTCTCCTTACCTCTTGTTGAGATCTCCAGTCTCAATTCATTATCCACAGTTATCTTATTAAAAACACAATCTTAGGATGGGGATGTAGTTCAGTAGCGGAATGCCTGCCTGGCATGCATAAGGACCTGAGTTTAATCCCCAGCATATCTCTCTCTCTCTCTCTCTCTCTCTCACACACACACACACACACACACGTAATAATGATAAGTTTAAACACACACACACACACACACACACACACAAAACTTGTCCTTTGCTTTAAACACTCCAATGGTGTTCAGAGTCACTCACCATCTTGCTTGCCAGTTGTTTTCCTTTGGGCACTAGGAACTAAACAGGGACACTCCACCACTGAGTTACATCCTTAGGGCTCCCTTCCCTCACTTATTTGAGACAGTCTTGCTAAATTGCTGAGGCCATCTTGAGCTTGCAATCATCTTGCCTTAGCCTCCCAACTCACTGTGATCACAGGTGTGGGCCGCAGTGCCCAGCTGTTTCCCAGTTTTTGTTTTGTTCTGTTTGTACCAGGGATTAAATTCGGGGCACTCAATCACTGAGCCATATCCCCAACTGTTTTTTGTATTTTATTTAGGGAGAGGGTCTCACTGAGTTGCTTAGCACTCCGCTAAATTGCTGAGGCTGCCTTTGAACTCGTGATCCTCCTGCCTCAGCCTCCAGAGCCCCTGGGATTACAGGTATGCACCACTGTGCCAATGCTTCCTAGGTGACTTGAATATTCCATTATCCCAAATCAAGATCTATGGAACAGAAATTCAACTTGACCTGGAGGCAATCTTTATCAAAACATCCTTTTAGTCTCAAAAGCAAGATAAAAGATATTACCTGGGCTGGGGATGTGGCTCAGTGGTAGAGCATTTGCCTAGCACGTGTGAGGCCCTGGGTTCAAACCTCAGCCCCACATAAAAATAAATAAAGGTATTGTGTCCAACTACAACTAAAAATAATAATAATAATAATAAATATTAAAAGATATTACCTTCGTCGTGGTTGAGATACAGTCCCTGGAGCTTAAGAAAACCCCTAACTGGTTCAAGAAAAGTAGTACTTCCTGCTTACCAGTAATTTGCTAAGAAAAGGAGAATGAAATGTAAGTCAGGTCTCTGTCCTCAGTGACTCTTTATGGGCAGCTGGAGATAAAGCACCTAAAAGTAAACACCTAAGTACATAATCAAAGTAATAATCAATGGCTGGAGATGTAGTTCAGTAGCAGGGCACTTGACAGCAAGCACAAGGCCACGGGTTCAATCCCCAACACTTCCAGGAAGGAAGGAAGTTGCAAGCAAGCTAGCTAGCTAGTTTATAACTAAATCCAGAGACCAAAAAATGTCTGACATACAACAATCTTAAATTTCAACAAACACCAATGAGCACTCAGTATATACCACTCTCACACATAAAACCCAAAATTCTTGTATATGTGCACCAGCAAGAAACTGGAAATAGCCTAGTGGCTTGGGAGGCTGAGGCAGAAGGATTACAAGTTCAAAGCCAGTCTCAGCAACTTAGCAAGGCCCTAAGCAAATTGCAAGACTATCTCAAATTAAAAAGAAAGGTCTGGGGACATGTCTCAGTGATTAAGCACCCCTGAGTTCAATCCCTGGTACCAAAATTAAAAAAAGAAAGGAAAGAAATTGGAAATAGCTCTAATAGACTGATGCATTAACTGGGCACATCTTTACAAAACTAAGGAACTATACAGCAAGAAAGGAAGCACAAAATGTTTTATCAGCAGCTGAAAAGCAATAACATTAGACAACTCACAATTATGACAATTCCAAATAGAATAGTTCATTTGAAACAAAGAAGTCTAAAAGAAAATCACCCAGAGCAAAGATTACAGAAAGACTTGCAGTAACGGGGCTGGGGTTGTGGTTCAGTGGTAGAGCGCTTACCTAGCACGCATAAGGCACTAGGTTTGTTCCCCAGTACTACATTAAAAAAAAAAAACCAAAAAAAAAAAAAAAAAAAACCCGAAATAAACAATAAAGGTTAAAAAAAGAAAGAAAGGCCTATGCTAAACTTACAAAAAGACCTCTTTTCTGCCGGGTGCCATGGTGCATGCCTGTAACCCCAGCGACTCCAGAGGCTGAGGCAGGAGAATTGCAAGTTCAAAGCCAACCTCAGCAATGTGGAGCGCTAAGCAACTCAGTGAGACCCTGTCTCTAAATAAAATACAAAATAGGGCTGGGGATGTATCTCAGTGGTCCAGTGCCCCTGAGTTCAATTCCCAGTACCAAAAAAAAAAAAGAAAAAAGAAAAAAAAAACCCTCTTTCCCCAGCAGCTCCAAAAATTTTGATACCTAAAAGTTGGGAAACAGTGACCCACACTGTAATGCTACTCGAGGGAATGGGACAAAGACTGCAAATTCAAGGTCATCCTCAGCCACTCTGTGAGACCCTGTCTCAAAAAAAAAAGGGGGCTGAGGATGTAGCTCAGTAATAGAGTGCCCCTGCGTTCAATCCACAGTACTGGGGCGGGCTGCGGTTGAATACCCATTGAAGATTTGGGGCAAGTATCTTTTAAAATATCACCACGCCTACTACTAGGCAACTTGCTGAAAAGAAAAAGATAAATAAAAGTTCTCAAGGAGCTTAACAACAGTCTATCAGGAGCAGAAGTAAATAAATAAATAAAATTACCAATAATAAAATAAGTACTTTAATAAAGTCTGACAGTGGCACAAATAATCCCAACTCACAAAGCTGAGGCAGCAGGTTTACAAGTTCAAGGTGAGCCTCAGAAACAGCAAGACTGTCTCAAAAGGATGTGGAGGAGGGGAGGGATCATGGTAAAGAACCCCTGGGTTCAATCCCCAGAATTGATATATATAAATAAAGAATTAGAACAATAGGATATCACAATTTTTTTAAATGCTGAGGAAAAGTTACAGATGTATATTATAATTACGAAAAGTTTCTTAGACTTTCAAAAATCTAATGTAAAAGTGTTTTTGCACTCAAAGACACTATAAAAACATAAATATGTGGGCTGGGGATGTGGCTCAAGTGGTAGCTCGCTCGCCTGGCATGCGTGCGGCCCGGGTTCGATCCTCAGCACCACATACAAACAAAGATGTTGTGTCCGCCGAAAACTGAAAAATAAATATTAAAAAAAAAAAAAAAAAACAAAAACATAAATATGTGGCGGATGCCTGTAATACCAACAACTCGGGAGGCTAAAACAGAAGATGACAAGTGAGACCAGCTTCAGTAATTTAGTAAGACCCTTAGCAACTTAACAACAGCTTTTCTCAAAATAAAAAATAAAAAGGGGGCTGGGGATGTGGCTCAAGCGGTAGCGCGCTCGCCTGGCATGTGTGCGGCCCAGGTTCGATCCTCAGCACCACATACAAAAACAAAGATGTTGTGTCCGCCGAAAACTAAAAAATAAACATTAAAATAAAATAATAATAATAAAATAAAATAAAAAGGGCTGTAATGTAGCTCTGTTGGTAAAGCACTCCTGGCTTCAATCCCCAGTACCACCCTTGCCTCAAAAAGCAAGAAACAGATATTGAGTATAAGTTACTCTTTTTACAATACCAGCAATGTCTGAAAGGAAAGACCTAATTTCAAAATCCTGTGCCACCAACAAGTTCTCATACTAGTGGATTGCTAGGTTTCAAAAGGTAAAGTTACTGGAGCTTGGGTTGTGTGTGGCTCATTGGTAGAGCGCTTGCCTAGCATGTGTGAGGTACAGGGTTCAATTCTCAGCACCACATATAAATAAATAAAATAAAGGTACATCAACAACTAAAAAATATTTTTTAAAAAAGGAAAGTTACTTAACTGTTTCAGGGCTGAAACTTTCTGGTCTATGAAACAAGAATAACAAATCTCATAAAGCTGTCATATATGTATATATGTATATAAATTAAAAAAGGTTCAAGTAGATATTTAATTATATAGATATTTTAAATTTGTAGTAAAAGCAAAGAACCTAGGAGAGGAAAAAGGAAAAGAGGTTTTTTTGTTGTTTTTTTTTAAGCAAACTACTGGGGATCAAACCCAGGGCCTCCTAAGTATCACTGAACTATATCCACAGGCCCCAAAAAAGATTTTGAATAAAATGAAGTTCTCCCACCTTTTGAGAATCACAATTACACAACAATAGGGATGTCAAATGGATGTGACCAGCTGTGTTCTGGTTTATAAGATCCTTTTTCTTTTCTTTTCTTTTTGGTGGTGGTGGTGGTACCAGGGATTGAACCCAGGGGCACTTTAATCACTGGAGCTACACAACCCCAGTCTCTCCTCTTTGTTAGCGTCAGGGTCTCACTAAATTGCCAAGGCTGGCCTCAGCCTTCAGAGCAGCTATTGCATACAGGTATGTGCCACATACACCCAACCCAAAACCCAATTTTGAAATCCCTTACCCTAAGGATCCAGAATTACATACCATAGGATTACAATCTGGATTCCTTGGTCCAGTTCCAGAAAGAAAGCCAAAACTCTATTGAAAGCCTCCCAAATAAACTTTTCTTTTTATAAAGGTAACATTTTTACACAAACTTTTTTTCAATTTAACCCTGACAAGACCCATATATATCCCTTTGTATTCCCTTTGGCCACCAGCCCCATGGGTTTTTGCACACAGAAGACCAAGAAATACTATCAGAAGTATTCTGGCCTTAGCCAGGCATGGTGGTACATGCCTATAATCCTAGCAACTGGGAAGGCTGAGGCAGGAAAAGTTTCAGGCCAGCCTCAGAAACTTTAGGGAGCCCCTGTCTCAAATTAAAAAGGGCTGGGCTCAATGACACCCTGTAATTGCAACAGCTCAAAGACCTCTTCAGCAATGAAGTGAGAACCTAAGCAACTTGGCAAGACCCTGTCTGAAAATAAAAATTAAAAGGGCTGGGGATGTGGCTCAGTGGTTAAGTGTCCCTGGGCTCAATCCCCTGGTACCCAAAAATAAACAAATAAAATTAAAAGGTCTAGAGCACTAAAGTGCTCCTGGGTTCTTTTCCCCAGTACCACTGAAAAAAAAATTTTAAAGTATTCTAGCCCTGAGGCAGGGATCCTGGCTCAGTGGTAGAGCACTTGCCTAGCATGTGTGAAGCACTGGGTTCAAGTTTCAGCAGCACATATAAATAAATGAATAAAATAAAGGTCTATCAACATCTTAAAAAAAAAAAAGTATTTTAGCCCTAATCCTGAATCTTTTGAGTCATATTCACATTTAGCAATCACTAAACCACTGAAGGTAAGTAACATTCATAATCCAGAACAATAAGCAGAATATGAAAACAGCTAAATTTCACATCTAACAGCTATCCATTCACTATATAAATTTAATATATCCCAAACATTGTTCTCTAAGCACTATATACATTTACTTCCCACGTGGTTCTTTCTTTTTCCTTAAGTACTGGGAAATAAACTCAGAGTCAGTTAACCACCGAGCCACATCCCAGATTTCTTATTTACATTTTGAGATAGGGTCTCTCTAAGTCCTTGCTGAGGTTGGCCTTGAACTTGCTATCCTCTTGCCTCAGCCTCCAGAGTTACTTAGATTACAAAATGTGCAAACCACCCTCACCTGGTTTCATAGATTTATTAGATAAAATATTGAGACATAAGAGTCAGTACTTGGGCTAGGGTTGTGGCTCAGTGGTACAGCGCTTGCCTAGCATCCATGAGGCTCTGAGTTCGATCCCCAGCACCACACAAATTAAATAAACAAAATAAAGGTATTGTGTTCCATCTACAACTAAAAAAAAGTATTTAAAAAAAAAAAAAAAGTCAGTACTCAAACCAGGCAATGGTGGCACATGCCTGTGATCCCAGAAGCTCAGGAGGCTGAGGCAGGAGGATCTCAAATTCAAAGCCAGCCTCAGCAATTTAGTGAGATACTAAGCAACTTAGTGAGACCCTGTCTCTAAGTGAAATATAAGAAGGGTTGGGTATGTGGCTCAGTGCTTAAGTGCCCCTGGGTCCAAAACCCAGTACCCCCCCCCCCCAAAAAAAAATCAGTACTCAGGTAGAAAAAGGCTTGACTTAAAATCTAGAAACCTGCACTCTAAATCACTAAATTTACTATATTTCAGAAACTAAATATCTCTGCCTCTTGGCAAGCTGAAGTTCTTATTTTGAGAGAGAGGGAAAAAAGGACACATTTAAATATTCAATATTCATTTGTCACCTTCTTTCTTATTTTTTTTTGGTGCTGGGGATCAAACCCAGGACCCTCAAGCATGCCAGGCAAGTACTCTTCCACTGAGCTACATCCCCAGGCTGTCACCCTCTTTCATACGAAGTCTTATTAGCATTCAGCTTTTATGGTACTATTTATGCAAAGGATAGTTCCACAAAACATCTCTTTATTACATCTGGAGTAAATTGGTATACAAAAACCCTGGGTTCATCATTAACAGTTCTATGTTGCTAAGCAACAACCAACCTTTGGGCTTTGGATTCCTATCTTATAAAGAAAGAATTTGGCCCAAAAATTTGGTGCTAAAATTCAATATATTTTGGCCTTTTTCTATGACACTTACTGTATTTTTATTTATTTATCTTTTTGAGTACTGAGCCCAGGAGTGCTGGAGCCCTTTTTATTTAGACAAGTTGCCCAAGCTGGCCTCAAACTTTTGATCCTCCTGCCTTAGCCTCCCCAATGGCTGGGACTACCAGCATGTATAACACCAAGCCATTATTAAACAAGATATTGAAAGGCATCTTTTGAAAACTTTCAAAAATAAAAGTCACATAATATATACTCATATCTGTGCTTTTATTCAAACATACTGAAAACTAATCTGTGATATTAGAAATCAAGAATATAACTGTGTAGGAAAAGCCTTATGGGGCTGGTAATGAAGCCAGATTTAAAGTTAGGTAGTCAGTGTAGTTAGGTAAATCGGGTCTAATACGGAGTGAAATCTAAAATGGAGGCCATGCTGGCAATGATTCCGGGAAATGCAGGACAACTCAAGGAATGTTAATGAAGTCCGAAAAGGCCCTAGGCCAAAGTCCACCTCCAAGAAATGTCAATGAACAGCCCCCAGCAAAAAGGTGCTGACTCAGAAGTCCTTCCTGACCAGATTACTTCTTTGGCCCACCTGTGTCCCACCCCTAGGTCCTTCCCACCTACATTCCATCACTGAAAGAACTATAAAAAGGGGAGACAACATCCCTTCCATGGATTCCACCTCTTGGGTCCCCTTCTTCCTCCGGGAGAAGTCTTTTCTGCTGTCCTTTAATAAACTTCTAATTTCTACTCTGACCTTGCCTCGGCGTGCTTCTTTGGTGTTATTCTTCAACATTGGGGAAGCAAGAACTCGTCACCGGTCAACAGCGTCACCGGTCAACAGCGGTAACAGTAACATTCTGTTTCTTGATTTGTATACTAGAAACTCTATGTATCTTTTACTTTGATATGAAAAAGGGCAGTTTTTCTCCAAAAATAACATGATGTAATTGCACAACTATGTTTGAGTATATAAGAGCTGTGCAACCTTTCTAAATACGTAAATGTATTTCTAGACAAATCTTATAATCCCTCTGCTCACTAATTTTGATTCAGGTACCTACAGATCATTCCTGTAACTCCTATAATTCCTTTGAAACTGTTTCCTGAAACGTGAGGCCAGTCTTAACTTTCCTTTAGAACTTAGCTCAAATAGGGCACAGTGGCGCACCCCTGAAATCTCAGTGGCTAGGGAGGCTGAGGCAAGAGGATCTTGAGTTCAAAGCCAGCCTCAGCAAAAGCAAGGCACTAAGCAACTCAATTGAGACCCTGTCTCTAAATAAAATACAAGCCAGACGCAGTGGCTCACACCTGTAATTCCAGCAGCTCTGGAGGCTGAGATAGGAAGATAGAAAGTTCAAAGCCAGCTTCAGCAATGGCAAAGTGCTAAGCAACAAAATAGGGCTGGGAATGTGGCTCAGTGGCCAAGTGCCCCTGAGTTCAATCCCTGGTACAAGGAAAAAAAAAAAAAAAAAAAGTGGGGAGAGTCTGGGGATGTTGCTCAGTGTTAAATGCCCCTGGGTTCAATTCCTGGTACAAAAAAAAAAAAAAAAAAAAAAAAAAAATCAGTTCAAGAACATATATCCACAGAATTCCCAAAGCATGCATTCGCTGTATCTAGTTTTTTTTTGTTGTTGTTGTTTTGTTTTTGACTTTTTGTTTTGCAGTTGCTGGGGATAGAACTCAGGGCCTTGTACATACTAAGAAGGTGCTCTACCACTGAACTACAGCCCCCAAGCCCCACTTTTTAATGGTAAAGCAAAATATGAAATATAGTCTAAAAGTATTACTTGCACAGGATTTGATGTTTTAACCCAATCTATAAGCTATTCTGTGCTCATCCCACTCTAGAGCCCCTTAAGGTACACTATTTAAATAAGTTACACAGAAATATAACTTATATCAATGCTAAAAGAAAAAATAATTTCTACTCAAAAAAAGTGTTCAAAACTCTCGTTACACCATATTTTGGATATAATTTTACCTTTTTTCCTTTATATCAAAGGAAGGGCTTGGAGACGTAGCTCACTAGTAGAGCACTTGCCTAGCATGTGCAAAGGCCCTGGGTTCAATCTTCAACACCACACCAAAAGAAAAATGTTTAAAAGAAAAACAGTAAAAAGGATAAGCACGGACTGGGGTTGTGGCTCAGTGGTAGAGTGCTTGCCTAGGACGTGGGAGATGCTGGGTTCCATCCTCAGCACCACAAAACAATAAATAAATAAAGGTATTGTGTCCAGCTACAACTATATGGTAAGCTTAAACTTCTGAAAACAAAAACAAAATATTCAAAGCCAGATTTTTTTTATACCTTGTCCATCCTTTAGATAGACAATATAATGCATATTTTAAAACATTAACTGTCTTACATGTTCTTCTAAACTAGCCTTGTGTGGTGTTGCATGCCTGAAATTCCAGAAGCTCAGGATGCTGATGAGGCAGGAAGATCCTAAGTTCAAAGCCAGCCTCAGCAACTGAGCAAGACCCTGTCTCAAAATGAAAAGGGCTAGGAATGTGGCTCAGAGGTAAGCACCCTTGAGTTCAAACCACAGTACAAAAAAAAAAAAAAAAAAAAAAAGTCAGAGATGATGCTATACATCCTATAAGCTGTTAATGTATGGGGGTAAGCAATTCACCAATAATAATAATCTTCCTAAAATGTCAATAGTGCCAAAGTTAAGAAACCAAAAGACTTTCTTGTAGACTTGCAACTGCTTCTATATAATCTAAATTTAAAATGATTTTTAAGAAACTACTTAAATGTTGAAGGAAAAAATAAACTCACAAGAAATTTTTAGGAAAACAATTTGTTTAAACATTCCCTATGAGAAAACTACAAAATGTTAGCAAAGTTCATCTACAATATGAAAAAACTACAGGTATCATATTGCATTATAAAAAAAAAATGTATGTACACTTATCTAAGGGCATGTTACTTCAATGAGTCTCAAATGATCAAATATTCTGTACTATGAAATGTAAGTTAACCTTTAAATTACAGTTACAATTTATTTCAAAAATTTAAACTGACATTAAATTAGGTTATATTTCAATCATTTAACCAGTAATTCAAACCAGGCTAAATTATTTTTAAATAATTAAAAGTATGCCTATCCTTGCAAGTCCTGACAGTGTGGAACAATATAAACACAAACAGACCTAGATCCAAATTTAAAAGCTGTATGTGTGCAAATAATTTAAATTATCTGATTCTCAACCATCTATCTAAGAAACAAGAAACCTAACTCAAAGACCTCTACTTAGCAATTAGCAATAGCTGGGTGTGGTGGCGTATGTCTGTAATCCCAACTACTAGGGAGGTTGAGGCAGGAAAATTGTTAATTCAAGGCCAGTCCAAGCAACTTAGTGAGGTCCTATCTCAAAATAAAAACTAAAAAGGACTAGAGATGCAGCTCAGTGGTGAAGTGAAGTTCAATCCCCAAACCAAAAAAATAAAAATAAAAACCAAACCAAGCACAGTGGAATACACCAGAAATCCCAGTGACCCGGGAGCTGAGGCAGGAATACTGCAAGTTCAAGGTCAGCTTTGGCAATTAAGAACAGCCATAAGCAACATAGTGAAATACTGTCTCAAAATAAAAAATAAGAAGAGCTGGGGATGTGGCTCTGTGGTAAAGCACTTGTAGGTTCAATCCCCAGTACCAAAATATGTGTGTGTATACATATACACACGTAACATATAAAATATATACGTATATAATTTAAATATTATATACTTAGTATCATATATTAAAATACATACATAGATACATAGTGGTAGAGATGCCTAGCATATACTAAGCCTGGGTTCAATCCCCAGACCCATGATGGGGGGAAAAAAATTGGCACCAGGCATAGTACTGCACACCTAGAATCCCTGCGACTCAGGAGGCTGAGGCAGGAGGATCATGAGTTCAACTCAGCCTCAGCAACTCATCAAGACCCTGTCTCTAACAGAATATAAAAAAGGATTGAGGATGTGGCTTGATGATTTAAGCACCCATGCGTTCAATCCCTGGTATTATTAAAAAAAAAAAAAAAAAAAGAATTCACCTATATAACAACTCATAAAACTGTAAAATACACTTTAAATCAATTTTCCACTGCATCAACTTTGGACCATTACTTAAAATTCAGAGTCATTTTTTTTTAGTTGTAGGTGGGCACAATACCTTTATTTTTTATTTATTCATATGTAGTGCTGAGGATCCAATCCAGCGCCTCACATGCACTAGGCGTGTGCTCTACCGCTGAGCCACAACCCCAGTCCCTCAAGAGTCATATTTGAAAATAAAAATCTGACAGATGAAAGGTGAATTTCTAAATACTATCTTACAGAAAAGAGAGCTAGATGGTACTTTCGTTTGAGTAAATAACATTCACATGACTCAAAATTCAAAAGAGGTCTATGCCCTGTAAACAAATACCCTATTCCCTTAAACAGAAGCTACCAATTTTATCAGTTTCTTATGAATCTTTTGACTTTTAATGGAAAATATACATTTTTCCCCCTTTTGACATAAATGGTAACTTCTTCCATTCTTTTCTGCACCTTGCTTTTCACATTATAATTATACATAGTAGTGGGATTCATTATGCTACATTTATATATACATATAACATAATCTGATCAATCCTGGAGGCTACATTTTATTTAATTAATTTATTTTTTTGGACTAGGAATTGAAACCAGAGGCACTTAACCACTGCGCCACATTCCCAGCCTTTATTTATTCTTTTTTTTTTTTTTGAGACGGGGTCTTGCTAAGTTGATTAGGGCCTCACTAACTTGCTGAGGCTGGCTTTGAACTTGGAATCCTCCTGCCTAAATATCATGAACCGCTGGGATTACAGGCATGTGCCATCATGCCCGGCACTTATAACCTCTTAGGTTCATCAAACATCACCTAATTGACAAAGGCACAAAAAGGCCAAAAAAATTAAAATAAAAATCTCAAATCAACCAATACTCTTAGTAAACACACGCACATGAATTAAACTTTAGTAAACTAGAGAGTTATATCAGGTGATATGATTAAATATTTATTTGATCAGCCACTCAAAATATTACCTTTACACAAAGAAAATATATATGGACTTCAATGAGTTGAGACTATTCAATATAATCTACTTATAAAACTGGGCCCACTAAAATATCCATGAAAAAATAAAATAAGGCTATTTATTGGTTATATTTATTACAAGATTAAATTATCTGATCCTTTCCTAAATGTTCTTTGCAACTTCCTGGAAGAAGTTTTCTTCCAGATTTACATAAGTAGTGTTCTTTAAAAAAAAAAAAAAAGTCTATTTGTTTTTCTTTCATTTTTCTGATACACTGATTCTTAAAGAATAGTACTAGTGTAATAATAATATATACTACCATCACAATATAAGAATTTCTGGTAATCTTCAACTCAAGTACTAAGATATCCTGGTGAAAAGTCACCTCACATAAAGCAGAGACCACAGGGATTACCAGTACAGTAATTTATCATTTCTAAAAAAATATTATAAATCTGTAAGTTTCAGAACTGTGCAACCTTACTACAGAAGAATATTTGAGGCTGTTGACAATATTAGCTGCAATCTTTCATTAGAAATATGTAAACTATAAGAATACATTTTCTTATTAAAAAAGTAAAATCTCTGTTACAATGTTTATTAGTATAATCATTTATGACTATTTCTGCATTGTACCACAAAAATACAAAGTCATCCTTCCATTCAGTTTTGGCAAATGAGCAAATACAGAGGTCAAAGTTCATACACATGCTCTGTAAAACTAATCACACTGCATATACTACTATATTCAATAGGTCTACTTAAATGTCATTTTATTTTTAATCATTTTCTTATGTGTATACTTGGAAAAGTACATGATCACTGTAGATCGGACTTACTATTACTCACCACATACTTAGAATGTTGAATTTCACAAATCATTGCTGACATTATCAAAATACATGCCATAAGAGAAAAAACAAATAGCAATAATCTTGAAAAAAAAATGTGAATCTTAAAAAAAAAAAATCACTTGCAGGATTTTTTGTTGTTGTTGTTAAATTCAATAACAATCAGAAAAACACCTGGCGTTCTAATTTTGGTATGAAAAACTATACTAATAATTGCATAGTTTTGATTCATATTACTAGTCCATTTTAAATACTTTATATAAATAAAGATGGCCAGCATAATGTGTAAAAATGCTTCAGGACTCAAAAGTGGAGAAGACAATTTTTAAAAAAAATATATATTATGTTGTGCTATGATCTTTTATGCCAAAATAAATTTACTCACTTAATGAAATAAAACCATGTATTTATCTGGTAAAATCCCTTGTTTTTAATTTGCCTATTTTTTGAAAAGTAACAATCAGCTAACTATGAGGGACATCATAATGAAGTTTCACAGCAGAAGAGTCACAGAGGCATTGTCTTAGGAGAGATTCTGACCTATGACTTGTAAACAATATTTTGAAATATGCTGCTCATACACCCCATTATCTTTTCCTACCTAAAAATATTTAATACACCAAACCAGTCGAAAAGCTTTAGATAGCAAAAAAGAGGCCTAGCAATAGGGGTAAGTGGAAAAGAGATAATGATCTAATTTGGAATTAATTTCCTATATCTCCAGTGAAAATTCCCTTGTTCCCCCCTCCCAAAAAGATACTATTCCATTATGCCTCCCCTTATTTCCCAACACCCAGCTATGAGGGAGTAACTCTGAATGTCCTTCTTTCATCAATACTTAAGGACTCTCGTTGCTTCTTCCCTAAGGAAAGGACAGTAAAGGGCTGACAGGCAATAACCCAGAATACCCTTAAAAGTGTGGGCCTCAGGGCTGCGCTGCTCCCCGGATCCAGTTACCACCTCTCCCCTTCCCCCAACCCACTTCCCGGGTTTTCTCAGGCTTGGCCTGCTCCCTCCCCACCCCACAGCCACACTTCCAGCTGTTGCCACCGCCTCGGGTCTCTCTCTAGAGCTCACATCCCGCCGAGGAGTGCTCCCCTCCCCGCCTGCCCCCCAAACCGTGCTCCTCCCGGACACCCGCCCGCGAGACCGTCTATCCCAGGGCCCGGGGAGGGAGGGCAGCTGGAGGAGGAGGGGGAGACTGTTGCTTCCCCACAGGCAGAAGGGCGGCCGCAGGGAGCCGCCCGGGGGATACCGGGGATGTCTGGGTCGCCGCTGGGAGGGCCCTCCCGCCCTGGGCTGAGATGGGGGATGTCCGGGAGTTCATTTCTGACCTCCTCGCTCTTCAGCACCTCCTTGAACTCCCGCTTGATTCGCTGCACCGCGATGTTGGCCATGTCTCCGCCCGCAGCTGATTCGTACCCGCCTCCTCCGCCACAGCTACGACCACCGCCACCGCTGCCACCTCTTCCTCCACCGCCTCCTCCCTCGGTGATTCAGACCCGAGCACACGAACGCTGCCACTGCCGCCCCTGCCGCCGCGCTCCCCTCAGTGTGGAATCACCTCCGCGCCCGGCCACCAAAATGGCGCCGGGTCCGCGCATGCGCACGACGTTGACCCGGCCGGGCGGCGCAGCCGCTCCCGTTGTAGCCCCATACGCCTCCGCCGCGAGCCCGCGCTGCGCCGCGCGTCTGAGCCGGAGCTCCGGCCGCGTGGCTCCGCCCTGCCGGCGCCTGGGGCCGGGAGGGTGCGGCTAGCTGGCTGGCCAGCCCCGCGCGGCCTCCCGGGAGCTCTCCAGCGCCTCCGCCCCTCTTTCTACCCTTGTGATAAGATCCGGGCTCCAGCCCGACCTGCGCGCCGCCCTGACTCAGACCCACGACCACAGGCTGGACGTGCCTCGCTATCTAGCGTAGGAAAACACTGTTCCAGAACTCGGTCCGGCCCATTGTCGGTTGGTATAGCTCCAGAAAATCCACTGCGGTCGCTTTTGTTCTGGAACCATTGTAATGCCATTATTATTCGATCATCTCAAGGACTCCTAATTATTAAGAATGGTTATTTTTGGTTCCCTTCGGTGTATGAGACAGGTATTCCACGGAGAGGCCCGAGATAGGTTCAGGAGCCAGATGTTGATCTTTGACCAATTTGGATATTAATACCGAGCTGTGGAACTAAAAGCTTGGTTTTTAAACTTGAGTGTGCATCAGAATCCCTAAAGAGCTCGTCAAAAAGCGAATTGCAAGGTCTCATCCCTAGAGTGTGGGGTGGGCCTAAGAATTTACATTTAACAAGCTCCCAGCTGCCGCTCATTCAAGGACCACACTGAGAACCGCTGAATTAACTAGTGAACATTTGTATAGAAGAGAAAATTGGAGAAATAGAAGCTCCTTGGGGGATGGGTTGCGGGAGGGAGAAGATTTACTTCTGAAGCGGAGGCCCTACAAAGGTGTTTGGCGCCAGCAGGCACTCAACAAATATTGAATGAATAAGTGAATAAAGAATAAAGTACTCTGGGCTTGTGGCTCAGTGGTAGAGCGCTTGCCTCTCATTTGTGAGGCACTGGGTTCAATTATCAGCACCACATATAAATAAATGAATAAAATAAAGGTCCAACAACCAAAAATAAAAAGTAGATAAGGCCAGGGTTGTGGCTCAGTGGTAGAGCGCTTGCTTAGCATGCGCTAGAAAATGTTAAAAAGAAAATAAAGAGTAGAATATTCTCAATGGAAAATAAGTTTGAAAGTGGTTGCTTGGGTTTACAGAAAGTAACATGAGAGTGGGGGCGTTGTGGCTCAGTGGTAGGCACTGGGGGGTTGGATTCTCAGCACCACGTGAAAAATAAGTAAAGGGATTGTGTCCATTCTACTAGAAAATTTTAAAAAGTAACATGGTTTGGGTGTTGAATAATACATTTTGGAGTAATAAAGGTTATTTTAGAAGTGACTACTTTGTGCACTTCCTATACCTAGCCAATCAGTAAAGTATCTTATAAAAATATCACATATACTTGATCTTGCAAAAGTAACTAAAACTCCAGGTAAGGTGGTGCACACCTGAAATCCCAGTGGCTCGCAAGGCTGAGACAGGAGGATAGCAAGTTTGAAGCCAACATCAGCAACTTAACAAGGCTCTAAGCAACCTAGTGAGCCTCTGCATCTGCGTCAGAATGAAAAGTAAAAAGGCTGGGAATGTGACTTGGTGTTTGAGCTCCTCTGAGTTCAGTTCCTGGTACAAAAAAAAAAAAAAAAAGGAATATTTTATTCCAGTTCCCTCCCATACCATCTCTCTTGGCCAGTTTTGGTTGGTTTCCTCATCTGTGAAATAAGGAAGTTGGATTTGATGATCTATTTAAGTTTTAAAAACCTCAGAATTTTAAAGCATCATCTCAAAACAGGTCCACAAATGGGTAGACATAAATGATAAAACCCTTATAGCAGAGCCCCCTAGTGGTCCTAAGAGGAGTCAACTGTATATTCTACATAGATCATGGTACAATGAATTATTGCCATAATGTAAATCAAGCAATGCTATATGTATTTGTGCCAGTATATTTAAACTACATTATTTTGAGGTGTGTAAACTCTTCTAAAATACTTTACACCTACCACTCTCATTCAGTCCCCAATCCTAATCTTGGAATTCTAAAGAAACTTGGAATACTCAAATCACAAGGGGCCAATGAGAAATCTGATAATTTCTTTTGGCGGGGTGTGTGTGTGGGGGGGAGTTAGTAATTGTTTTTTTCAATGCTGAGAATTGAACCCAGGGCCTCTTGCATACTAAGCAGGGATTCCATCACTGAGCTATATGCCCTAGTAGGTTTGGTAATTTTTATTTGGGGAGGTACTGGGGATTGAACTCAGAGGTGCTTTACCACTGAGCTACATCCCCATCCTTTTTTTTTGAGGTGCTGGGGATTGAACCCAGCGCCTTGAGATAAGCACTCTACCAGCTGAGCTACATCCATCCACAGCCCCCCAATCATTTTTGAGACAGGGTCTCACTGAGTTTCTTAGGCCTCTCTAAATTACTGATGCTTGCCTTGAATTTGTGATCCTCCTGTCTCAGGCACCTGAGTTGCTGGGATTATAGACACATGCCACCAGGCCCAGCAGGTTTAGTAATTTTTAAAATGCACATAAACATTAACTCTGCAGTTCCACTTCTAAGAATTCATTATATAATCCTTCCAGAAAATAACAATCTCATTTTAACTGATATGAAACAATCTTTTTGCAAATACATTTTAGCTGGTAGTGGTGGTATGTGCCTGTTATGCCAGCTACTCAAGAGGCTGAGGCAGGAGGATGGCAAGGTTGAGGCCAGCCTGAGCAATTTAGCAGGACCCTGTCTTAAAATAAGTACTGGGGTTATACCTCAGTGGTAAAGTACCCCTAAGTTCAATCCATAGTATCAAAACAACAACAACAAATACATTTTCTTTTCCTTTTGGTGTATTAACAATGATATGGGGCTCTGGGTGTACCTCAGTAGTGAAGTGTGCACTTAGCATGTACAAACCCCTGGGTTCAATTCCCAGCACATAAAAAAATGCATTTTTACATATCTTTACCTATTAGCATAATATTTTATTAAGTTAATATTAGGAAAGGGTTAATTTTAAAGAAAAATAGCATAAACTTGTGGTAATTTAATATTCCACGATTTTGCATTTTTTAATTAAGGAGAAGACATTCTCATATTTCCCAACTAAAAAGTAAACAAAAGCAATATGATAATTAGAGCATCAAATGTACCTAGCAGCTTGGGAGGCTGAGGCAGGAGAACTGTGAGTTTAAAGCCAGCCTCAGAAAGTTAGCAAGGCGCTAAGCAAGTCAGTGAGACCCTTGTCTCTAAATAAAATAAAAATTAGGGCTGGGGATGTAGCTCAGTGCTTAAGTGCCCCAGAGTTCAATCCCTGGTACCCCCGCCTTTCCAAAAAAATTGTATCTAGACTGTAAGTAGACTTCACAGACTTATTGCTTACTAAGAATATTTTTTTTTAATATTTATTGAGTTGTAGATGAACACATAGTATATTTATTTATTTATTTTTTGCTGTGCGAGGATCGAACCTAGTGCCTTACACATGTGAGGCAAATGCTTTACCACTGGGCTACAGCCCCAGCCCCACCAAGAATATTCTTTCTAAAAACAAAAACCCGGGCTGAGGCTGTAGCTTAATTTGAACAACTCTTGCTTAGCATATATGAGGCCCTGGGTGCTATCCCTACCACTACAAAAACAAAACCTCATTACGCATGCTAAATGATTAGATTTATATTTATATTAAAACAAGGCTTTCTGACTTTTACACACACACACACACACACACACACTGTGTGTGTGTGTGCATGCATGCATGCTGAAGATTAAACTTCATGCATGTTAAGCAGGCACTCTTATCACTCAGCTACTTCTCTAAGACTTTCTTAGAGAAAGAGTGCTTGTCTTTCACTGGACTTCCTTAGAACACCTCATCCCAAGATTTTTATTTTTTTGTATCTATTTACTATTTTATACCTATTTACCTAGGTATTTATTTTGTGCTACTGGGGACTGAGCCAGGGGCACTCTAACACTAAGCTACATCCCCAGCCTCTTCTATTTTTTATTTTTATTTTTTTAATATCATTTTTTATTGTTGTTTATTTTTTATGTGGTGATAGGGGTTGAACTCAGGGCCTCATGCATGCTAGGCAGGTGCTTTACCACTGAGCTATCTCCCCAGCCCCCTCTAGTTTTTACGTTGAGACAGTCTTGCTAAATTGCCCAGAATGGCCTCGAACTTGCAGTTCTCCTGCCTGGACCTTCTGAGTCACTGGAATTATAGGCATGCACCACAGGGCCTGCTTTCCTAAGAATTTCTTTGTTCTTGTCCTGTCCTTTTTTTTTTTTTTTGGTTGTGGTACTGGGGATTGACTGGCAAAACCGTCTCGAACACAGTAAAAAGTGCTGGGGCATGTAATTCAGTAGTAGAGTGCTTACCTAGTGTGAGCAAGGACCTGGGCTCAATCCCCAGAGCCACAAAAAAAAATTAAGAAAAAAAAAAAAAAGGATCATTGGCATCAGAATAACTCTGGGCTGGGGGTATACCTCACTAGTAGAGGTCTTATCTAGCACTTATGAAGCCCTAGATTCAATATCTAACACTAGAAAAAAGAAAAAGAAGGACTGATTGTGGCTCAGCGGTAGAGCGCTTGCCTAGCACATGCAAGGCCCCAGGTTCGATCCTCAGCACCACATTAAAAAAAATAAACAAATAAAATAAAAGTATTGTTTCCAACTACAACTAAAAATAATATTTAAAAAAAAAGAAAAAAGAAAAGAGGGCTGGGATTATGGCTCAGTGGCAGAGTGCTTGCCTTGCAAATATGAGGTACTGGGTTGGATCCTCAGCACCACATAAAAATAAATAAATAAAATTTAAAAAAAAAGAGAAGCTGGTATATGTTGAGAGCCACAGCCGAAGGGGCCCCAGCAAACTTTCAGACTGCCAGCTGATGATTGGCTCACAGCGCCCCAGCAACTTCTAGCTGATTGGCTCCTCTGCAGTGATGCTCATTGGGCTGTTTCCCTGCCCTTTCAGACCACAGAGCTGCTCATTGGGGGACTTTTTTGGCTCCGCCCACGCGACCCAGCCAATGGGTCTCAAGAGCAGGAGGAGTGGGGGAGGTTGAGAGGCTTGTGGGAAGCCGGTGGTGGCAGTTGGGCTCTGAGGGTTTTTCCTGAGGAGCTGTTTTGTTTGGCGTGTGTGGTTCTAAAAATAAAGTTTGTTTCTTTTGACAAGTGGCTCCTGAATTGTGCCCAGCCAGACTGCGGCAGGTATATTTATTAAAAAAAGAAAAAGAAAGTAAACCACCAATAGTTAATTATAGACCAGGTATTTACTGATCACATAACCAGCATAATTTATAGAAATGAATAGGGATAAAATGATTTTTTTTTTCTTTCTACTGGTAGTGTAGGTGATCCCAAAGTTTATATTTATTGGCCTTTGAGCCACTGACCAGTTTCATAAGTAATTTAGCAATCTTATTTCAGCATTCTTTTCCCCACTGGCTATTTATTCTTAGTTCCTTTTTTCTTTTTTTTTTTTTCCCAAGGAACTCAAAATATTTTACTGGCTTTTATCTCTAATGAATTAATGAAATGAATTAACTATTTGTATGATAATCTGAAAAAAAAAAACAATTTAGTGCCTATAATGCTAGCAATTTGGGAGGCTGAGCAGAAATTGCAAGTTCAAGAATAGCCTTGGCATCTTAGCAAGTTCTTGCCTCAAAATGAAAAGATCTGGGGATATAACTAAGAGTATCCATGTGTTCAATCCCCAGTACAACAAATAAACAAACAGGAAACTGAGCTTTACCTGTGCTTAACAATGATAAGGCAACATCCCCTTCACCCACAAGAGTTGTATCAGAATGGGACTGGGAAAACACAAGATTGAAATTAGACCTACAGGGCTGGGGATGTGGCTCAAGCGGTAGCGTGCCCACCTAGCATGTGTGCGGCCCAGGTTCGATTGATCCTTGTGTCTGCTGAAAACTAAAAAATAAATATTAAAATTCTCTCTCTCTCTCTTAAAAAAAAATTAGATCTACAGGCTTAAAATACCCCAAATGCCCAGGTTTCAACAACAACAAAAAAATACCCTGAACCAGGAAGATCCCATCAAATAGGAAAAAGATATCTAGTAGATGTCAATGTCAAGATGACAATAATGATACAATTATTTGACAAGGATTTTTTTTGAGGGGGGGGCCTCAGAATTAAACCCAAAGCCTTGCATGTATATGTGCTTTACTACTGAGTTACAACCCCCAGTCCTCGATTTAAAAGGATTTTAAAGCAGCCATCAAAAAACACTCCAACAAGCAATTATGAATATGCTTGAAACAAGTGAAAAGATAGAAAATCTCAGTGAAGAAGTAGAAAATCTTTGGAAAGAAATAGAACATATAAAGGTGAACCAAATGGAAGTTTAGAACTCTAAAATGCAATAACCAAAATAAAAATCTTAATGAAAGGACTCAAAATAAGAATGAAGACAATAGAAGAATCAGTGAACTTAAAGATAAAACAAAGTAGAAACTAGCCCATCTGAATAGCTGAGAGAAAATGGATTTTTAAAAAAAAAATTTTAGTGGTAGGCATTGGACACAATGCCTTTTTGTTTTATTTATTTATTTTTATGTGGTGCTGAGGATTAAACCCATGACCTCACATATGTGAGGCGAGTGCTCTACCGCTGAGCCACAACCCCAGCCTCCCAGAGAAAATGACTTTTTATTTATTTATTTTTGATCTGGGGATTGAACTCAGGGCTTTGCCCATGCTAATAAGCATGTGTTCAGCCACTGAGCTACATCTCCAGCACTAGAAAGTAGATTTTTAAAAAATATTAACAGTCTCTGTTGGACTATAACAAAAGATCTAACATTCTTATTATAAGAATTATAGAAAGAGAGAAGAGAGTAGGGCTAAAGTATATTTGAAGATCTAGGCATGGTGGTGCACGGCTGTACTCCCAGCAACTGGGGAAGCTGAGGGAGGAGGATGGCAAGTTCAAGACTAGCCTTGGCAACTTAGGGAGACCCTGTCTCAAATAAGAATTACTGTGAGTGTAGCTGAGTTGTAGAGTGCCTCTAGATTCCATTCCTGGTACCATGATAAATAAACAATATGTTAGAAATTGTTTAATTTGTATTATAGTTTGGATCTGGAATGTCCTCCAAAGGCTCATGTTGAAGGCTTGATCCCAAATGCAATATTGTTCAGAGGTGGATCCTTGCAGAAGTGATGGGATCATGAGAGCACTGATATGAATGAATTAATCCATTTATGGATTTATAACTTAATAGGCTATTGAGAATTGGTGGAAACTTTAGGTGAAGAAACCCAGTTACAGGAAGTAGGTCATTGGGCTTGTGCCCTTAAAAGGTATATTTTGTTCTTGGTGCCTTCTTCCTGCCCCCTTTTTTCTACATGGCCAATGTGGGGTGAGTAACTCTGCTCTGCCACATGCTCCCTGCATTATCTTCTGCCTTGCCACAGGTCCATAGTGATAGGGCCAAAAGACCATGAATAGAAACCTCTGAAACTGTGAGCCAAAATAAACCTTTCCTCCTTTTAAGTTGTTCCTCTGAGGTATTTTGTCACAGCGACACAAAGCTAATGAATACAATCTGCTAAAATAGGTAGTGGACTTGAATTATGTAATTGAAATGGGGCTGGGGTGTGGCTCAATGGTAGAGCTTGTCTAGCATGTGCAAGGCCCTGGGTTTAATCCTTAGCAATCTCTCCCAAAAATTGAAATAGAATTTTATGGCCGGAAGTTCTTTTAGAAGTAATTTAGTTTCAGGGGTTTGTGGGTATAGCTCAAAGGTAGAGCATGTGCTTCACATCCACAAGGCTCTGAGCTCTGAGTTCAATCTGTAGCAACAAAAAGAGAGAGAGAGAGAGAGAGAGAGAGAGAGAGAGAGAAGAAATGTTAGACCAAAATTCCCTACATTTTTTGAATTTCAGGGTTAGAAAGTTTCCAGAAAGCTACAGCAACAGGTAGTAAGTGCTGGAGCCAAAACTAGTACCTGGAATCTTCAGGGTATGATATCACTATTCTATGCTGTAGGGAAATGGGAGAATAAGTGAAAAACAAACACCTTTCCTCTGCATTCTATATGTAGGATCATATTTATTGTGTTTGCTGTTTAGCTTTCACACAATAGTAAATGCTAATTTTGAGCATGTAGTCAACAAATGTTGGTTTTTTTATCACTTGAAATACAAATACATCCAAGTAGCCCCATTCTGTTTTTATGCAGCAGTTATTTTTAAATCTTTTTTTTAGTTGTATATGAACACACCCCTGTTTAATTTTATTTGTTTTTATGTGGTGCTAAGGACTGAAAAACAGTGTCTCGCAAGTACGAGGCAAGTGCGCCACCAATGAGCCACAATCCCAGCCCAGCAGTCGTTTTTTTTTAAAAAAACATATTTTTTTAGTTGCAGATGGACACAATATCTTTATTTTATTTGTTTATTTTTTTTTAATGTGGTGCCAGGAATCAAACCCAGTGCCTCACACATGCTAGGCAAGCGCTCTACCACTGAGCCACAACCCCAGCCCTAGCAGCAGTTATTTTTTTAAGCACACACATTCAGCTTTACATTATTTCCTGGATCAGCCTTTATAAATGTTATGCAGTCTTCATTCTGTTATTCATCTTATCACCTACTAATCCACTCTCCAGTTTGTGTAAACTGCAAATTTGATAAGCATGTATCCTCCATGCTCTTCCATGCTTAGCCATTCATTAAAATGTTTTAACAGAATGCAGTGAAAGAGGCCTTATAGAAACTGCTAGAAAATTGTTTCAACATTAGCACAAGTAAGTTCAGCTTCCAACAAATTGTACTATTGTCCAGCCTTCCTTGTCCACAAGGATTTGTCAAACACTTCTAAAACCACAGACATACAAAGTCCATACCATTTTCATTCTTCTCTCCACCCCAGGGATGCTCTGCATCCCCAGCCCTTTTTATTTTTTATTTTGAGACAGGGTCTTGCTGGCCTTGAACTTACTATCCTCCTGTCTCAGCCTCCGGAGTCATTGGGTTTATAGTAGTTGTGTTCTACCATGCCGAGCCACAAAATAAATTTTTAACTACCTTAATAGAGTAGTTTTATGGATTGGAGCTGGATCCCTCCAAAGGCTTACATGTTGACTGCTTGTTCCCCAGTGCAGTGTTCACAGGCAGGGCTTTGGGAAGTGATAATTAGATCATGAGAGCTCTAACCTCATCAGTGGATTAATCTATTGAGGGATTCAAAACTGAATGGGGCTGGGCATGGTGGCACTTAACCTGTCATCCAGTGACTCAGGAGGCTGAGGCAGGAGGATCTCAAGTTCAAAGACAACCTCAGCAATTTAGTGAGGCACTCAGCAACTTAGGGAGACCCTGACTCAAAAACTAGTTCAGTATTAAGAGCCCCTGGGTTCAATCCCTAGTACCAAAAACAAACAAAAAAGCAAATGGGGCTGGGCATGGTGGTACATGCCTGTAATCCCAGTGACTTGGGAGGCTGACGTAGGAGGATAGCAAGTTTAGTGCCAGCCTCAATAATTTAGCAAGACCCTAAGTAGCTTAGTGAGACCCTATTTAAAAACAAATACACAAACAAACAAATAAATAAAAGAGGTGGGGATGTAGCTCAGTGGTAAAATTGTCCTTGAGTTTAGTCTACAGTACAAAAAAAAAAAATCCAAAAAAACCAAAACTTTGCTGGATTATTTGGAAGTGGTGGAAATGGTAGGAGATGAAGAGCTGTGGGAGTATGTCCTTGGGGACTGTGTCTTATCTATGAACCCTTTCTCTCTCCTTCTATACTTATGGGCTCCCTATGAAATGAGAAACTTTGCTCTACCACATCCTTCCACCATGATGTTCTGCATCATCCCAGTGCAAAGCAATAGACCCAGTTGTCCTTGGGCTGAAACTATGAGCCAAAATTATTTTGTATTTTGGTAACAGCAGCAAAAAGCTAACACAATTAGTAATGAATAATAATTACTATCATTCATTACATGGCCAGGCCACGACTTCTCTTTCATTAACTTCATTTATTTATTTTTGCTGGTGCTGGGGATTGAATCTGGAGGTCTGGCAAATGTTAGGCAAGTACTCAGCCACTGAACTATATCCCTAGTTCCTGTATGTTATTTTTAGTTTAGTCCCCTCAAAAACTTTCTGAGAGGGTAGGGGATACAGTTCAGTGATAACAGATCAGTGTATTTGATCTCCAGCACCTCATACACACAAAACCTTTATACGGTAGATATTATTATTTAATTTTTACTGTAAGAGAAGAACTAAGGATCCTTACAGCATATGAAAGTGTGGTCTGTTTTTAACTAACTACCTGTTCATTGCTTTGCTCCCTTTTTTTTTTTTTTTTTTGAAACTGGGGATCAAACTCAGGGCTTTAGCCAGACCAGGAAAATGCTTTATCACTGAACTACACATCCCAGCCTCTTAAAAAAAAATTTTTTTAACTGTCTATTTATCCATCTATTTATTTATTTATTTTGATGTTGCCAGGGATTGAACCCAGGGCCTGTTGCATGCTAGGCAAGCACTCAGCCACTATGCAACATTATCACCCCTTAATTTTTTTTTTTTACTTAATTTTTTAACTTTTATTTTTGTTGTACTAGAGATTGAAGTGTCTGGCACTGAACTATATCCCCAGCCCTTCTAAATTGTTTATTTTATTTTGAGACAGGATATTGCTAATTTGCTAATTTGAGCTTTCTATTCTGTCTCAGTCTCTCAAGTAGCCAGGATTCTAAGCATGTGCCCACTGCACCCCAGATCATGTGTTCATTTTTCTAAATATTATTGGCCACTTGTTGTTTTATTGACTGGGAGGAAAGTAGAAGGTACTTGGAGAATTTGTAGAGAAAGTGTTTGCGTTTCCATTTTGGTATTTTGTTTTGTTTTGTTGGTGGTGGTAGTGGTGCTGATAGTGGTTTTATTTTGTTTTGTTTTGTTTTGTTTTAATGGAGCTAGAAATGAAGGGAATGAAATGCATCTCCTGAGGAGCAATCTTGGGGGAAAAGTTATGTTACTGATGGGGATTTTTTAAAATCGGGTCTTTGCTGTGTCATGTATACTATAATCCCTGTTATTTATCACTGGCTTCAAAGTTAGAATTTTTGTTGTTATTGTTTTGTTGTAATAAGATTCTGAGTGAAATCGGTCTCAAGGAAGTCCTTGTGAGGGCAGAACTAGCCCAAAGAAGTTCTATTACACGTGTTTTACATGAGCAGCTTAGAGGAGTAGAATATCCAAGTCTCACTTTTGGTACGTAGCACAACAAGATTAGAATTCAGTCTCATCCGATTCCCATGCC
This sequence comes from Marmota monax, assembly GCF_021218885.2. Classification (NCBI taxonomy): domain Eukaryota; kingdom Metazoa; phylum Chordata; class Mammalia; order Rodentia; family Sciuridae; genus Marmota; species Marmota monax. Next base: position 1,712,113 of record NW_026691950.1, on the reverse strand, counting down.
AATGCTCTTCCCTTAGCATCTGATCAGGAAATGTAAGATCATATAAGAGAAGAAAAGCACTTAGTTTATTAATTTTATTATTTTGCTTATTTATTTTATTTTGTGGTGCAAGGGATCAAACACAGAGCCTCAGGTGTACTAAGCATGGTGCTCTACCACCAAGCTACATCCCAGCCAAGAGCACTCAGTTTAAATCCAACTTCTTTTTCAGCAAATTCATGCAATGCCCTGTTTTCACCATTTTTCTGAAGAGTTACAAGCCATTTGTCTAATTATCCATTCCAGAATTTTGCCAAGGAAAATATGCTTACGGGCATATAGTTTCTTCTTTTAGAAAATGAGGACATTTGTCCATCTCCAATCATATGGCACCTCTCCTGTTCCCAACGAAGTCACCACCACATTTCAGGTTCTTTCAGAAAACTAGAGAGGTGAAGTTTTGTTAAGAACCTGGGTGGTCTCTTACCCCTTCACCTGTTGCAGATTTAAATTCCTCCTTACCATGTACATCCTACCTCTTCTAATTTGAAGAAAATTCTCTATGATGGAAAATGGAAGCAAAGTAGGAGTTGATTAATTCTGCTTTTTCCTCTATCATGTGTTATCATTACACCTTCTGTTCCTTGTTCTTGCTTGAAACATCAATTTCCCTCATATTGCCTTTATATATTACTGCTAGAGTACACCATTATTACAAGTTAGTATTTTTGGACTAACCTACTGAAATATATTTCAGACCATTTCTTTCTTTTTCTTTCTTTCTTTCTTTTGATTCTGGGGATTGAATCCAGGGGTGTTTAACTGCTGAATCATGTCCCTAGCCCTTTTCATATTTTATTCTGAGACAGGGTCTCACTAAATTGCTGAGGCTGGCCTCAAATTTTTGATCTCCCCCCTCCCACATTGCTGGGATTACAGGTGTGCCCCACCATGCCCAGGATCACAGACCATTTTATACAAAACTTGGCTTTTGAAAATATTTTAACTACTCCAAAGCATTTTTATTGCTGTTCTCTTATGTAACAAATAATATCTACAGTTCATGAAGTCTCCTATTTGTATTATTTTATCTAAAATGTAGAGTTTCACATAGTAATTCAACTACTTTTTTTCCCTTGGTACTGGGGATTGAACCCAGGGTCACTTTACCAGTAACATACCCAGCCCTTTTTTTTTTTGGTACTAGGGATTGAACCCAGAGTTGCTTAACTACTGAGCCATATCCCCAGCCATTTTTTAATATTTTATTTAGAGACAGGGTCTCAATGAGTTGCTAAGTGCCTCCTTAAATTGCTGAGACTGGCTTTGAACTCGTGATCCTCCTGTGGCAGCCTTCAAACTGCTGGGATTACAGGTGTGCGCCACTGGGCCAGCTACATCCCCCGCCCCCCTGCCCCCCTTTTTTTTAATAGATATTTTAGTTGTAGGTGAACACAATATCTTTATTTTTATTTATTTATTTTGTTATGTGGTGCTGAGGATCGAACCCAGGACCTCACACATGCAAGGCAAATGCTCTACCGCTGAGCTACAAACTCAGCCCACATTCCCAGCCCTTTTTACTTTTTATTTTGAGACACAGGCTTGCTAAATTGCCCAGGCTGGCCTCAAACTTGTGATCTTCTTGCTTCTGCCTCAGCTTCCAGAGTTGCTGGGATTACAGGCATGTACCACTGTATCCATCTTAAAAATAGAAATTCTATTCAGACTTTTTTTTTTTCAGTGCTAGGGATTGATTTCAGGGGTACCCTACCACTGAGCTACATCTCCAAATTCCCCCACTTTCTTAAGACATGCTCTCTATATATTACCCAGCTTCCTGAGTAGTAGGGATTACAGTCTTTCACCACTACTCCTAGCTGTTTAGGCCATCTCCCCCACAACCTTACATTTTAATACTTAATTTGAATTTCCATTTATTTCCCATTAAAAGAATGCTTCCATCATTTTGTGTTTCTCTGAAAGATTAGCAAGAACCCTTGGTTAGTGGTTAAATTTTACATTCATTTGCTTCATTTTTGTATTTTGAACTTCAAAAAATGTGATTCAGATTGACTCTAAATGGGCATCTTAATATTTAGCTACTACAAAGTTTATGTTTAGCATTTTCATTGCTTCATCACTTTTCTGTCTATCCTAAATTCTCTCAATGAGGCAGGATTTTCAGTTCAGTCCAATAAACTGTTCTAAAATAGCCAGCACATGTTAGTCCTGTCCTTTCCATTGGATTATAACTGTGAGTCAATCTCTTTCTTTAATGCACTAACAGCATAATTGGAAACACAGCCTTATTAAAAAATAATGTAACAGTGTGTCATGTATGAAATTACCAAAGTATGTAAAAGGGAGCGAAGTAGTGCTGAAGAAGAATCAAATAAGAATTTGAGGTTCAGAAAAGTGTCACAGATCTGTTGCAGTCAGCAGATTTGGAAGAATGAATAGGTATGGAACAAGAAGTCAAGGTGGAAAATACATCCCAGGCACCCAAAACACCCAAGGCCCAGATGGTGAGTGCAAGACACAAAGCAGTGATCAAGGTTGTAGTACAATGCAGCCTTGTGAAGATTTCGGAGTCCAGATGTAAAGAAATTAATTTTGTCCTCAGGATGCAGGGGGATCGAAAGTTCTAGGCCAGCCCGGTGTGGTGAAACAAACCTATAATCCCAGTGGCTTGGGAGGCTGATGAAGGAGGATTGCAAGTTCAAAGCCAACCTTAGTAACCTAAGGAGACCCTAAGCAACTTAGTGAGACCCTGTCTCAAAATTAAAAATAAAAATAAAGGACTTGGGATGTTGCTTAATGGTTAAGCACTCTGGGTTCAATCCCTGGTACGGGGTGGGGGGATGTTTGAAGTCAACCTGCACAACTTTGAGACCAAAAATAAAATGTGTAGCTCAGTGGTAGAGCCTCTGAGTTCAATCCCCAGTACCAAAGAAAACCAAAAACCAAAAAACATACATATACCTATTTCCCACATTTTTGTAATAGTCGACAAATGAGAATCCATTATTTTAGGGAAATGCTTGTTCAAACCCAGAAAGCTGGAACTACTGAGCTACAACTGAATTCTCACATCTGGTAAATCTCTGAAGGAATAGATCTGCCTCTTTGAGACAGATGGTCTTCAGAAAAAGATAATCAGTTCTAGGAGAAATAGAGGAGCACCAGAACCAAGGAAACATGTCTGCAAATCACCCCTAAAAGGGTTATCTTGAGAGATGGAAAGTTTGAGCAGCCTGTTTGATAACATTTCTTGTTCATGCTGTTGCCCTTCAACAATAAGCTTTTACAATTCTTTAGCTTTAGCATTATTGTAGTAGGCTTGGCAATATCATGAATTTCATCTTCTCAGTTTGTGCCTGATGGCAGCTCAGTGGAGAATGTTCTAAAATGGAATACAGTTTCCTAGCCCCTTTACATTTGGTAAGTGTTATCATCAACTTACAAGCAAATAAATGCTTTATGATTCTTGTTTTTTTAATCTATAAAACAGGGATAATAGAGCTAAGCATATACTTAATAAATATAACTGGGCACAGTGGTACATGTCTGTAATCCCAGCTACTCCGGAGGCCAAGGTAGGAGCATCCCAAGTTTGAGGTCCGCCTGGGTAACTTAGTGAGACCCTGTCTCAAAAAAAAGAAAAGGCGAGTTGTATAGCTCAGTTTAATCCCCAGTACCCATAAAAAAGTAATAAATAAATAGATAAAGAAGGAAGGAGAACTACAAAAAGTATAAAACATTTTTTTCTAAAAAATATAATTTTACTTGTCAGATGAATGGAAATTGTGCAAATACAAAATATTATTGCAAACACTAGAAGGCAATATTTTCTATAGAGGCAAAAAGGGAATATAACACAAATTTCTTGTATTTTTTTTAACATTTGTTGTTTTAGTTGTAGTTGGACACAATACCTTTGTTTTATTTATTTATCTATTTTTATGTAGTGCTGAGGGTCAAACCCAGGGCCTCGCACGCGCTAGGTGAGTGCTCTACTGCTGAGTCACAACCCCAGCCCAATTTCTTGTATCTTAAACTTCTCCTCTAGCCCAATTTCTATTCAAAACTCAGAACAAAAATTACACTATGACAAATTTTAAAAACATACATTCTTACAATGCTCTAAGCAATATAAAGGGAAAGGAAGACTGGCGAATTAAAGAATATATTGAAAAAATGTATTTCCAATAAAACAGAGAAAAAAAGCTGCAAAAGGGATAATGAGAAGAAAATGAGGTCAAAGCAAATTTCTTTCATACAACATAATATATGGGATTGTTTTCCACATCATAGCCCTTTGTCATGTTATACTGAAAATGCTAATTTATAATCAATTAGTGGTTCTCTAGCTCTGCATTGGTTTCCTTTTCCAATCTTCTCACCCATTCCATTTCTCTCAACTGAAACTTACAGGGAGGATACTAGAAATCATAAGGATCTATAATGGAGGGAGACAAGGATGAGGAGTTTGGATTTACCATGGAAATGCAAAGCTGTTTTGATAGTACTGGCTGGTAAAGTAAAGTAGACAAATTAGGACATTTATCCCTCCATAAATGATTACATCTGAACACTTACTTGAATGAGACTTATAAAGGGATTTAAGAGATTCCGAAAGACAGAAAATAGATTGGCCTGGGTTACTGTGTTCGAGGGTTAAAAAAAAGACAAAAACAAAAAAAACATTTATGGGACTTTAGGTTCCACAAGTTCTCCCTCTCCTCTCCTCTTTTATTCTTGACAATTAAAGGAAACCAGGGGGAGCCAGAGAGCTGGTTAAGATTTGATCTGGGTTTAAAGAAGGATCTAGAAGATGACTTCTATTAATTTAACCTTTTAGGAAACAGACTTGAAAATCACAGAATTGTCCAAATCAGTCATTGATTGTTTGACTTGTATCTGACTCTCAGAATACCGAGACTCCGAAAAGCCCAGGCAGTCATAGTTGGAGACTTAGGAAATGGTGCTAATTGTGGTTTGAAGTCAAAAATCAAAATGATTCATCTAGTGAACTGAGCACTAGATTGGTAGCACTCTACCATTGAGCTACACCCCCAGCCCTATTTTATCACTTCATATTAGGAGGAGTCCATAGAACATAATTGAGGGTGGTATTAATCTCTGAATTAGGGGGAAACTTTAACAAGCAGTTAGTAATTTTGTGATGTTCCCAAACTCCTTGGAGGCGAGAAACCATTGAGAACTTATTAAACTCAATAGGGTAGTTCTGATGACTGAAGATATTCTTTCTTCGGTTTAGACCTTGATATCGTCAAGAAAAATCACTAGGGGCTGGGGATGTGGCTCAAGCGGTAGCGCGCTCGCCTGGCATGCGTGGGACCCGGGTTCGATCCTCAGCACCACATACAAACAAAGATGTTGTGTCCGCCAAATACTAAAAAATAAATATTAAAATTCTCTCTCTCTCTACCTCTCTCTCAAAAAAAAAAAAAAAAAAAAAAAAGAAAAAGAAAAATCACTAATCCCAGTTACTTAGGACACCGAGGCAGAAGGATTTTAAGTTTGAGGCCAGGCTGGGCAACATTCAAAATGAAATTAAAAGGGCTGGGGATATAGATCAGTGACGCTGCAAAAGAAGGAGAGAAGGAGGAGGAAGAGGAAGAAGAAAAGGAGAAAAAAAGAAAAGGAAAATCATAATTTAAGTCCTTGAGAAATAGACTTATATAAAACCAAGGAATTTTGAAGTTCAAAATGTTACCCAAGACCACAGCCAGACATCGAAGATATATATACCTCTGGTGAAAAATTCTTAAGAGGTCCGCCTAGGAGGAGGGATAATATTATTTTGCAGCATAGTCAGCCTTCTTAACAATGATTTGTGCTGACCTCCCTCTCCTCTTATAGTCCCTGTTTGAAACCACAGGGCTTAGACTGGGCAGATCAAGGAAGAAGGACCTAGGGGAAGAAATCTTTTCTGACTTCAGGAGCAGGATTTTTTTCCTGCCCAGGAATGCACAACTAGTGTTGCGCAACTGAATGTGTTGAACCAGAGGTGCTTGAGGCAGTGCAGAAGCATGGATAGGAGCCTTCCATTTATTAATGGAAGGAGGGCCCAGAGAGGACTCTCTCCTAATAAAGTCTTTGGGTGTTTTCCCTTACGGAATGCACGGTAAAGTTCAAGAGAGCAGCTGTTAATCCTTGTCCTTTCTATATTATAATTCTCTCTTGTAAATAAGTACTTTCCTGCCCAGCATAGTCTTGTGCTAATATTGTAGACACTGAAAGGACAGGGTGGTGAGGAAAGGGCTCTTCCACATTTCTTTTAAGCATCCCAATAGAGAAAAAGGTTTAAGCCAGGTGTGATGATGCACACCTATAATCTCAGTGACTTGGGAAGCTGAGACATGAAGATCACAAGTTTAAGGCCAACCTCAGCAATTTAGCAAGACCTCAGCAAATTAGTGAGACCCTGTCTCAAAATTTAAAAATAAAATAAAAAAGGGCTGAGGATGTAGCTCCGTGATAAAGTGCCCCTGAGTTAGATCCCCAGTACCAAAAAATAAAGAGAGAAAGAAAAAGATTTAAACTCATCAAGTAGACTGCGGCTATTGATTGGAGGCCTCAATTCCTTGCTACATGGACCTCTGTGACATGGAAATTGGCTTCCCAGAATGTATGATTCAAGAGATACCAGCACAGAAGACAGCCTGTGTGTCCTAGTGTCAGTCATAAACCATATTCTATTGATCATACAGATCAATGCTAATACAGTGAAAAAACACACAGAAGATTGCATTACAAATATATAACAACAAATTCTACCTTTAAGTAAAACTACAAAGCACCAATTAAAAAATGAAAAAAATTTTTTAAAAAAGTACACAGAGGGAATAAATACCAAGAGACAAGGATCTTTAGGGGCTGTCTTGAAATTTGGCCACCACAGATGAAATTCCTAAATATAAATCCCACTCCCGCCTTTGTTTTTTTCCTATACTCCTGACCTCTTTTGTATTTTGTTTTGATACAGAGTATTGCTAAACTACCCAGGTCAGCCTTGAATTTATGATCCTCCTGTCTCAGCCTCCTGAGTGGCTAGGATTACAAGCTTGTGTCACTGAACCTAGCACAAAAACCTCTTTTGATGATAATTTCCTGTGACTTCTCATATGGAACACATTTTAGGAAATGCTGTTATAAGTAACAGAAATTCACTGAAGCTTCTACAATGTTATGTCATGGATGCATGCTTTAGAAGATTGTTAGCAGATGGAAGAGGTAGAACACCTGTAATCTCTGTGACTCAGGAGGATTGCAAGTTCGAGGCCAACCTCATCAATTTAGTGAGACCCTAAGCAACTTAACAAGGGCCTAGCAACTTGGCTAGACTTTGTCTTAAAATAAAAAGGGTTGGGGATGTAGCTCAGTGGCAAAGCACCCCTGGTTCAATCCCAGGACAAACAAACAAACAAAAAAGATTGCTGGCAGAACAGGTTGAACACATTGAAGGAAGAGGAAAAAATTAGACTCCAGTAAGAAAGTTTTGTGATGTTGTAGGAGAGAGGTGATGACAATGGGAAAATGACAATTGGGAGATTAAAAGAAGGAAATAAGATAGAGCATGGGGGCAGAGATAGTGGGGCAACGAGACTGAAAGAGGGAGATGCACAAAATGACTCCAATTTCTACTTTAAGCAAATAGGTTCATGATGTATCTATTAACCAACACTGGAAATAATGAGGAACAGATTTGGAAGAAACTTTGATGAGTCAGTTCTTCCAGTTTTGTTCTATGGATCTATTTAGATTGGTGTATCAATTAGTATGACTTGGAATACAATAAACCCATACTCAAATGGGCTGAAACATTAAGGTTAATATTGAGCTCACAAATTGGAAATCCAGAGGTGGAATGGTTGACCTAAGGTGTCCCCAGTTCTATCTCCCACTGATTCTTTGGGCATTCTTCTTCTTTACTATTTTTTTGTTTTGATTTTTTCTTTTTCTTTCCCTCCCTCCCTCCCTCCCTTCCTTCCTTCCTTTCTTTTTTTAATGGTGCTTTACCATGAAGCCGTATCCCCAATCTAATCTCAAACTGTTTTTTTAAGAAGCTACAACTATTTTGGCCTCACACCTGAACATAATTATGTTGGGGGGAAAAAAGAGGTTATCACTTCCTGTAGATCTCTCTTTACTAACTTGTCGATGCCTAGGTTGGATCTCACTTAGCTCAGGACTAAAATATTCTTTGAGGGTAGAAGGAATGTTCTGTGCTCATTTAACAAATCACTAGCAAAGGGGGTTGGATAGGATCTATAGACCTTCCCATCCATTACACCGTAGTAGGAACTAGGATGTAAAGGGTGTAGAGAAGATTACAAAGTTCACTTTAGTGAGCCCAGCCAGCAGGTGGAAATGTGATTCTAAAATACAGATTTGGAAGTCATTTGAAGTGACATTAATTTGAAGCTTTGGGAGAATTTGAGATTACTTAGGGTGACAGTGTATTGAAGAACAAGAGAACAATGAAGAAGAGTTACATTAAAAGGGCCAATGCTGAGAGATGGGAGCCAGCAAAAGAAAGTGAGATGGGGCCAGAAAGGCAGTTTGTGGAATCAGGGTAGTGACAATTATCCATTATCTCTCCAATTCAGTGTAGTTCTTCATAGACCAATGCCCTGTCATTTATTTCCTTTTCTCTCACACAATATCTATCAAAGTTTCTTGAACACACGGCAAATGCTCTGTTATCGTCTATTGATTGATTTTCTGCTGATGATGGGAAATATGATCAAGAATATGAATTGTATGGATGTATTAGGAGAAGTATAACCAAAAGCAAGAACTCTGGATTTTCACTTCCTTGTCTCTTCTTGAGACGGGGTCTTACTATGTTACCCTGGCTGGCCTCAAAGTTGGGATCTTGTTGCCTCAATCTTCCATGTAGGCATGCCTACATGCCTATAAGCCCAGCTACCTGGAAGGCAGAGAGTCAGAAGGATCCCAAGTTTCACCCTAGTCTGCTCAATTTAGTGACACCATATCTCAACAAAACAAAACAACAACAACCACAGAACTAGATTGGAGATGTAGGTCAGTGGTGTAGATCGTGCTTAGCATGTACAAGGACCTGGGTTTAATAACCAATACTGCAAATTTTATATATATAATACCCAATACTGCAAATTTTATATATATATAAATTTTCATTGTTGTTGCTAGGGATTGAACCTAGGGCCTTATGCATGCTAGGCAAAACTCTTTACTACTGAGGTACACACTGCCCTAAAAATAAATAATATTTTTAAAATTATATTTTTATTTGTAGATGGACACAATGCCTTTATTTATTTATTTTTATGTGGTGCTGAGGATTGAACCCAATGCCTCATGCATGAGGGACAAGAGTTCTACCACCCAGCCCCAATTTTTTAAGGTTTTTTTTTTTTTTAAAGAGAGAGAGATTTTTTTTTTTAATATTTATTTTTTAGTTTTCGGCGGACACAACATCTTTGTTTGTATGTGGTGCTGAGGATCAAACCCCGGCCACACGCATGCCAGGCGAGCGTGCTACCGCTTGAGCCACATCCCCAGCCCAATTTTTTAAGGTTTTTAAGGAAGCATTTCTGGAGCACACCTGTGGCTTTGGATACGTTTTTTTGAAATGTATTTACTGTGTGAACATACTTTATACAAAGATATGAAAAATTGTGCTCTATATGTATAATAAGAATTGTAATACATTCTGCTGTTGTGTATTTAAAAAATAAAATCAATAAAAATATATTTACTAATAATATAACAAATATGTTTAAAATGTAAAATTTGGGGGGGCCGGGATTGTGGCTCAGCGGTAGAGCGCTCGCCTAGCACAGGAGGGACCCAGGTTCAATCCTCAGCACCACATAAAAAAATAAAGGCATTGTGTCATGTCCATTTACATCTAAAAAATAAATAAAAATAAATAAAATTTAAAATTTTTATTTAAAATATTAAATGCTTGTCTTTTGTATTTGAAACAGTGTACATTGTATAATGTCAGTTTAGTTGTTCTCTTGTTATGTGTATACTCTCAGAAAAAGTTTAAATGTATGTGTTTGGGCTATGAGAAGATAAAGGCAAAGAATCATCTTTTTTTTTTTTTTTTCTTTTTTGGTACTAGAGATTGAACCTAGTAGTGTTCTACCACTGAGATATATCCACTCCCCCTTTTTTTTAAAAATATATTTTTTAGTTGTTGATGAACCTTTATTTATTTGTATGTGGTCCTGAGAATCAAACCCAGTGCCTCACACATGCTAGGCAAGTGCTCTACCACTGAGCCATAACCCCAGCCCCCCCCCCCCTTTTTATTTGTATTTTGAGACAGGGTGTCATGCCCAGGGTGTCCTAGAACTTGCAATCCTCCTGCTTCAGCCTTCTGAGTAGCTGGGATTATAGTGATGCAGCACTGTGCCCAGCAAAGAATCACCTCTTTATCATTCAGCTCAATCTCTGTTTTAAATTTAACACTTTGATTTTCCATTATTTTAATTGTCATGCAACGTTCTTTGGAAATTTATTTTGGTGGGATTATTTTGCTTCATTGAAAGTAGGTGAGTATCTGTTAAAAAATCCCCAACACACCAGGAAGCATAAAGACCTTTTTTTTTAATATTTATTTTTTAGTTATGGGTGGACACAATATCTTTATTTTATTTTTATGTGGTGCTGAGGATCAAACCCAGTGCCTCATGCATGGTAGGATAGCGCTCTAACTCTGAGCCACAACCCCAGCCCATAAAGACTTTTTGATTGGGTGGTTCTTTGAAAGATTTAGTATCAGGTTAGTACCATGCACTGACTACTGCTTAACAGTGGAACTTTTTTTTTTTTTAACTCAGTTTTTGTTTTGTTTTTTTTTTGTTTAGTTGTAGGTGGACACAATACCTTTATTTTATTTACTTATATGTGGTGTTGAGGATTGCACCCAGGGCCTCACACATTCTAGGTGAGTATTCTACCGCTGAACCACAACCCCAGCCCCACAGTGGAAATTTAATTTAATTTATATAATTTATAGAAAAACAGTTTATGAAGTTTTCATTTGGGGTCATCATTTTGGGTTGAATTCTCATGAGCTTTTTTGTGGGGGTGGGGAATTGAGCCCAAGATATTTAACCACTGAGCCACATCCTCAGTTCTTTTTATTTTTTTGAGTCAGAGTCTCACTAAGTTGCTTAGGGCCTCGCTAATTGCTGAAGCTGTCTTTGAACTTGTGATCCTCTTGTTTCAGCCTCCCAAGTTGCTGGGATTACAGGTATGCACCACCGAACCTAGCATAAGCTGCTTTTCCACTTTCAAAAATCACTAATCACTAATCACCCTGTATAGGTCATTAAACATTGGCCTATGGAGACTACAGTTTTGGAGGAAGGTGTTTAAAAATTCTGGCTCTGAAATCAAAGCTGAGATGACTTTATAATTCTCAGTTTCCTCATCTGTAAAAAGGTAATAATAATGTTATTGGTAGCATTATTGGGAGAATTACATACTGTGTCTTACACAAAACACAAGATCTGGCACATCAAAAGTGCTCAAATATTGCTGGCTAATGACTATTGGTTTTACTTTAGCCTGTCCCCAATAATCTATCTATTCTGCTTGAAAGTAATTGGTAGAGAGAGTCATCCATGATTTAATGGCAGTTGTTGCTTAATGTGATTTCCAGTATTTGGGTGGAGAACTGCTTATCAAAGCCAAGAACTACGTGTTCTCTTTCTATATTATGTTTATTCAAACACTTAATAATCACAGTGTTTGTGTTTGGCCTTATATTTCTTGGGAGTTCTATGACTTAATCATTGAAAATTATATCTGGTATTAAATTATGTTTCTAACTAGAGTCAGTTTTCCAGTATGAAAAGTAGGCGTCCACCCATATAGATAATCCTGTCTAGAAACATTTGTCCTAGATTTTGTCTCCAGCTCAGATACAAATACCTTGCTTTCTAAAATTTCAGGGTAGGGATTATTTGCTTATATGTTGTACTTTTAAAATATTGCCAAAAATTACCTATCTTTCATTATTATCTGTTGGACCCAACTGATCTTATGCTCTCTCACAACTTTCGCCCTGGCCTTAGTTAACTTATACTGAAAAAAAAAAAAAAAACCTGAAAATTCTTCCATGAGAAATTCCTCCTCCTCCTCCTCTTCTCCTTCTTCTTTTTGTATTGGGACTTGAACCCCAGGATACTTAATTGCTGAACCATACACCCAGCCCTTTTTTATATCTTATTTAGAGACAGAGTCTTGCTAAGTTGCTTATGGCCTACACTAAGTTGCTAAAGCTGGCTTTGAACTTGCAATCCTCCTGCCTCAGACTCCCAAGCTGCTGGGATTACAGGCATGTGCCACCACACCTGGCAGTTTTAAACTTCTTTCCAATTTCAATTTATGCTGGATGTTATAAAATATTTCACAAAGGGCTGGGGGTATAGCTTAGAGTCAAAGTGCTCGCCTAGTCTAGGCTCTGTTTGATCTCAGCACTGCAAACAACCACCACCACCAAAACTATTTAATAAAATATAACAATTTATCCATGAACGCCTCTCCTTGGATTTTCTCACAGTCTCATTTTATTATTAACTATGATGTCCTTAGCTTGGCATTAGGGATGCACATCAGATTGTATTTAATGATCATAACATCATTTGTTGGAATCTGACCATACTCTTCACAAACCGCACCCTGATATCATACCAAATGAAGGTTTTGTGTATTTTTTGGACTTAGGATCTTACTATGTTGTCCAGGCCAACCTTGAACTCCTGGGCTCCAGCAATCCTCCTGCCAGACTTCCATGTGGTTAAGTATTGTAATTTCGGATAAACTGCTATGTTTTGAGACTTGTTGGAATTGGGATTGGAGTAGCCAGTTTTGACCCCATTCTTAAGGAGTGAGATTCTGGAGTTAAGATATTCCGCTTATTAATTTTTCTCAATTTCCTCCTATATTAGGTAATATTACATCTTTTTTTTTTAGTGTGTGTGTGTGTGTGTGTGTGTTTATGTGTATGAGGGAGGATACTGGGGATTAAACCCATGGGTACCCTATCACTGAGTCACATTCACAGCCCTTTTTAAATTTTTATTTTGAAATAGCATCTTACTTTCTGAGGGTCTTGCTAAGCAATTGGAAGGCTGGTCTTGAGCTAATGATCCTTCTGTCTCAGTCTTCCTGTTGGGATTATGGGTGTTCATCACTATGCCTGGCTTCTTTTAGAATATTTTAAGATTAATCTCTATGCACATACTAATAATTGTAGTTAAATGGGGTTCATCTAATATGTTAGTCAGCTTACATTATTACAACAAAGTACCTGGGATAATCAACTTGAAAAGAGGAAAGGATAAAGCTAAGAATATTGCTCAGAAGTAGAGCACTTGCCTATCATGTGCAAGGTCTTGAGTTCAGTCCCAAGTACTAGGGGGAAAAAGAAAGAAAAGGGTGTTTTTATTGTTTCTGTTCGTTTGTTTTTTCCTAGTTTTGGAGGTTTCAGTCCATGGTTGGTTAGTTCCATTGCTTTTGAGCTTGTGGTAAGGCAGTATATTATTATAGGAGCATGTGGTGGAGAAAGACAATTTACCTCATGACTGGGAACAAAAAAAGTGGAAGGAGCTGAAATCTCACTACCCTCTTCAAGGGCACATCCCATGATTGAGATCTCCCACTGGGCTCCACCTCTTAAATGTTCCATCATCTCCAACTCCTGTTTCCCCTGAGATTAAGGTGGGGGGGGGAGATTAGAGAGGAGCAGGGAGAGAGGAAGAGGAAGAAAAAGAAACATGTCCATTTAAGAAATAAATTGCAGTGGCAGAGCAGCAAGGGCTATATTCAAAGCATAATGTGGAACTGTTACTTTCCTGCTTGTTATCTGCAATTTATTTGAAAAATACTTCTTGCCAAATTGCAAGAACCAGTGGCTTTTTTATGTATTATTTTTATTTTTTTAATAACTTTATTTAATTTATTTATATGTGGTGCTGAGGATCGAACACAGGGACCTGAACGTATGAGGCAAGCACTCTACCACTGAGCCATAACCCCAGCCCAAGCCAGTGGCTTTTGGACCCCCATGTCTGCTTCAATTCCACAGGCAGTTCTTCTCTGCAACACCCAGACATTTTTTTTTATTTTGACAGGGTCTTGCTAAACTGTCAAGGTTAGCCTGAAATTTTCAATCTTCTTGCCTCATCCTGGTATTATAGGCATGCACCACTGTGCCTGGCACCCTGCATATTGTTTGGCTTAATTTGTTAATTCACTAATTTGAGGGAGATAAGGAATATGATGTCTAGTCATTGAATGTGAATTTTCCCCCTTGTTGTACCACGTGGGCAGAGAAATTAATGTCTTTATTTAAGGAAATGTAATTTAGATGACCAGTATTTTAGTTGCAGTTTTTTAGTAGTATTGGCTTCAGTCACTAGGTATGCAAAGCCAAACTCTAATGTATTATACAGGAAGAAGAGTCCCTCAAATCCCCCACCCTCTAATGCCTCTCTCTCTCCCTTTTGTGTATGGGGTGGGAGAGTAGAGTACAGGGGATTGAAACCAGGGTGCTGTACCACTAAGCTATATCTCTAGCCCTTCTTTATTTAATTTTATTTTGGAGACAGGGTCTCACTAAGTTGCTGAGGCTGTCTAGGAATTTGTGATCCTTCTGCCTCTGTCTTTGGAATTCTAGGCAGTACACCACCACACCTAGTCTACACTTTAATACTTACGTGGGCTCTTTGGCTGGATCTAGGAACCAAATTAACACAAGGCAGATTAATAAGAAGAAAGCAAATTTAATTTTAAATATACATGAGGATTTCCACAAAACAGTGAAATCTGAAGAAATGGCTAAAACATTTATACTTTTTTTTTTTTTTTTTGCAAGCAGGGAGGGAGTGAGAGAGGGATAGGGTCTCACTAAATTTTCTGGCCTCATTTACAATCCTCCTACCTGAGCCTACTAATTAGCTGGGATTACAGGTATGCACCACTGCACCCTGTTTTTATGCGTTTTAATCATTACTTATCAAGGCTCAGTTCTGCGGGTTACATAACAGCCAATATTTCGGAGATGAGTTAGTAGGAAAGGAAAAATGAGGAAGGAAAAATGGCCAAAACCTTGTTCTAATGGCCATTTCAAAGAATTCAAGTGGTGAAAAGATTTTTATGAGGAGGGAAGAAAAGGTATGGGACAGGAAAGCTGGGTTCTGAGTTGTATATCTTCAGAGGGTGTTTTTCTTTCTCTTAGTTAGATATTCCTGTGATTACAAATGATCTTTAGCTCCTGAGGCAGTTCTGTAATTCTTTAGATAACTATATCATTTTTCATTTAAGTTAAACATTCTTGTTCATATATATACATATATATGTATATATATAGTTGTGTTATCTATCTGTATATCTTCTTCCTATATATATTAGCTGTTGATGGACCTTTGTGATGCTAAGAATCAAACCCAGTGGCAAGTGCTCTACCACTGAGCTACAACCCCAGCTCCTATTCTTTTGATTAGAGAACAAGATTAGAAAGTTTGTGGCCCACATTTTGATGTCATTTGAAGACCACCAGGTGATCCAGTTCTGAAAAACTAAAGAAATATTACTGATTAGGGGTTTCAAGCACCATTTTTTTTATCTTTGTCCCCATTTCTTGGAATAGTTGACACTACTAGTTAATATCTTAACCATTTAAAGTGTTTTTTTCTGGATATGGTGGTGCATGCCTATAATTCCAGGGCCTCAGGAGGCTGAGGCAGAAGGATCCAAGTTCGAGGTCAGCCTCAGCACAACCTAACAACCCTGTCTCAAAATAAAAAATAAGGGCTGAGGTTGTGGCTCGCACATGTGAGACCCTGGGTTAGATCCTCAGCACCACATAAAAATAAATAAGTGAAATAAAGTTATTGTGTCCAACTACAGCTAAAAAATAAATGTTTTTAAAAATAAAATAAAAAGAGCTTGAGATGTGTAGCTCAGTAGTAAAGCATCTCTGAGTTCAATCCCCAGTACTGCAAATTAATTAATTATGGCAGTTTTATTTTAGAAGTTACAACATTGAGCAAAACTAAAAACAATGATTTATTATGTGCACGTTTGAATATGTAACAATAAATCCCATTGTTATGTACAACTATAATGCACCAAAAAAGTATGGAAAAGAAAAGTAAAAATAATGAAATGTATGAATTGTATGGAACATGAATTGTATCGCAATAAAACTGTTTTTTAAATTAGTTTTTTCTAATTTGTTATATATGATGGCAGAATGTAATTCATTTCATATTACATATATAGATAAGCACAATTTTTCAAGTCACTGGTTGTACACAAAGTATTTTCACACCATTCGGGTCTTCATACATGTACTTAGGGTAATGATGTCCAACTCATTCCATCATCTTTCCTATCTCCATGCCCCCTCCCTTCCCTTCCCTCCCCTTTGCCCTATATAAAGTTCCTCCATTCCTCCCATGCTCCTCCCCACCCCATCACCATTATAAGTAAGCATCCTCATATCAAAGAAAACATTCGGCCTTTGTTTTTTGGGGATTGGCTAACTTCACTTAGCATTATATTCTCCAACTCCATCCATTTACCTGCAAATTTTATTCTCTTTTAATGCTGAGTAATATTCCATTGTGTAATATTCCAAAGTTTCCCTATCCATTCATCTACTGAAGGGCATCTAGGTTGGTTAGTTATTGTGAATTGTGCTGCTATAAACATTGATGTGGCTGTGTTCCTGTAGTATGCTTTTTTTAAGTCCTTTTGGTATAAACCGAGGAGTGGGATAGCTGGGTCAAATGGTGGTTCCATTCCAAATTTTCCAAGGAATCTCCATACTGCTTTCCAGATTGGCTGCACCAATTTGCAGTCCCACCAGCAATGTATGAGCATATCCTCCCACATCCTCTCCGACACTTATTGTTGTTTGTATTCTTGATAGCTGCCATTCTGGACTGAGATGAAATCTTAGAATAGTTTTGATTTGCATTTCTCTGATTGCTAGAGATGTTGAACATTTTTTCATATATGTTGTTGACTGATTGTATATCCTCTTCTGAGAAGTGTCTGTTCAGTTCCTTGGCCCATTTATTGATTGGGTTATTTGTTGTTTTGGTGTTAAGGTTTTTGAGTGCTTTGTATGTCCTAGAGATTACTGCTCTATCTGATGTGCTTATGGTAAAGATTTGCTCCCGTTCTGTAGGCTATTCACCTCAATTATTGTTTCTTTTATTGAATCCATCCCATTTATTGATTCTTGGTTTTATTTCTTGGGCTATAGGAGTCTTTTTTTTTTTTTTTTTTGAGAGAGAGAGAGAGAGAGAGAGAGAGAGAGAGAGAGAGAGAGAGAATTTTAATATTTATCATGCCAGGCGAGCGCGCTACCGCTTGAGCCACATCCCCAGCCCTATAGGAGTCTTATTAAGGAAGTTGGGGCCTAATCCAACATGATGGAGATTTGGGCCTACTTTTTCTTCCATTAGGTGCAAGGTCTCTGGTTTAATTCCTAGATCCTTGATCCACTTTGAGTTTTGTGAATGGTAAGAGATAGAGAGTTGGGTTTTTTTTTTTTTGTGTGTGTGTGTGTGTATGTGTGGCGCTGGGGATTGAACTCAGGGCTTTGTGCATGCAAGAAAAGCACTCTACCAACTGAGCTATATCCCCAGCTTGAGAGATAGAGGTTTGATTTCATCCATTTACATGTGGATTTCCAGCTTTCCCAGTACCATTTGTTGAAGAGGCTATCTTTTCTTCAATATATGTTTTTGGTGCCTTTGTCTAATCGGAGATAACTGTAATTATGTGGGTTTGTCTCTGTATCCTCTATTTTGTACCATTGGTCTACAGGTCTATTTTGGTGCCAATACCATGCTGTTTTTGTTACTACTGCTCTGTAGTATAGTTTAAGGTCTAGAATAGTAATGTTACCAGCTTCACTCTTCTTGCTAAGGATTGCTTTGGCTATTCTGAGTCTCTTATGTTTCCAGATGAATTTCAGATTTTTAAAAAATCTTTATTTTTATGTGGTGCTGAGGATTAAACCCAGTGCCTCACACATGCGAGGCGGGCGCTCTACCAATGAGCCCCAGCCCCAGCCCTGCTTTTTCTTCAATAAAGCTGTTTCTTAAAATTAAAAAAAAGACTTTGCAAGGTAAAGCTGATCTTGAATAAGGTGACAAACAAAATGGTGCAGTTATTACCATGGTTATACAAAAAAACAACAAAATGTGAATGACAGGACAAAGGGATCTCTGGACAGTAAAAAATCCTAGGGAAATCACTAAGACATATATGAGGAAAATAAAGATTGTGGAAGATAAAGGTTACTTCAGTGAGTTTGTTAATTCAGGTTCATTACAGTCTCAATTGTCAGTGTCTGGTGATAATGGCTATTTTCCTGCCTTTGTGTGGGGAGAATACCCCTCATAAAGGAATATTTGTGGCTTTTTGCATATAGGAAGAGACGGTCAAATGGCTTGCTTTTTTGAGACAGGTCTGTCTTATGTTGCCTTGGCTGGCCTCAACTCCTTCTCTCAAACCATCTCAGGTTCCTGAATAGCAGGACTATAGGTATATACCACCAGTTTTAGCATCCAAATGCCCTTTTCTGCAGTTACAGTTCCTAAAGTGACTTCAGCTTGAAATAATCAATGTAACAATTTGACATATTTTGGGATGGTGTATCCTTAACTCCTTCAGTATCAAGTTCTGTCTGTATCCACTTAAGTACATGTGAAGTAATAACAGGCCAATATAATATAATGTACTTGCCAGCTATGGGTTGGACTTTTCCTTCTGGGAATAATTCCAAAGTCTAATCGCAAACATTGTATTTTCTATTGGCAAATAGAATAATTATTATTATCAGGTGAGGTCATGCATGCTTGTAATCCCAGAGGTTTGGGAGGCTAAGGAAGAAGAATTTCAAGTTCAAAGTTGTTTCAGCAGTTTAGCAAGGTCCTAAGCAGCTTAGCAAGACCTTGTCTCAAAAAAAAAAAAAAATTGAAAAAGGTTTGGGGATGTTGCTCAGTGGTTAGATGCTCCTGGGTTCAATCCCTGGTAGCAAAAAAAAAATAATAATAAATATTATTATTAATGGTTTGAGCTTCTGTGACTGCCACTGGTAGATGTGGTCATCTGGCCAATTGCATAGATTGAGTTCTTTTATGTCAACCTATTTCATAGACTTAGGTTGCCATTTTAAGAGTTCAAACTAGGGCATCAACTTGTTGATTCCAATCACCTTCAGGCATTGCATGGGGTTCCTTTAGTGAGAATTACTGATTCTTCTGTTATTGCTAGGGACAAACTTATAATTCAGCTTCTGGGTCCAACTTGTTCTCTTCTTCTTTTTCAGATAGGTCTGTGTTGCTCATGCTGGGCCTAAAATCCTAGGCTCAAATGAAAAGTGACCCTCCTGCCTCAGCCTCCCAAGTAGCTGGGTTTACAAGTGTAAACTACTGTGCCTGCCTTTATATTCTTTCATGAAAAATTTTACCATATACTAGGTACAGTGTAGCTGCTTTCCATATTGAACCATGACCTTTTTTTAAAAAAAAATTTGTTTTTTTTTTAGTTACACATGACAGTAGAATGTATTTTGACATATCATAGATACTTGGAGTATAACTTTACATTTTTGTGGTTGTACATGCTATGGAGTTACACTGGTTGCATACTGAGCCATGACTCTTGATACTGAACTATTTTCAGTGAATCAGGACAATATCCTAATGTCTTTGAACAAACTGTTGAAATCAGGATCCCAGAAGAGAAACAGCAGTAGGCAAGGCCTGGCATAAGTAATTCTGAAGGTTCTCATTTTGTATTTCCAACTAGAAGTGATCAAAGAGTAGATGAATATATTATTCCTTTTAAAATTTTACCTGAGAGGCAGAAAAGTTGTGTTGGCTTATGCCTATTATCCTACCTACTTGAGAAGCTGAAGTGGAGGATCACAAGTTTGAGTCTAGCTGGGCAACTCAGTGAGACCCTGTCTCAAAGTAAAAAATTATTTGAAAAGGGCGGGGGATGTAGTTCAGTAGAAGAGCCCCTGGGTTCAATCTCTAGTGTCTCTTTCTCTCTCTCTCTCTCTCACACACACACACACACAAATTTACTTGATGGGGAAAGATTTCCATTCTAACATTATATGTATACCAATAATACATTCAAGTAAGGGAGACTCCTACATAGCATACAGTTTAAAAAAAAAAATACATTCTAGCGGGTGAGGGGTTATCTCAGTGGAAGAGTTAAGTATTTTCTTAGCATGTGCAAAAACCTGGTTTGATCCCCAGCACCATCCTCTGCCCTGTGTGATCATAAATTCTAAATTTTAACTTTTTTTTTTTTAGTTGTAGATGGACATAATACCTTTATTATTTTTTTAATGTGGTTCCAGGGACCGAATCCAGTACCTCTCGCATGCTAGGCAAGCAATCTACCACTGAGCCACAACCCCAGCCCTTAACTGTATTTTTTTTAATATTTATTTTTTAGTTGTAATTGGACACAATACCTTTATTTTAATGTGGTGCTGAAGATCGAACCCAAGGCCTCAGATGTGCTAGGTGAGTGCTCTACTGCTGAGCCAAAACCCCAGTCCCTTAACTGTATTTCAATTTGTATCACTTAAAATTTGTATCACTTAAATCAATTCTATCACTTTAAAGTGCTCATTAGCAAGTCTAACCAGTATTATACATTGAATTACTATATTCAATAGACCTGAAAGTTTCAGCCAGGTTATTTCATCCAGTCTTGTGTTCATCTCATATACCCAAACTGAACATAGGGAAAATCTAAATAATAATCTTGAGCTGAATATTGCAAAAAACAAGAACACACTAACAGATGACTAGATGAAATAACTTCCAAACAGTTTTGAACTAGGGATGAATACTGCATTGATTCTCCATTAATAATATCCTTGAACATTTATTGGTAGGAAGAGTTTTAAAGGATTATAAAATTTGTAATGCTATAGTTAGGATTTGATCAAAGAAACAGTAGCACTATGAATAAGTTTTATTATAGAAATTTGACATTACACAATTATTGGAACTAGTTAAATAGTTTATGTATGGTTTTGTTTCAATATCTGGTGCGGGGCCTGATGTTAGTGTGGCAGACAGCTGGGAAGAAAAGACATGAATGGAGAACAAGAACAAATGGAAATCCATGAGGACAAGCAGGAATCTACCTTGGTTCCTTACTATCTACAAGGCTTTGATATTATAGGGAAATTATAGAGAAGCTAGTGTTCTTGTGTGTGTGTGTGTGTGTGTGTGTGTGTGTGTTGTGGTCCTGGGGATCCAGCACATGGGCACATGGCAAGGGCTGTACAGATGAACTACATTCCCAGCCAAAAGGTATTTTTCCAATTATTTAAGGGGAATAAAAGTGTCCTTTGGAAATGTTTTATTTATTGTTACAGATAGTAATTACATGGGTGTATACATACATAATCATTAAGTAAAACTACACTTAATCCAAATGAACCTTTCTCTCTTTGTCCTTATTTTTTAATATTTATTTTGTTAGTTGTAGTTTGACACAATATATTTATTTACTTTTATGTGGTGCTGAGGATTGAACCCAGGGCCTCACACATGCTAGGCAAGCACTCTACTGCTGAGTCACAACCCCATCCCATCTCTCTTTGTCCTTAAAATGGAAGATTGCGGGGCTGGAATTGTAGCTCAGTGGTAGAGCGCTTGCCTAGCATGTGTGAAGCACTGGGTTCAATCCTCAGCACCACATAATAAATAAATAAAATAAAGGTATTGTGCCCATATACAACTAAAAAAAAATTTTTTTAAATGGAAGATTAGAGTAAGAAATGAAACATGCCTTCTTTTTACAATGGGTCTGGTTCAAAATTTTGATGTTATCGTCAAAATATTAGTTACAGGGATGGGGATATAGCTCAGCGGCACAGCACTTGATGAACGTGCACAGGTTCTGAGTTCAATCCCCAACACCCCAAAAGATATAAAACAAAAAAAAACCATGATTGCAGATAACTGTGCTAGATACCTCTCTTTTTCTTTTCACCCTTCCACTGCTTCAAATGAGCTTGCTAGTCCTTCCTTCTCCAAGTTTGCTCAAACATATTCCCCTCTAGCTGTAGTCAGTTGGACCTGGAGTGGACCAAGATGGGCTCTCTGGCTTCTCTCTCCTAAATTGGAGTTGTGATCAAGAAACTCCAGAAGTCTCTTTTGATTGCTTGAACTGAAAATTGTTATGTAGCTGCTATGAATATGCACTGCATCTATATGGGCTTGTGTATGTGTGGTGGTGGGTGCAGTTATCTAGGCCCCTGCTATACTGTGATTTTTCTTTTCTTTTTTAAAGAGAGGGGGGGGGGAGGGAGGGAGAGGGGCAGGGAGAGAGAGAGAATTTTTTTAATATTTCAGCGGACACAACATCTTTGTTTGTATGTGGTGTTGAGATTGAACCCAGGCCGCACGCATACCAGGCGAGCGCGCTACCACTTGAGCCACATCCCCAGCCCTACTTTGTATTTTATTTAGAGACAGGGTCTCATTGAGTTGCTTAGTGCCTCCCATTTGTTGGTGCTGGCTTTGAACTCCCAATCCTTCTGCTGACAGGTGTGCACCACTGTGCCCAGCTCTGAGATACATTTTTTTTAAATATTTATTTTTTAGTTGTAGTTGGACACAATACCTTTATTTTATTTCTTTATTTTTATGTAGTGCTGAAGATCAAACCCAGGGCCTTGCACATGCTAGGTGAGCATCTACCACTGAGCCACAACCCCAACCCTGTGATATATGTTTTTTTTTTTTTAATATTCTTAGTTGTCGATGGACACAATGTTTGTTTATTTAGTTTTTTTTTAATGTGTTGCTGAGGATCGAACCCAGGGCCTCACACATGCTAGACAAGTGCTCTACCACTGAACTACACCCCCAGCCCCTTGTGATATTCTTCTATGGAAATCTGAGCAGACTAATACAACCATTTTTTTTTAAATAAAAAAAATAAAAAACAAAGACACCAACCAAACCCCTGCCCCCCCCCCCAAAACCCCAACCAACCAACCAACCAAAAACACAGGTGTGGTGGTACATGCCTGTAATTCCAGTTATTTATGATGTTTGTGAGTTCAAGACCAGCCTGGGCAATTTAGCCAGACCCTATCTCAAAACAAAATTAAAAAAAAAAAAAAGGTGGGAGTGTTCTGCTTATTGGCAGAACACTTGCCTAGCATGCATGAGGTACTGAGTTCAATCCCAGTACAATAAATAAATAACGACTTTTTTATTCTAAAAAAAAAAAAAACATATGGATGTGAAAAAATTCAAACCATATAAAAGGTCAAAAAGTCACAGGAGGGCTGGGATCATAACTTAGTGGTAGAGCACTTGCCCAGCATATGTGAGGCACTGGGTTTGATCTCAGCACTGCATATAAATAAAGGTCCATCAACAACTAAAAAATATTTTTAAAAAAGTCATAGGATACAGTGGTGCTTGCCTGTAAGCCAAGCAGCTCAGAAAACTGAAGTAGGAGGATTTACAAGTTCAAAGCCAGCCTCAGCAACTTAGCAAGACCCTGTCTCAAAATAAAAAATAAAAATGAGCTGGGGATGTGGCTCAGTGGTTAATGTCCCTGGGTTCAATCCCCAACACCAAAAAAAAAAAAAAAAGTCATAAGGAACTCTTTTACTCCCTTCAAGAATGACCAATGTAATGTCAATTTTTGCTTTAGAAGAAGAAAAGTTTGTCAACATGCATGCTTTATGTATTCATAAATGTTTTGGGGAATATGTTCTCCAAACTATGACTATATATCACCAAGATTTTTAGATCCTAAGACACAATGTAACATTTATCCTTCCCATTATCATTTTACATGTCATTTATTTCTGTATTTCTCCAATTATATAAATGAAAATTAGTATCTTTATGCTATATTACTCTCATTTAAGATTATTTCATTAGGATAAATTCCTAATAGTGAAATTGGATCAATGAATGTATTTTTATGGAACTTGAAATATTGCCAAAAATTGGTTTCCCAAAAGATATGTGCCAATTTACATTTCTATCAGTAATGCTAACAGAGACTAACATGAGATACCCCTTTTTAAAAATATTTCCTTAATATGGTAGTCAAAAAAAGAAACCTTGCTTTAATTTACATTTTTAAATTACTGATATTGGAAATTTTCAAATATTACTCATTTGTATTTCCTTTTTGTGTATTAACAATTCATATTTTATATCTACATGTTTGGAGGTGTTAATATCAACCTTATTGATTTGTTATGAGCCCTTCATATAGTATATTACTTCTTTATCAGTAAATACTGATTTGTTCCATTTATAATTGATGTTTCTTTTAATTCTCTAAGCCCATTCAACAAATATTTATTCTATCTTTATGCTTCAGGTACTGTGGTAGGAATTATCATTAAGTTGCTTTACATATTGAATCTTTAGTTCATCCATTGTTTAAAGTTTATAAAGATTGAACTTAAAGATCAAAGCAAAACCCCACACAAGATGCTATAGCACAGAGTCTGTGGGTCAGAGGTTGCCCTTTCTAGCTTTCATGAGATTGTGGTAAAACGTTGAACAGGGATGGAATCATCCAAATGCATAATTAAGGTTGCAGGATCTGTGAAGAGAGTACACTCACATGCCTGGCAAGTGGGTGCCCTATTTTGCTAAAAACTTTTGTTCCTCTCCAAAGTAGAGTTTTTGTGGGCTGTTTGAATAGAATGGCAAGATGACTGGCTTCCCCCAGAGCAAGCTATCCAAGAGAATGAGATAGAAAGCTGTTATCAGTGCCTTTATGACAGCTTCAGAAGCCATATTATCTTCCTGTTGTACTCTCTTGGTTAAAGTAACCTTGACACAAATGACTAGAGAAGACTCAATCCTGAGAGCTAAGAATCACTGGTGGCCAGTCACAGAATCCCACCCTTTTGATTTTCTTGCAGAGTACTTTATAAAGAATTCTGTGCAGCACAAAATTCTAGTACATTTTAATTTTGTTCAACACTCTTAAAAACAGCTGTGTTTTCAATCACATGTGCACATGGATGCACCCAAGCACACAAAACTTTCTGTTTACAGAGTTCCACAAATTAGAGACCTTCTGCTACAGTGTCAGCTCATGAACTTCATAAAGGCAATAGATTCCACTTCAAAAATGTCTGAATTTGAATAAGTAGAGGTCAGGATTGCATTTAAGGGCCAAGAAGGGCTTTTTTTGGGTACAGGGGGTTGAACTCAGGGGCACTTAACCACTGACATACATCCTAAGCGCTTTTTTTGTACTACTACTTCTTTCTTATAGACAGGGTCTCACTGAGTTGCTAAGGGCCTAGCCATTGCTGAGGCTGGCTTTGACCTCTGGATCCTCCTGCCTCAGCCTCCCAAACCACAGGCCTCAGCCACAGCACCCGGTAAGAAGTTTATTTTGTACCAACTCCTAATAACAATTAACTAAGGAAACACTTGGAGTTTTACCAGAAATCTTTAGTTTTCTAGGAACCTTTACCGGTGTTCAATATCTACTTTATTACAAAATAAAACAAAAAAATTCTTGCAGATTATAGTAATTTGCTTAAGGTGATTCAGCTTGTAGAGGAGTAATTAACCAAATTGAGAGAGAAGCTGGGTAGGTGAAAAGATTACCAAGTCAGAACAAGAAAGACAACTATAGCTTTCACCTCTCCTATAGGATAGGGCAAGAGGTACTTCTGTAAAATCTTTGGGACTCACACTTGTTGCCCAAACGGCCTCAAACTCCCAGGCTCAAGCGATTTTCGTGCCTTAGCCTCCCAAGTAGCTGGGACTACAGACAGACACGCACCACCAGGCCCGGTACTGGTTACAGTTAATCAAAGTTCATCAATTCACGGACCTAAGAAAACAAAAGCATAGTCCTAAATTTTGCCAACTTTCCTCTTTTAGCGATTAAACTGAGGCTAGAATGGGAAAGTAGGAAGCACCAATTAAGTCTACAAAATAAAATTTAGTTTTTTTTTGAGAGACTGCGGAATGAACCTAGGGATGCTTTACCACTGAGCTACATCCCCAACCGCCCCCTTCCCCCCCTTTTAAAATTTTATTTAGAGGCAGGGTCTCACTGAGTTGCTAAGTGCCTCGCTAATCTGTTGAGGTTGGTATTGAACTCGGGATCCTCCTGCTTCAGCCTCCGGAGTTGCAGGGATTACAGGCGAGCGCCACCAAGTCCCGCCCTTCCCTTTTAGAGACAGGGTCTTCCGAAGTTGCCCAGGCTGGTCTCGAATTTGCAATCCTCCCTCCTCAGTCTCACCAAGTACCTGGGATGACCGGCATGCTCCACAGCTCCTAGCTTTAAAAAAAAAGAAAAGAAAAGAATTTCTTAATCCACAAACAGCATCCTTATTCCATTTCCTTAAAACCAAAGCAACAAAAGCTTGGGTTGGTTGCCTAACAAAAGCGTTCCCCTCCACCTCCTAACGAGCAGCTCATCTTTGGTCACCTAGTCCTTTTAATATTCCCGTTGGTTTTGTGGTACAAAAGTGTTCTAGAGGGTAAAGGGAGTCACATACTTCTTTAATCCTCAAGCTCCAATTTTCACCTGGGCTTGTTACCAATACACCACCCTCTCTACAGCTGTACCGGGTTTCAGCTGAGATCAAATTGTGCTTACTTCTACCTCTACCTCGGTATTCTAAAGACTATGGTCACGGAGGGACTCTAGCTCAGCAAAGAGAGCCTTGCGAGAAGACAAAGTCTACCAAAGAAAACGGGCTCCGCGAGATAAATCAACAAACGTGTGTCCTCACCCTGCTTCCTTCATAGTCCTCTGCCCCACCCTTCCCGACCGGAACCACATCCCCGCGCTTCGCGCCCCCACGCATGGCGTGACGTGAGAGCCCGAAGCCGCTCGAGCCCTCGCAGCCTCCCACCGACGCCCTGGACAGGCACTGGGCGGGCGCATGCTCGGCGGGCGGGGCCTCTGGGGTCTCGAGGCGCTGCAATCTGTTGCGCCGTCGTCCGCGGGAGCCGGCAGATCCGGGTCTCGTGGCTAAGAGTGACGTGGTCAATCGAATCCAAACAGAGGCGGGGGAGGACGCCGGCAGCCAGGAGCACCAGCGGCAGCGGCGTCCGGAGCAGCCGCAACGTTCCGGAAGCCCCAGGCGGTCTTTCTGCCGAGACTAGGTCCCGGCCCCCACCCTCCCCGCCCCGTCGGTTGTTGTCTGGGCGGGTGAGTGTCTCCCCTCTCCCACCGCCCTTTGCCGGCCCACCTTCCCCTCACCCCGGTTTTTCCTGGGGACTCCTCAAGCTCTTGGGGACTGCGGTGGCTGCGGCACAGAGGGGCTGTTTCTGGGTCGGTGCTTTCCCGGCCGCCAGACTGGCGGTTCAGCACCGGAGAAGCCCGCTACTGCCGAGCGTGCGTGCCCCGGAGAGCAACCAGGCAGACCGCTTGCTGTTCGGCTTTCTCTGCAGGAAGCCCGAGTCGGGGCTGGGCGAGAAAGTGAACGGGAGCCACGGGTGGTTTTATTTTTAGGGCCAGACAGTCAACACGGGTGGAGGCATATAATGGAGTAAAAAGTAGAGAGTCGTAGCTGGAAGGGAAAAACTCAGCCACCCTGAAATCCACACTATTTCGTTTACCCGTCTTCAGCCCTTTCTGGATATGATGAAGTCACTAGGATGCGTCCTTTGTTGTGACTGAGGATACAGGAAATCTGCCATCCTGGAAGCGAGAGCTTTTTGACCCCTGTTCGGTTGCGAATTTTAAGGATTCCCATTTTATTCGTTTAATAAGTGGGACCAGGGCAGACGGTAAAGAGGTAGCGCCCGGTATTGGAACGAATACTGTGCGATAAGTCCCGTGTTGCTGTTTAAAGCCAAAGTTCGCCAGAGTGAGTGGCTGTTTAACATGTTAGGATTTTAGCCAAGATGGCATTTGTTAGCCATAGAATCGGTAAGCTATTTTCACTTGCCCCCGTTAGCAAAATCAAGGATGTGGCTTTACTAATAGAATTTTTTTTTCGTTCTGCATCATACGAGTGGGATGAACTCCACTCATGTAATATCTACATTTGTGGAAAGGACCTTCCAATTTTTGTGTTGTTTTGTCAAACTGTTACATACAGCAACTTGGAAAGCAGAAAACCTTCCAGGTATTTTAGTCTTGAGACCCTTAAGGAGGCGTTCTCACTATCCAGGGAAGATAACAGAATGCTTGTGTTCCCACTTCAGGTGACTGCTTACGCAGATTCCTTTAGTGTAGCTTGCTCCCAGCCTGCTTCCCTTCGTGATAAAGACATCAGAAAACCAAACCACCTTCGCGTCCTAACGCGATTCCGAAAAATGAACATAATCCTCTCAGATAACTCACTAGTGGAGTTGTTTCTGTGGTAAACAGCAAGAAAGACCAACAAAACCGTAATCAATTGCCCCCTATCAAATCCAGGATGAGTTCTCTTAGGAGTTTGTTTCTTCCTTGAAGAGTATGTCCTTGTGGTGGAACATGAACTTCTTTGAACCTTTCATCCTGTGATTTAGAATCATGCAGATGTTGAATGAAGAAAACTGTTTTCTCTTTTTTTTAGCTTTTGACCTTGTATGCTAACCTAGGACTGAATATTTTTGCTTAAACAAAATGCTTTGTTATACTTGGAGACACTATTGATAAAAGCAGATAAGCAAAAAGAAATAATCAGCGAGGTGTGGTGTTGCATGCCTGTAACCCCAGTGACGGGAGGCTGAGGATCACAAGTTTGAGGCCAACCTCAGCAATTTAGGGAGTAGTGGGGCCCTATTTCAAAAAGGGTTGGGGATGTGGGTCAGTGGTTAGTTAGGTGCCCCTGGGTTTGATTTCTGGTACCAAAAAAGAATAATCAATACGTCACCAGAAAAGTATGGTATCATACCAAATATGCTTTTCTGCAACTTGCTTTTTCACATACGTGTACTTTTTTTGAGTAATAAATTTTTTTGCAGATTTAAACTTTGGACCTTAACTTTCAGGGAATATTTTCTGTGTTGGAAAAACTAATTATTAAAGTGGTTTTAAAAATTTGTCTCACCACCCCCCCTTCCCCGAAAAAAAAAAAAAAAAAGAAAAGTTTACCTCCCAAATCTCTATGATGCCATTTAAGATTTAAGAAATTAATCTTCATTATGTGTGACAAAGTAAGGCTTAGCTTAACTCTTGGGAAATCAGGCACAGGCCTGAGTTGACAGTATGGAAGTTTAAAATGTTTATTTAATGGTTTCATTGAGGTTAAGTTCAGTTATACTGTATTCCAAATTCTAATCAACTGTTCAGGACCTTAGTAGGAATGTCCTGGAAGATTTTACTTTACACAACATGCTTAATGTGTTTATTGACATTGGATCTGAGGGTTGTGCCCATTTAGTCTAGTTTTCAACATTGGCACCAAAATAACCTACTCTGGAAGGTAATGTTCTCTTCACCTCAGCTTCAAAGGATAAATACCATGAAGTGTCCTAAATCTGCTAATAACCTCCTTGGGATGGATTTCTCATAAACTTAGCTAAAACCTGTAAATGTCTATTTTCATTCTTTCTCTTTTTTCTTTGTAGTATTGGGGAGTGTGCCCAGGGCTTCATGAATACTAGGCAAGGGCTCTACCATTGATTCACATCCCTAGCCCTCATTTTTATTCCTTGAATAATTAGTTCCAGGTGCTTACTACTTGTTATGTGACTTAATTCTTTCACCTTGATTTGCCTTAAATTATAGCATTCAATATGTATTCACTTCTTCCCATCTCTGCTGCCACCACTTTGCCACACTGTCACCATCTCTCACCTGATCCTCTTGAATAACCTTATGGTCTCCCTCCTTTCATTTGGGCTTATATATTCCTGTTATCATAGCCTAAGAGATCCTTGAAACTCATTGTATCACCTTCTTGTGGAAAGTGTCCTATTCCAATTCAGAATAAAAAGCAAACTCCATATAAAACTTGCCAGGTACTACATATTTTGACATTGCCTTTCTTTCTTACTTTGTAACCCTCTGCCTAGTTCAGTGCTTTGGAGTCTAGTCACCTATGTGTCTTTTAGTTTCTGTTCTCTTCAGCATTGCTGTTTTTGGTACTTGCCAAGCTAGATCTTGCTTCAGGGCCTTTGCAAGTGGGTTTCATAATTCTTTGAGATCTTGCTTTTGTTGATTCTGTGGTGCCATTCAGGTGGCAGTTCAGATGTTGGCTATTCAAGGAGATGACCCTGTCTTTCCTTTCTGTTATTTATAACAACACTTCACTATCCTGAATTCCCCCCTTTAAAATTGTCTGTCTCCATTGGAGATTAGTTCTTTGAGAATGAGGGCCTTGTCTGTTCTTTTATTCTTGCTTTAGGCCAGTCCTTTCTATGAAAGAATCTAATTTTAGCCTGTTTTTATGGGATAGTGCCTGAATTCTCTTCAATAGTTTTTAAATTTATTTTTTAGTTGTTGATAGACCTTTATTTTATTTTTTTATATGCAGTGCTGAGAAACCAACCCAGTGCCTCACACATGTCATGCAAGTGTGCTACCGCTGAGCCCCAGCCCCTCTTCAATAATTCTTTAATGCAGTTCTGAGGATTGAACCTAGTGTCTCAGGCATGCCAGGCAAGCACTCTACCACTGACCTACATCCCAAGCCTTCAATAACTCTTGATATCTGGGCAAGAGAACACTCATCATATTTCAAACCAATGAAATTAAGCCCTGGAGAAATGCATCTGTAGGCTCCTCAGGTGACTGTAATATACATTAAAGTTTGCAAATGTCTCTTAATATTTTAATATTTTCTGGGAGATTACTTTTAGCTTTATAGTAGTAATGATAAGTTCTTTTATTTTTATTTTTTATTTTTTTTTGGTGGTGCTGGGGATTGAACCCAGGGACTTGTGCATGCAAGGCAAGCATACCACCAACTAAGCTACATCCCAGCCCCCCTCCTTTTTTTTTTTTTTTTTAACACTATCAGTTACTAAGCTAAAAATTACTCTCATGTATTTTTTGTTCAACTGCAAAGCAACACAGATGAGGAATTCCTATTCCCATTTACAAATGAAGTTCAGACATAGTAAGTGGTACAAGCTTGGATTTAAACCTCAATCTGTGATCTTTATCATTGTACCCTACTGCTTCTGAACTACAGCATTTGGAACTGTACACAGTACTTTGGTTAAGATAGGCTATGTTTTGTTAAAGGACAGGATATATTATTCTCTGCTTCATTTCTGATCCTGTCTT
This sequence comes from Marmota monax, assembly GCF_021218885.2. Lineage (NCBI taxonomy): Eukaryota > Metazoa > Chordata > Mammalia > Rodentia > Sciuridae > Marmota > Marmota monax. The sequence continues at coordinate 1,680,850 of NW_026691950.1, read as the reverse complement.
CAAGGCTCCATGTTTTTTTTGTTTGTTTTGTTTTTTTTTCTGGTTGTTGTTGTTTGGTTTAGCCTGAAGTTGTTTAGTTGGGAAATGGCCTTCAGAAACACTCTATGCTACTGGGGAAACTGAAGTGGGAGGATTTCTTGAGTTTAGAAATTCAAGGCCAGACTGAGCAATATTGTGAGACACTGTGTCAAAAAAAAAAACAAAAAAAAAAAAACATAGACTCCCAGTTTGTCTTGCTTTTTTTGTATTGAGTTCTGAGAGTCTATTGACCTAAAAATAAATTCAGAGTATTTATTCCTTCCATGTATATTACATAGCATTCCCCATATCAGAAACCATTCTACTTGCTGGGTGTGGTGGTGCACGTCTATAATCCCAGTGGCTTAGAGGCTGAGACAGGAGAATTGCAAATTCAGAGCCAGCCCCAGCAACAGCTAGGTGCTAACTAACTTAATGAGACCCTGTCTCTAAGTAAAATACAAAATAGGGCTGGGATGTGGCTCAGGGGTTGAGTGTCCCTGAGTTCAATCCCTGGTCCCCCCCGCCCCCCCTGCTCTGCCCCCACCAAAAAAAAAGAAACTCTTCTTGCTGGGCTTGCCATGATGGCCCATGCCTGTAATCCCAGTGATTCAGGAGGCTGAGACAGAAGGGTCTCAAGTTTGAGGTCTGCCTGGCAACTTAATAAGGCACTAAGCAACTTAGTAAGATCCTGTCTCAAAAAATAAGAGCCTGATATGGTGGCACATGCCTGTAATCCCAGCAATTTGGGAGGCTGAGGTGGGAGGAACAAAAGTTCAAGGCCAGCTACAGCAATTTAGTGAGACCCTAAGCAACTTAGTGAAACCCTGTCTCAAAATTTAAAAAAGGGCTGGGAATGTGGTTTAGTGGTTAAGCACCACTGGGTTCAATCTCGGGTACCAAAATCATAAATAAATAAAAAAGACTGGAGATGTAGCTCAGTGGTAAAGTACCCCTAGGTTCAATCCCCAGGTACCCCTACCATCACCAAAAAAACAAACAAAAAACCAGGAGCCTGAGGCAGGAGGATTGTAAATTCAAGATGACCCTGGTATAACTCAGTGACAGATACTTGTCTAAACATCCAATTAAATGGATTATATGTGTAACTCAGTGGTAGAGCACTTGTCTAGCATGTGTAAGTCCCTGGGTTTGATCCCCAGTACTTCCCCTTGCTCCACATCACTTATCACCTTCTACCTCTTGGTAAGTCATTTGAGTTCTTTCTTTATTGATTTTTACTTTTTGGACTGCTTTTGGATGATCATAAACTACAGAGAGTTCTTAATGTAAGACTTCTTTCCAAATGAGTGAAAATAATGTTAAATTTGATTGTTACATTGATTTTGGGGGAGACTTCAACCCAGAGAAGTACTGGTTGTTTTATAGTTTTCCTTTATAGTCTTTCAAACTGGCCACGTCTATTTCTGTGGAGACTCAGTCCTTTACCAGAGCTCTAGCCTAACCCACTTTAGACTTCTATAAACAGCCAGGCTCTCTCCTATCACTTTACCTATTTGTAAAATTGGAAAGTTGTAAAAGAAGTAATGTATAAAACCAACAATGAATGCATAACCATCTTAGAAGTACTTTCTGTATATGTATTTCCTTGTCTTTTTTTAAATTTTAATTCCAGTGGGGGCTGAGGATGTAACTTGGTGATAGAGTGCTTACCTAACATTATGAGGCCCTGGGTTCCATTCTCAATGCTGCAAGAAAAATAAAATTGATGTAAAGGGTATATACCCACATATTTTTTTAAAGATTTTTTTTTTTGTAGTTGTTGATAGACTTTTATTTTATTTATTTATATGCGGTGCTGAGACTCGAACCAAGTGCCTCACACATTCGAGGCAATCCCAGCCCCTACCCACATATTCTTTTATACTTTTGTTTTGTTTAATATAGTGAGCTTCTCAGCTTGTCCTTTAGAGACTTTCTGAACATGATTTTTATGGTGCTAGAGATTAAACCCAGGACCCTAAATATGATTTTTTTCTTGAACTACTAGATCTTGAACCCAGGGGCACTCTACCACTGAGCTATATATTCCCTGCCCTTTTAATTTTTTTATTTTAAGGCAGGGTCTTATAGGTGGGTACAGTGGGGTACACCTGTAATCCCAGTGAATCAGGAGGCTAAGGCAGGAGGATCCCAAGTTCAAGGTCAGCCATAGCAACTTTGTGAGGCCCTAAGTAACTTAATGAGACCCTGTCTCAATAAATGGGTTGGGGATGTATCTCAGTGGGTTCAATCCCCAGTACCAAAAAAAAAAAAAAGAGAGAGAGAGGGTCTCACTAATTTGTGTAGGCTAGCCTCAAACTTGCAATCCTCCTGTCTTCAGCCTCCCAAATAGCTGGGATTACAGGCATGTAACACCACGCCTGGCCTAAACATGATTTTTTAAAAAAATAAATTTTTTATTGTAGGTGGACACAATCTCTTTATTTATTTATTTTTATGTAGTGCTGAGGATTGAACCCAGTGCCTCATATGTGCCAGGTGAGCACTCTACCACTGAGCCACAACCTCAGTCCCCTAAACCTGATTTTTAACTGACTGTATATTATAAGATATTTTGAATAAACTGGCTTGGAGCTCAGTTAAGGTTGGAAATGAATGGTTTTATTACTATTATAATACTGTGATGGTCCATTGCTTTAAATAGTTAATCAAAGCTCTGAAGAATTACATAGTCTAATTTTAATATATGCCATATTAAAGACACCTTAATGATTTGAAACAAAGGATTTTAATCATAATTCAACAGCTATAAACAGTGTACATGTACTCAGGTATGCCTAGAAAATATATGAAAGTATATTTCATATATTTGCAAGTTCAAAGTAACCCTAGAATGTGAATCAAATATAGGTAAGGATGTAAAGTGTCACTGAGGAAAGAAGAGGTAATATCTAAGACTTAACACTATGATCTGAAAGTAGAAGGTGTCTCTGAGGAAAGTAACTTACTTTTCTGTTTTTTTTTTTGGGGGGGGGGGTTGGGGAAATGGTATTTGAACATTTTAACTTGAAATATCTATTGATTTAAAATAATCATCTTAGGAAAGTATGTTTTCTAAGCTAAAACAATTTTTAAGTGGATAGTAGAGCCTATACATATATTTAGTAACATTTTAAATTTTACTATTTTTATTTTGGAGAAAGTTTCCTTCTCGTTGCTTATTTTCATATTGAATTTTCACTTCCCTTTTTTCTTTTTTTAAATTTAAGTCAAAGCACAAATATATCAGCTTTGTAAAAGTACAAAATAAAGCTAGTTTATGCTTGCCTGCACGTATTGACAAGTATTATAAGTGCAAAGATTTCAAAATTTAACACCTAATAAAGGTACTCCACATCAAGTTAGGGATGCAATTATCATCTTCAGTGGTACACATGAGAATTAGAAGTCAGTGTTTGGCTGTTGTGTTTTGTCTTACAACATAGTCTGTTTTGTTGTTGTTGTTGTTGTTTGTTTCTTTGTACTGGAGATTGAATCTAGGGGTGTTTTACCCCTGAGCTACATACCCCATCCTTTTATATTTTGAGACAGGGTCTAGCTATGTCACTTAGGGCTTCACTAAATTGCTAAGGCTGGCTGGCCTCTGATGTTTGATCCTCCTGCCTCCTGAGTCACTGGGATTACTGTTGTACGCCACTATGCTCAATACAACAGTTTGTTAAAACATGAATTTATGATTGTCCTTTGGTGCCAGGACCTTCAGAGACACCAAAGTCCAAGTCTCTTAGATACACATGGTGTAGTATTTATGGTGCACATATATATGTGCACACAACCATATATCCTCCCACTCCCAGCTGGGGATTGGACCCAGGGTCTTGTGCATGCTCAGCAAGCACTGTATCGTGATCTACAATGGCAGCCAACCTCAGATATTCATTTTATTTTGAGATGGAGTTTTGTTGCCCAGGCAGGCTTTGAACTCTTAATCCTCCTACCTCAGCCTCCCAAGTACCTGGGATTACCAGCATGTGCCACCATACCTAGTTCTCATATATTCTAAATACATCCCTATATTATTTTTTGTGTTGCCTGAAAAGACCCAGGGCCTCACTTATGATCCTCATGTCTCAGCCTTTTCTGAGTAGCTGGAATTATAGACGTGTGCCACTATGCTCAGCTCATTTGTGATAAATTTTACCCCTGGACCTTGACCAGGTAGAAAGAATCTTTGGTATCATACATGAGTAAATTACAACCAGGAAAAGACAAATTAGTAGGTGCAGAACTGAGCTTCAGAATACAAGGTGCCTTTCTTCCCTTTTATGTAGAAGAATGATAGCTGTGGTCCCAGGGGAACACAAAACACTCCAGTATAGGCCTGAGTGTTAAAGGTACTTTAGATTCGAATTGGCCCATTACTTTTTCACTTATAAAGCAACCTTACAAATTCTTGGTCTTTAAAAAAAATTATTTTTAAACATGGACACGTGCCTTTATTTTATTTGTTTATTTTTTTATGTGGTGCTAAGGATTGAACCCAGTGTCTAGACAAGCACTCTGCCACTGAGCTACAACCCTAGATCCCTTACTCAGTCTTTATGTAACCTTTTAAAATAAATAGTTTTAGCTATCATTTCTCTTTTATAGATAAAGTTACAGAGAGGTTGATTATTCATTTCTTAGTAGTGCTATTACTTGAATTTTATCTAGAATATTTTCCTTCTGCTATCCCATGTTGTCTTTGCAAGTTCAAAGTAATCCTAGAATGTGAATCAAATATAGGTAAGGATGTAAAGTGTCACTGAGGAAAGAAGAGGTAATATCTAAGACTTAACACAATGATCTGTCTGAATGTTTGTGTCTCCCAGAATTTGTAATTAAACCTACAAGTGTTACACACCTGTTATCCCAGTGACTAGGGAGGCTAAGACAGGAGAATCTGAAGTTTGAGGGCAGCCTCAGTAACTTAATGAGGCCCTAAGCAATTTAGTAAGACCCAGTCCCAAATAAAAGAGCTGTGGATGTAGCTCAGTGGCAAAGCATCAATCCCCAGTACCAAAAAGGAAGGAAGAAAAATGAAAAGGAAGCAAAAAAAAAAAAAAAAAAAAAAACCCTCTAATTGGCAAAGTGATAATATTATGATATGGTAGGAGCCTTTGGGGATGATTTGCTCATGAGGGCTCCTCATGAATAGGACAAATTCCCTTATAAAAGCAGCCCTAGATGCCTTGCGTGGTGGCACACACTTGTAATTCCAGTGGCCCAGAGGACTGTGAGTTTAAGGCCAGCCTTAGCAACTTCCTGAGGTCTTGAACAACTTAGCAAGACCCTGTCTCAAAATAAAAAAAAAAGGACTGGGAATGTGGCTTAGTGGTAGAGTACCCCTGATTCAGTCCCTGGTACCAAAACACATAAACGAACAAAGCCCTTGAGGGCTATTTTGCTTCCTTTCACCTTATGAGGACACAGAAAAAAGCACCCCCCCCCCAGGCACTGAGTACACTTTTTGATTTGGGACATTCCAGCTTCCCAGATTGTGAGAAATAAGTTTCTGTTTTTATAAGCTATGCAGTCTATGGCTGGTCATAACTGGCAGATGTGGAATAAGATCTGATTGGGAATTTAACTGTGACTTCCTGTCCAAACTTTGTCACATTATATATGCAATCCTGGTCAAATTACTACCTTATCTGAAAAAGTTTTCCTCATGTTTGTTTATTTTTTGGGGGGGGATTGAATCCAGGGGTGCTTTAATAATGAGCTACATTCCCACCCCTTTTTTAATGTTTTATTTTAGAATTCATTAAATTGCTCAGTGCCTTGTTCAGTTCTGAGGCTGGCATCTAACATTTGATTCCCCTGTCTCATCCTTTTTTGTTGATGTGCCACTGTGCCTAACTGTTTTTCTCTCTCTCTCTTTTTTTTTTTTTTTTTCCTGTACCGGGGATGGAAACCATGGTTGCTTGACTGCTAAGCCACATCCCCAGCCCTTTTATTTTTGAGACATGGTCTCACTAAGTTGCTGAGGATGGCTTTGAATTTGCCTCAGCCTTCTGAGCTGCTGGGATTATAGGCACATGCCACTGTGCCTTGTTTTCCTCATTTTTTTAAAAAAAATATTTACATTTTAGTTTTTGGCACACACAACATGTTTTGTATGTGGTGCTGAGGATCGAACCCGGGCCGCACCCATGCCAGAAGAGTGTGCTACCGCTTGAGCCACATCCCCAGCCCCAGTTTTCCTCATTTTTAAAATGGATAATTTTCCTGTTTTGATGTTATCAGAAGGGTTTTTGTTTATATGTGAAAGTAACTAGTAAAGCTACATTCCTTTTTTTTTAACTTATTGAGATATCATTTTTTCTCATTCTCCATTTTTTATTGGTGCCTTATGTTTGTACATATTGAGTCAATATAACAATGTAATTTGACCAATATCACTCCCCAGCTAGTAAAGCTACATTCTAATAAAAAACTATTAAGGCATAGCTATATTTGTTTCAGCCCAATCTCTGATAAAAAATAAAGTAACTGGTCATGGTGGCACATACCTGTAATTCTAGCTACTTGGTAGACTGAGGCAGGAGTATTGCAATTCGAGGCTAGCCTCAGTAACTTAGACAAACTTAGTGTCTCAAAATAAAACATAATAAGGGCTGGGGATGTAGCTCTGTGGTAGAGAATCTCTGGACTCAATCCCCAGTACTGAAAAAAGAAAAAAAAAAAAAGAATAAAGTAGGACTAGAGGTAAATCTTAGTGGTGGAATGCTTGCCTGGTATGTGAGGCCCTGGGTTTGGTCCCCAGTACTTCAAAAAAAAAAAAAAAAATGAATAGAGTAAACTCAAATAGAACATGCTGGTGGCAATTCTAATAGTTTCTAAAATGTTTCACTATTAGTTTTAAAACTGGAACTTTATTCAGTAAAATTGGTGCTTTATTTTATTTTATTTTTTATAAAAATGCATTAGAATACTTTTTCTGAGTTTTGTATTCTGTTTTGTTTTGAGGTTCTGGTAATGGAACCCAGAGCCTTTTGCATGGTAGGTAAGCACTCTACCACTGAGCTAAGCCTCCAACCCTATTTTTCCAAAAATAAAATCCCCCTTCCCCATAATCCCAAGTCCCACAAAACAAAAAAATGGCATGCATTCTAATTTGTTACTTCTCTTGCTATGGGTTGAAAGAATGTTTATATCATTCTTCTTCATTGTAAAGATTCAGCTGGCTTTGTGAAAAAGTGATTCCATCATAAATCATGTACTTAATATACATTAAATTGTTAATTTTCTGACCTTGAGTTAGCCTTTGTTATCTCACAGGAAGAGCCTTGTAGGGTGTGAGGGAAATGGAGGAGATTGTTTGGCATCTACATAAAAACATTTAAAACCAGTTGAGATGATAGTGTGGCACATAAATGTAATCCCATCTACTCTGGAGGCTAAAAGAAGAAATGGAAAGTTTGAGGCTCCTTGGGATGTAACTCTGTAGTAAATGTACAAAGGAAGAGGTAAAATCCTGCTACCCAGAGATATGATGTTCAAGTTTTATTTTTTCCAACTTTTCTATTCTTGAGTGTTTTCCTGTACCTTTTAAAATGTGTGCATGTGCTGTTTATTTTTATATCCTTTTAAATAATAAATATGTGTAATCTTATTACACATATAGAGCACAATTTTCCATATCTCTGTATATAAAGTGTGTTCACACCAATTCATATCTTTATACATGTTTTTTTTTGCATTACAATTCTTATTACACATATATGTGTAATTTTTTTCATATCTCTGTATATAAAGTAGGTTGACACCCAATTTATGTCTTCATAGATGTACTTTGGATAATGGATGTCCATCACATTCCACATCCTTGCTAATTCCCTGCCTTCCCCTCCCATCCCTAGTATGTGTCATAATTTAAACATTCCCTTTGAGACATTTAATTGTTTTTCACTTTTTAAAGCTATGATAATTTGTATGTAAAATTTCATATTTCAGATTATTTTACTTGATATAGTAGTATACTTATTCAGGGGATGTGAACATTTTTAAACTTTTGGATTCATATTGTCAGAAAATTTATTATAGTTTATAATCTCAAATGCAATTATATGTGGCTCCTTCATATTTTTAAGAATCTGTATATTATTAAAATATCTGGGGCTGGGATTGTGGCTCAGCGGTAGAGTGCTTGCCTAGCACGAGCGAGACCTGAGTTTGATCCTCAGCACCATATAAAAATAAAGGCATTGTGTTGTGTCCATCTACACCTAAAAATAAATAAATAAATAAATATTTTTAAAAATGTGTGAATATGGGCTGGTGTTGTACCTCAGTGGTAGAGGCACTGGGTTCAATCCTCAGCATCACATAAAAATAAATAAAATAAAGGTATTGTGTCCATCCATAACTAAAAAGTTTTCTTAAATGTCTGAATATTAGTAAAAATTTTTTTCTAATTGCTTTATAATTTTTTTGAGCTTGTTTTGTTGTATATATCTTTAGAAAGTCCTTTTCCAAAGGTCGCATAAATATTCACTTAAATTATCTCTACAGCTGGGATGTAGTTCAGTGATAGAGCACTTACCTAGCATGTGTGAGACACTAATATTGATTTCCAGCACCACACATACACAAAAAAATTGCTACAATCTTTGTTTTTTTTTTTTCTTTTTTTTTGCTAGTGAGTTTTCCTAGGATGATTTATTGAAATATTTTTTATTCATATTTTATATGGAAGTAAAAATTTTATTTATTTTTTAGTTGTTGTTGGACACAATACCTTTATTTTATTTATTTACTTTTATGTGGTGCTGAGAAGCAAACCTAGGTCCTTGCATGTGCGAGGCAAGCACTCCACCGCTAAGCCATAACCCCAGCCCCCAAATTTTTTATATAAAATAAAAATTAGAAAAAAAGATTGCTTTCTATATAGTGGGTTATAATATTTTCTTACACTACTTCTTCATCCACCACCTTTTTCCTGCTTGCTGTTCCAGTAATGATAAGCATCCAGATATCTTTGATTCTGGCTATACTTTGGGAAAAGATCTAAAACAAAACTAGTCTAGGCCTTCTCTTTTTTGTTCTGTCTAACATGTGTGTTTTGTTTTTTGTGTGTGTTTAGTATTGAGGTTTGAATCCAGGAGTTCTCTACCACTGAACTACACCCATGGCCTTTTTTTAATTTTTTGAGACAGGGTCTCACTAAATTGCCAAGGCTGGTCTCGAACTTGAAATCCCCTTGTCTCAGCCTTCCAAGTTGCTGGGTTACAGACAAGTTACTGGTATTGTAAACATTTGCCACTGCCCCAGGCTTTTATTTTAGAACTAATTCAAAGACTGGGGATGGAGCTCAGTGGTAGAGCAAGTGTCCAGCATGTGCCAGGCCCTGGGTTTGATCCCCAGTACCACATAAAGCCCACAAAACTAAGAAAATACTATACCTGCATTAATAGTTGGTGGTACATAACTAACTATTCTTTCAGTAATTCTCTGTATTTCCAGTGCTGGTGATTGAACCCAGTGCCTCATGCATGCTAAGTGCTCTATAGCTGAGCTAAACTCCATTCTTAATTTGGTATGAAGTGCTCAATAGCTGAACTAAACACCATTTCTAATTTGGTACTCTTAATTATTAAGGCTTACACAAGAGAGTGAGTAGGGAGGATAAAGGTAAATTTTTAAAAACTCATTTTGCAATAAATGATTAGTTCAGATTTAGATTAAAAAAACCTTTAGGCTGGGTATGGTGGTGCACACCTGTAATCCTAGCAACTCCAGAGGCTGAGGTAGGAGGATCACAAGTTCAAAACCAGCCTCAGCAACTTAGTGAGGTCATATCTCAAAATTAAAAAAAAGGGCTGGATGTGGGCTGGGGTTGTGGCTGAGTGGTAGAGTGCTTGCCTAACGTGTGTGGCCCTGGGTTCAATTCTCAGTATCACATATAAATAAATGAATAAAATAAAGGTTCATCAACAAAAGATATTTTTTTAAAAAAGGGTTGGGATGTGGCTTAGTGGTTAAGCACCCCTGAGTTCAATTCCTGGTATCCCCCACCCCTTCAAAAGAACAAAATTGACTTTAGAAGTGTCAATTTTAGGGTCTGTTTATATACTTTATAATTTCTTCATTGATATTGGGATTTAGTTCATTCTGTACTGTATTAACTATTAACTCTAACCAGCAAATTTGGTAATTACAGAATTAGAATACCTTTTATTATATATAGCAGTTCCCCCTATCCTGTAGATAACGAAGTCCTGAAAATATTAGGTGGAAAATTCCATAAGTAAATGATAAGTTATATATTGTGTTTCATACTGAGAATGATGATGAAATCTCATCCTTTTCTGCTCTGTCCCACCCAGGAAGTGAATCATTTCTTTGTCCTAATGCATTCGTCCATACTGTATATGCTGCCTGTCAGTCACTTGGTTATCATCTAGGGTGTCAGATGGTCTCTCAGAATGTGTTCAAGAAACTTTTATTTAATAACACCCCCAAAGTGCAAGAGTCTGGTGGTGGCCATTTGAAAGTGCCAAAGAGAAGCCATAGTGTTACCTTAAAATGAAAAAATGTAATTTCTCCACTTAATAAGGAAAGGGAAAAAAAAAGGTATATGCAGAGGTTGCTAGGATCTATGGTAAGAAGGAGTTTTCTATCTATGAAATTGTGAAGGACAAAGAACTGTGTGTTAGTTTACTTTGACATCTCAAAGTGCAAAAAAATATTATGGTACAATAGCTCATAAAAGAAAACATTAATGTATTTTGAGGGAAAAACTACATTTTTATAACTTTTATTAATAGTATATTGATTTTCGTTTTAATTTTTTGGTACCAGGGATTGAACCCAGGGGTGCTTAACCAAAGCTAAGCCACCTCCCCATCCCTTTTTTATTTTTTGAGACAGGGTCTCACAGAGTTGCTTAAGGCCTTGCTAAATTGCTGAGGCTGACCTGGAATTTACAATATACCTGCCTCAGCCTCACGAGTTGCTGGGATTACAGGCATGCACCACTGTGCTCAGCTATTGTACATTGTTATTATATCTTGTTGTGCTATTATTAGTTATTAGTGTTGTGCCTAATTTTTAAATTAAACTTTATCAGAAATATGTACATATAGGAAAAAACATAGTGTATATAGGGTTTGATACCATCCTCAGTTTCAGGTATGCAGATAAGGAGTACTACTCTATTAACTATTAACTCTAACCAGCAAATTTGGTAATGATTAAAGGGTCAGATGGAGGGTCCAGATAATTTAGCATATTCATTTCAAGAGAAAATAGATGTATAATTATTTGTCCTTAAAGCCAATGGGTTTAGAAGAGGGGTTACTCTTAAAAAGTTAAGGACTAGGGCTGGAGTTGTAGCTCAGTGTTAGAGCACTAGCCTAGCATGTGTGAGGCACTAGGTTTGATGCTCAACACCACCATAAAATAAATAAAACAGAGGTACTGTGTGCATCTACAAATGATATATATATGTATATATATATATATATATATATATATATATATATATACACACACACATACATGTATGTATATAAAAGTTAAGGACTAGTTAAAGTTAAAAGTTTGGTACTGGGGATTTAACCCAGGGGCTATTTAGCAGTGAACTAAATCACTAGGATTACAGGCCTGTGTCCCCACGCCTAAAAAATAAAAACTTAAAACTCTTTGAATAATTGAAATATTCATATGGTATAAATTCAGAATAAACAAATGCCCCCTCCTTTTTTTTTCCTTAAGAGCTGAGATCTTGTTATGTTTCTAGGATTCCTTAATCCCAAATTCCTGGACTGAAGAGATCCTTTTTCCTCCTCCTTGTAGCTGAGACTGCAGGCATGGGATATTCCTGGCTACAGAAGATACAGAAATGTATACACAGTAAAGTCTTCTATTTCTGCTCCTAGGCACATAGGCCATAGTCAGCTAGTTACATAATTATTTTAAAGTATTAAATTTTTAAGGTTTAGAATTTAGAACTATCTATAAATGAACACCACTATTTTACTATTGTGTGGGAATTTCCACATCAGCATTTGATTTTTGTTTTGGGTAATAGTTTTTGTTTACATGTGGGTAAATTGTATTTATATATAAACATTTGTACCCATATATAAATGTATAATTTGATTCAAAATGTAAAATGTATAGAAAATTAGGAAACCAAGAAAAAAGTCGTTATCTGATCACCACAATAGTAACTAGTATAATCATTTTTTATATTATTTTTTAGTTGGACACAATATCTTTATTTAATTAATTTATTTATTATGTGGTGCTGAGTATCAAACCCAGGGCCTCACACATGCTAGGTGAGCACTCTACCACTGAGCCACAACCCTAGCCCTAGTGTAATCATTTTAAGGTAGAATAATCTTTTCCAAGTTTAAATTCTGGGTACATAGTAATTCTAAATACTTTTTTAACCACAAGAATTTCACATGGAGCGTGATGGATTTCTAACATCCTTTTTATGAGGGAAAGGAAATTAGTAAATGTTTTTCTTGTAAGAAGGAGCAGAGAACTACCCTCTATTGAAGAGGAAAAGGGAATTAGTGATTAGAGAGGGGTTAAATAAGGATACATATTTTTATAGTACAGCTTAAGAAAAAATTAAGGCAAAAACCCAACTTGCAGTAATTGTGGATCCTTAGAACTGTTTTTTAAAAACTTTTATTTATTATTTACTTGATGCTAGGGATTGAACACAAGGCCTTGTGTATGCTGAGCAATCACTCTACCACTGAACTACACCTCCAGCTCTTTTTCTTAAAGTAAGGGATTAATTGGAAATGTAGAGAGGATAAGCTGATAGTCAGATTACACCATTTGTTATATTTTACTATTCCATGTTTTGATGGTCAGTATCATGGAGGATTTATTTAAAAAGGAAAAGAAAGAAAAAACTTTCCAAGTCTTAAGTTCAGTCTATATCTACTACCACAATGGAGTCTGAGCAACAGAAGTCAAAGACTCAAAATCATAAAATATAAAGGTAGTGAGTGTTTGGATAAAAAAATAAAAATGACTGCTGCACAGGATTCTGCCTCAAATCAAAATTTATTAGCCTCTAGATGGGCGTGGGGACACAGGCCTGTAATCCTAGTGATTTAGTTCACTGCTAAATAGCCCCTGGGTTAAATCCCCAGTACCAAAAAAAGAAAAAAAAAAAAAAAAGTAGACTTTTGGTACAACTACAGGATGGGTGGTTCCAAGAAGATTCTGGAAATCAGTGGATAATGTTGAATAACAATTGCCTGTTATTACTAATTCAAGATAAATAAAATGTCAGTAATCTTTCTTTATATCACTTTAAAAGGGTTTTCCTAATATCATCTGGAACTAATGTTCTAACCCAAAGTTCCCATAAATTTTCCAGTTGCTCAACCCAGAGTTTCCTACTATGTTTTTTTTTTTTTTAAAACTCAGGGGTGCTTAACTACTGAGCCACATCCCCAGCCCTTTTTTATGTTTTATTTAGAGACAGGGTCTCACTGAGTTGCTTAGTGCCTCGCTATGTTGCTGAGGCTGGCTTTGAACTTGTGATCTGCCTGCCTCAGCCTCCTGAGACACTGGGATTACAGGTGTGTACTACTATATCCAGTTCTATTATGTTGTTTTTTATGAGCCCTCTTTTTTAAAGTACTGTCTTTATAGGTGCCATTTTATATTCTGCTTAATTATGTTTGTTCACTAAATACATAAACCTTTTTCTTTTACTACAATTTTTTTTTCTCACTCTGAAACCGGTATACTTTAATCAAACAAACAAAAATACAGGTTTTTTTTTCTTGTGACAAGGTCTCTCTATGTATGTTACCAAGGCTTTTTTTGAACTTCTGCACTCAAATGATCCTCTTATTTCAGCCTCTGGAGTAGCTGGGACTTCGGGCACATGCTATCAAGCCTGCATCACACAGAATGTATTACAAAGTCAGTGGTTCAGTTTTCATAGTTGGTCCACATATTTTTTTTATAATACTACCACTTGAATCCAAGGTCTCACACATGCTGAGCAAGCACTCTACTGTTAAATTACATCTCCAGCTCTAATTTTATTTTGAGACAAGGTCTCAATAAATTGCCAAGATTGGCCTTGAAATTATTGTCCTCCTGTTTCAGCCTCCTGAGTGGCTGAATTACAGGTGCATGCCACCTCTCCTAGCTCTTGTTTTATTTTTAAAATGAGTATGCTATATTATGCAGGCTAACTTAGAACTTGTGGGTTCAAGTAATTGTCTTGTCTCAGACTCCCAAGTAGTGTATACCACAATGCCTGACTGATCTGAATATTTTTAGTTCTTGATACCTATTGCCAAATTGCATCCCAGAGGGTTGAGAGTTGTAACAGTTCATTATAGGATTAATAATATATGACTAAACTTCTATTGAATTTTTTGTTTTTAGGTTAAAATTTATATTAATTGCATTTAATTAATGATGCAACTAAGGTACTTTTTCACACTGTTGGGAGAATTAAACCCAGAACCTTTTATACATGCACTCTTTCACCGAGCTACATCCCCAGCCCATTTATCTAATTTTTTCCCCCTCATTTCTCTAATTTTTAAATTAGCTGTATTGACTCATTTGGGAATTATCTTTTCCCTTAGGCTTTACCTATTTAAAAAAAAATTTAGTGGAACTGGGCATGGTGGTACATGCTTGTAATCCCAGAGGTTTTGGAGTGAGGCAGGAGAATCAAAAGTTGGAAGCCAGTTTGGGCAACTAAGTGAGACTCTATGTCTAAAAATAAAAAGCTCTGGTGGTCAACATCCACTGATAGACCTTGAACAATTTGCTGTGTTCTTTTGGTTTGCACTAGGATGCAAAAGAAAATAATCCCTGTGCTTTCTGTCTTTGTAACATTCCAGATTGAATTGGGGAACACATCTATAGAAAAAGAAAGAAAGAAAAAAAGTCTGGTGGCGGCTCAGGGGTAAAGTGCCCCTGGGTTTAATCCCCAGTACTGGGAAGAGGGATAAGTAGAGACACTACCGGCTGTTTTAACTGTTCTCTTCACATTTAAGAGATTTATTTACCCTTCTGCTCATTAGCCCTTGATTTTTAGTCATCTTCAGGGTTTTGTTTTATGTAAATCTCATGACCAAGACTTTGTTAATCCTGTTGTATTCTTTAGAAATTTTGTTTTGCCTGTTAAATTTATTAAATATGGAAAAGTTGCTAGCCATTAGTAAAAGAAGAAGAAATAAGGCCATTTTAGGTAAAAATCAGATAATGGTAGTTCCATCCAAATTAATATGAGAACTATTTTGAGTTAATTTAGTTTGTGGTTGTATTATATGCTTTAAAAATTCATGACTGATTCTCTCAAGCATTTTATTTTAAAAACATTTTTGAAATATTTACAATTTTGCATTGCTGTGTTACAAAAATAGCGAACCCTTTTGAAAATTATTTTTATGATCTTGAAGATTACATTTTATGTTTTGAGCATATTTGTTACCCCTAGGAATTAGTAAAATTTAGCCCAGGGCACTTAACCACTGAGCCACATCCCCAGCCCCTTTTTATTTTTAATTTTGAGACAGAGTCTCATTAAGTTGCTTAGGGCCTTGCTAAATTACTGAGGTTGGCTTTATCCTGCCTCAGCCTCCCTAGCCGCTGGGATTACAGGTGTGCACCACTGTGTCCAGCTCTATTATTGGCTTTTTATTATTTTTTTAAAGATATTTATTTTTTAGTTGTAGGTGGATACAAAATCATTAATTAATTAATTAATTTTTATGTCGTGCTGAGGATTGAACCCAGGGCCTCTCCTGTGCTAGGTGAGCGCTCTACCGCTGAGCCACAACTCGAGCCCCTATTATTGGCTTTTAATCTACTATTATTACAATAAGATTGAGAACTTTTTGTAGATTATTTGCTTTTCTTTCATCTAGATATCTTCAAAGTGAAATTAAAATTCTGTTTTCACATATTTTTCTACTAAAATAACTATCATTTCAGACTGTTAACGAGTTAATGAAACTATAAATCATAGAAAAATAGTTCAAATCCAAGACAGAAACTGAAAATAACATAATAACATGAAATTGGGTTGAGGAGGTAATTAAATGGTAGAACACTTGCCTAGCATGGGCAAAGGGCTCTGGGTTTAATCCCTAGCACTGAAAGCAATGTTTTTGAAGAAATATTTGGGAAGGGTTTACTTATTTATTTTGCAGTACTGGGGATCAAATCCAGGGCCAATGCATGCTAGACAAGAACTCTACCACTGAGCTACATCCCAGTCCTTTTTATTTAAATACATGGGCTTGATAAATTTGTGATACTCCTGCCTTAGCCTCCCAAGTAGCTGGATTACAGGCATGTGACACCTTACCTGGTTTATTTTAATTTGCTTTATTATTTTAATAAATATGCCAGTATCTTCCAGAGTTATGTTAACGGAATTAAAGAGTGATAATAAACCTTGGGTTTTCATTATCTGGGGGAAGGGTTTCTTTTGACAATTTCCTTCAGCTTTTTTCCTTTTTCAGAGATGATTTTTTGTGGCTATGAGGGGCTGAGGCTCTTTATTTGATATTTAATAGACTTGGAAGACATTTTTCATTATATATTTAGGGAGGAAAGTGTTTATATGATGGTAAGCGAGTGTGAGTTCACATTAGTTGTATTGATGAAAAAATACCTGGTTACCTGGTTGATATGTATCCTTGTGTGTGTGTGTGTGTGTGTGTGTGTGTGTGTGTGTGTGTGTAGAAGACTGAACCCAGGGCCCTGGGCATGCTAGGCAAGCATTCTATACTGACTTACATTCCCAGTTCTTTTTTAACTTTTATTTTTTGAGACAGGGTCTTGTTAAGCCATACAGGCTGGCCTCAAATTTTTTGATCCTTTTGCTTTTGCGGTCTAGAAGAACTGGGATTACAGACATGAGCCTCCACACCCATATGGGATATATCCTTTTAAGGAGCTTTTACATTGTAATTTTTTTAAAAATTGAAGATATTGCCAGGCTTGGTAGCTCCTGCTTGTATTCCTAGTGACGTGGGAGTCTTAGATAGGAGAATCAACAAGTTTGGAGCCAGCCACAGCAGCTTAGAAAGGCCCTAAAACTTAGACCCAGTCTCAAAAAATAAAAAGGATTGGGTATGTGGCTCAGTGGTTAAGTGCTTCTGGATTCAATTCCTGGTTTAAAAAAAAAAGCCAGTAATATAAAGTACTCCCAAAATCAGTAAGAGAAAAAAGAATTTGAACAGGAAGATATATAAATCCTGGTAAATTTGAAAAACTGCTCACTCAGTTTTGTTAAAATTGGGAAATAAAAACAGGGATACTCTTTGAGCCTGACATACTGACAGAGTTTTAAAAATTGATTATATCTACATACTACTATATAATTAGTAATCTGTAGTTGTACTCTATAATTTGTAATATATACTATGTACTGTTGGTAGAATTGTTTTAACTAGGGATGGATTATGTGTAGTTTATTCGTACAGTGCTTGTCTAGCGTCATATACAAGGCTCTGGGTTCCTTCCCCAGTACCACAAAAATAAAATGGTAAAGCCTTTTTATGCATTCCTTTAAATCTGGAGATTTCTTTTTCAGTCTTACAAAATATAGGTACAAAGATGGTTGTTGCAATATTTTTTAAAAATTGAAAATGCCATACTTAGTCTCCAATGAAGGAGTGCTTAAGTTATTTTATTTATTCATGTTTTAGAGTATTATATAGCCATTATAAAGTGAGATAGAGCCTTGTTTTTTTGTGTATATGTACCAGGAATTTTACCTGAGCCACATCCCCATTAAAAAAATAAATAGATAGATAGATAGATAGATAGATAGATATAAATAAATAAATGAATAAATGTATAAATAAATTAAATTTTTTTGGTGGGGAGGCGGATACCAGGGATTGAACTCAGGGGCATTTGACCACTGAGCTACATCCCTAGTCCTATTTTGTATTTTATTAGAGATAGGGTCTCACTGAGTTGTTTAGTGTCTCGCTAAATTCTGAGGCTGGTTTTGAGCTAGTGATCCTCCTGCCTCCACCTCCTACCTCCACCTCCCCAGCCGCTGGGATTACAGCATGCACCACCACGCCTGGCCTAAATATATATATATTATTTTTTAAAAAATATATTTTTAGTTGTAGATGAACACAATGCCTTTATTTTTTATTTTTATTTTTATGTGGTTATGAGGAACCCCGTGTCTCTATATGCAAGGCAAGTGCTCTGCCACTGAGCCACAATTCCAGCCTTAATATATATAATTTTTTAGTTGTCGATGGAACTTTATTTATTTACATGCAGTGCTGAGAATTGAACCCAGTGCCTCACACATGCTAGACAAGCGCTCTACCATTGAGCTATAACCCCAGCTCCCATATCCCCATTTTTTGAGATAGGATCTTGCTGAGTTGCTTAGGGCCTCAGAAATGTGGCCGGCTTTGAATTGTGATACTCCTGCCTTCAGACTCTGGCCTTATTAAGAACTATGCCACCATACCCAGCTGAGTTTTATATATTGAAATGAAAGTTCTCCAAGACTTAAGTTACAGAAAAGCAAGATGCAGAACATATAAAACACATACCAAACACCTCATAAAACTACACACACACACACACACCCACCCCTGTGTGTGTGTGTGTGTGTGTGTATAAATGTGTGTTAAAAGACCTGAAAGTAGGGGCTGGGGCTGTAGCTCAGTGGTAAAGCGCTTGCCCACATGTGTGAGGCAGTGGGTTCTATCCTCAGCACCACATAAAAATAAAGATACTATGTGTTCATCTACAAATAAATAAATATTTTTAAAAAGACCTGAAGGTATTCATTTGAGACTGTTAAGTGATGACCTTTGGGGGAAAGGAAGAATTATGGAGAGAATAGGAAGTTTGATATTTTCCATTGTACTTTATGTACTCTGGTGACCCACTGAAATTGATCTGATAAAAATATAAAGGACTATCTTTGCTGTTGTTACTATTTCTTACTAAGAATTTTGGCCTTATTAAGATCCAGTCCTGTCCTACCCCCACCCCGCCCACTGGGGATGTCACCCAGGGGTGCTCTACCACTAAGCTACATTCCCAGCCCTTTTTATTTTTTGAGACAGATCTTGCTAAGCTGTCCATGTTGGTCTAGGATCTGCAGTCCTCCTTCCTTAACCTCTCTAGCAGCTGGGATTACAGGTGTGCATCACAATACCTGGTACCTTCTTATGAACTGCTTTTAAGGAATCAAGTCCTCATTCTAAGCCTAATTCTACAACAATAATTTTTTTAAAAGCACTTTTTTTTTTTTTGTACTGGGGGTTGAACTCAGGGGCATTCAACCTACATCCCCATCCCTATTTTGTATTTTATTTAGAGATAGGGTCTCACTAAATTGCTTAGCGCCTCACTTTTGCTGAGGCTGGCTTTGATCTCATGATCCTCCTGCCTCAGCCTCCCAAGCAACTGGGATTACAGGCTTACTCCACCATGCCAGGCGAAAAGCACTTTGTAGTAGAAGAACGATATCTCCTTTTTAACCAGAATTGTAAGCAGGAAATTAAATTTGATTCTCCAAAGCTGAAATTACATAAATCAAACACCCTATCATGAGGTAAAGTGTTTTAAGGTTCTAATAGCCAATGATAAATTGGTTAATAGCTTTGGAAAATTCCCTCACCACATATAGAAACAGGTGACTCAACTAATTTATTACTTCCAAACTCTACGAGGAAAGGTTATATTACTTGTAATAGAGATAGAAAATGACCCAGATCAGCAAATAAGGGGAATTGTTTTTGCTTTCTCAACATACAGAGCACATTATTTCACTTCGTTTCTGTGCTGTGAATTGTTTAAGAGTGGATGGGTTTGAGAGCTTTAAATATGTGTACTTATTTTACTTAATACTACATTAAAAATGACCTATGAGCTGTGTTGGTTAGTATACCTAGAGTCACATTGCTATCATAAATATTTGTTATATTAGGAAGATGCTGATACATTGGTGTCAAATATCAATCAAATGAATATGAAAATATAAAGGAGTAGTGTAGGAACTCCTTAGTACTTATCACATAACTGCATTGTCAACTCATGTCTAGTTTATTTTCATCTAAGCCAATATATAATTCCCTTATTCCCCCTGGATGATGATGATGGTTTTTCTGAAGTACTGGGGATTACAACCAGGGCCTCTTGAATGCTAGCAAGTGCTCTACTTTTTGAGCTACATCCTCAACAATCCTCCCCCAATTATTTAAAATTTTGAAAATTTTAAGTGCATATCCATGGTTTTATGACTATTTGTAACAATATATTAACACATTTTAAAAAATTTTTGTTGTTATTATTGATGGATCTTTATTTTTTATA
The DNA here is from genome assembly GCF_021218885.2 of Marmota monax. Classification (NCBI taxonomy): domain Eukaryota; kingdom Metazoa; phylum Chordata; class Mammalia; order Rodentia; family Sciuridae; genus Marmota; species Marmota monax. The sequence goes on along the minus strand of NW_026691950.1, from coordinate 1,660,504 downwards.
TGTGGTGCTGAGGATCGAACCCAGTGCCTCACACATGCTATGCAAGTGCTCTACCACTGAGCCACAACCCCAGCCCATATTACACATTTTTAAGAAACAAATAGTAGCTGAGTGTGGTTGTGTACACCTCTAACCCCAACCACTCTGGTGAGTCTGAGTCAGGAGGATTACAATTTTCAGCAACACAGTGAGGCTTGTAGCAACTTAGACCCTGTCTTTAAAAAACAAAAAAAGGACTAGTGATGGGGATATACTCAATATTAAAGCACCCCTGAGTTAAATTCGTGCCAAAAAAAGTAGTAAAGGTAGTTATCCTTAATGAACATGCCTTGTGTGTGTGTGTGTGGGGATGGGGGATTGAACTCAGGGGCACTCCCACCACTGAACCAGCCCTTTTTTGTAATTTATTTAGAAACTGTCACTGAGTTCCTTAGGGCCCCACTAAGTTGCTGAGACTGGCTTTGAACTTGCAATCCTCCTGCTTCAGCTTTCTGAGCCTCTGTGATTACAGGCTTGCGCCACTGCACCTAGCCAGGATCATGCCTTTTTGATATTAGCGTTGTTTTCTAAAATTAGGGGTATAGAGGAGGCTAACAACTCTATGAATCAGGAAGGGTAAAATCATTATTTCAAATTTCTTTCTATTGAAGACCTCTTTGAGGCAGATTTACCAAGTTCTGATTCAGTAACCCTGTTCTCTCTCAGGATAGAGCAGCTTCTTGTCCTATCTGGAGACCAAGGGATTTAAATATGGGGTGGGTGGGACTGCTTTTTTTTTTTTTTTCTTTTTTCTTTTTGCTCTAGTGCTTTAGCTGTAGATATATATTGAGATTGTTCTTGGGTCTCACCAGCTGTGTCCATTGTGTTAAAAAAAAAAAAAAAAAGGTTGTAGGGAATAGACAGCCTGCTCCAAGTTCTCTGGAGCATTTTTTCATTTCTCTGAGTAGATAAAAGGTGATCTTAAAATGGAAACTGTTAACTGGAAACTAAGTAGTAATTAAAACAGTTTGAGTTTACGTGAAGGAAGTTCTTCAGAAGCTCAGCACTAAATCTCAGGAATGTCATATTTATAAATGTACTTTTTCATTTACTTGTGATTAGTCAAGACTGGAATATAATTAAAAATTCTAGTTTGTTTACATTGTTCCTGGCATTTATAGATATATAGAGAATAAACATTGTCAATAATTCAGTTAATATTTATTCAGGAATACAGTGGCTGAAACAGTAAATGAGGTGTTTGGAGATGGTAACAACTAAGGTTCCTGTCCTGAAGAATCTTCCCCCCCCCCCAGGGGAGAGGAATAAAACCTAATTTTGTTAATCAAACAGATTAGAAATAAGCAGAGAATTGAAAATAACTGTGTTTTACCATTTTAATGTATGGTACAGTGATAAAACCAAACTTTTTTTTTTTTTTTTTTTTTTTTTGCTACTAGGGATTAAACCCAGGGGCACTTAACCATATCCCCAGCTCTTTCTTAAAATTTTATTTTGAGATGGGGGTCTCACTAAGTTGCTTAGAGCCTTGCTAAATTGCTGGGGCTAGCTTTTTTTTTTTTCTATTTTTTATTTGTTTTAATTAGATACACATGACAGTACAATGATCTTGACATGTCATACATTTGAATCAGATGGGGTATAATTTCTCATTTTTCTGAGTGTACAGGTTGCAGAATCACATTGGTCATGCAGTCACATATATACATATGGGAGTAGCTTTGAACTTGAGATATTCTGCCTCAGCCTCCTAAGCTGCTGGATTACAGGAGTGTTACACTGTGCCTGGCTAAACATTTCTTTCTTTTAAATATTTATTTATTTATGTATCTTTAGTTTTAGGTGGATACATATTAGTTTGATTTTATGTGCTGCAGAGGATATAACCCAGTGCCTCATACATGCTAGGCAAGCACTCCACCACTGAGCCACCACCCCAGCCCCCTAAACATTTTTTTCTTTAGCAAAATCATTCTAGTGCTTTCTTAAAATTTCCATGCTCAGAGGCTTTGGAACTGGGTAGGTATTCAGCATTTTGTAATTGCATTTATTTTTTTTAAATCTTAGTAAAATTTCTTTTAATTTTAACCAATACCATTGGTCTGGGGGTTTACAGATATGGAGGACCAAGGACCAATGTTAGTCTCCGCTTGATTATATCCACGTCAGCAGTCTCTACCCTATTGAGAAATTTCAAGGGTGAATTTTATCTACCCATCAAGGTAGATTATATTTACTTTGAGAGGTTTCTGTGTTGTATGTGCACAGTTCACTAACATGAAAGCTAGTCAGTTTTTTTAACATTTATTTTTTAGTTTTAAGTAGACACAGTATCTTTTATTTTACATTTATGTGGTGCTGAGGATTGAACTCAGTGTCTCAAGCATGCTAGGCCAGCACTCTACCATTGAGTCACAACCCCAGCTCGAAAGCTAATCAATTTTAAAGATATGAGAGGCTGGGCATGGTGGTGTGTATCTGTAATCTCAGAGACTCAGGAGGCTGAGGCAGGAGGATTGCAAGTTCAAAGCCAGCCTCAGTAACTTACTGAGACCTCAGCAATTTAGCAGGACCCTGTCTCAAAATAAGAGGGGCTGGGATTGTAGCTCAGAGCCCATGGATTCAATCTCTGGTACCAAAAAAAAAAGAAAAGGGACAGAATAGTCTTGGACAAAAACATGAATTAATCACATTTGTATATTGTATTTCCTAGCTTCTGGAAGACAGGGCTCTCCAGTTTAGGCTCTACCTCCCTTCTATTTAGCTCTGACAAACAGGTTTTAGGTGGGAGGTAGATTTGCCCTGATGGTTCTGCAACTTAGATATTTCCCCAAATCACCACATATAAATCTAATTCTTTCCAACACCTGTATAGGATTTCATATACTATCATTTATTTCATCAGAACAACCCTGATAGACACTTTGCATAACCTTTGTATTCTCTTATGATATTCTAGTGAACATTCTTATAAAAATTTTTGCATTTTGGGGAACTAGAGGTGTAGCTCAGTGGTAGAGCACAAAGCTCTGGGTTCAATCCCCAGCAATCACTCACCCTACCCCTGCCATCAAATTTGATATGTATTTTGATATGAATATCCAAATTAATTTCACCGTCTTTCTCTTTGTGTGGTAATGGGAGTTGAACCCAGAGCTTTGTGCTTGTTAGGCAAGTTACATCCCTAGACCTTTTTATTCTTATTTTTGAGATAGTCTGGTTAAATTGCCCAGGCTGACCTTGAACTTGTGATTCTCTTGCCTTAGCATCTCAAGTAGACGGAATTATAAACACGTGTCACCAATCTTCTGATAGGTAAAAATGGCACTGTTTTGATTTACATTTCTTTCATTTTGTGTTTGCTTATTGGCTGTATTTTTCTGTGAACATGGTCTTTGCCTATTTTTCCGTTAGGTTGCTATTTTTATACTGATTTTTCAGTATGAAAATATTAGCCCTGATATATAATGCAGATGTTTTTTCTAAGTTTGTCTTTTCATTTTATAGTGTATTTTATTTATTATTTACTGTTTTTGTATATGTGTGTGTATGTATGTACACACACATATGTGTGTATATGTATGTACACACACATATATGTGTGTGTATATGTATGTACACACACACACATTTAAGTTGTTCATAGACCTTTATTTATTTATTTATATGTGGTGCTGAGAATTAAACCCAGTGCCTCACACATACCAGGCAAGTGGGCTACTGCCAAGTCACAGCTTCAGCCCCTTATTTACTGTTTTTGATTGTTAAACTCGATATGTTCCTTTATGGTTTCTTAGCTTTTTGTCCTTCTGTGTGTACCCTAGTCATTTTCTTGCAGTTGTATGTGTGGGTTAGTTTGTGGACATTATACTGATCCTTTTTTATTTAACTATTTCTATGTGTGACTTCATTTTAAAAAGTTAAATCATTCATGGATTCTAAAATTTATTTTAGATTAAAGAATGAGGATAGTGGGAGAGCCAATTATCTGAACACAGTTTATGGAATACTTTGTTTTCTTCCCAGTGATTTTATATGCTGTCATCAAAATCTATATATTTCTACAACATGCACCATTATCAATGTCCTATTGAAAGAGCATTTTAACTAGGTTCCCTTTATCTAGTCAGACTTCTCTCAGTTTTCCATATTGCAGCCAAATGATCTTTTCAAAGTGTGCCAGGATAAAACTATGGGTTTTGCATTGCTCTTTGGGTAAAGACATAATCCCCAACAAGGCCTGAAAGACTCTGTGTGGCCTGGCCTCTTCCTAACTTCTTTGGTCTTATTTCAGACCATTTCCTCTCCCTGTACTTTGCCTAAAAAACTCCTCCAAGCACTAAACTGAATCAATCATTGCACTCATTTCATTTGTTCTCCCATCTCTCAGGAATCTTGTCATCTTTATTGCCTGATGTTCAGAGGTTTTAAAACCACTATTCATTTATTCAGTTTTCAAAAATTGCTTTAAAGAGAAGGTTAAATCTGGTTGCTAGTACTCCATCTCGGCCTCTCTGTTTTTCAGAATCAACCTAGCTATATCCTAACTATCATTATTAATTTCCTTCTGTAAACCTTGGTATCAGCTGGGTGTGGTAGCACATGCCTATAATCCCAGCAGTTATGGAAGCTAAGGCAGGAGAATTATGAGTTCAAAGCCAGCCTCAGCAACTTAGCAAGGCCTCAAGCAACTTAGCAGACTCTGTCCCTAAATAAAATATTTTAAACAGGGGCTGGCAATGTGGCTAAGTGGTTAAGCACCCTTGGGTTCAGTTCCTGGCACCAAAAACAAACAAACTTGGTATTATTAAAGATACCTTAATTTTTTTTCTTTCAGACTACTTTCTTGATGAGGTAAAGGTTGCTTTAAATTTTGATTACTGGAACTAATAAAAGATAAAAAAGTAATTCAGAAGAGGCACTATCATCCTAAGTGGGCCCACTTTAAAAGCATCTGAAGATGTTTGCTTTTTAGGAAATTGGTCTGATGGCAGGTGGAGTAAAATTCACTTGTATAGATTCATAATTCATATGATAAATTCATAATCTTATAGAATTAGCAATAAGTACACAGGTGTAGGTCATTAATAAATATGAACTATATAATTAAATATATTATGAATCTATACAATGAATTTTTTAAGGCTCAAAAGAATGAGTAACTGAATAGTAGTCTTATACTATTTTTTCCTTCCTCCTAGATTTAAACAGTCAAGTAAAATCAAGCTGGGTAATCATGGCAGAAGGTGGATTCGATCCCTGTGAATGTGTTTGCTCTCATGAACATGCGATGAGAAGGCTGATCAATCTGGTGAGATAATCAGGACAGTCCCATTCAGAACAATCTGTATTTCTGTTTGTTTGTGTGTTGTTTTTTTTTTTTTTTTTTTTTTTTTAGTTGATTCCATAGTTTTACTTAATTTATTTATTTTTGTGGTGCTGAGAATTTAACCTAGGGCTTCACACCTACTAGCAAATACTCTACCACTGAGCCACATCCCCAGCCCCTCCTATTCTGTTTTTGTGAGAATATTGGTTATTGGAGGTTTTCATCTGATGAGCACTAAAAAAAGTATTTCATAATTGAAATTCCATAGTGGATTGAATTATAACAATTAAAGCTCTTAATTAGAGCAGTTCTTTCCATTATTACCTTTATTTATATAGGTTTATGATGGTGAAATTAGCTATCATAGGTAAATAAACATGTACAGCCTTTGTTGCTGTATAGCATACAATTATTTTTAGTTTCATAGAACTTCTTTGCCTGCTAAGATGCAGGCAAAAGCCACAGTTCCTGTTTATGGATTTGTATTATGTGTGTGGTGCTAGGGATCAAGCCAGTGCCTTGCCTATGCTCAGCCAGTATCTGCCACTGGGCTATACACCCAGCCCAAAGTATATATTCATTACTATTATAACAGTTGTTTTGTTTTATTTATTTTATTATTATTATTTTTTGATACCAAGGATTGAACCTAGGGGCACTTAACCATTGAGCCACATCCCCAGCCCTTTTTTGAGTTTTATTTAGAGACAGGGTCTCACTGATTTACTAAGTGCCTCTAGCCAGTTGTTGAGTCTGACTTTAAACTCATGATCCTCCTGCCTCAGCCTCCCAAGATGCTGGAATTACAGGTGTGTGCCATTGTGCCCAGCCAGTTGGTTGTTTTTAAAACAGTTTTATATAGGTGTATATTCTCATGGGCCACTTAAAGCAGGTGTAAACATTTGTTCAAATAAATTGTTGATAATAAGTAGATTTTCTATCAATTCAGTGTTTCTTTATATAGTGATTAGAAGTATGCTTTTTGTAGAATTAGCATGTACTATCAGTTTTAATCCTTAAGAGTGTCTGAATAAAGTATATACTTATAAATGAAATTAGATTCTTTTAAAACTTTTTATTCTTTTTATACATGACAGTAGAATGTGTTTTGACATATTATGCATATATGGAGTATAACTTCCCATTCTTGTGGTTGTACAGGTTATGGAATTACACTGGTCGAGTATTCATATATGAACATACTGCTGTTTTTCCTAGTCCCAACCCTCTTTCCCTTTATTCCCCAAAATTAGACTCTTGAAGGTATAGAAATATAATGGGAATATCAATCTCTGATAAATGGATGTGAAAATACATGGGTCCCAGGAGAGATTTTTTTTTTTTTTTCTTATACTGGGTCTGGCTGTGTTGCCCAACTTGGTCTTAAATTTGAACCTCCCATCTCACTCAGTCTTTCCAGTAGCATTATAGGTGCATATCATCATACCTGAACCAGGAAAAAAATATTCTTAAAAGATATTTTCTCCTGTTTGTTTATAAAGTAAAAAACTGAGGTTTGGGTTTTTTTTTTTTTTTTTTTTTTTTTTTTTGCAATGCTGAGAATCAAACCCAGGGCCTATTGCCTAATAAGCAACTGAGCTATACCCCTATCCCCTCAAGTCTAAATTTAATCAAATATAAGGCAAAAATTTTAAAACACTGATAGTAATAACAAAAAACACGCTGGGTGTGGTGGTGCATACCTGTAATCCCAATGATTTGGGAGGCTGAGGCAGGAGGATTGTAAGTTTGAAGACAACCTTGGCAATTTAGTGCATGTGAGGGAGGCACTTTACCAACTGAACTATATCCCAGCCCTAAAAGTTTACATTCTTTAGTCTATGGAAGGTGTTTCATGTATAACGTGGTGATAACAAAAGATTCCAAAGAGAAAGAGAAACTACTTTGATTCAGTAAGAAAACCTGCTGATTGAGTTTGATAAACATTTCTTCAAATTGAATCTTACTTTTAGTTTTTATTTAATGTATATTTAAAAAAAATTTTGTAGTTGTAGATAGACAGAATTCTTTTGTTCTATTTGTTTATTTTTATGTGGTGCTGAGGAACAAACCAGTGCCTCACCCATGCTAGGCAAGTGCTCTGCCGCTGAGCTACAGCCCCAGCCCTTAATGTATATTTTAATGTGACATTTCTCTTTAATTATGGTATGTACATTTTAAGTTTTACATTTACATTTTTTATGCATTTGTTATTTATTTTGGTGTAAGACACTTACTAAAGATAGTCTTATTTTACTAGAGCTTTATAGTTATACATAGTATGTTGGGTTCATCCCAACAAACTCAAACATGCATGGAATTCAGTTCCTGTTCATGATCTCCTGCTGTTCCATCTCTCCTGTTCTCCTTCTCCCATTGTTTGTTTACTAGACTTCCTTTTACTTGTCTATTAATTTGTATGATTGGTTCTTTTTTTTAATATATATTTTTTTAGTTGTAGATGGACACAACACCTTTATTTTATTTACTTATCTTCATGTGGTGCTAAGGATCGAACCCAGAGCCTCACATGTGCTAAGCAAGAGCTCTACCACTGAGCTATAGCTATAGCCCTGAATGGTTCTTTATGATGTCCTTTCCTCCTCCTTTCCTTTATTTTACTCCAGCTTCTCATGCTTCCTTTTTATGATATTGGTGATTAACTCCAGGGTGCTTTACCATTGAACTACACCTCCAGTGCTTTTTTTATTTTTTTATTTTTGAGACAGGGCCTCACTAAGTTGCAAAGGCTGACCTTGAATTTGGGATCCTCCTGCCTCAGTCTCTGGAGTCTCTGGGATTATAGGCGTGTGCCATCACACTTGGCTTAAATGAGGTCTTTAAATTTGTAAATTCAATGATTTGTGTATACTACTGTTGTTTACTTTAGAAGTATTTATGGTAGTGAAAAATTATAAACTAAATGCCTATCAGTAGGGCAGCGGTTAGATCATGGCATATGCATGTGATGGAATCTTAAGTTACTGTTTACCAAAAATGATGATGTCTTTAAAGAATGTTTAATTTCGGAAAATACATATATGAGATGGGGTAGGAATTCTTTTTTGTAGTTTCCTGTGATTATATATAATATATATATATATATATATATATATAAATATATATATATATATATATATATATATATATATATATATCAGGAAAAGGTTATTTAACAAAAACTATCCATTTAACACCATCAGTATTTTTTTTTTATCATACAGTAGGCTTTTCTACATCTCAGATTCCATTATCTTCTACTCTTACTTCAGAGGACCTTTTTTCTTTTCTTTTTTTGGTACCAAGGATTGAACTTGGGGGCACTTGACCACTAAGCCCATCCCCAGCCCTATTTTATAATTTATTTAGAGACAGGTTCTCACTGAGTTGCTTAGTGCCTCGTCCTTGCTGAGGCTGGCTTTGAACTCTTAATCTGCCTGTCTCTGCCTCCCAAACTGCTGGGATTACAGGGATGCACCACCACACACGGCCCTCAGAGGACTTTTTTTCTGAGCACCTATGATCTGATAGATATATGGAATTCTAAGTTAATTCCCCCTCTATTTTAAATGTAAGTTATCTGAGGATAAGTTTGTGTGTGTGTGTGTGTGTGCGCGTGTGTGTGCGCGCGCGTGTTGCTGGGTATTGAATTCAGTGCCATGTATCATGCATATAGTTTTTCTTTATTAATTACAATTACCAAAATGTAATTGTGTTCTCAGGAAACTTATGTTATAATATAATTACAGAACAGCAGTTTGGTCTCATTTTCTAAAAATGGACATTGGTTTATTCTTGTAATAAAGTAATATCTCAGTATTAATTTGGAATTTTTATTTTTTTATCTCATGTAATAAAATCAGATTTTCTTGTAGCCCATTGTTTCATCAGTTTCTAAGGATTTAAAGTGCTAATAACTTGTATAAACCTGGGGAAACTTGAAGATCTTAGTGGTTGTGTGTGGTTGGTTAGTTGCATACTGGACTGTGATTTATATTTGCCTGTTTTGTGGAAATAGATGGGCTTTGCAGTTAGGATTTAACAATTAGTTCTTTTTCATAAATAATAAAATATATACTACTATAAATAATACTAAAGCAAATAGAACTATTCATAAATCTGTTATGAATTCCATTTATTTATTTATTTATTTATTTTGTACTGGTGATTGAACCCAGGGGTGTTTAACCACTGAGCCACATCCCCAGCCCTTTTAAATTTTTGAGACAGAGTCTCACTAAGTTGCTTAGGCTCTCCCTAAGTTGCTGAGGCTGGCTTTGAATTTATTTTATTTATTTATTTTTTAAAAAAATATTTTTTAGTTGTAAGTGGACACAATATCTTTATTTTTATTTATTTATTTTTTTGTGATGCTGAGGATCAAACCCAGGACCTCACACATGCAAGACAAGCACTCTACCCCTGAGCCCCAGCCCAGCCCTGGCTTTGAATTTATAATCATCCTGCCTCCGCTTCCTGAGATGCTGGGATTATAGGTGGCTGCCACCATGCCCAGCAGTTATGTGTTTTTTAATAAAGTTATAATTAGCTATGCACAATGGCACACATCCATAATCCCAGCCACTCAGGAGGCTGAAGTGGAAGGATCCTGTGTTCAAGGACAGCCTGGGCAACATAATAAGATTTCATCTCAGGGAAAAAAAAAAAAAAGCCAGGTGTGGTGGTACATACCTGTAATGCCAGATGTTCAGGAAGCTGAGGCAGGAGGATCACAAGTTCAAAGTCAGCCTCAGCAAGTTAGTGAGACCCTATCTCAAAAAGGGTTGGGTATGTGGCTCAGTGGTTAAGTGCCCCTGGGTTCAATCCTTAGTACCAAAAAAAGAATAAATATGTATTTTTGCTTGCTGTGGCAGTACATATATTAAAACTGGAATGATACAGAGAAGAATGGCTCTTGAGCAAGGATGACACACTGATTTGTGAAACATTCCAAAGGATCTACTCCTGCGCGCGGTTTGCACCTCAATTTAAATATTTAAAAGCTGTATTAATTCACAGTTTAACTTCTTTTCCTGATTTAGTAATGATGACAGTTAAGAAGTTCTGGTTAATTTAAACAGAAAAGACTTTATTAAGATATTGCCACAGGTGCATGGGGCTGGGGTTGTGACTCAGCGGTAGAGTACTCGCTTAATGTGCAAGGCCCTCAGTACCACATAAAAATAGATAAATAAAATAAAGGTATTGTGTCCAACTGTAACCAAAAACTAAAATTGTTTTTTAAAAAAAGATATTGCTACTATTGCTCTGTAGTATAGTTTGAAATCTGGTATCGCTATACCATCTGATTCACACTTCCTGCTTTTGGTATTCTGGATCTTTTATTTTTCCATATGAATTTCATGATTGCTTTATCTATTTCTACAAGAAATGCCATTGGGAGTTTGATTGGCATTGCATTAAACCTATAGATAACTTTTGGTAATATCGCCATTTTGATGATGTTAGTTCTGCCTATCCATGAACAGGGTATATTTTTCCATCTTCTAAGATCTTCTTCTATTTCTCTCTTTAGGGTTCTGTAGTTTTCATTGTATAAATCTTTCACCTCTTTTGTTGGGTTGATTCCCAAGTATTTTATTTTTTTTTTGAGGATATTGTGAATGGGGTGTTTTTCCTTATTTCCATTTCAGAAGTTTTGTCGCTGATATACAGGAATGCCTTTGATTTCTGCGTGTTGATTTTATATCCTGCCACTTTGCTGAATTCATTTATTAGTTCTAGTAGTTTCTTTGTAGACCCTTTTGGGTCTGCTAGGTATAGAATCATGTCATCTGCAAATAGTGATAATTTAAGTTCTTCTTTTCCTATTTTTATGCCTTTAATTTCTTTCGTCTGTCTAATTGCATTGGCCAGTATTTCAAGAACTATATTGAATTGAATAGAAGTGGTGATAGAGGGCATCCCTGTCTTGTTCCAGATTTTAGAGGGAATGCCTTCAATTTTTCTGCATTCAGAATGATGCTAGCCTGAGGCTTAGCATAGATAGCTTTTACAATGTTGAGGTAAGTTCCTGTTATCCCTAGTTTTTCTAGTGTTTTGAACATAAAGGGATGCTGTACTTTGTCGAATGCTTTTTCTGAGTCTATTGCGATGATCATATGGTTCTTATCTTTAAGTCTATTGATGTGCTGAATAACATTTATTGATTTCTGTGTATTGAACCATCCTTGCATCCCAGGGATGAATCCTACTTGATCATGGTGCACAATTACTGGTACCAAAACAGGCGGGTGGTCCAGTGGTACAGAATAGAGGACACAGAGACCAATCCACAAAGTTACAACTATCTTATATTTGATAAAGGGGCTAAAAGCATGCAATGGAGGAAGGATAGCATCTTCAACAAATGGTGCTGGGAAAACTGGAAATCCATATGCAACAAAATGAAACTGAAACCCCTTCTCTCACCATGCACAAAAGTTAACTCAAAATGGATCAAGGAGCTTGACATCAAATCAGAGACTCTGCGTCTGATAGAAGAAAAAGTTGGCTCCGATCTACATATTGTGGGGTCGGGCTCCAAATTCCTTAATAGGACACCCATAGCACAAGAGTTAATAACAAGAATCAACAAATGGGACTTACTTAAACTAAAAAGTTTTTTCTCAGCAAGAGAAACAATAGAGAGGTAAATAGGGAGCCTACATCCTGGGAACAAAATCTTTACTCCTCACACTTCAGATATAGCCCTAATATCCGGAGTATACAAAGAACTCAAAAAATTAAACAGTAAGATAACAAATAACCCAATCAACAAATGGGCCAAGGACCTGAACAGACACTTCTCAGAGGAGGACATATAGTCAGTCAACAAGTACATGAAAAAATGCTCACCATCTCTAGCAGTCAGAGAAATGCAAATCAAAACCACTCTAAGATACCATCTCACTCCAGTAAGATTGGCAGCCACTATGAAGTCAAACAACAAGTGCTGGTGAGGATGTGGGGAAAAGGGTACACTTGTACATTGCTGGTGGGACTGCAAATTGGTGCAGCCAATTTGGAAAGCAGTATGGAGATTTCTTGGAAAGCTGGGAATGGAACCACCATTTGACCCAGCTATTCCCCTTCTCGGTCTATTCCCTAAAGACCTAAAAAGAGCATGCTACAGGGACACTGCTACATCGATGTTCATAGCAGCACAATTCACAATAGCAAGACTGTGGAACCAACCTAGATGCCCTTCAGTAGACGAATGGATAAAAAAAAATGTGGCATTTATACACAATGGAGTATTACTCTGCATTAAAAAATGACAAAATCATAGAATTTGCAGGGAAATGGATGGCATTAGAGCAGATTATGCTAAGTGAAGGTAGCCAATCCCTAAAAAACAAATGCCAAATGTCTTCTTTGATATAAGGAGAGCAACTAAGAACAGAGCAGGGAGGAAGAGCATGAGAAGAAGATCACCATTAACAGGGATGAGAGGGGGGAGGGAAAGGGAGAGAGAAGGGAAATTGCATGGTGAAGGAAGGAGACCCTCATTGTTATACAAAATTACATATAAAAGGAAGTGAGGGAAAAAGGGAAAAAAAAAAAGAGAGAAATGAATTACAGTAGATGGGGTAGAGAGAGAAGATGAGAGGGGAGGGGAGTGTGGATAGTAGAGGATAGGAAAGGCAACAGAATACAACATACATTAGTATGGCAGTATGTAAAAAAGTGGATGTGTAACCTATGTGAATCTGCAATTTGTATACAGGGTAAAAATGGGAGTTCATAATCCGCGTGAATCTAATGAATCAAATATGATATGTCAAGAGCTTTGTAATGTTTTGAACAACTAATAATAAAAAAAATTAAAAAAAAAAAGATATTGCCAGGTGGAGCAGCACACGCCACTCTTGGCAATTTAGTGAGATCCTGTTTCAGTAAAGGTCTGGAGGTGAAACTCAGAAGTAGAGTGTCTCTGGGTTCAAACCCCAGTACCAAAAATAAAGGAACGAAAGAAGGAAAGAAAGGATGGATGGATGTGACTCACATTGATGAACCTGAATAAGGAGGATGAAAGGGAGGGTAAGTGCTCTGAACAGAATCCAAACACATGCCCTTAGTACTAATCCAGCCAAGATGCTGCTGCTACTGGATGCCAGACTTTTGTATAAACAGTTGTTGTTGTTGATGCATTATAGCCATTTGGATAACTGATAGACATCTTAAACTCATGTGTAACCAAACTTATTATCTTCTTCCCAACCTTACATTTTTCAGTTTTCCCTAAATACTTCTTTATTTTGGTTGCTCAAAGAAGCAACTTTTGGGTTGTTTTTTACTCTGTTCTTTCAATCCCACATCTGAGACAGAAATAAATCCCTTTGGCTCAACATTAAAAATATATCCAGAATCCAGCAATTTCTTACACCTCCAGTGTAATATCCTAGTCTAATCCATAGTCATTTTTGCCTGGATTACAGCTGTTACCCTCCTTTTGGATCTCCTTGCTTCTAACATCTTGCCATACTTTACCTATTCAAGTTTAGTTTCACCACACCACTGGAGCTGAAATGATTGATTTCAGATAAATCAAATAATATTTCTACTTTGCTCCAAAGTAGTTTCCATGACACTCAGAGTGGAAAGGCAAAATTTACATGTCCCTACATGATCTGTCCCCTTCCACCCTACCCTTCTCCCTTGCTTACTTTGTTCTAACAGTTTTGACTGCCTTGTTTTTTTCTGGAGTAGAAGATAAGCAGGATGCAGTGGGGTATACCTGTAATCCCAGTGATTTGGGAGGCTGAGGCAGGAGAATCACAAGTTCAAGGCCAGCCTTAATAACTTAGAATGTCTTTTTTAAAAAATTAAAGAACGTTGGGGATATATATAGTTCACTAGTAAGCACCCTGGGTTTGATTCTCAGTATTCACGCCCCCCCCCAAAAAAAAAAAAAAAAAGGTAGAGAGATAAGGCATCGAGATGGATGCATGGATGTTAAGGACCAAAAGGGAAGCCAGGGTAACTAACCACAAACCTCTGAAGTGTTTCTAAAGTAGAAAGGAAAAGAAAGAATGCAAACTGGTGTGGTAGCATAGACCTGTAATCCCAGGAACTCTGGAGACAGGCAGGATGATCACAAGTTTGAAGCCCCACTGGACTTTTCTGTTTCAAAAAATAAAAAAGGCTGGAGATGTAGCTCTGTTCCTGAGTTCAATCTCCAGTACTGCAAAAAAGGAACTGCTTCAGGAATGAAATGTACTATAAAGCCTTAGAATGAGTCTTCCCTGCTTGAGAGCTTAGAGGCACTCTAGCTTGCTTACATGCTTTCTTGATTAGGGAAGCTATTTGTATATGACATATCCTTCACTAATATGCAGAGAAGTTTAAAAAAGTAAGAGAGACACTATGTACTCAGGTGTGTATCTATACTAGAAGATAAGATGAAATAGATACTTAAAAAAATTGGGGATAGGGGTACTGGGGATTGAACCCAGGGGTGTTCAACCACTGAGCCACACCCCCAGCCTGTTTTTTATTTTTTAATTTTGAGACAGGGTCTCACTAAGTTGCTTGGGGCCCCACAAAATTGCTAAGACTGGCTTTGAACTTGAGATTCTCCTGCCTCAGCCTCCTGAGATGCTGGGATTATAGGTGTGAACCACCACACCAGCTGAAATGTTATTTCTTTTTTTATTTTTTCTTTTTTATTGTTGGTTGTTCAAAACATTACAAATTTCTTGATATATCATATTTCACACTTTGAGTCAAGTGGGTCATGAACTCCCATTTTTACCCCATATACAGATTGCAGAATTACATCAGTCACACATCCATTGATTTACATATTGCCATACTAGTGTCTGTTGTGTTCTGCTGCCTTTCCTATCCTCTACTATCCCCCCTCTCCCCCCCTCCCCTCCCCTCCCCTCCCTCTACCCGCTCTACTGTCATTCATTTCTCCCCCTTGTATTATTTTTCCCTTTCCCCTCCTTCCTCTTGTATGTACTTTTGTATAACCCTGAGGGTCTCCTTCCATTTCCATGCAATTTCCCTTCTCTCTCCCTTTCCCTCCCACCTCTCATCCCTGTTTAATGTTAATCTTCTTCTCATGCTCTTCATCCCTACTCTGTTCTTAGTTACTCTCCTTATATCTAAGAAGACATTTGGCATTTGTTTTTTAGGGATTGGCTAGCTTCACTTAGCATAATCTGCTCTAATGCCATCCATTTCCCTGCAAATTCTATGATTTTGTCATTTTTTAATGCAGAGTAATACTCCATTGTGTATAAATGCCACATTTTTTTTATCCATTCGTCTATTGAAGGGCATCTAGGTTGGTTCCACAGTCTTGCTATTGTGAATTGTGCTGCTATGAACATCGATGTAGCAGTGTCCCTGTAGCATGCTCTTTTTAGGTCTTTAGGGAATAGACCGAGAAGGGGAATAGCTGGGTCAAATGGTGGCTCCATTCCCAGCTTTCCAAGAAATCTCCATACTGCTTTCCAAATTGGCTGCACCAATTTGCAGTCCCACCAGCAATGTACAAGTGTACCCTTTTCCCCACATCCTCGCCAGCACTTGTTGTTGTTTGACTTCATAATGGTTGCCAATCTTACTGGAGTGAGATGGTATCTTAGGGTGGTTTTGATTTGCATTTCTCTGACAGCTAGAGATGTTGAGCATTTTTTCATGTACTTGTTGATTGACTGTATGTCCTCCTCTGAGAAGTGTCTGTTCAGGTCCTTGGCCCATTTGTTGATTGGGTTGTTTGTTCTCTTATTGTCTAATTTTTTGAGTTCTTTGTATACTCTGGATATTAGGGCTCTATCTGAAGTGAGGAGTAAAGATTTGTTCCCAGGATGTAGGCTCCCTATTTACCTCTCTTATTGTTTCTTTTGCTGAGAAAAAACTTTTTAGTTTGAGTAAGTCCCATTTGTTGATTCTAGTTATTAACTTTTGTGCTATGGGTGTCCTATTGAGGAATTTGGAGCCCGACCCCACCGAATGTAGATCGTAGCCAACTTTTTCTTCTATCAGACAGCGTGTCTCTGATTTGATATCAAGCTCCTTGATCCATTTTGAATTAACTTTTGTGCATGGCGAGAGAAAGGGATTCAGTTTCATTTTGTTGCATATGGATTTCCAGTTTTCCCAGCACCATTTGTTGAAGATGCTATCGTTCCTCCATTGCATGCTTTTAGCCCCTTTATCAAATATAAGATAGTTGTAGTTTCGTGGATTGGTTTCTGTGTCCTCTATTCTGTACCATTGGTCCACCCGCCTGTTTTGGTACCAGTACCATGCTGTTTTTGTTACTATTGCTCTGTAGTATAGTTTGAAGTCTGGTATCGCTATACTGCCTGATTCACACTTCCTGCTTAGCATTGCTTTTGCTATTCTGGGTCTTTTATTTTTCCATATGAATTTCATGATTGCTTTCTCTATTTCTACAAGAAATGCCGTTGCGATTTTGATTGGAATTGCATTAAACCTATAGATAACTTTTGGTAATATCGCCATTTTGATGATGCTAGTTCTGCCTATCCATGAACAGGGTATATTTTTCCATCTTCTAAGATCTTCTTCTATTTCTCTCTTTAGGGTTCTGTAGTTTTCATTGTATAAGTCTTTCACCTCTTTTGTTAGGTTGATTCCCAAGTATTTTATTTTATTTGAAGATACTGTGAATGGAGTGGTTGTCCTCATTTCCATTTCAGAGGATTTGTCGCTGATATACAGGAATGCCTTTGATTTCTGCGTGTTGATTTTATATCCTGCCACTTTGCTGAATTCATTTATTAGCTCTAATAGTTTCTTTGTAGACCCTTTTGGGTCTGCTAGGTATAGAATCATGTCATTTGCAAATAGTGATAATTTAAGTTCTTCTTTTCCTATTTTTATGCCTTTAATTTCTTTCGTCTGTCTAATTGCTCTGGCCAGTGTTTCAAGAACTATGTTGAACAGAAGTGGAGAGAGAGGGCATCCCTGTCTTGTTCCAGATTTTAGAGGGAATGCCTTCAATTTTTCTCCATTCAGAATGATGCTAGCCTGAGGCTTAGCATAGATTGCTTTTACAATATTGAGGTATGTTCCTGTTATCCCTAGTTTTTCTAGAGTTTTGAACATAAAGGGATGCTGTACTTTGTTGAATGCTTTTTCAGCATCTATCGAGATGATCATATGGTTCTTATTTTTAAGTCTATTGATGTGGTGAATAACATTTATTGATTTCCGTATATTGAACCAGCCTTGCATCCCAGGGATGAATCCTACTTGATCATGGTGCACAATTTTTTTGATATGTTTTTGTATCCGATTCGCCAGAATTTTATTGAGGATTTTTGCATCTAGGTTCATTAGAGATATTGGTCTGTAGTTTTCTTTCTTTGAAGTGTCTTTGTCTGGTTTAGGTATCAGGGTGATGTTGGCCTCATAGAATGAATTTGGAAGTTCTCCCTCTTTTTCTATTTCCTGAAGTAGCTTGAAAAGTATTGGTATTAGTTCCTCTTTAAAGGTTCTGTAAAACTCTGCTGTATACCCATCCAGTCCTGGGCTTTTCTTAGTTGGTAGTCTTTTGATGGTTTCTTCTATTTCCTCAATTGATATTGGTCTGTTTTGGTTGTCTATATCCTCCTGACTCAATCTGGGCAGATCATATGACTTAAGAAATTTATCTATGCCTTCACTATCTTCTAATTTATTGGAGTATAAGGATTCAAAATAATTTTTGATTATCTTCTGTATTTCTGAAGTGTCTGTTGTGATATTGCCTTTTTCATCCCGTATGCTAGTAATTTGAGTTCTCTCTCTTCTTCTCTTCGCTAGCATGGCTAAGGGTCTGTCGATTTTGTTTATTTTTTCAAAGAACCAACTTTTAGTTTTGTCAATTTTTTCAGTTGTTTCTTTTGTTTCGATTTCATTAATTTCAGCTTTGATTTTAATTATTTCTTGCCTTCTACTTCTTTTGCTGTTGTTTTTCTCTTCTTTTTCTAGGATTTTGAGATGAAGTATGAGATCATTTATGTTGAGAGCCACAGCCGAAGGGGCCCCAGCAAACTTCCAGCTGTCTTTTCTCATTAGCTCATGAATATGCTCTTTGTTGAGAGCCACAGCCGAAGGGGCCCCAGCAAACTTCCAGCTGCCGGCTGATGATTGGCTCACAGCGGCCCCAGCAACATCTAGCTGATTGGCTCCTAGGCCCCAGCAACATCTAGCTGATTGGCTCCTCTGCGGTGATGCTCATTGGGCTGTTTCCCTGCCCTTTCAGACCACGGAGCTGCTCATTGGGGGACTTTTTTGGCTCCGCCCATGTGACCCAGCCAATCGGCCTCAAGAGCAGGAGGATTGTGGGAGGTGGAGAGAAGCTTGTGTGGGAGAGAGAGGCTTGTGGAAAGCCGGTGGTGGCAGTTGAGGCTCTGAGGGTTTTTCCTGAGAGGCTGTTTTGTTTGGCGTGTGTGGTTCTAAAAATAAAGTTAGTTTCTTTTGACAAGTGGCTCCTGATTGTGCCCAGCCAGACTGCAGCACATTTATTTGTTGGTTTTTTCTTTTTTTAAGGAATGAACTCCAAGCAATGAATTTTCCTCTTAGAACTGCTTTCAATGTGTCCCATAGATTCCAATATGTTGTGTCTGTGTTTTCATTTATCTCTAAGAATTTTTTAATTTCCTCCTTGATGTCTTCTATAACCCATTGATCATTCAGTAACCTATTGTTCATTCTCCAAGTGATGTATGCTTTTTCCTTCCTTCTTTTATCGTTGATTTTCAGTTTCATTCCATTATGATCAGATAAGATGCATGGTATTATCTCTACTCCTTTATATTGTCTAAGAGTTGCCCTGTGACATAATATATGATCTATTTTTGAGAAGGATCCATGTGCTGCTGAGAAAAAAGTGTAACTGCTTGATGTTGGGTGGTATATTCTATATATGTCAATTAAGTCTAGGTTATTAATTGTGTTATTGAGTTCTATAGTTTCCTTATTCAACTTTTGTTTGGAAGATCTGTCCAGTGGCGAGAGAGGTGTTTTGAAGTCTCCCATGATTATTGTATGGTGGTCTATTAGACTCTTGAACTTGAGAAGAGTTTGTTTGATGAACATAGCTGCACCATTGTTTGGGGCATATATATTTATGATTGTTATGTCTTGTTGGTGTATGGTTCCCTTAAGCAGTATGTAGTGTCCCTCTTTATCCCTTTTGATTAACTTTGGCTTGAAATCTATTTTATTTGATATGAGTATGGACACTTCTGCTTGTTTCCGAAGTCCATATGAGTGATATGATTTTTCCCAACCTTTCACCTTCAGCCTATGTATGTCTTTTCCTATCAAATGCGTCTCCTGTAGGCAGCATATTGTTGG
Organism: Marmota monax; assembly: GCF_021218885.2. NCBI lineage: Eukaryota > Metazoa > Chordata > Mammalia > Rodentia > Sciuridae > Marmota > Marmota monax. The sequence continues at coordinate 1,640,847 of NW_026691950.1, read as the reverse complement.
GTCTTGTTTTGTGATCCATTCTACTAGCCTGTGTCTCTTAATTGGTGAGTTTAAGCCATTAACATTTAGGGTTATTATTGAGATATGGGTTGTTCTTCCAGCCATATTTGTTTATTTCTGTTACTAAACATGGTTTGTTTTCCTCTTTGATTATTTCCCCCCCCTTTACTGTCCTACCTCGCACTGTTGGTTTTCATTGTTATTTTCCATTTCCTCTTCCTGTAATGTTTTGCCAAGGATGTTTTGAAGAGATGGTTTTCTAGCTGCAAATTCTTTAAACTTTTGTTTATCGTGGAAGGTTTTAATTTCATCTTCCATCCTGAAGCTTAATTTTGCTGGATACACAATTCTTGGTTGGAACCCATTTTCTTTCAGTGTTTGAAATATGTTATTCCAGGATCTTCTAGCTTTCAGAGTCTGTGTTGGAAGATCAGTTGTTATCCTGATTGGCTTACCCCTAAATGTAATCTGCTTCCTTTCTCTTGTAGCTTTTAAAATTCTCTCCTTATTCTGTATGTTGGGCATCTTCATTATAATGTGTCTAGGTGTGGATCTCTTATGATTTTGCACATTCGGCGTCCTGTAGGCTTCTAGGATTTGGGATTCTGTCTCATTCTTTAAGTCTGGGAAGTTTTCTCGTATTATTTCATTGAATAGAGTGCTTATTCCTTTGGTTTGGAGTTCTGTACCTTCCTGTATCCCAATGACTCTTAAATTTGGTCTCTTAATGTTATCCCATATTTCTTGGATGTTCTGCTCATGGTTTCTTAACAGTCTTGCTGAGCTGTCTATGTTCTTTTCAAGTTGAAATACTTTGTCTTCATTGTCTGATGTTCTAAGTGTTCTACTCTGCTGGTAGTATTCTCCATTGAGTTTTTAAGTTGGTTTATTGCTTCCTGCATTTCTAGGATTTCTGTTTGTTTGTTTTTTATAACCTCTATCTCCCTGTATAGTTGATCCTTTGCTTCCTGGATTTGTTTGTGTAATTCATTGTCGAAGTGATCTTTCATTGTCTGATTTTGCTGTCTAATGTCTTCCTTGATACTCCAGATCATCTGAAGCATGTATATCCTGAATTCTTTATCTGACATTCCATCTGCTGCAGCTGTTACCTCTTCTAAAGTTGAGTTGACCTGCATTGCTTGTGGTCCTTTCTTTCCTTGTCTTTTCATACTGCTTGCGTTTCTTTCTGCTTGGTGAAACTGTTGTGTTTTTGAAATGTTTTTTTCTCCTGTATATTTATATTGCTCTTGTATAGTTGAAAAGTCTCCCTTGCAGGGTCGGGCGGCGGTCTGCCTACCTAGCAGGCGCGGGCGGCGGCTCTGCTCTCTCCTTACTCCAATTGGGGTGTCGTGACTACCACGCCGGCAGGTCACTGGGACTGTTCCGGGCGCGGGCGGCAGCTCTGTTCTGCCCCTACTCCAATTGGGGTGACGAGTGTACCACGCCGGCAGGCCACCGGGCCTGATCCGCCGGTCGGTTGCAGGTCTGCCTACCCTGCAGGCGCGGGCGGCGGCTCTGCTCTGCCCCTACTCCAAATGGGGTGACGTGTCTGTCACACCGGCAGGCCACTGGGCCTGTCCCGCTGGTCGGTCGCAGGTCTGCCCACCTTTCGGGCACGGGTGGCGGCTCTGCTCTGCCCCTACTCCAATTGGGGTGACGTGTGTACCACGCCGGCAGGCTCCTGGGCCTGATCCGCCGGTCTGTCGCAGGTCTGCCTACCTTGCAGGCGCGGGCGGCGGCTCTGCCCTGCCCCTCCTACCACGCCTGCGGACCGCTGGGCCTGATCTGCAGGTTGGTCGCAGGTCTGCTCACCCTGCGGGCACGGGTGGCGGTTCCACTCCGCCCCCACTCCAATTGGGGTCACGTGACCACCACACCGGCGGGGCCTGATCTGGGCGCGGGCGAAGGCTCTGCTCTGCCCCTAATCCAGTTGTACCACGCTGGCAGGCCGCTGGGCCTGACCCGCCAGTCTGTCACAGGTCTGCTTACCTTGCAGGCGCGGGCGGCGGCTCTGCCCTGCCCCTCCTACCACGCCCGTGTACCACTGGGTCGCGTGTCTGCCCACCTTGCGGGCGCGGGTGGCGGCTCCGCTCTGCCCCCTCTCCAATTGGGGTCACGTGATCACCACGCCGGCGAGCCGCTGGGCCTGCTATGGGCGCGGGCGGCAGCCTGGCTCCTCCCCTCTGGCTCAACGACAAATCGAGAGAGACTCGGGTGTCTGTGCCTCACCTTCCCTACCAGGAGACCAACTGTTTCTGTCGCCGCTGGTATTGATGAAGTTCTCTCCTCTCCCGCTTTCTGATGACATCAGATCTCTGCCATGTTGGTATCCTATGCGAATGGCAGCATTTCGATCCCTTTGCCAGGTAACCAAAGCAACGGGTGAGTCCTGACCGGCCCTCAGCAGGACCCAGACCGAGAAGCAGTTTCCGTGGGCTCCTTAGCCCTGGGCCAGAGCAGTTCCGGGAGCCGGAACTCAGCCGCTCCGTGCTCGGTGTATGCTCTGATAAGAGCAGGCTCCACGAAGCAGTTTCCGCGGGCTCCTTAGCCCTGGGCCAGGGCAGTTCCGGGAGCCGGAACTCGGTCGCTCTGTGCTCGGTGTATGCTCTGATAAGAGCAGGCTCCAAGAAGCACTCAGGCACTGAGCCTGAGTAATCTGTCTGCAAGCCGCAGGCGAATGGCAGCCTGAAATTACCTGTTCTATGGCTGAATGAGCTGCGGTCAGTCGAAAACAGGGATGGTGACGTCAGCTCTCCAAGATGGTGGCCGCTGGCCTCCTCTGTGGTCTGACCGGTGTGGAGAACCGAAATGGACCGCTTCCTTCCCCGTCTCGAACCCAGAATTCAGCACTGAGTATGGTGCTTGCACGGCTGGCAGAAACTGCAGCGCTGTATCCCTGCGCCACTATCTCCTCCTCGTTTCCCAGCGCGTGCTGCAGACTCTAGCCACGGGGTGATTTGCTGAATAAGCAGTGTTACCCTCCGTGCGACAAATCTCTCGCGTTTGAGTCCCCATAGCCGATCCTCGTGCGATGGAAATCCTTCCTCCAGGTTCCGGAGCACCCCACTATTGCTGGAAATTCCTAACAAGATAGCCTTTAGCCGTCCTGACTTGTCATACTCCCACACAGTGACGCGGAACACGGGGGCAATGCACTCCCCTCGCCGCCATCTTCCCTAAATTAAATTCGAACTGTTATTTCTTGAACAACAATATAAACACTATTGTGAGTATAAAGGGAAACTGATTTTAGATTTTTGGAAATGCTCATAAAAGTCAGAAATGTCTTTGAGATGTTTGTATGTTTGTAAATGTATTTTTAAAAAAGGTCAAAAGGACTGTACCTGAGACAGTGGTTATTATAGGGAGGGTCTTAAAGGAGCCTAACCCACGAGAAGACTTGATGCAAGTATTAGGATTTCCTTTGTAGCTGAGGAAACTGAAGTACAGAGATGAAGTTATTATTCCAGGTTCTGAAGCTGACTAGAGAGTGGCAGATGCACATTCAGTGCTAGAAGTTTCATTGTAGGCCCTGAACTACTACTTGAGTATCATGTTCTGCTCTTCTAGCACCTATAAGTTAGATGCATAGGTGATCAGGGGGTGGGGACATATGTGAGGATGAGGGTTAGGAATAGGATCCTGAGAGAGACATTGAGTTTTTCCATTTTAGAACAATGTGAATGCATGAATGCCTTACCTATTTAAATGAAATAAACATTTCATAATCTGCTTCAAAGGCATTATAATAGTACAATTACACATAAAATTAATAATTACAGAAGTTTTTTTTTTTTTTTTTTTTTACTGAAAATGAGTAAATGTAAATGATTTATTTAGATAGGGTACACATGTGTACCATGGTGTTGTGACACACAACTAAACTAGTCAGGGTCACTCCAAATGAATTTGGGGACTAAATAAGGACATAGGCACAGAAAGTACCTTTTCTTTGTGTTCAGTGACCTATCCTCAGCCACAGCTCCCACAAGAGGGGTAAGGCAGGCAAAAAAGAGAAGGAACACGCTTTGAACCTGGATTTATTAGGGAGAAGCCATTCAAATGAGGCAAGGGGTCAGGTTTCAGGGGGTTGAGTCTAGCTTCCTGATGTCTTGCTTGTGAACATCTTGGAAGGTCACACCCATCTCATGGGCTATGTGATCATCAAAGGCAGAGCAAGCTAAAGGGACACCTACGTGCACAGCCCAGACAGAGCAGCATCATGAGTCCAGTGCACTTTATGCGCTCAAAATGCTCTCAGCGCACACACAGCCCATGGCTGGCTTGCCACACCATGGTACCCACCAAGCTTTTCAATGGTTTAATTTTATTTATTTATTTATATTTTTTACAATGCATTTTATTTTTATGTGGTGCTGAGGATCGAACCCGGGTCCCGCCCGTGCCAGGCAAGCGCTCTAAAGCTAAGCCACAATCCCAGCCCTCAATGGTTTTAATAAAACTCAACTCTTTTTTGTTTTTTCCCTTTTCTTTTGGAACTAGGGCTTGACCCCAGGGCCTTGCTCATGCTAGGCAAGTACTGTACCATCAAGCTATATCCCAGCTCTTTTTTAAAAATTTTATTTTGAGACAGGATCTTGTTAAATTGTCCAAGCTGACTTTGCAACCCTTCTGCCTTAGCCTCCCAGGTAGTTGTGATTACAGGTTTGTGCCACCATGCCTGGCAGTTTTAAAAAAAAAAAAATTGTTTTTAGTTGTATATGGACACAATACCTTTATTTAATTTATTTATTTTTATGTGGTGCTGAAGATGGAACCCAGTGCCTCACACATGCCAAGCAAGCATTCTACCACTGAGCCACAATCCTAGGCCCAAGCCTGGAAATTTTAATAAGATCTTTTATTACCTTTGATGTCTAAATTGATAGGAATCATTCTCATCATTGTTTATAAAAATAGGAAAGCACTTTTGTGTCTGCTAAGGCTCCACTGCTGCCTGATCAGTTCTTAGGTAAGTTTAGTACAAAGAATAAAACTTGTTTTTCATTCATTTTATTATCAATCTGCAATATGAAATGTAGAGCAGATGACCATCTCTGTGTTTTATGATAGGATTATTCCCAATTACATGTTGTAAATGAACAGGGCTTTAAGTTCAAGACTGACATGACTGCAGTACAAAGAATGCCCATTTTAGGGTGCTTGTGACAGAGGTTTACTTTGATTTTAGTTTTCTCATTGAATTACAGAAGTGTTGGATTAGTCTTAATGCAGTTGTATTTTTCCAGATACATGTTTGTTACAGGAATGTTTAGAAACATTTTTTTAAATGGATATGTTAAATCATGGACATTTTTCTTTTCTAGCTTATTACTTCAGAGTTTTAATGCTTGTTCAATATTATCTAAAAGGACTCAAAGAGGTAAATAAGAGCAGATATACAATGAGTTCTTTTAATTAAAATCAGACTCTTTGTCATGTTACATATAATTCTTTTTTTTTTTTCTTTTGTGGTATTGAACCCAAGAGTGCTCTATCATTGAGCTACATCCCCAGCTCTTTTTCTTTTGAGACAGGGTCTATAAATTGCCAAGGTTGGCATCAAGCTTGCATACTCCTTCCTCAGCCTCCCAAGGAGCTAGGATTACAGGCATGTGCCGTCATACCAGCTGTTCTGTTTTATTTAATAGGGGAGAATACCCAGTGATAAATTTGGAGTTTTAGTGATATACTAGTAGAACCCTACCACATACAAAAAATAGTGCCAGCACCAAACTGTGGTCTAATCATAAATCATTCTTTTAAGTTGTTTGGTGTCCTTTAGGGGAAAAAAAGGACAAAGAGAAGTCCAAGGTATATCCATGTAGCTACTTTATGTAGTATTCATTTGGTGGAGAAAATCATCCATTTCTTTGCAACCATGAAAACATTCTAGAGACAGTTCATTTCTGTTTCAATTAAATTCATTTGAAGAATTATTCTGGTTTACTGTCTTCCTTTTTACCTACTTTTTTCTTCTGCTCTTCTCTTTAACTAATTGTCTCTTGGTATATAATTTCTTCTATTAGTGATAGAAGTTCCAGAAAGAGAACAGTTATAGACATTTGAACTTGAATTACTGGAATTATTTTCCCTCTTCTCTTTAAAACCTAAAATTTGGAATGTACATAATCCTCCTTTTTTTATTTCTTTTAAATTGTTGAGTTACATTTCTGTTGAGAGCCACAGCCAAAGGGGCCCCAGCAAACTTCCAGCTGCCAGCAAACTTCCAGCTGCCGGCTGATGATTGGCTCACAGCGGCCCCAGCAACATCTAGCTGATTGGCTCCTCGGCCCCAGCAACATCTAGCTGATTGGCTCCTCTGCGGTGATGCTCATTGGGCTGTTTCCCTGCCCTTTCAGACCACGGAGCTGCTCATTGGGGGACTTTTTTGGCTCCGCCCACGTGACCCAGCCAATCGGCCTCAAGAGCAGGAGGATTGTGGGAGGTGGAGAGAAGCTAGTAGGGGAGAGAGAGGCTTGTGGAAAGCCGGTGGTGGCAGTTGAGGCTCTGAGGGTTTTTCCTGAGAGACTATTTTGTTTGTCGTGTGTGGTTCTAAAAATAAAGTTAGTTTCTTTTGACAAGTGGCTCCTGATTGTGCCCAGCCAGACTGCGGCATTTGGTGGCCCGTACGGGGAACGAACCCGCGACCTTGGCGTTATCAGCACCAAGTGTTTACAAGGTCAATTATCTAAGGTAATACAAGGAGCTAATGAACCTTATGCTGAATTTGTAGATAGGCTTATTCAAACAGCTACCAGAGTTTTTGGGAATACAGAACAAGCAATGCCATTACTAAAACACCTGGCTTATGAGCAAGCGAATCGTTGGTGCAGAGATATCATTAGATCATGGAAACATGAAGATTTAAACACATATATTAAATTATGTAGAGACATTAATGAACAAGGGCAAATTGTGGCAGCTGCAGTAAAACAGGCTTTAGATGCCAGGCCAAGAACATGCACCTCCAATGACATCAGATAATCCACACCATCGAAGCCCCCTACCAATGTCAGGAGTGTGGAGAACGCTTCATTTGCCATTCAACCCTGAATTGCCACCTGAGTATTCACACCAGAGATCGCGGGTTCGTTCCCCGTACGGGCCACCAAATGCCGCAGTCTGGCTGGGCACAATCAGGAGCCACTTGTCAAAAGAAACTAACTTTATTTTTAGAACCACACACGACAAACAAAATAGTCTCTCAGGAAAAACCCTCAGAGCCTCAACTGCCACCACCGGCTTTCCACAAGCCTCTCTCTCCCCTACTAGCTTCTCTCCACCTCCCACAATCCTCCTGCTCTTGAGGCCGATTGGCTGGGTCACGTGGGCGGAGCCAAAAAAGTCCCCCAATGAGCAGCTCCGTGGTCTGAAAGGGCAGGGAAACAGCCCAATGAGCATCACCGCAGAGGAGCCAATCAGCTAGATGTTGCTGGGGCCGAGGAGCCAATCAGCTAGATGTTGCTGGGGCCGCTGTGAGCCAATCATCAGCCGGCAGCTGGAAGTTTGCTGGGGCCCCTTTGGCTGTGGCTCTCAACACATTTCAGTGCTTAATCCAAATCGCATAAATCTGCATCTTTAATTTACTGAAATTTGCCTCTGTATTAATGTACTGTAAGCATCTGATCTGAGAGACCCATGCTCAGATTCTTCCTTATAGGTTGAATGACCCTGTGAAGTATACCTGATGTCTACTACACTTAAATAAATCACATAAGATTTTGGGCTAGGGCTGGGGATACAGCTCAGTAGAGTGCTTGCCTTGCATGCACAAGGCCCTGGGTTCAATCCCCAGCGCCCCCCAAAAAAAAGAAAAAGGAAAAGAAAGATTTTAGGCTGGGGCTGAGCTCAGTGGTAGAGCGCTTGCCTAGCACATACGAGGCACTGGGTTCAATCCTGTGCACCAAATAAAAAATAAATAAAATAAAGGTATTGTGTTCATCTACAACTAAAAAAAATATTGGAAAAAAAAAGAAAAGATTTCCTGGATCTTCCCTGGAAGAAGAATATGTGTGCTAGAAGTTTCACGTGAGACCTCTGTACCCAGCACACATTGTATCCAGTATTTTTGTTAAGTGTGTTTTTAAAATTTTGTACAGCTATTCATAGTGGTGAATGCCTATTATCCCAGTGGCTTGTGAGACTGAGGCAGGAGATCACAAGTTCATTGTCAGACTCAGCAACTTAGTGAGGTCCTCAGCAACTTAGGGATACCTTCAAAAAGGGCTGGGGATGTGGCTTAGTGGTTAAGTACCCTGGGGTTCAATCATTATTACCAAAATAAATAAGTAAATAAAATTTTGGATGCTATTTAATTATTTAACAAATTAATGTATGGATATGTTCTTTAAAAAATAAGACTTAACTCCCTCTACACTTTTTCACACCTGGCATATTCTCTGCTTTCCTAGATGAATTTTATTTGTATCTTCCCAGACCTTTATAATAAATATGTTTTTAGATACTACAGTATATCTCTATTTCACCCAATTTAATAATAATGTTGAGAATTTTTCATGTTGCTATGAAGACTTAATCATGTAATTAATTTTTGTTTTAGTTAAAAAAGCAACAGTGGACATAAACAACCATTTATTAAGCTTAAAAATTGTGCAGATGGAATTCACACAACTTGTTTGTGTATAATGTCTTTGTTCTTGACTGGAAAACTCAGGGTCGGGGCAGGAAGCATCTGAAGGCTTGCTCATTCCCTACTACTTGAGGCTGGTGAGTAGCTGAAACCCTAACTAGTACTGTCAGCCAGAGTACCTATGTATGGCCTTTCCATGTGGCTGCTTGCCTTCCTCACAGTACGGTGGCTTGGTTCCAAGGTCAGGCATCCATCCTGAGTTAAGATGAAGAAGGGGGGAAAAAAGGCAGCGGCTTTATATATATATATATATACACACACACACACACACACATATATATACATATACACATACATACATATATTCCATGTATATATGTCAAAATTCATTCTACTGTCATATGTATAGATATACATGTGTGTGTATATCTATACACATGACAGTAGAATGCATTTTAACATATCATATATACATGGAGTATAACTTCCCATTCTTGTGGTTATACAGGATGTGGAATTACACTGGTAGTGTATTCATATATGAACATAGGAAAGTTATGTCCAATTCATTCTACTGTCTTTCCCCCTTCCCTTTCTCACATTCTCCCCTGTCCAATCCGGTGAACCTCTACTTTCCCTCACTATTGTGAGTCAGGATCTGTATATCAGAGAAAACATTTGGTCTTTGGTTTTCCGGGATTGGCTTCTTTCACTTAGCATGTTATTCTCCATTTCCATCCATTTACTGGCAAATGCCATAATTTCATTCTTATGGCTAAGTAATATTCCATTGTGTATATACACACCACATTTTCTTTATCCATTCATCTGTTGAAGGGCACCTAGGTTGGTACCCTAGCGTATCTATTGTGAATTGAGCTGCTATGAACATTGATGTGGCTGCGTCACTACAGTATGCTGATTTTAAGTCCTTTGGGTATAAGCTGAGGAGTGGGGTGACTGGGTCAAATGGTGGTTCCATTCCAAGTTTTCTGAGGAATCTCCATACTGCTTTCCAGAGTGGTTGTGCCAATTTACAGTCTCACCAGCAACGTATGAGTGTACCTTTCCCCCCCACATCTTTGCCAAAATTTATTGTTACTTATATTCTTGAAAATTGCCATTCTGACTGGAGTGAGATGAAATCTCAGTGTAGCTTTTTAAAATATATTCTATTTTTTTAGTTGTAGGAGGACACAATGCCTTTATTTTTATTTATTTATTTTTTACATGATGCTGAGGATTGAACTAGTGCCTCACCCACGCTAGGTGAGCACTTTCCACGGAGCCACAACCCCAGCCCCTCAGTGTAGTTTTAATTTGCATTTCTGTAATTGCTAGTGATGTTGAACATTTTTTCATATATTTGAGACCATTCATATTTCTTCTGTGAAATGACTGTTCAGTTCCATTTATTGATTGGGCTATTTGGTTTTTTTGGTGTTCAGTTTTTTGAGTTCTTTATATATCGTGGAGATGAATGCTCTATCTGAAGTACAGGTGGCAAAGATTTTCTTCCATTCTGTAGGCTCTGTATTCATATTCTTGTTTGTTTCCTTTGCTGTCAAGAAGCTTTTTAGTTTGATACAATCCCATTTATTGATTCTTGATTTTACTTTTTAGGATTCTTATTTAGGAATTCAGTTCCTGAGCTGACATGATGAAGATTTGGGCCTACTTTTTCTTCAAGTAGATTCAGGGTCTCTGGTCTAATGCCTAGGTCCTTGATCCACTTAGAGTTGAGTTTTGTGCAAGGTGAGAGATAGGGGTCTCATTTTACTACATATGGGTTTGCAGTTTTCCTAGCACCATTTGTTGAAGAGTCTATCTTTTCTCCAATTTGAGTTTATGGCGCCTTTGTGTAGTAGGAGAGAACTGTATTTTTGTCGGTATGTCTCTGTGTATTTTATTCAAGGCAGCAGCTTTTTATGACCTACCTTGAGAACTCATATATAGCACTTCTGCTCTATTGGTTATAGCAATCACTAGCCTGGCCATGTTCAAGAGGAAGGCAAATAGATTCTACCTCTTTTTTTTTTTTTTTTTTTTAGTTGATGATCACCTTTATTTTGTTTATATGTGGGGCTAAGAATTGAACCCAGTGCCTCACACATGCCAGGCAAGTGCTTTACCACTGAGCTACAACTCCAGCCCATAGATTCTACCTCTTCATGAAGAGTAGCAAGATTCTGGAAGAGTGTTCACTTCGGCAGCACGTAAACTAAAACTGGAAAAATATAGAGAACATTAGCATGGTCTCTGCACAAGGATGACACACAAATTTGTGAAGTATTCTTTTATTTATTTATTTTTGGTACTAGGGATTGAACCCAGTGGTGCTTAACCACTGAGCTACATCCCCCACTTTTTGTATTTTATTTGGAGACAGAGTCTCACTCAGTTGATTAGGGCCTCGCTAAATTGCTGAGGTTGACTTTATGATCTTCCTGCCTCAGCCTTCTGAGTCACTGGGATTATAGGTGTGCGCCACTACTCCCAGCTTCCATATTTTAAAAATATTTTTAGTTGTACGTGGACACAATACCTTTATTTTATTTTATTTATTTTTTTAATATGGTGCTGAGGTTTGAACCCAGTGCCTCTCACATGCTAGGCAAGTGCTCTACCACTGAGCTACAATTCCAGTCCTAAGTGTTCCATAGTTTTTAAAAAGAAAAGTTCTGGAAGAGCATGTGTGACTTGGAAATACTGTGGCTGTTGCTGGAAAAACCAGCTATATATTTCTAGAAATTTTATATGCATATTTCTATGTATATAGGTTATCTCTAATTTACATAGAAGGGATCATATTACATATACATTATGTGGATTGTCACCCCCAAATTCATATGTTAAACCCCCTAATCTCAAATTTGTTGATACTTGAAAGTGGAGCCTTTTAGAGGTAAGTCATGATAGTGGAGCCCTTCTAATAGGAATAGTGCCCTTATAAGAAGAAACATGAAAGAGATCTCTCTCTCTACCTGTGTGCATATACCAAGAAGATATCCATCTACAAATCAGGAAGAGGGCCTCCATCAGGAACCAAATTAGCCAATACCTTGTTGATTAATGTTTGTTTCAGCTGCCCAGTGTATGGTATTTGTAATTTTATCCTGAACTGAGATAGAAATTGGTACTGAGAATTAGCATGTTATTGTAACAAATACCTAAGACATGTGGAAGTGGCATTGGAACTGGGTAATGCATATAGGCTGTAGAGTTTTTAGGTACATGACAGAATAGATTGATGTTGCTGTGAGGGACTTTGGGTAGAAATGTGGACTTATAGATAATTTGGAGAGGTTCAGAAAAGCAGAGTTATAGAGAAAGCTTCTATCTTAAAGAATACATAAATAATCAAGTACATAATTTTGGTAGAGATACAGTAAGGTCTGATATGGTCTTGGACATAAATGAGGAGTGTATTTTTGGACAATGCAAAAAGTTGATCTTTGTTACAAAGTGGCAAATAGTTTAGCTGAATTATTTGTGATCTATTATAGAAAATAGAACTTGTCAATTATAAAATTAGATATTTATTTATTTATTGGTACTGGGAATTGAACCCAGAGGTGCTTTACCACTGAGCTATATCCCAAGCCCTTTTCATTTTTTATTTTGAGAGAGGGTCTCACTAAGTTGCTTAGGGCCTTGCCATGTTGCTAAGGCTGGATTTGAACTTGTGTTTCTCCTACTGAGTTATTGAGATCACAAGTGTGCTCCATTGTACCTGGCAAAATTGGATATTGAGGTGAAGAGATTTATTAGCAAAGTATTGAAGGAAGTGAATTGTTTTCTTCTGACTGTTTATAGGAATATTTGAAAAGAGAAAAATGAATTGAAAATGGAATTAAGCAAAAAGGAACGAGAACTTAAAAGATTTAGAAAATTTGCAGCCTATCCATATTAAAAAAAATAAGAAAGTGAGTTCATTAGAGAACATCAAGGGTGTGGTAGACTTACCATTTGCTAAGAAGATTATTGTATGTGTGAATCATAGCATTAGTCAGCAACTCATGCAGGAAAATGCCAGGTAGAACTGAAAGGGAAAAAGACAGGGTGGAATGAAGGAGTGTTTTTTTGGACTTTTTGGATTTTACAGGACAGGACCATAGAGCTGTTTGGTTGCAAATGTGCCTTATTTTTCAAGACAAGGGAATAATGAGTCAAGTATCCTTAGAGCTGCCTCCATAGTTTCAAAGGGGAGGTTCCATCACCTCCCTATCAACAGACACTATGGTTCTGCCCAAAGCTTTACACCCACCAAAACCTTGGGGTCAGAGCTTTTTGGAGTTGTAGTAGCAGCCCAAACTAAAACTATGCATTTCTACAACTGGAGGGATTTTTTTTTTTCATTTAACCTATTTTCATACTTGCAAATCAATGTCAGGCTTGTTTTTTGTAGTACTGGAATTTTGTCTTTTTAAAAAAATTTTTGTTTAATTAATTAATTTAATTAATTAATTTAATTTATTTATTTATTTTTATGTGGTGCTGAGGATCTAACACACTGCCTCACGTATGCTAGCAGTGCTCTACCACTGAACTACAACCCCAGTCCTTGAAATTTTGTCTTTTAATAATGCAAGTAATATGTGACTATCTATGAAAGCTTGAAGTAATGTAGATATATGGAACAAAAATGTTAACATCCCCCTTTCCAATTCCCCGCTCACGACCCATTGCAACTCTTGGCTGCTATTACTTGTTCACATTGTGGACCTTCTAGTCACATTTTTATGCACTGATCTTCCTTTATATGTAATCACAGTAAACTATACTGTAAGTGTAAATTATGCTGTTGTCTTTTCATTGTCAGTAACTTGCATGATGATTCTTGGTTCAATAAAGTAATTATACTCAAAAAAAAAAGTATTTTGTAGGGTTAGGGAAATTTTTTGAGAAAATCAGGAGTGGTTGCTATACTTGTATATCATTTAGGCAAAATAGCTCAACCTGTTAGTGTTAGACATTTAAAAATATTTTTAAATATTTAGACTTAACCTGATTATTTTTAGCTTTCTTTTTTTAAATATTTATTTTTTAGTTGTAGTTGGACACAATGCCTTTATTTTTTAATTTATTATAAAATTTATTTTTTAATTTATTAGGTTCAATTCCCAGTACTGGGAAAAAAAATAAAAACTGGGTGGCAGTTATTGTCAGTAGATAGTCCACATGTGGGTCCCCATTCCTCACAATGCAGAAAATATTTTGTCTGTGGTTCCATGTTGTAGATATTGCCATGCCTATTTGCTTCATAGTACATGTTATCCTTGGTTTTTCTCTGTTATATTTACAAGTGATTTTTCCCTGGAGTAGCCAAATCAGCATCAGTAGTACAACTGTATTCCCAAAACAAATAAAAAACAAAAACAACAACAATAAAAAACCCAAGATGCATTGTGAATTAGGCTTCCTTGCTTAAAGAGTTTCATCAAAACAGATTACTGGGTGCAGTGGCATATGGCTCTAACCCCAGCAACTCAGGAGGCTGAACAGGAAGATTGCATGTTCAAGCCTACCTTCAGTAACTTAGCAAGACACTATCTCAAAAAATACATACAAGGAGCCAGAGTTGTGGCTCAGAGGCAGAGCACTTACCTAGCACGTGCAAGGCCCTGGGTTCAATCCCTGGCACAAAGTAAAAATAAAAAAAATAAAATAAAGGTATTGTGTCCATCTACAACTAAAAAAATATTTTAAAACATATAAAAATGTCAGCGGATATAGCTCAATGATAAAACACTCCTGGGTTCAATCCCCAGTAACAAAAAACAAAGCAAAAAGTTAGATTCTCCCATTTTACTAAATATATTGTTTTTTAATTTATAAAAAACACCCATCAGGGCTGGGGTTGTGGCTCAGTGGTAGAGTGCTTGCCTAGCACATGTGAGGCACTGGGTTCAATCCTCAGTACCACATAAAAATAAAAAAGATAAAGTTATTGTGTTCATCTACAACTAAAAAATAAAAATAAAGACAATCAAATTAGGTGTTTGAATCTGACACATTGAATATATGCATTACCCTACTCTCATTTGGAAAAAAACTCTGCACCCTATACTAGGAATGTGGTCATGATACTTTGGCGCCTCATTATTCAGAGCCTACAGTACAGCTTGCCTGTGAATGTGAGGGGTTGTAAGGGGGTTGGAGGTGTAGCTTTGTGGTAGAGCATGGGCCTAGCATGTGCAAGGCTCTGGGTTCAATCCCTAGGACCAAAAAAAAAAAAAAAAAAAAGAAAAAATATAGCCAGGAACCCATAAATGGTCAAGATCCAATACCTGCTCTCAGAAGGATTCCCAAAGCCTCACTGCAGATTAGTCTAAGCCAGGCTCCTGATGAATGATGAATAATTTCTATATATTTTTGTTTTTGAAATACTAGGTATTGAATCAGGACTTAGCATATGCTAGCATTCTGCCACTGAGCTACATCCCCAGCCCCATGATGAATAATTTCTGACATTCTTGGTTGTTGTGTGTGTTTACGAGTGTATGTATTTACTCATTTTTCTTATCTTTGTTTTTGAAGTACTTGGGACTGAACCCAGGGAGTCGCACGTGCTAGGCAACCACTAATCATTTTTCTTTTTCTTAAAGCTAAAATGGCTCCTTTTTGCGTAGCAGTGAAGAAAAGCTTTTCTTGCTGAAAGTGATAATTTGACTGCCATTCTTCTGACTTCCCTTACCTAGAAATTGATACAATTTCCATATTAAACTGATAAAATTTCTGAATTTGTATATGAGTTAAATGGGTTTATAAAACTTGTATAGCAGGACAAGTTAAGTTGTATATTTCTATTTTTTGTTTTTAAAGTATAATCCTTTCTGGTGACACTAAAAGAGGTCTCCTAGTGTCTAGGAAAATATGGCTGTGTTGGTCTTAGTGATTACTGAGTAATTATGTACCTTCAGTCATTTTCACATTACCCTTTTCATTACCAGTTCTATTCTACTTTTTACAGAAACTCATTGAAAATATTTTGTAACCTCTAACTGTGGTTGAGCGAATGCTTCATAATGATAATGATATGTTAACAAAAATTGTTAACTTAAGGATCACAAGTTTGAGGCCAGTCTTGGCAATTTAATAAAATCCTATCTCAAAATAAAAAATTATAAAGGGCTGGGGAGCTGGGCACAGTACTATATGCTTATGATTCCAGCAACTTGGGAGGTGGAGGCAGGAGGATGTCAAATTTAAGGCCATCCTGGGCAACTTAGTGAGACCTTGTCTCTTTAATTTAGCTGTACCCCTACACCTCCCAAAACTCAGTTTCTTCATTTGGTAAGTCGGAATAATAGTATCTGCCTCCTGCCAGTGATTTTAAAGATTAAACAAAATAATAAGTTAAACTTCTTGTACCTAGCACATTGAAAGTTCTCAATAAATATTTGTTATAGTAATTAAAAGTATGTGGAAAAGTGCATATTTTTAAGATTTCTAGTATGTATACTATATTTTACCACATAGTCTTTACATATTTTATGCCAATTTTTTTTTGCAAAAAAATGAGGTGTGACCATTATGTGAAGCTTTTTATCACTTAAAAGTCATTTATTACTAACGTGTCTTTGGTGCAAGATTTGGAATGTACATTAATGCAGTGATGATGCTTTCATGCAGTGAAATATAGTAAACCAAGCACAGTGGCACATGCCCGTAATCCCAATTACTTGAGAAGCTGAAACAGGAGATTCACAAATTGGAGATCATCCTGGGCTACCTTAGTGAGACCCTTTCTCAAAAATTTAAAAAAGGCCTGTAGATATAACTCAATGGTACTGTACACATCTAACCTGCCCAAGGCCCTGGGTTCAATCTCCAGCACTGGAAAAAAAAATATGTGTGTGTGGAGATATATCTACACAAACACACACACAGAGATGTATATGGATATACATATATGTGTATTTTCTGTGGTACTGGGGATCAAACTGAGTGCTTTATGCACTCACCTACACCCTCAGCTCAAAACGTCTTTCCAATAATTATTGTCCAATTTTGGTCAAGTCTAATAGTTAATTTTTCTTTCTTCTTATTCGCTTCAGTTGCGGCAGTCCCAGTCTTACTGCACGGACACAGAATGTCTTCAGGAATGTACGTACCAAAGGGGCAGGAGGAGGGTTGGCCTTGGGAGCAGAATTAGAGGTTGAATGAATATTGTCAAAAGTTGTTCCAGCAATTTGCTCTTTAAGGAAATGGTTTTCAGTAATGTATTTGCTACTTAAATATTTCATTTTTTAACTTACACATTGATTTTTATCTTCCTCAAAAACAAACCCAACCGGGAGTGGTGGAATATGCCTATAATCCCAGCAGCTTGGGAGGCTTAGACAGGAGGATCTCGAGTTCAAAGCCAGCCTCAGCAAAAAGCAAGGCACTAAGCAACTCAGTTAGACAGGCTTTATATAGAATACAAAATAGGGCTGGGGATGTGGCTCAGTGGCTGAGTGCCCCTGAATTCAATCCCTGGTACCCCCACCCACAAAAAAAAAAAAAAAAAAAAAAAACCAGGCTGGGGTTGTGACTCAGTGGCCATGAGGCCCTGGATTCTATCCCTAGGACTGAAAAAACAAAAAACAAACATAACCCTGTCATTGGATAAAGTTATAAAATCACAAATAAGAAAAAAAAAGGAGAGACTTTCAGAATACTAAGTTAGCCGGGCACAGTGGGACACACCTGTTATCCCAGCATCTTGGGGGCTACGACAGGAGGATCACAAATTCATGTCTGGCCTCAGCTACTTACTGGAACACCTAGACTGCTAGCTCACATCCTCTACTCTTTTCCTAGCATCTATTTGGCAGGCATGGGAAATTTGAGGGAAGGAAGGAGGCCATTCTTTCCCAGGTTTGGAAGCTTTGGGGGAGTTGATTCTTTTGGCTCTATGTTATCATTCCCAAGAGAGATGGGCAGTAGAGAGGTTTTTCCACATGGCTTTATGGACAAAAGTGATTGTAAGTGAGAATCAAAGCAGGAAGATGGATCTCATATGGTAATTGACAGACTTGGTGACCATTATGTGACACCTTCTTTTTTAAAAAAAATTATTCTTTTTAGTTATACATGACAATAGAATGTATTTTGACATATCATACATACATGGGGTATAACTTCCCATTCTTGTGGTTATACAGGATGTGGAATTACACTAGTAGTATATTCATATATATAACACAGGAAAATTATGTCCAATTCATTCTACTGTCTTTCCCATTCCCATCCCTCTTCCCTTTCTCCCATTCTCCTCTGTCCAATCCAGTGAACTTTCACTGTCCCCCACCATTGTGAGTCAGGATCTGCATATCAGAGAAAACATTTGGTCTTTAGTTTTCTGGGATTGGCTTCTTTCACTTAGCATGCTATTCTCCATTTCCATCCACTTACTGGCAAATGCCATAATTTCATTCTTATGGCTAAGTAATATTCCATTGTGTATATACACACCACATTTTCTTTATCCATTCATCTGTTGAAGGGCACCTAGGTTGGTTCCCTAGCTTATCTATTGTGAATTGAGCTGCTATGAACATTGATGTGGCCGTATCACTAAAGTATGCTGATTTTAAGTCTTTTGGGTATAAGCCGAAGAGTGGGTAACTGGGTCAAATGGTGGTTCCATTCCAAGTTTTCTGAGGAATCTCCATACTGCTTTCCAGAGTGGTTGTGCCAATTTACAGTCTCACCAGCAATGTATGATTGTACCTTTTCCCCCACATCTTTGCCAAAATTTATTGTTACAAAATTGAGGGAGGGAAGATGGCGGCGAGGGGAGTGCATTACCCCCGTGTGCTGCTTCACTGTGTGGGAGTATGACAAGTCAGGACGGCTAAAGGATATCTTGTTAGGAATTTCCAGCAATAGTGGGGTGCGCCGGAACCTGGAGGAAGGATTTCCATCGCATGAGGATCGGCTACGGGGACTCAAACGCGAGAGGTTTGTCGCACGGAGGGTAACACTGCTTATTCAGCAAATCGCCCCGCGGCTAGAGTCTGCAAGGCGCGCTGGGATAGAGACGCAGGGTTACAGCGCTGCAGTTTCTGCCAGACGCGCAAGCACCGCACTCAGGGCTGAATTCTGGGTTCGAGACGGGGAAGGAAGCGGTCCATCTCGGTTCTCCACACCGGGCAGACCACAGAGGAGGCCAGCAGCCACCATGTTGGTAAACTGACGTCACCACACCTGTTTTTGACTGACCGCAGCTCATTCAGCCATAGAACAGGTAATTTCAGGCTGCAATTCGCCTGCGGCTTGCAGACAGATTGCTAGGGTTCAGCGCCTGGGGGCTTCTTAAAATCTGATCTTATCGGAGTGAACACGGAGCGCGGGGCGGCCGAGTCCCGGCTCCCGGAACCGTCCCGGAACCGCCCTGGCTCCGGGCTGCGGAGCCTGCGGAGGCTGCTTCTTGGACCCTGCTAATATCAGAGCAAACACGAAACACCAAGAAGCCGAATTCCAGCTCCCGGAACTGAGCCCGCGGGGACTGCTTCTTGGAGCTTACACTTATAGGAGCTTACACCGAGCACAGAGCGGCCGAGTTCCGGCTCCCGGAACCGTCCCGGAACCGCCCTGGCTCAGGGCTGCGGAGCCCGCGGAGGCTGCTTCTTGGACCCTGCTACTATCAGAGCATACACCAAACACTAAGCGGCCAAATTCCGGCTCCCGGAACTGAGCCCGCGGGGGCTGCTTCTTGGAGCCTACACTTATAGGAGCTTACACCGAGCACGGAGCGGCCGAGTTCCGGCTCCCGGAACTTCCCTGGACCGGGGCTAGGAGCCTGCGGAAACTGTGTCTCGGTCCGGGTCCTGCTGAGGGCAGGTCAGGACTCACCCATTGCTTGGGTTGCCTGGCAAGGGGAACGAAATGCTGCCATTCGCATAGGATACCAACATGGCAGAGATCTGATGTCAGCAGAAAGCGGTGGAGGAGAGATCTTCATCAATACCAGCGGTGACATAAGCAGTTGGTCTCCTGGTAAGGGGGGTGAGGCTCAGTCACCCGAGTCTCCTCAATTTGTCCTCGAGCCAGAGGGAAGGAGCCGGGCCACCGCCAGCCCCCGGAGCAGGCCCAGCGGCTCGCCAGCGTGGTGACCGCGTGACCCCAATTGGAGAGGGGGCGGAGCGGAGCCGCCACCCACACCCGCCAGGTGGGCAGACCCACGACCCAGTAGTACATGGGCGTGGTAGGAGGGGCAGGGCAGAGCCGCCCTTCGCGCTTGCAAGGTAAACAGACCGGTGACAGCCTGGCGGGTCAGGCACAGTGGCCTGCCAGTGTGGTACACACGTCACCCCAACTCGAGTAGGGGCAGAGCAGATCCTTATCCCACGCCCGGATCAGGCCCTGCCGGTGTGGTGGTCACGTGACCCCAATTGGAGTGGGGGTGGAGCGGAACCGCCACCCGTGCCCGCAGGGTGAGCAGACCAGTGATCAACCTGCAGATCAGGCCCAGGGGTCCGCAGGCGTGGTAGGAGGGGCAGGGCAGATCCGCCGCCTGCGCCTTCAAGGTAGGCAGACCTACAACAGACCGGCGGATCAGGCCCAGGAGCCTGCCGGCGGGGTACAAACACCACCCTAATTGGAGTAGTGACAGAGCAGAGTCGCCTCCCTTGCCAGGAACAGACCCAGCATCCTGCAGGCGGGGTAGTCACGACACCCCAATTGGAGTAGGGGCAAAGCAGAGCCTCCACTCGTGCCCGAATGGTGGGCAGATCTGCGACCGACCAGCAGGACAGGCCCAGTGGCCTGCTGGTACGACAGACACGTCACCCCAATTGGAGTAGGGGCAGAACAGAGCCGCCACCAGCTCCCAGAACAGGCCCAGTGACCTGCCGGCGTGGTAGCCACGACACCCCAATTGGAATAAGGAGAGAGCAGAGCCGCCGCCCGCACCTGCAGGAAAGATACGCAAGCAGTATGAAAAGACAAGGAAAGAAAGGACCACAAGCAATGCAGGTCAACGCAACTTTAGAAGAGGTAACAGCTGCAGCAGATGGAATGTCAGATAAAGAATTCAGGATATACATGCTTCAGATGATCTGGAGTATCAAGGAAGACATTAAACAGCAAAATCAGACAATGAAAGATCACTTCGACAACGAATTACGCAAACAAATCCAGGAAGCAAAGGATAAACTATACAGGGAGATAGAGGTTATAAAAAACAAGCAATCAGAAATCCTAGAAATGCAGGAAGCAATAAACCAACTTAAAAACTCAATGGAGAATACTACCAACAGAGTAGAACACTTAGAAGATAGAACATCAGACAATGAAGACAAAGTATTTCAACTGGAAAAGAACATAGACAGCTCAGCAAGACTGTTAAGAAACCATGAGCAGAACATCCAAGAAATATGGGATAACATTAAGAGACCAAACTTAAGAGTCATTGGGATACAGGAAGGTACAGAGCTCCAAACCAAAGGAATGAGCAGTCTATTCAATGAAATAATACAAGAAAACTTCCCAGACTTGAAGAATGAGACAGAATCCCAAATCCTAGAAGCCTACAGGACGCCAAATGTGCAAAATCATAAGAGATCCACACCTAGACACATTATAATGAAGATGCCCAACATACAGAATAAGGAGAGAATTTTAAAAGCTACAAGAGAAAGGAAGCAGATTACATTTAGGGGCAAGCCAAGCAGGATGACAGCTGATCTTTCAACACAGACTCTGAAAGCTAGAAGATCCTGGAATAACATATTTCAAACACTGAAAGAAAATGGGTTCCAACCAAGAATTGTGTATCCAGCGAAATTAAGCTTCAGGATGGAGAATGAAATTAAAACCTTCCACGATAAACAAAAGTTTAAAGAATTCGCAGCTAGAAAACCATCTCTTCAAAACATCCTCGCCAAAGCATTACAGGAAGAGGAAATGGAAAATAACAATGAAAACCAACAGTGGGAGGTAGGACAGTAAAGGGGGGGGGGAAATAATCAAAGAGGAAAACAAACAATGTTTAGTAACAGAAATAAACAAATATGGCTGGAAGAACAACCCATATCTCAATAATAACCCTAAATGTTAATGGCTTAAACTCACCAATTAAGAGACACAGGCTAGTAGAATGGATCACAAAACAAGACCCAACAATATGCTGCCCACAGGAGACGCATTTGATAGGAAAAGACATACATAGGCTGAAGGTGAAAGGTTGGGAAAAATCATATCACTCATATGGACTTCGGAAACAAGCAGGCGTGTCCATACTCATATCAAATAAAATAGATTTCAAGCCAAAGTTAATCAAAAGAGATAAAGAGGGACACTACATACTGCTTAAGGGAACCATACACCAACAAGACATAACAATCATAAATATTTATGCCCCAAACAATGGTGCAGCTATGTTCGTCAAACAAACTCTTCTCAAGTTCAAGAGTCTAATAGACCACCACACCATAATCATGGGAGACTTCAACACACCTCTCTCGCCACTGGACAGATCTTCCAAACAAAAGTTGAATAAGGAAACTATAGAACTCAATAACACTATTAATAACCTAGACCTAATTGACATATATAGAGTATACCACCCAACATCAAGCAGTTACACTTTTTTCTCAGCAGCACATGGATCCTTCTCAAAAATAGATCATATATTATGTCACAGGGCAACTCTTAGACAATATAAAGGAGTAGAGATATTACCATGCATCTTATCTGATCATAATGGAATGAAACTGAAAATCAACGATAAAAGAAGGAAGGAAAAAGCATACATCAATTGGAGAATGAACAATAGGTTACTGAATGATCAATGGGTTATAGAAGACATCAAGGAGGAAATTAAAAAATTCTTAGAGATAAATGAAAACACAGACACAACATATCGGAATCTATGGGACACATTGAAAGCAGTTCTAAGAGGAAAATTCATTGCTTGGAGTTCATTCCTTAAAAAAAGAAAAAACCAACAAATAAATGATCTCATACTTCATCTCAAAATCCTTGAAAAAGAAGAGCAAAACAACAGCAAAAGAAGTAGAAGGCAAGAAATAATTAAAATCAGAGCTGAAATTAATGAAATCGAAACAAAAGAAACAATTGAAAAAATTGACAAAACTAAAAGTTGGTTCTTTGAAAAAATAAACAAAATCGACAGACCCTTAGCGATGCTAGTGAAGAGAAGAAGAGAGAGAACTCAAATTACTAGCATACGGGATGAAAAAGGCAATATCACAACAGACACTTCAGAAATACAGAAGATAATCAAAAACTATTTTGAATCCTTATACTCCAATAAATTAGAAGATAGTGAAGGCATAGATAAATTTCTTAAGTCATATGATCTGCCCAGATTGAGTCAGGAGAATATAGACAACCAAAACAGACCAATATCAATTGAGGAAATAGAAGAAACCATCAAAAGACTACCAACTAAGAAAAGCCCAGGACTGGATGGGTATACAGCAGAGTTTTACAGAACCTTTAAAGAGGAACTAATACCAATACTTTTCAAGCTACTTCAGGAAATAGAAAAGGAGGGAGAACTTCCAAATTCATTCTATGAGGCCAACATCACCCTGATACCTAAACCAGACAAAGACACTTCAAAGAAAGAAAACTACAGACCAATATCTCTAATGAACCTAGATGCAAAAATCCTCAATAAAATTCTGGCGAATCGGATACAAAAACATATAAAAAAAATTGTACACCATGATCAAGTAGGATTCATCCCTGGGATGCAAGGCTGGTTCAATATACGGAAATCAATAAATGTTATTCACCACATCAATAGACTTAAAAATAAGAACCATATGATCATCTCGATAGATGCGGAAAAAGCATTTGACAAAGTACAGCATCCCTTTATGTTCAAAACTCTAGAAAAACTAGGGATAACAGGAACATACCTCAATATTGTAAAAGCAATCTATGCTAAGCCTCAGGCTAGCATTATTCTGAATGGAGAAAAACTGAAGGCATTCCCTCTAAAATCTGGAACAAGACAGGGATGCCCTCTCTCTCCACTTCTCTTCAACATAGTTCTCGAAACACTGGCCAGAGCAATTAGACAGACGAAAGAAATTAAAGGCATAAAAATAGGAAAAGAAGAAATTAAATTATCACTATTTGCAGATGATATGATTCTATATCTAGCAGACCCAAAAGGCTCTACAAAGAAACTATTAGAGCTAATAAATGAATTCAGCAAAGTGGCAGGATTTAAAATCAACACGCATAAATCAAAGGCATTCCTGTATATCAGCGACAAATCCTCTGAAATGGAAATGAGGACAACCACTCCATTCAAAATATCTTCAAAAAAAATAAAATACTTGGGAATCAACCTAACAAAAGAGGTGAAAGACTTATACAATGAAAACTACAGAACCCTAAAGAGAGAAATAGAAGAAGATCTTAGAAGATGGAAAAATATACCCTGTTCATGGATAGGCAGAACTAACATCATCAAAATGGCGATATTACCAAAAGTTCTCTATAGGTTTAATGCAATGCCAATCAAAATCCCAATGGCATTTCTTGTAGAAATAGAGAAAGCAATCATGAAATTCATATGGAAAAATAAAAGACCCAGAATAGCAAAAACAATGCTAAGCAAGAAGTGTGAATCAGGCGGTATAGCGATACCAGACTTCAAACTATACTACAGAGCAATAGTAACAAAAACAGCATGGTACTGGTACCAAAACAGGCGTGTGGACCAATGGTACAGAATAGAGGACATAGAAACCAATCCACAAAACTACAACTATCTTATATTTGATAAAGGGGCTAAAAGCATGCAATGGAGGAAGGATAGCATCTTCAACAAATGGTGCTGGGAAAACTGGAAATCCATATGCAACAAAATGAAACTGAATCCCTTTCTCTCGCCATGCACAAAAGTGAATTTAAAATGGATCAAGGAACTTGATATCAAATCAGAGACGCGCCGTCTGATAGAAGAAAAAGTTGGCTACGATCTACAGTCGGTGGGGTCGGGCTCCAAATTCCTCAATAGGACACCCATAGCACAAAAGTTAATAACTAGAATCAACAAATGGGACTTACTCAAACTAAGAAGTTTTTTCTCAGCAAAAGAAACAATAAGAGAGGTAAATAGGGAGCCTACATCCTGGGAACAAATCTTTACTCCTCACACTTCAGATAGAGCCCTAATATCCAGAGTATACAAAGAACTCAAAAAATTAGACAATAAGAGAACAAACAACCCAATCAACAAATGGGCCAAGGACCTGAACAGACACTTCACAGAGGAGGACATACAGTCAATCAACAAGTACATGAAAAAATGCTCAACATCTCTAGCTGTCAGAGAAATGCAAATCAAAACCACCCTAAGATACCATCTCACTCCAGTAAGATTGGCAGCCATTAGGAAGTCAAACAACAACAAGTGCTGGCGAGGATGTGGGGAAAAGGGTACACTTGTACATTGCTGGTGGGACTGCAGATTGGTGCAGCCAATTTGGAAAGCAGTATGGAGATTTCTTGGAAAGCTGGGAATGGAGCCACCATTTGACCCAGCTATTCCCCTTCTTGGTCTATTCCCTAAAGACCTAAAAAGAGCATGCTACAGGGACACTGCTACATCGATGTTCATAGCAGCACAGTTCACAATAGCAAGACTGTGGAACCAACCTAGATGCCCTTCAATAGACGAATGGATAAAAAAAATGTGGCATTTATACACAATGGAGTATTACTCTGCATTAAAAAATGACAAAATCATAGAATTTACAGGGAAATGGATGGCATTAGAGCAGATTATGCTAAGTGAAGCTAGCCAATCCCTAAAAAACAAATGCCAAATGTCTTCTTTGATATAAGGAAAGTAACTAAGAACAGAGTAGGGACGAAGAACAGGAGAAGAAGATTAACATTTAACAGGGATGAGAGGTGGGAGGGAAAGGGAGAGAGAAGGTAAATTGCACGGTAATGGGAGGAGACCCTCAGGGTTATACAGTGGAGGGGGTAGAGAGAGAGGAGGGGAGGGGAGGGGAGAGGTGGGGAGGGGGGAGGGTGGATGATGGGAAGGCAGCGGAGCACAACAGACACTAGTATGGCAATTTGTAAATCAATGGATGTGTAACTGATGTGAATCTGCAATCTGTGTATGGGGTGAAGGTGGGAGTTCATAACCCACTAGAATCAAAGTGTGGAATATGATATGTCAAGAAATTTGTAATGTTTTGAACAACCCACAATAAAAAATTAAAAAAAAAAAAAAAAAAATTTATTGTTACTTATATTCTTGAAAATTGCCATTCTGGCTGGAGTGAGATGAAATTTCAGTGTACTTTTAATTTGCATTTCTCTAATTGCTAGTGACACATCCCTTTTTGAGGAGACTCAGAAATAAGAATATCTTGAGGGGAACTAATAAAACAGCATTATAGTCTAAGACTGTAAGGAACTGTGACATTCACAGGATGGTGAAGTGCAGCACAGTTGGATTTCATATACATTTACTGAAATGAGATTACTTTGTGGTTTTTCACTACGATATTATAAATATATCAATATCTGACCTTAAAAATATTTATTGGTCTGGGGGTATAGCTCAGTGGTAGAGCTCAGGCACTGCAAAAAAAAAAAAAAAAAAAGTTAATAATTTGTTGTGAGGATGCACTAGTATTTAAGTGATTCCCTTTTGTTGGAGTCCTGGGTTACTAATATATTTTTTGCTATTATAAACAATAGCAAATAATTTCAAATTTTTTATTTTTATTTTATTGTACTGGGGATTGAACCCATGAACACTTAACCACTGAGCCACATCCCTAGCCCTTTTTTTATTTTTTATTTTGAGACAGGGTCTCACTCAGTTGCTGAGGGACTCACCAAGTTGCTGAGGCTGTCTTTGAACTCGTGATCCTATTGCATCAGACTCCCAAGCTGCTGGGATTACAGGCATTTGCCACCCATGCTCAGCACAAGTATTCTTTTAATGTAGATGCCAGGAAGGAAAAATAGTTATTTCCTCAACTCCTCATAGTTCTTAGCTGGAATACGTATATATGTATAACAGAAAATAGATAAATAAGAGAAAAACATGTTTATTGGTACAGGCAGTACACACGGGGGAGAAACCTCAGTGAAAAGTAGCTCTTAAAGCAATAGCTTAGAAATCTTACTTATATAGCATATTCAACTAGGATCAATAAATTTGCAGAAAAATTGACAGGACACTTAATAGAAGGAGGTTTTAGGCTTCCACGAATGGAAAAGCGTGGGAAGGAAAATATAGGACAAAACTTATAGAATAAGGTTTGTTTGAAAATTCCTCTGGTGCTGATAAAGAGTCTAGAATTGGGGCTGGAGTTATGGCTTAGCATAGAGCGCTCGCCTCGCACGTGCAAGGCATTGGGTTCGATCCTCAGCAACACATAAAAATAAATAAATAAACAAATAAATAAATAAAAGTTAAAAAGAAAGAGTCTAGAATTATCTCCAGCAAATAAATAAATAAACTAATAAATAAATAAAAGTTAAAAAGAAAGAAAGAGTCTAGAAATTATCTCCAGCAAAGAATTTATATCCTGTCCTTTGGCAGAAAATGGTAGGATATACGGAGAGCTTTTCTTTAATTTGCTATTTCTTAATTATCTTGAGTTCAAAAATAATATTTATGTCAAAGAGGAATATTTTAGAGTGACATGTTCTGAGGTTTCCTTCACACATTTAAAGGCTTTTGACACATGACCAAATTATTTTTACTCTTGTGTGTGGTGAACCTAGGACCTTGTGTATGCTATGCAAGCACTTTGCCCTGAGCTGTATCTCAAGTCCCTAAATTACATTTATTAATAGGTTAGTTACTTATATTTAATATCTCTGAAGTCAGGCTTTCTTTTATTTTGTATTTGAATCTAAGATAAGATAATAAGGTAGCAATGTAAAGAGACTCCTTACCCCTCATTATTATTTGTGTTGCTTTGTGAATTGGGTGTCCCACCAACTCCTATAAATGCAACAACTAGAGAAGTATGAACTAGTACAGTGCCTAGCATAAAGTAGAATTTTTGTTAGAATATAGACTGTTAGTGCAGCTAGGTAACACATGAAATCGGTGGTCTGCACTAAAGCAGTAGTGACGCACATTTGTGTTAGGGTGGTGGTTCCCCCACTCCATGTTTCTTAATCTGCTTCTTTAGTAGCATCCATTAATCTAAAATGTGCAGCTCAAATATTTGCCTCAGCAAGGAAGCTAAACCCCGCTTTTCTAAGTTGAAAATAATCTTATGGAACTTCTATAATAAGTGTTTATTGTATGTGCGGTTTTTGTGACTCTTGGATCCAGCCCACCTATAAAACCAAATATATTGTATTCCTGTGGACAAAATGTCATTCCATTACTACAAATAGAAAGGCAGAACTCTTGAGCTTGAATATTCATTTAGCCATATTAGCAAGTTATTTCCTCCCTAAAGTTCCTTTAGCTTTTGAGGAAAATCCTTTCTTGGAGTCATGCTTTTAAATAGTTAGAGCAGTAGGTTCCTCTAATTTCTCCAATGAGCCTATAATTCTCCCCCCACTCTCCCATGATTTGGAGACAGGGTTTTGCTAAGTTGCTTAAGGCTTCAGCCTCCTGAGTTGCTGGGATTACAGGCGTGCACTACTGTGCCCAGCCCTAATTCTTTTAAAAATATTAAGTTTAAAAAAAACTCACAGTGGTCCTGTAAAAATGAGAAACAGATGTTTTCTTATTTTTGCCCAAAATTCTTTAGAGATTTTCTGTTTAATGCATAATAGAAGCCAAAGTCCTTATTATGACCTATAAGGTCTACATGATCTGACCTCTGATATTCTTTTTTTTTAATATTTTTTTTAGCTGTCAATGGACCTTTTATTTATTTATATGTGGTGCTGAGAATCAAACCCAGTGCCTCCCACATGCTAGGCAAGAGCTCTACCACTGAACTACAACCCTATCTCTGATATTCTTTTTATTTAATACTTTGTTATGTTCCAAATTTACTCTACATCTGAACTCTGGTTCACTTCACTACAATTATATTGGCCTCCATTGCATATCCCATAAGCTCCTGATCAGGAATACTTGCTACTTTTTTCTACCTGGGATGTTCTTTCAAATAGCCTCACAGCTCACTGTCTCAGTGAGACTTCCCTTAGCCGTATAAAATGCCTTTCGTTCCCCATACCCCATTCCTCTTTACATTTTTCCATTTAGCACCTATCTCTCGCAACTATATATTTTATTTACTTAGGTCAATCCCCATTGTAAGTTCCTCAAGGGCAAAGATAGCTAGAAGTGGGTGGAAACTCTTTTCATCTGTTTTCTGTATTTGTAGCACCAAGGCAGTAATTTTCTTATTTCCCTGTATGCTTTGGTAGTTTCTAAGTCTAAACCATGCCATCTTCTTTCAACATTTCCTTCCTTAATCTGCTATATCTTAAAGTCACCACATTTTGTTGTCATCATGTTTTCCTACCATGGAAAGCAACCATGTGAAGAACATTGCTCTGCCTTTCGCAGAACAACCTTTGAAGACAGTTCAGGGACTGGGAGTGTAGTACAGTGGCAGAGTGAGTGCTTGACATGAGGCGGCACTGGGATTAATCTCCAACACTAAAATAAATAAATAAAGACATAGTTCATTTTGTCCTTTCTAATAGGATCTCGCATTACTGTTTATTGCACTGTGGTTTGTTAATGATCAGAAAATTAGCCTGAGAGTCTTTAATGTTTGTTTATTTTTCATGGTGCTGGGCATCAAACCCAGGGCCTCAGGCATATTAGGCAAGCCTAACTCTACCTTTGAACTATGCCCCCAACCTTCTTTTTCTTTTTTAATAGAACCCTTTAAACAAAGCGGAGGATGGTTTTCATTCAGCCTATCTCCCTGAAATCTACTAAACTGAAACCATGGAATACCCTTACAGAACACAGTTTGAAAATGGTAGAATAGCAGGACAACATTAAGGAACTATGGATATCACCTTTGACTTCTCATTCCTTAAATCCTTTTGGTTTTTTATTTTTAACATCTAAATATTGTTCCCTTCATCTCTACCTTTGCTGGGGATGCTTAATTGTGTCCTCTTCATCTATTGTCTTTGCTCTGCCTATAGAATCTTACTTGGTTTCCTATGTTCCAAATTTAATTCTCTTACAATAACCATCATCATCTTTCTGAAATTCCATACCAGAGTCTGACATTCCTGCCATTAAAGCCTTTAGTATCACCCCCATCCCCATCACCTGTAAAGGCAGTTCTAACTTAACATGACATGGGAGACTTTTCACAGTCCAGCTCATCTCCATTACTCCTCACATCTACTCTGTGTGCTCATGACATTCCCAGTAGACAACATGCTTCTGCCTTTGCTCATGTTTCTCCATCTTCTCCTCAACCCATTGCCACCAGTCTTCTGGCTAATGAGCGCCAAATCATCTTTGAGGCCTGTCTCAGATTGCATTATGGTTTTTTGTGATGACTGTATTTCAGATTTTGAACTTGTTCAAGGCTATGGCTTACTTGCATTTGTACCTTTCATACCCTTTGTGGTCACTATAGAGTGTTGCATGTATTTGAGATGGTTTAATTGAATGTGGAATTCATTTGTTTCACGTGGTAGCAGTTCCACTGTTAGCAGCTCTAGATGTTGCATGATTCCTTATATTGAGCTAAATTCCACTTTTATTGTGATGTCTAACCACAGTTTTGCTTTTTAAAAACATGTATCGAACAAGTTTGCTCCTTCTCTCAAAAGACTGCATTTCAGAGAAAGAGTTGTATGGAGCATTTCAGCTCTATGGTTAACTTAATTTTGGAGTAAATCAGCTTGAAATTTGATAACTGTACTGAGGATAACATGATTATGCAACCAAAAATTATAGGGTTAAATCCTACTGGTACCTGTCCACTTTCAGTGCTGTTCTATTTCTACTTTTCCCACTGGAAACTTTCCTAAGTTTATAGTGAAAAATCCTTCAGAACCTCTCAACTCAGGGAGTCTCCCTCTCGCTCATCTTCGTGATTTCTAACAACTTCATTGTGAATATTCCACTTGGTGTTGTGGGTTTTTTTTTTTGGGCAGCATTAGGGATTGAATCCAGGGTTGCTTTACCACTTAGCTACCTCCCCAACCCTTTGTATTTTATTTTGAGATATAGTCTCACTATGGCTGGCCTCAAACTTACAGACCTGTCCTAGCCTCTCAAGTCTCTGGCTTTACAGGCATGTACTACTGTACAGAGTCCACTTGGCACCTTATTTGTAAAGCTCTGAGTATCAGTTCTGTTCATTTGCTTGTAACCAAAGACTTCATGCTTAAGCAAAACAGGAAATGCTGTATTTTTTGATTTGGTATCTTACCAGATCTAGAATGAGAAGTACTCAAGTCAAATAATTTACAGGGAATTCTTAGGGAAAGATTTTTATCCCCCTTATGATTGTGTGTGTGCATTCACAATTATAAGTGCCAAAAAGTTATTATTCTTTTTTAATAGAACCCTTTAAACAAAGCATAGTGGGCACATAATTTGGCCCATTGAACTCTCTGAACTAATTTTAAAGTAGTAACTCATTATTTGTGTTTATTTGCTGTATATAGTGTTGGAAAGTGTGAGAAGCATACTTTTCCAAACCTGTCTAACCTTGATTTTCCCCTGTTCTGACACTTTATAAAATAGAGCTTTTCATAAAGGATGCAAATAATCACAAAAAAACCTATAGTGACCTCATTGGTTCCCTGTTTGTAAATATTTTATGGAGTCTGAATCAGTTTAGATATTAAGTGTTCTTCAATCCCATGATATTTTAGGGTACCTTTTTTGGTGGTGGTGTTGTGAATAAGTTTTTACATATTTACATATGGTTCAGAAATTAAGAACTTACCTGGTACATGCATGCCTGCAATTTCAGCAACTTGGAAGGCTGAAGTGGAAAGATTGCAGCCTGGGCAACTTAGACCCTGTCTTAAACAAAGAAATAAAAAAAGTCTGGGGATGTAGACAATAGTAGAATTAGTAGTAGAATTAGACATTAGTAGTAGAATGCCTCTTAATTCAATCTCTAATACAAAAAAATAAATAAAATAAAAAGAACTTAATCAGAATACACTTAAAAGTTGTCTTCCTACTCACATTTTCTATCTCCCCAGGTCATTTGTGTAGGTATTAGCCTGTGCACCTTTCCAAAGTTTTTGTTCATGTACAAGCAAATATAAATACACGTATATGTATAAATATATATATTCTCCATCCTGCTTCCTTTTACACACTGTTCTTCACCTGCTATTTTTTCTATCCCCCCAAAAAGCAAATCTTGGCTGGCCATGTCTCAGTGGTAGAGTGTGTCCTTAGTAAGTGCAAGGCCCTGGGTTTTATCCTAATAACCAAAATAAAAATTTTAAAAGGCATATTTCAGAGAGACTTAACATTTTTTGTATCTTCACAGTATCCCATTGTATGGATGTACCATAATTTATTAATCAGGGGCTCTTGATTAATCAGGGCTCTTGAGGTTTGTTTCTAATTTTTTGTTAATAAGCTTGCACACTATGTCAATTCTAGTGCCATTCTTAATTTTGTGGGACTGCTGGAAACAGAAAAACATTAGCTATTATTTTATTTTCTTCTTCTTTTTTAAAAATAATTTTTTAGTTGTCAATGGACCTTTATTTTTGTTTGTTTATATGCAGTGCAGAGAATTGAACCCAGTGCTTCATATATACTAGGCAAGCCCTCTATCACTGAGCCACATCCCCAGCCCTATTTTGTATTTTATTTAAAGACAGAGTCTTACTGAGTTGCTTAGTGCCTTGCTTTTGCTGAGGCTGGCTTTGAATTTGGGATCCTTCTGCCTCAGCCTCCTGAGCAGCTGGTATTATAGGCATGCACCACTGTGCCTAGCTCAGTTATTATTTATTGAGATGGGCCTTGAGTTATTGAAGAATTGGAAGGTAATTGGGGATTATCTCAGAGGGAGAGTATTTGCTTATCATGTGCAAGGCCCTGGGTTTAATCCCCAGCACTGGGTAGGTAAAAAGGAAATGATCTTATCAAACCTTGGAGGTCACAAAAATGATATCCATTTTAGCCTTTTTGCTTGGGCTGGGGGTGGATTTACTAGGGGTTGAACCCAGGAACGCTATACCATTGAGCTATATCTCCAGGCCTTTATGTTTTTAATTTGAAAACAGGGTCTCACTAAGTTATTTAAAGTCTTATTTAGTTGCTAAGGCTAATTAATCTCCAACTCGTGTTTCTCCTACCTCAGCCTGTGCAACTCTGGGATTATAGACATGTTCTACCATGTCCTGCCTGGTTTAGGCTCTTAAAAAAAA
Source organism: Marmota monax (assembly GCF_021218885.2). NCBI lineage: Eukaryota > Metazoa > Chordata > Mammalia > Rodentia > Sciuridae > Marmota > Marmota monax. Next base: position 1,607,942 of record NW_026691950.1, on the reverse strand, counting down.
AAAAAAAAAAAATATATATATATATATATATATATATATTGTAGATGGACACAATACCTTTATTTATTTTTATGTGGTGCTGAAGATCAAACCCAGTGCCTCACACATGCTACCACTGAGCTATACAGCCCCTGTTTAGACTCTTAAGTAGAGAAATTCTTATGCCTACACCCATACTTTAGGAATTTTGGAGACATCCTTCTCTTGTTTTTCTTTTTTTTTTCAGTTGTACATGAACACAATGCCTTTATTTTGTTTATTTATTTTTACATGGTGCTGAGGCTCAGACCCAGTGCTTCACACATGCTAGGCAAGCACTCCACCACTGAGCCACAACCTGAGCCCCTTTTCACTTTTTTTTTCATCTCCTCCTGCCACCTGTTCAATTATTTACCAGTTATTGTCCTTCTTCCACCCTGTCACCATTTATATTTGTGCCTTTTCCATTCCTACTTTACCATTTTATCTAGCCTGCTGTTTCACACCAGGATCTGTCTGCATTCATTCTTTTCTATGTTCTAATTGATCCTATTACTGGTACAGGATAGTTTATCAAATATCTACTGTGTACCAGCACTGTGCTAGCTTCTTTTTTGTGTATTGACCATTTAAATCCTTACAACTACTCTGTGAGATGATGGTGATATTTGTTTCATAGTTAAGAAATTGAGGCACAAAGGTTACCTACTACTATATACTACTAATAAGTAGTAGAATCAAACAGCTAAGAGATGGTCTCAGTGCCTTCCTTTGGTATTGGGGGTTGAACCCAGGGACACTTTACCCCTGAACTACATCCCCATCCTTTTTGTTTTTTGAAATAGGGACTTGCTAAGTTGCTGAAGTTGGCTTCAAACTTGAGGTCCTCCAGCCTCTGCCTCTCAAGTCACTGATATTATAGTTGTATGACATCTCACCCAGTGGTCTAAGTTCTTTAAAAATTATAACCTAATTTAGGAGAATTTAAAAGTTCTCTTTTAGTTAGATAATTTATAAATGCTGTATTATTTTAGAGAAAGCAGAGGAAAGAATGGCAGAGAAAATGGAGATTTTAAAGGAAAGAGAGGGATATAGGTGAATAAATAGAGGTTAGTTGTAAAAGTGTGCCAGATGGGGGGAGATGATGGGTGTCCCAGAAGAATTGAATTTGTGTAGTTGGTATATGTTGCCAACCAAATTAGCATTGAACTATTTTTATATCAGATTCATTTGTAAGGCTTTTAAATGATATTGGTATTTCTTGGCCACACCCCTAAGCTGCTCCCGAATCACATGGTGTCAGGCAGGACCTCAGAATCTGTAATCTTGGTCACAGGATATTCTGATACACAGCCAGGCCAGGGAACCATTGGCTAAAGAAGTATGGAGTGACTAGAGCAGAGGACATGTTTTCTGAAAAGTGGTGAGAGATACAGTTAGATGAGTAGAGCCAAATCATACAAGCAAAGGCCAAGCTGAAGAACTTGGAGTTGAAGCAGTAGGCAGTGGAGAAAGAGTCATTAGGTGAAATCAGCAGAGAATGTTCAGAATGGTGGCTAACCAGCCTCTGGCCGCAATATGCAGGAAGGAGGAAAGCTGTGATAGAACCACAGTAGGAGAGTAGGAGACACAGGGAACTAATAGAGAGCCTCAAAAAGGAGCAGACTTTTTCTTTCAAAGGATACTGGGCTTCTTTTTTGGCAGGGGGTGGGTTGGGATGGGATTGAACCCAGCAGCGCTTAACCACTGAGCCACATCCCTAGTTCTTTTTTTTTTGGGGGGGGGCGGGTTACGGGGATTGAACTTGGGGGTACTCAGCCACTGAGCCACATCCTCATCCCTATTTTGTGTTTTATTTAGAGACAGGGTCTCACTGAGTTGCTTAGGGCCCCACTAAGTTGCCGAGGCTGGCTTTCAATTGGGGATCTTCATGCTTCAGTCTCCCCAGCTGCTGAGATTACAGGCATGTACCACGCAGGCTCAGCACAAATATTCTTTTAATGTATGTGACAGGAAGGAAAAATAATTATTTCCTCAACTCTCACTATCAACCTGCTCTGACGAGATGAGCTAGGTTTAAAGGAGCTGGCTGCAACATTAAACTAAGAAAACCACGAAGAAATCACACAACACATGGACATGAGTTTCTCAGATGGAGGGTGGGACTGCTCTGTGACCTCATGGGTCTTCTCCCATTCTGGAAGGCAAGAGAATGTGCACCCGGAATCTCTTTATTTTTATAGTGGAGACGGGGGACACACAAAGGAGCTTCAGTGGAATGTTCTTCACCAAATAAGGCAGGGGATAAAGTTTCAAAGTGGGGTTGCCAATCCCATTGGATAATGCCCAAGTCCAGGGCTAGAGCAAACTCCTTTGAAGGTGGAGGCCACTTGCTTCCCACAGTGCATGTGCGATGCCAGACCAAACACCCCCCTTACTCAAGGCTGAGAGAGGATGCTCAGCCCTTGGGCAGGGCTGCCTCCCAAATTAACATTGAACTATTTTTATATCAACTCAACTATGCCTGGCAGTTTTTTGTTTTTATTTATTTATTTATTTTACAGATAGTCTTGCTAAGTTGTTTAGGGCTTCACTAAGTTGCTGAGACTGGCTTTAAACTTGGTCGTCCTGCTGCTTCAGCCTCCCCAGTCACTGGGATTACAGGCCTGTGCCACCATTCCCCTCCCCATCTTTTTTTTTTTAAATTTTTATTTATTTTTTTAGTCATACATGACAGTAGAATGCATTTTGATATATAATACATACATGGAATGTACATACATCAATCATATTGTCTATTCTGTTGCCCTTCCTATCCTCCCTACTCCTCCCCTCCTCTCCCATCCTTTCTCTCTATCCAATCTAATGTGACACACTTTTTTTTTCCTTTTTCTCATTACAACATCATATTCCCTTCCCCATCTTAAAGGATGTTTTGTCTATAAATAAGAATTTGTTGAACTTGCAATGTGAGGACTTGCAAAGAATATGAAAAAACAAAGCATTAAGTTGCAAAACATGAATTGACTTTGGGTAGACTTGTAGTCTATATAAGTAATTAACCATTTTATTTCTGAGCCAGGGCACTAGTGATAATATAAACCAGGCATGGTGGTGCACACCTGTAATCTCAGCAGCTCAAGAGCCTGAGGGAGGAGGATCACAAGTTCAAAGCTAGCCTTAGCAAATTAGCAAGACCCTGTATCAAAATAAGAAATAAAAAGAACTTGGAATGTGGCTCAGTGGTTAAGTGGATCTGGGTTCAAACCCTGATGCCCCCCCCAAAAAAAAGTAGTAGTAGTGATAGTATATACAAAGCATAATTATGTTTCTTTGACTAGCCTTAAATAATCTAGTTTTACATAACTAGTTATAAACTTGCTTATCCCTTTTTGAATCCATGTTTTTCTATTTTACTACCCACAGAACTAATAATTTTCAAGAATGTGTGTCATTATGTGATATTGTCAGAGATTATGACAGCAAACAATTAATGAGATTGCCTCCATCAAAATCCCATCTTTGACATATACCAGTTATATGAGATTGGGATTTAGTTCCCTATTTCCCAGTTTTAATCTATAAAATAAAGATTATAGGGGCTGAGGCTGAGCTCAGTGGCAGAGCGCTTACCTAGCATATGTGAGGCACTGGGTTCAATCCTTAGCACCACATAAAAATAAATAAAGGTATTCTGTCCATCTACAACTGCAAAAAAAAAAAAGATATAGTACCCACCATAGAGTAAGATTGTTAAAAAGGATTAAGAGATAGTACCTAGTTCAAAGTAGCAACTCAAGTCTTAGCTATTTTTAATAATAAAAAATATTTATTTAAAAATATTCATGCAATAGTAGAGAGGAAAAAGGAGGCAAGAATAGATATAGGGAGATCAGATAAGAGGTGGTGATAGCTTCAACACATGGGTGAGTGGGGGGAGTGGGCAGATCTGAGTGATATTTAGGAAGTAAAATTGATAGGACTCTCATAAAATACAAAATGGAGGATTATTGAGAAAGAACTTCCCTGCTTGGGCAACTGGATGAATGGAGACCTGGTTTGGTAGAGGAGTGGGACAGGGAAGATGGTAATAGTTTTAGTTTGAAATATTGAGAATGTTAAGCGTAAGATGGGATTTCTGCATTTTTAAAGAAGCTGTTGAATGACTCTAATGTACAGTACAAATTAAGAAATATTGACATAGGGAGAAAAAGGAGAAATATTAATGTAGGTAAACAGTTGGATATTGAAGTCTGAAGTTCAGAAGAGTTGAGTGAGGCTAGGTGTAAATTTAGTTGCAGTCTGCATGCAGAATGTAAATGAAGGCATAGGTGAGGATGAGTGTGTGGAGAAGAAAAGTTGACTGAAGAATTCTAAATTTTTTTTTCCTTTCTTTCTTTCTTTTTTTTTTTTTTTTTTTTTTTGGTACCAGCAGTGCTCAGCCACTCACTGAGCCACATCCTCAGCTCTTTTTCGTACTTTATTTTGAGATAGCGTCTTACTGGGGCTGGCTTCAAACTCACAACCCTCCTGCCTCAGCCTCCCAAGCCGCTGGGATTACAAGCATGTACCACTGCACCCTGCAAATTCTAAAATCTTAAAACTTGGAATACTTGGAAAGTGTGCATGTAAAGAAGTGCCCAAGTATTAGAAAGAAAACCAGGCAGTTGTGATAATGACACATAAGACAAAGGTGATGTAGACAGTAAATGTAGAAAATTCTCATGACATTAGGTAACCCTAGGTACCTTGGCTGTTTCTAGTAAAATGACTGGGGTTGGAACAGAAGCTCTATTCCAATCTGGTCAATTCTTGGGCCAGCCCAGCTCTCAAGCTGATTCTGTCTCCTTTGGTTACTGAGGCCTTTGGCTTCAGTATAGCCACTGATCCCTTCTCTTTTCAGAAGTCAGCCTTGGGCCTCTGGACCCTAATGTGTGCATCATCATAGTTTCAGCATCTTGTCTGGATTTCTTTTACTTCTTCTAATACAGGGAAACCAAAACCAATGTAGTATTAATAGGCTAGAGATACTATGTTTTTCTCTAGATAGCTAATCTTTTGTACTTTCAATTTTTAAAAATTGAGATCTTTAATAATTTCACTTTTGCCAGGCATGGTGGTGCACACCTGTAATCCCAGCGGCTTGGGAAGCTGAGCCAGGAGCATCATTGAGTTCTAAGTGATCCTTAGCAATGGTGAGGCGCTAGGCAACTCAATGAGACCCTGTCTCTAAATAAAATCCAAAATAGGGCTGGGGATGTGGTTCTGTGGTTGAGTGCCCCTGAGTTTAATCCCTAGTACCAAAATTAAATAAATAAATAAGTAAAAATAATTTCACTTTTAAATATCTGTTTCATTTATGTTTTCACCTTGTATCAAGCCAGATACTGTGCTAGACACTTATTAAATAAGACGTGGCTGCCTCAAGGATCTCAGAAATAGAGCTACACACACACACACCCCTCTCTTCTTTCTCCTGATAAATACATAGATTTCAACTTTTTCTGAAAAAGAAGGCCAAAATAATCTTTCATAAAAGGGACATTTTAATTTATATAGTATACAACCTAGATGTTCCCTTTTCCTTACATCCTGTTTTTTCTTTTTTAAAATATTTTTTTAAAGAGAGAGAGAATTTTTAATATTTATTTTTTAGTTTTCGGCAGACACAACATCTTTGTTTGTATGTGGTGCTGAGGATCGAACCTGGGCCGCACGCATGCCAGGCAAGCACGCTACCACTTGAGCCACATCCCAGCCCCTTTAAATATTTTTTATTGTCATTGAATCTTTATTTATATGAGGTGTTGAGAATCAAACCCAGCCCCTCACACATGATAGGCAAGTGCTGTACCACTGAGCTACAACTCCAGTCCCACATCCTGTTTTTAAGATTGTAACTTAACTGTAACTCATTGTTGGAGTGCTTGCCTAGCATGTATGAGGCCCTGGGTTCAATCCCCAATACTGAAAAAAAAAGTAGATTGGGGGAGGGGGTTATAGATTTCAGCAAGTCTATGGATTGGTGGCCTTGTGGGTTCATGAACCTTCCACATGATATACAAAATTGTTGAATGTGCATATTGTGTTAAATCTTACAGTGGACAAAGTCCTTAATTTTCATCATATTCTCAGATGATTATTACCCCAAAATATTAAGAACTATCACACTATTCAAAATCTTTATTTGTTGTCGGGCATGTTGGAGCATGTCTATGATCTCAGCTAGTCAGGAGGCTGAGTCGGGATGACTAGAAGTTCAGGGACAGCCTCTTCAATTTAGCAAGATCCTATTTCAAGGACTGAGGCTATTTCAAGGACTGAGGCTATCACTCAGTGGTAGAACACTTGCCTTGCATGAATGAGGCATTGGGTTCGATCCTTAGCATCACATAAAAATAAATAAAGTCATTCTGTCCATCTACAACTACAAAAAAAAATTTTTTAAAAAAGATCTATTTCAAAATAAAACGAAAAGTTCTGGAGATATAGCTCAGTGGTAGAGCACCCCTGGGATTAATCCTCAGTACTTCCAAAATAAAATATATATATATTGTTATTTGGTTTATGACTATTTAACATCATGTGCCATGTAGATTTTTCTTACTGATGGAAAAGGAAATTAGGGCTGGGTTGTGGCTCAAGAGCAGAGTACTCGCCTAGCACGTACAAGGCCCTGGGTTCAATCCTCAGCACAACACATAAATAAATAAAATAAAGGTATTGTGTCCAACTACAATTAAAGAAAAAATATTTTTTAAAAAAGGAAAAGGAAATTGAAGATATACTCCACAATTGTTCTTCTCTAAATTACTTTTTATTTTAGTAGAATTTTGAAGCTGTACTTAAACATTAGACTTTGTTTTTACATTGATTTAACAATAGTATAATCAGGCCACAGTTTTGCTACAAATGCATTTTTTGTTTATCTCTAGTACCAGGACCCTCTGGTGACAATGGCATCAGTATTACTATGATCTTGATGGCCTGGACGGTTATTGCAGTGATCTTGTTCTTGCTGAGACCTCCTAATCTAAGAGGATCCAACTTATCCGGAAAGCCAACCAGTCCTCATAATGTAAGTGATATGAATTATAAATCCTTTTTGGTTGAGTGCATGTATGTGACGTGGGGAGGAGGAAAAGTATTTTGGCTAAAATATCTTTATTAATAAAAGGAAGACTCAATTCATGGAGTGAGTTTTTCCTATATGTTGCTATTTTGCCTTTTGAGGAGTTAAACATAGAAATAGTAGTAGTCCAAAAATAATTTTTAAAAATTTTCCTATCTTTTTTTTTTTTTTTTGGTACCAAGGGCACTCTGCCAGTAAACTACCTTTTTTAGTTTTTTATTTTAAGAAAGAGTCTCACTGAATTGCTGAGACTGGCCTCCAACTTGCCTTCCTCCTGCTTCAGCCTTCTGAGTTACTGATATTACAGGTGTGCACTACTGTGCCTGTCTGAATTCCAATCTTTCCTTATATAAGGAACATCAGAAACAATCCAGCTTCTAATCCACAGCAGTATTGCTCAAATCTCAGTCCTGCATTGCCCATTCTATCCATTTCAGTTGATCTCTCCCCTCTAGCCCCAGAAACACTCTTATCCAGCTTCATCCACAGCAGTATTGCTCAAATCTCAGTCCTGCATTGCCCATTCTATCCATTTCGGTTGATCTCTCCCCTCTAGCCCCAGAAACACTCTTACCAGCTTCATTTCAAATGTTTTACCCTCTTCTGTTCTGGATATTAAATACAATAAAGATTTTGAGCATATCTGGCTACATCCTGTTTTCCTATCCTTTTCTTTCAACCCCATTTTCTAGCATCACAGTAAATTAACTTAGAGGAATTCCTTATGTTGACGAATCTTTATAGTCATGATTGCAAACATTTGTAGAATCTTCTAAGTGAAAAATATAAAGTGACTCAACAGAGAGTTTTCCCTACTATCTTTAATAAAAGCTTCACTAAAGGATTCTTTTTAATCCTTACCAGAACAAGTATTTATGCATTATTTTTTTCCATTTGATATGTTGTAATCTCTTTAAAAATTTTATGCACATGTTAATTAGATCAGTTTAGCTATTCTACAGTCATATACCATTTCAAAACTTGTTGTATCTGATAAATATATACAATTTTTGTTTGTCAGTTTTACTAAATAAAATGTAAAAAACATCTATAGGATGAAATTTGTTTCAAAATAAATTTCTATGATAGATTCACTTTAAATGCTAAATTCTCTTCTTCAAACTTCACCATATTGAATTCCTAAAATAATTGCTAATTTTCCTCAATATTGTAGTATTAATATTAAAAATTCAGTTAAGGACTGAGGTTGTGGCTCAGTGGTAGAGTGCTCGCCTAGCACGCACAAGGCTCTGGGTTCCATCCTCAGCACCACATAAAATAAATAAATAAAATAAAGGTATTGTGTCCAACTACAACTAAAAAATAAGTATTAAAAAAAATTCAGGGCTGGGGATATAGCTCAGTTGGTAGAGTGCTTGCCTCGAATGCACATGGCCCTGGGTTCAATCCCCAGCACCACCAAAACAAAAAACAAATGACAAACAAAAAATTCAGTTAAGACTAATTTTGTATATAAGGAGAAAGCAAATGTGCAGTGTTAATAGGTCAGTGCTTTGATTTTAGGAGCAGAACATTTAGATATATTGTATGCTGTCTTAAGAAAGAAGACAAAACCAGCACCAGGTTTCACACCTGTAATCCCAGTAACTCAGGAGGCTGAGGCAGAAGAATTACAAGTTGAGGCCAGCATGGGCAACTTAGACCCTGTCTCAAAATTTAAAAAATTTTAAAAAGGGGCTGTGGATATAATAGAATGCCCCTGGATTCAATCCTCAGCACCACCAAAAATAAAAATAAAAAAAAAATAGCACATATAAAAAGTTTTAAGTGTACTTTTTCTTGGAGAGAGGGAAGAGTTCATAAAATTTGCATATTATCCTCATTGTTTCCTCCGTAGACTTTTTTCTTATACTGTGTGTGCAGCTTTCTTACTTTTGTATCAAAAAGTAACTTTCCCAGTGTTTGGAGCTAAAAAAATAAAAAATAAAAAAAATCCATCTTTTTTTTAAAAAAATTGTTTTTGTAGTTATAGATGGACAGCATGCCTTTATTTTTTTATTTTTATGTGGGGCTGAGGATCGAACCCAGTGCCTCACATGTACAAGGCAAAGGCTCTGCCATTGAGCTACAGCCCCAGCCCCCAAAAATCCATTTTAACCTGACTTAGTAGAAGCCATTAAAAATGACAAACGCCTTAACCTCAGTTCCTTAAAGACTGCAGGTTCTAGGAATAGTAGTCCCTCTGTCCTAGTAATAAGCAAGAACAATATTAATTCTGATTCCAGATAGAAATATTGATCACCCTTAACTGGGTATGTCAGGGTAAATAAATAAAATCTTTCTGAAGACTGTAAAAGCTCTCTATTCTCTTTAGTTCAGATACTTTGTATTTCAAATAACAAAAAACAATTCAAAGTGATTTGAATAAGTGACTTTATTAGTTTACACATAAAAAATCCAAAGATAGGTTCCATGTTTAGAAGGTTAACAGTTTCTTTTATCATTAGCTTATTCCAAGGTGGGCTTCCCTGTGGCTACAGGATGGCTGCCAGGAACAAATAGAGCCTCAAGCTTCTTCAATGAGATCCTGTAATGAGAAACAAAAGTCTGAAGCTTCATAATGAATGCACTAACTGAACCCATCACTTTAGCAAGAAGAATCAAACTAACTTTATTAGCTTGAAGATCACCCTTTCTTCCACACCACAGGGAAGAATGAGACAAACATTGCAGAATATATGAAGAGTCCAAATGAGTTTATAAGTTTATAGTTTGGGATTGGAGGGTGGGAGCATTGCTACTCAGTTCTTACTTATTTGTGTTAGATTGGTTGCACTAGGATCTAAGGAGTCCCTCAAATAATTTTTTTTTTTTCAATGCCAGGGACAGGATCCACCAGCTCCTCCTGTGGACTAACTTTGTGATATGGGAAGTGAAAATAGTTAACACCTTGCAAGACCAAATGAACGAAGATGACCAGAGTACTTTTAACCCCATTAGAACTGTTTTTCCTTTTGCATCTGCAATATGGGATGGTATTGTTTTCATGAGCTTCTAGAAATTTCACTTGCAAACTTATTTTTGCTTCCTGTGTTTATCACCATTCCCATTTACAGTATATTTGAGTAAATGATTATATTTAAAAAGTCACGTGTGGCTTTTTTGGTTGTCCTAAACTTTAAACATTCCACTCATTCTGTTTGTAACTGTGACCATAATTTTTGGGTGATGTGTGACCTGATTGAAGGAAATTTGAGTTTTATGCATTTAAATATTTTAAATAGTTTTGATAGGCTCTTAAGGTTTTTTTATTCATAAGGTATTTATAAAGTTATTTGGGGTTACCTGGGATTATATGAAAGAAAATGAGAACCACACTGTATTTACATTTACTTTGGTAGTTTATTAGTGGGTGGCAGTTTTCTCTAGTTCTTGGAACTGTGGCAACTTTTGGAATATTTTACAAATTATAGCTGAAATCTGTATCATATATTGCAACTGACTTATGTGGCTAGACCAGGAGGAGAAGTGAAATGGTTGTTTTAATAATTTTTTTACTCCCTTTAAAAATGTCTAATGTTAATTTTTTTTTTTTTTTTTTTTTTTTTGCGGTGCTGGGCATTGAATCCAGGGCCTGGTACATGCTAGGCAAGTGCTCTATCGCTGAGCTATCTCCCTAGCCCAAGAATACTTTAAATAAACATGAATAATCAATATGGTAGATAATTTACAGTCCAGTATGACATTTGCAAGCCATACCCTAGCCTTACAAGGTTCATGTGAAAGGAGGGGAAAAGTTTATTCTTTCTCTCTTTGCCAGGAATAATCTATCTAGTAATAACTTAAGCTATAATTTATTTTGTAAATGAGTGCCTCTCAGGACACCTCTCTTTGTTCTAACACTTCCCTGTTAAAGTGAAACTTTCTTACATCTATATTGGGGCTTAATAGCTTACTGACATTTGAATGCCTATTTACTTATTTACTCTATTTGAAGAAAATTTTGAGACTTTTGTTATCCTTCCAACTTCAAAAAAATTTTAATGAAGTTTTGTTTTATTCCAAGGGAAAAGGAAGAAAATTAGAAACAATCAAGAATATTTTCCCACCCCTTACCTCATTCCTGTTTGGTAATGGGATGGATTGGGGTGGAAAAGAACATTGATATAAGTGAAGTTTGAAATGCATAAAAAAGTAAAAGGTTACATTGTTTTTGCTGAGTTTGGCAAAAAAGTAAATACAAATTGCTTTAAAAAATGTCTGCACAACCCATGTGGTTATGGAATTTTTTTCCTTAACAAGTGATTACATATGATTTATGGGGCTAGAAGATACTTTGTTATCAAATGTAAGGATTTTTACCTAGGTCAGTCTAGCTTTTCATTGTACAGATCTGAGAAACTATTTGTGTGAACTAAATAAACTTCTCTATATTATTGTACTGTTTAATAGTCTCTGATACAATTGTGTGACACTCATAGGGTGTTTCCCCCTTTATTATGATTACATTAGAGGCCATAAACATTGTAAAGGCATCATTTCATTATATAATCTAATGTGAATGCTTGCATTCCTTCTTGTGCATCTTTGTTTTGTGCTCAACTTCTTGAAATAATATAACCAGCTCTTAATTACTTATGCTGATAAAGTGGTAATATTAACACAGGTAAGTTAAATCTTGGATAAATGAACACCACAGAGTAAAGATTTGTCTTGCAGTGGCCCACTGGAAGCTTTCCCATCTCTATCCATAGCTAGTAAAGTATTTAAAGCAGAAAGGTGTTGAATGGCATATATCAGCTAACTGCCTGATGCAGTCCTTTATCTGCTGTGCCTCTTGAACATAGAAGGCTCACCCATATATCCTAACATCTGTTCCTAACTCACTAGAAAACCAATCCCGGGAGAGATGCTAATATATTCACTGAGTCTGTGGATCATAATTTAAAATTGGCTTCTGTTCAAGTGGCCAAAATATGGATAAAAATGTCTAGTATTAGAGACCTGAAATTTTTGAATTCTTTCATTTTTGTCACATACACTTAATTGGCATTGTATCTAAATACATTAGGCTTTTCCTATATGAATCTACTACTAAGTTAGTAATAGAAATTCTTAGTGAACTGTTTAGTCCTGGGGTTTTTGCTTTTAAAATTTCTTTGCATTTCTGAAAAGTCATTGTACTGCACATAAAGTGTTCTTGTTAACCTAACTAGTGATTTATGTTATTATATTTAATTCTTAAAGCTTCAACATGTGGCCTTTAAATTGAGCACATTCTTAAATCATTCCTTACCTTGTAAACATTCACTTGAAATATGGCTATAATCCTTTTAAAATAATCTGCATAAAAGAAAGATGAGGCTTACATTTTTATTACTTTGGACTCTTAAACATTCTGCAAATGCTATTAAGGGGAGTTTATTTTGAGGGTTGAGGGTGTAACTCAGTGGTAGAATGCTTGCCAGCATATACAAGGCCCTGGGCTTATCCTCAGCACCACCAAAAGAAAAAAAAAAGAGTTTATTGTGTTTTAGAGTCATTTAATGTTCTTAAAACAATGGTAATTTTGGCTTTGCTTTTCATATGGAAAAAGTTAACGTTGGAACGCTTTATAGTAAAAGATTTTATCATGTATCTATCTAAGCACTGCCCCCATTGTCAGCAAGTCATATTTTACAATTTGCAGAGATTTTTTATTAGTATCTTTATGGTATGTGATATGATACTGTGTATGGAATTACCAACATCTTAAAATTTCAAAGGAACATTGAAAATCTATTGCTCTGAATGAAAATCTGTCACTCTAAATGGGTATGTGCTCAAATTTGACCAGTTGAGTTTAAGACACAAAACAGCAACTTGAAGAAGGAAAAATGAAGAGAGTTTACAATTAATGGATTAAATTTTATTATTGTAACAGTAGGGTTAGTCTTATATTTCTAAATGAAAAATCATATGTATTGTTACCATGTCTGATGATTACTTTGTTAAAAGCAAAAGTGGTCATGTGATATACTAAATGTAAATTGCTGTTTTTAAATGTTTAAATCATGCCAAACAAATTATGTCTGTGCCATCCAGGATTTATTGTTAATCTTTTACTGAGTACTTGGATTGGGTTTAAGGGCTTGTACTATGCACTTTTTATCAATGAATAAATAGAAAATGTTAGTAACGCTTTTTGTTTTCTGTTTGGCTTTTGTGGAAAGAGAAGCACTTTCATTTAGTAAAATGTTAACATTTATGTTAAAGTTTTTTTGTAAGACTGCTTACCCCTAACTAAAGAGAGAACTTTAAATTATAAGAAACAATATTTATATAATAGCGGTATAGGGCCAGTATTCAGAAGAGATTATAAGAATCCCCAGGATATTAAATTACAATTACATTTCTTCATTATTTTCTTTCTTCCTAGAATACAGAGTCAAATTGACATTTGCTTTTAGGGAGTAATATTCAATAGTGTTAAATATTTGAGCTTGTTATATGCTTTTATATGTTAATATACATAATTATACATGTAATTACATGTTACCTAAAAGGAGTGAGACCTGTAATTATACAGAGAAAATACAAAAATGATGATATGCTTTTGCTCTGACCTGGAATGTGTCCAGATACTAAAGATCATTAATATCCAGATGCATGTTAAAATGGTACAATTGCTGTGACATTCTAGTGTCAATGTCTGTGCAATATCTTTAGTGTTACTTAAAATGGCAAAATTTGTGAAATAATTTTAGTCTGAAGTTTATCATTACATGTCAGTGGGTAAAGGAATTCATGATAAAACTTAATGTTTCATTAAATGACTCTGAAATAATAGTTTTTCTCTCAGAAAATCAAATTCAAATAGAATAAATTTTTTGCTTCTTGCCATTTCATCTGATGATTTTCTCAGTTCTGTATCTCAATTTGTGAAGTCCCACCAGTCCCTAAAAGATGTTACACAAACACCAACCATGATATTCTCTCTCTCTCTCTCTCTCTCTGGTACTGGGGATTGAACCTAGGGGTGCTTTACCACTAAGCTACATCCTCAGCCTTTTAAAATATATTTTGAAAAGGTCTCACTAAATTGCTGTTGGCCTTACTAAATTGCTGAGTCTGGCTTTGAACTTGCAATCGTCCTGCCTTAGCCTGAGTCACTGAGATTACAGATGTTAGCTTCTGTGCCAGCCAGGATTCTTTTTCACATTCAGATTTTTTTTCTTTTCAGTACTTCCACATATGCTAGACAAGCACTCTACCACTGAGCTATTTCTCAGCCCCACAACCAGACTTTTTAAAAACGAGGCATGATGGTACACACCTGTAATCCCAGTCATTTCAGGAGGCTGAGGCAGTAGGATCGCAACTTCAAGGCCAGCCTCAGCAACTTAGCAAGACCCTGTCTCAAAATAAAAAGGGCGGGGTATGTAACTCAGTGGCACAGCACCCCTGCGTTCAATCCCCAGTACCAAAAAGTTAAAAATAAAATGGGTTAACAGTTAAATCTTTTCCCATTAGTTGGTTTTCATGAAACTTTAATGTGAATATCTTCTCAAATGGATTATATTCATTCAATAAACATTTCAACATTTGTTTGATTATTGCTTAACTATGTATATTTTAAAATGGATGTTATTCAGGATTAGATTACTGAAACAATTTTGAAACTCACATGCCAAAATGGATGTCTATTGAAGGGGTAGGGAGATGTCTGGAAGGCAAGGGCATATGTAAAAGTGAAAAGCAATTTTAGTTTGAAGAATAAAGCAGCTTGGTTTGGGGTTGTGGCTCAGCAGTTGAGCACTCGCCTAGCACGTGCAAGGCTCAATCCTCAGCACCACATAAAAATAAATATATTGTGTCAAACCACAACTAAAAAATATTTCTTAAGAAGAGAATAAAGCAACTTTCATGGGATAATTCTAGCACTACAGAATAAAAAAGATTGGGAAGGCTACAATTTTCTCCTCTACAACATCCCAGGATTTTTTTTTTTTTTTGTTATTGTGTCCCAGTATTTCAAGAACTCAACAGTCACATAGATAAGTGCCCACTGGCAACAGGTTGAATTCCTTGTGCTCTCATATTAAATTTTCTTGATGGTAATCTCTGAAAACATTAAATATATGTAAAGAATTTTGGGTTAAAGAAAGACAGCTGATGATTATTTTTCTGGGGGTGGGGAATATCGGGATTGAACCCAGAGGTGCTTAACCACTGAGCCACATCACCAGTCCTTTTTTATATTTTACTTAGTGATAGGATCTTGATAAGTTGCTTAGGGCCTCGCTAAATTGCTGAGGCTAAACTTGCGATCCTCCTGCCTCAGCCTCCCTAGCCCCTGGGATTACAGGCATGTGCCACTGTGCCCAGCTTAATGTTCTTTATTATCCTGTAATTTTCATAAGGTAAATACCCTGACACAATGATTCAGTCCCCATAATCAACTCTTCATGTAGTTCTCAAACTTATTTTTTCATCATAGCCATCTTGTCATGTACATTATAATGTTTAATTTTGTTGCCAGGAATGATGGTGCACATCTGTAATCCCAGCAACTCTGGAGGAATATTGCAAGTTCAAAGCCAGCCTCAGCAATTTAGGGGGACCCTAAGCAATTTAGACTCTGTCTCCAAATAAAAAAGGGCTGAGGGAGCTGGGGTTGTAGCTCAGTGGTGGAGCGCTTGCCCAGCATATGTGGGGCGCTGGGTTGGGTTCTCAGCACCGCATACAAATAAATAAAAAATAAAGGTCCAGGGGGGAAAGGAAGAACAGCAGAATAAAATAGACGTTATTATTGCTGTATGTATATACATGACTGCATGACTAATGTGATTCTGCAACCTGTACACTGAGAAAAATGAGAAATTATACCCCATCTGATTCAACTGTATGATATGTCAAGATCATTGTACTGTCATGTATAACTAATTAAAACAAACAAACAAAAGAAATAAAGGTCCACTGACAACATTAAAAAAAAGAAGAAGGGCTGAGGATGTAGCTCAGTGGTAAAGCACCCCTGGGTTCAATCCCTAGTACCAAACATTTTTTAAATGTTATCAATATTATTTAGACTTGGGACAAAAATAAGTTAGCTTTATGTGAGCCAGGCCTAATCACCAATGTAAATAATTCATTCAGGTTTTTAGCTTTTCTCATAGCTAAAAAATACACCAAAAGAACTTGGGATATACTTGTGGTACAGTGCTTGCCTAGCATGTGCAAGGGTCTGTGTTTGATACCCAGCACTACAAAGAAGAAAACATAAAAATAATAAAAATGTATTTAATACCAAAGACTCAATGAATCTCAAACCTCTTTGATGTCAGTACCCCAAAGAGCTTTTGTTTATTTTGGTTATATCTATCCAGTATTTACTATAGCCAAAATTAAAACTGAAGACATGTGAAATTATTAAGTATTTTAAAATAACAATAAACCCAATATATGTTCATGGCAGATTTTACATTTTTGCAGATTTCTGACTTACTGTACAACAGCTGGATAATCATCTATTTTGCAATCAGTCTGTTGCAATATGTTCTCTTCATATGAAACTATACATTAGTTGTCAATACTAAAAGACTTGGTGTATTGATGGGGCTGGGGTAATGGCTCAGTGGTAGAGCGCTCACCTGGAACACATGAGGAACTGGGTTTAGTCCTCAGCACCACATAAAAATAAATAAATAAAGGTATTGTGTGTCCATCTACAACTAAAAAAATATTAAAAAATTTAAAAAGTCACCCTGCTTACTTTTAAAAAAGAAAAAAAAGACTATTGGTATTTTGAGCAACCCATACCGTGATTCACCAATAACTATGTGACCCTTAAGCAGCATTTAATACTACTGAAAATCAATTACAAAAGTTCGTAAATAATATTTTGTAAACCCCTACATAAATATTGGGGTTTTTGTTTTTATTTTCTTGGGGATTGAATTCAGAGTTGCTCTACCACTGAGCTTCACGCCCCAGTACTTTTTTATTTTGAGAAAGGATCTTGCTAAGTCGTCCAGGCTGGACTTGAACTGGCAATCCTCCTGTTTAGCCTCCCGAGGACCTGGAATTACAGGAGTGTGCACCAATGCACTCAACTGTATTGTTATATGAAGCAGTCACCATCCCAAAAACAACTCCCCTTCCATTTTTTTAAAAATATTTTTTAGTTGTAATTGGATACAATATCTTTATTTTATTTATTTTTATGTGGTGCTAAGGATCGAACCCAGGGCCCTGCACATGCTAGGCTACCGCTAAGCTACAACCCCTTCCATTTTTAAAACCCAAGTTGTATGGAGTCAAGACACTTCTTTTGAGTTCCTATTGGAAGGAACTCACCCAACTAGGAATGGACAATGGCACCTTTGATGCCAGAGAACTCTTGATTTGGTGTTGGTAGAAACGAAAACAAGTCAGGCAAGAGAACATACAGACAAGGCTTTTATTAGAGCTTCTAGTAAGAGAAGGGAGATAGATGCAGCACTAACCAGAGTGTAAGGCTGGTTCCCCTAACAAATGTAGAGAGCTAAGTTTATTCATGCGAAAGAATTGTTTGCCCATGTGGGAGGTGGGGGCAGTGCACTTTTAGGAATGATAATTGTCAAAGATGTGATTTTCTTTTTCTAGGCGGGCACTTTTAACTTTGAGGAAGGTAAGGTCAGTTCGTCATCCTGGGACCAAATGTAATTTGGATGCAGCATTCTGCATTCACATCTCTGGCCTTGTGGTAAGGATGAATTGCTGCAGCTATTAAGTGAATACTAGGTGGAAATGGAAGAGAACGCAAATCATGGGAATCTGCCATTTTGATGGCTCTGCAACAGTTTTTATCCTTTATGTTTGTCTTGGTAAGAACATCCTGGCCCTAAGTATGCATCTGGTCTCTGAAGTTGATCAGATTGTTTAAGGCACATACCTAACAGGCTAAGAGTTAAGATGAGACAGCAGAGAAAAAAGGCTTGTAACTATCTTTAATGGCTGTCAGGCCATAAGTTAAGGCCCAGGAGTTCTTTTGCCCTTTATCCCCAGGATGATCTCTGTCTCACCTTTAGGTCAGTGTCTGATTATGAGGTAGTGAGGTAGGAGTTCACGGGCATCGAGATGGCAGAGGCAGGATACAAGAAAAACATATGATGGAGTACAAGACAGAGAGATGAATCACCATGTCCCTGTTCAGGATCACTCCCATTACCATGACAACTCTCACCATTGAGGCTTATTGCCATGGAAACTCCCACCACAAGTTCTGTATTCTAATCCGGCAAAAATCAAGTAACCAATGGGAACAAATGTGGCAAGATCTTCAATCAAATCTCTCCCTTCTCTGTGGGTAGAGGAACAAGGCACAGCTCAATATATAAAAGACAAGACTTGTTCAGACATGGGACCTTTAGAGCTTCTGTCCCTCCTCCTACCCCCTTTTCTTCCCTCTTCCCCCCATTTTGCTTTACTTTATAGAATGTCACTTTCACTTTCAATAAATCTAAGCTCTGCCTATTACTTCTGTGTGCCTTGCTCAATTCTTTGTTCTGGACCCCAAGAACGTGGACCACAACTGGACACCCCACCAGTCAGTTATGTAGTATAATAAATCCCATGTTGTGTTGTAAAATTAAATGGGCCAACATTTGGAGGAGCTGCAAACCTCAGTGAACCCAAAGGGAAGAAATGCAAAAAATTGAGAGAATGATAGATATTGTTATATTTTGTACCTGAACCAAGTCTGTTTTCCACTATAGAAAGCTCATTTTCTTATTTTTATGTGCTGGAGATTGAACCCAGGACCTTCTGCATGCTAAGTAAGTGCAGTGAGAGACATTCCCAACACTGATAAGAACAAAATTCTTTAGATATTTTCTGCCTGCCCAATAATATAGTTCAAAGTTCAGCATCTCTTTCTTTGTGGTTCTCATGCAGGGGATTGAACTTAGGACCTTGCACATGCTAGGCACATTCTCCACAACTGAGCTTTACCCCTTGCCCCTGTGTCTTTTCATCATGTCCAGTGGCCAATAATATCTCTTCCTTTCTCTAAAATTCCACCTTGCACAAAAGGACCCCATTGTGCTTATCACTGAGGATTTCATTTTGCTCTGGGTTCTACTGAGAACTCTCTACTCCTGGGACGACAGTAAGAAAGCAAGCAAAATAATGCAGCCACATCTCACTGTCTACTAAAAACTCTTCCAAGAAGAAAGTTACCAAAAGCAGTGGTTCACAAAGGCAAGTTTGATGCAGACCTGGCTGCATCAAACTCATCTGCAATGGTTATAAAGATACAGATTGAATCTCATGTTCAGATTTGGGCTTCTGATAAAATTCTCTAATAAAATGTACCAACTCTCTTTGGAGAAGAGGCATTCTAGGACTGGGGCAGGAAATAATACAAGATGAACCTGAAGTATTTTTGTAGTGCCAGGAAGTGAGGAAACAATCACCAAAAATAAAAAACAAGAAACCCTATGTTAATAAGGGAATGCCAAAAGAACATAAGAGTCAACAAAAAAAGAGCTCTTAATGGCCAAATCTGGAACAATTTAAACATTGAAATAAGGTGGTATAGAGTCATATCCCAAAGTACAAAATAAATATCCATGAACCCATATTATATAACTAAATAATTGAATTTAAAAATAGCAGAGAAGTCTCCTGTGCAGAAATGTAATTTATGTAGATACTCTACCCACAAAGTGGTGGAACATAATTCCCTAAATGCATAGTGAGTTCCTTCCAAAGAGTACAGTATTGTTAAAAAAAAAAAAAAAGAGTAATTGTACAGTGAAAAAGCCTGACAAATGCTACCTCAGCCAGATAATCAAGAGTAAAACATAAAGAGTTGCCATGCCATGTCAGTATCATGTATACTTGATATGAGATGATGAGAATGGCAATTTACTGTTGTGAGCTTCCTCCCCCAAACCACGACTCTAGTCTAATCATAAGAATATCAGGAAATTTCCAATTGAGAGACATTCTACAAAATATCTGACCAGTTCTCAAAACTGTTGAGGTCTTCATTAATCAGAAAAAATGTTATGGCCAAGGGGAACCTAAAGAGACAAGACTATTAATCTAACGTGATGCTCTGGATGGGATTCTGAAACAAAGAAAGGAAACTAAGGAAATCTGATAAAGTATGGGTTTTAGTTGTGTATGTATGTGTTATGATTTGGATATGAGGTATACTCCCGAAAGCTCATGCGTAAGATAAACCAGGAATGTTCAGAAATGAAATAATTATGAAAGCTGTAACCTAATCAGTGGATTAATCCATTTGTTATATTAACAATTTGAATGGTTTAATAGGTGATAACTGTAGGTAGGTAGGTAGGCAGGTAGGGCATGGCTGGAGGAAGTAGGTCATTGGGGTCCTGCCCTGGGGGATTATATTATATTATCCCTGACTCTTTATACTCAAGCTTTCTCTGCTTTTTGGCTGTCAAGGACTGAACAGCTCTCCTCTTCCACACCATTCTGCCATGATGTTCTGCCTTACCTCTGACCCAGAGCTATGTAGATGATCAATCATGGGTTGAACCTCTAAAAGTTTAAGCCAAAATAAATTTTTCCTCTTCAAGATTGTTCTTGTCAGGTATTTTCACCACAGCAATGAAAAGCTGACTAAAAGAATATGGCTTATTGTAACAAATGTATTATACTAACATGAGATATTAAAAATAAACAGCATGAAATATATGGGAACTCTGTATTCTCTTTTATAATATCTGTACTATTTTCTGTAAATCTAAATCTTGGTTTAATTTTACAAAGAAAAAATTTAAAAGGAAAAATGTTTAAGCATATAATAAAAAGAAATTTAGGGAAAATATTCAACTCCAAACTATTGAATCACAATTTCTAGAGGGTGGGGCTCTGAAAAAATTAAAATAACATCCTAGTTGATTCTGATATGTTGTTAGGCTAAGAAATAACCACTGAAGCACAGAACCCAAAGCAGAAATAAAGTCAAGTTCACAGAAGCAGAATTTGGCAGAACTGAAATAACAATGATTATAAGATTCCAGAGAGGTTTTTTATAAGCATGAAAAGCTTCCATTTTCTAAAAATTACTTCATGTATCTAATCCCAAAATTGTATTTCACACCTAAATAATGGAATGGAGGCAAAGGCAGAAGTTATTTAGTCATTTTTATATTGTAACAAAATACCTTACAGAATTATGGCTCACCGTTTTGAAGTGTTCAGTTCATGGTCGCTTGATTCCTTTGTTTTCTTTCTTTTTTTCTCTGTACTAGGGATGGAACCCAATGGTGCTTTACCACTGAGCTACATCCCCAGTCCTTTTTATTTTTTGAGATGGGGTTTCTCTAAGTTGCTAAGAATGGCCTCAAACTTGCAATTTTCCTGCCTCAGCCTCCCTAATTGCTGAAATTACAGGTGTGTGCCATCACAGGGGGCTTGGCTCCATTGTTTCTGTTTTTTGCCAGTGATGTGACAGAACATCATAGCAAGGAACTTCTGGTGGAACAAAACTGTTCATCTCATGGTGGCTGGGAGCAGAAAGGGAGGAGGATTATTGAAAGGACTGGGGGCAAAATACACATTTCAAGGTCATGCTCCTACTGACCTACTTCCTCCAAATAAGCCCCACCTCCTAAAGTTTCCACCACCTCCCAAAAGCCTTGTAAGCTAGGAATCCTTCAGTGGATTAACCCATTGATGAGATTAGAGCCCTCGTGATCCAATACCACCTCCCCCCCCAGCATTTTTTTAATTTATAGCATCAAGTAAATACATGCATATCTGTTCTTTTATTTTTGTTAGTTCTAATCAGCAGAAAGCTTTTTGATTCATTGTTCATAAATGAAGCTCCCCTTTCAATAAATGAGCTTTCAAGGGACATTTCACATCTAAACCATGACAAGATTTTTTTTTTTTAAACTACAAAGAGCCCTATATTTCAGAGAACTCTATTTGAGCCCATCCTCCATAAACTTGTGATACTCCTGTCTCAGCCTCAAGACTTGCTAGGATTACAGACTGGTGTGCACGCCTGCACTCAACAAGACTTTTTTTTAGGGGGAAGGAGGTACCGGGGATTGAACTCAGGGGCACTCAACCACAGAGCCACATCCTCAGCCCTATTTTGTATTTTATTAGAAACAAGGTCTTACTGAGTTGCTTAGCACCTCACTTTTGCTGCGGCTGCTTTGAACTCATGAGAATGATACCCAAGAAGTCAGTCTAGGGTTGTGGCTCAGTGGTAGAGCCTAACACACATGAAGCACTGGATTTGATCCTCAGCCTCACATTAAAAAATAAATAAAGTTATTACAACTAAATCTATTAAAAAGAAAAGAAGTAAGGTCTGCATCTTATAGGATCTTGGAAGCCAAATATGGACTCTGAACTTTATTCTGTATATAAGAAAGCCATTGGAGCAGGGGGTGGAGATTTTATCATCTGTTTGTAAATTTATAATCACACTCTGATTGCTATATAGATGAATTGTATGAATCAAGAGAAGGGCAAAGGGGCTGGGGTTGTGGCTCAGTTGCAGAGTGCTTGTCTAGCACATGTGAGGTGCTGGGTTCAATCCTTAGCACTGCATAAAAATAAACAAAATGAAGATATGCTGTCTATCTACAAGTACCAAAAAAATTAAAAAGAAAAAAGAAAAGTGGGAAACCTTTTGGAGTTCAGATAAAAGTTGTTAATGGCTTTGACTAAGGTTGTGGAACTATGAATTATAAAAGACCAGATGTGAGATATATTTTGGAGATAGAGCCAACAGGTCACAATGATGGCCTAGTGAAGAATGAAAGGGAAGAGAGAACAAGAATGATATCTAGATTTGGGGCCTGAGCAACTGAGTGGAAGCTGATACAAGCTGAGATGGGAAAATTTCATGGAAAGAGACTGAGGGGTTAGAGGAGAAAACCGGAAGTAAATATGAGTTAGAACACAGATTCACTTGCTGGAATAAAAGACCCCATGACTTAAACTACATAGACTTAAGTTCTCTTGCATGTGACAGGCCAAGAATATAAGTGATCTAGGGCTGAAATGAATCCAGATTCTTTCTACCTTGGTTGGTTCTCTACCAACCCCTAGAACAGTGCTTCCCAAACTGCTGTACGTTCCAGCCAATGTTGCCCTTCTATCATGGTCAGTGCACAAGCACCCCTGGGGTCAGTACTCCAGCCTGAGGTGTGGTAGGGAGAGGAGACATGGTGAACCTGCCTCAATGTTTGTGTTTGTTCTGGAAGCTGTGCATATCCTTTTGATTCACATCACCTTAGCCAGAACTTAGAACTTCAGAACAAACCTAAAGGAGGCTGCACAATGTAATTCTCATTCTGGGAAACACCTGCTCAGCTAAAATTTAGGAAATCTATTACTAAAGAAGAAAGTGACTAGTGTCTCTTTCAATAATTCAGTGTTGGCTATGATGATTTTGTAGTGCCAGACATCCAAGTGGAGATCACGAGTAGGGAGTTGGATAGAGACATGTGGAGCTAAGCATCAAGACTTGCTAGGATTACAGACTGGTGTGCACCCCTGCACTCAACAAGACTTCTTTTTAGGGGGAAGGAGGTACTGGGGATTGAACTCAGTAAATTTAAGAACCAAAAGAAGTTAGATGGTATTTGAATCTCAAATGGGACAAAATCACTTAAAGAGAGAGTTAAGACAGAGAAGAGAAAAAAATCCCTCGACTGGGCCCTGAGTTGCTACATATGTACAACTCTGGTAAGGAAGAGGAGCCAAACAAGTAGGCTAAGAAGAAATGGCCAGTGAAAGAAAAGAACTATTAGAGTGAATGTCTTGGGAGCCCAGAAAAGAAAGCAAATTTCCAAAGGAAGGTTTAACTTTGTCAAATTCTGCTGGGAAATCAAATAATGGGGATAAAGAATAGAGTATTTGGGGCAGAATATAGCTCAGTGGTAGAGTGCTTGCCTAAAACATGTGAGGCCCTGGTTTTTTACCCCAGCACCACATATAATAAATAAATAGAATAAAGGTGTTGTGGGATTGGGTTGTGGCTCAGAGGAAAGAGTGTTCACTTAGCATGCGTGAGGCACTGGGTTTGATCCTCAGCACCACATAAAAATAAAATAAAAGTATTGTGTCCACCTACAACTAAAAAAATAAATGTTTTTAAAAAATAATAAAGATGTTATGAAAAAAATATTTTAAAAAAATAATAGAATATTTTGTCTGGTGAACTTAATAAATTGTGTCAGTGGAATAATGGAGATGAAAACCCAACTGGAAGAGTTAGCAAGAATTGGTATTGGGGATAAGAAAGGAGAGACAATACAAGCAACTCTTTGGAGGAGTTTTACAGTGAAAACAGCAGAGAACAGGTAGTCATTTAAGTGAGATATGGACATAGAGTGGGAAAGATAACTTTTTTTTCGTTATTGTTGTTTCATTAAGATGGAGGATAAAGTGTTTGCCGAGAAGTCAGGAATACCACTGAGCTCTGTCCATGGAGCTCCTCTTTGTGTCTGGCCTGAGTACCATCATCATTGTGTCTTACGGGACTAGTTGCTCTAAGATTTCTGTGTTTTTGTCAAAGCTCCCTCACCCTCACCTTCCCATTCTCCCACTCTATTTATGACCTCACTGTGATAATGTGCCTTAGAAACAGCTACTATCAGGATTAAGACTATCATGTCCTAATCAACTCTGTTTATATTAGCAATCACTAGAAGATCCGGATTCCCAGCTTGCTGTGTGTGTGTGTGTGTGTGTGTGTATTTTTCTGTGGATTTAATCCAGGGGTGCTCTACCACTGAACTAAGCCCCAGGCTTTTTAAAAAAAAATTAATTTTGAGACAGGATCTTGTTAAATTGCAAGGCTGACCAAACTTGTGATCCTTCTGCCTTAGCCTATTGGGTCCCTAGGATTACAGGCATGTGCTATTTAACCTTTCTACAAGGTCCTGTATATCCCCTAAACTTACTGATGCCCTTTCCCTCATGTCCCAAATCTCCTAAACTCAAGAGCTATCATCAGCAAAACCTGGTATCTTCAACCTTTGTTTGAACATTCCCTTTGGCCAAACCTGCTATCTCCTAAGGGGATTAACTCTCTCTCATCACTCTCTTTAATAGGAATTGTTCTCTTCCCAGACTCTCTAACCAAAGAATGTAAAGAAGGAGTGAGCATCCTCCCAATTTCTCATTTGGGCTGTCAGACTATTATCTCTGTCTCCTTTTCTAAAATTCTCCAACACTTTGAAGCTCATGCTGTCAGAGATTTCCAGATGATATCCATCTTCTAACATTCATCTATAGACCTCTGAATCACTCCTCATTTCTTTGAGATTTTAACTCTTGACTTTCTGCTCTTCTTTTCAATACTCTCCCTATTGTGATTATGTGCTATCAATATCCAAGTAGACAATTCTTCCAATAATTATTTCCCTGATCTCTCATTCAATAATCTTGTTTTCACACAACTGCTGCTATCCACTCCTATTGGCATATCCTAGACCTGTAACTGCTAACATTTTTATTCATATACTCCCAAAAGAATTGTGGAAAATCACATATTCATGCTACATATTATCTTGAACATTCTTTTCTCATTTTAGAAATGTAATGCAAATCATTTTTGATGCTCTTCTTTAATAAAGTTTCTTATGTGTTCCTTCTTTTTCCACCTCAATTACTGGCTTAACTAATCAAACTTTTGGAGACATTTATTTTTCCTCTTTTTGGCCAAAATACACAGAAGAGAGAAAGAGCCCTAAGTTTTGACTCATGTGTTTTCCCCTAAACTCATTTGGCTCCATCTATAAACAAACCACTTATCTCTGCTTGTCTTAACACAATCTTTGGGTAAGGCCACTAGTGTCAGCAATACTATTATGCAGAAATTTACAAAGGATTTTGTAAGACATACAACCAAATTGATTAGCTCAAAGTAGAAAGATAACTATAATCCCAGTTCCTGCTCAGAGTGTCAGAATCAACATGACTACACATCTTGGAAATTTGAAGAATGTCTCTGACTTCAGCCAATGGTGTGCACATTTTAATTTGGCATTTACTATGTTTCCAGGTCTAATTTTGTTAATAAAAAAATAGAAAATATTAAACATTATATAAGGGGAAAATAAGTGGAAAAAATGATTCATTATAATATTGAAGGCTGGGATAATACAACTCAGTGCTAAAATGCTTATCTAGCAGGTATGAAGCCCTGGATTTGATGCCCAGTATAGAAGAGAGGGAGAAAAGAGAGGGAGAGGAGGAGGGGAGGGACAGAGAGATTGGATATAAGTTCAAATATTTGTCAAGTTGTTTTTAAAATAATCAAGGTCACTAATTTTGGCATCTTCTGTTTGACATTCAGACCCTACCAACATAAGCCAAAATTTACTGTTTCTTCTCTTCCTTCTTTCTGCAGTTGGGTATCAAACCCAGAACCTGTGCATGCTAAGCACAAAATCTTCCCCTAAGCTTATACCCTCAGTCCCCCAAATGTTCTGTTGCTTACTCTGAACTTCACCCTTAACAAAAATATGCATCAAATTTGAGGATCTTTGATTACTCATTATAGGTGGTAATAATGATATTTCCTTTAGAAATATCACTTTGTTTGGCACCAGGAAGAATTTTCCACCTGGGTAATAGATCATAGTCATGTTTTGTTTGTTTGAAAGGTAAGCCCTTCTTTTGTGAAATGGACTGTTCTCAGATCAGTTTTAGAAAAGGGTACCTGTGGAATTTGAGAAACTGAAATTAGGATTCCTTTAACTATATTTGTCCAAGTTAAAACTAACCTTTACTGTCAGAATTCAGAAAAGTGTCATCCTTGATGTGACGTGAAGTAGCAAGAAGGGATATTATCAAAGCCTTTATTACTTTTAATTCCCAATCATCTCTTGAATCTGTTATTTCTCTGAATCTTCACTGCTACTGTCCTAGACATGCTACCTTCAATCAGATGACTGTAATTATCCTATGAATTGATAATCCCACATTCACTCTTTGTATTCCTCTAATTACCCTCTTCATTTCTTTCTAGTTAATGCCTGTATTTCCTTTAGAAATCATCATAATTTGAGGAAATATCTATGATCTACTATGCTAAATATTATATACACCCCCATGACTACATTTCTTTTTTTTAATGTTTATTTTTTAGTTTTATTTGAATACAATACCTTTATTTTATTTATTTATTTTTATGTGGTGCTGAGGATCAAACCCAGGGACTCACACATGCTAGGTGAGCGCTCTACCACTGAGCCACAACCCCAGCCCCCATAAGCACCTTTCTTTAATAAAATATTTATTTTTATTTTTTGGTACTGGGGATTGAACCCAGGGGTGCTCTACTATTGTGCTACATCCCTAGCCCTCTTTTTTTATTTTGAGACAGGGTCTCATTGAGTTGCTCAGGTCTCAATACTTGCAATCCTCTGGAATTTGCAATATGGAAATTGCAATCCTTCTGTCTCAGCCTCCAGAATTGCTGGGATTACACAGGTGTGCACCACTGCATCATTTAGTAGTTTCAATTTTACATTTTTCTAGATGATTGTTTGATGTTCCCCCATAGAGTAAAATTTACAAAGGTGGGGAACAAATCATCCTTTACTCACACTTACAGTCCCATTAAATAGCACAATCATACCATGTAATCAACAATTGGGGAAATACTTATTTCAATGAATGAATCAATGGTTTTTAAAATTTCATGTAAGAACAACCCATTTGTAAACTGAAATCCTACATGAAAGGATTACATATAAAGAAGATAAAAGTAGAACAGCTCTGATTAGAAGGAGAGGGATAAGAGAGACCCAGAGCCCTGCATTTAACCTTCCACTTCTCTTTTCTAACAGACTCTGACAAACCTCCAGAGAAATTTAAGGCTCTAAGAAACAAAATTTGAAAACTGGTTTGGGGCTGGAGGTATAGCTCAGCGGTAGAGCATGTGCTTAGCATGTGTGAGACCCTGGGTTCAATTGCCTGTACCACAAAAAACAAAAACAAACAAACTACATCAGCAGTTCTTAAATTTTTGGTCTCAGAAATCTCAAGTTTAAAAGCTGAAGACTACAAAAAGGTTTTTTTGGATGAGCTGTATCTGTTTACCATATTAAAAATGAAAAGTGACAAATTATGAAAAATATAAACTCCTTTAAAAAAAAAAAAAAGAGAGAGAGAGAATTATTTTTTCAGTTTTCGGCAGACCCAACATCTTTGTTTGTATGTGGTGCCAGGTGAGCGCGCTACCGCTTGAGCTACATCCCCAGCCCCACGTAAACTCCTTTAAATCAACAATAACTATACATGTTTTATGCAAAATTACTATATTCTTCAAAAATACTTAGTAAGAAGACTGACCATTGTATTTTTTCTAGATCTCTAATATCTGACTGAAAAGACAGCTGGATTTTTATTTCTGCTGCTGTATTTATCTGTTACAACACAATATAACCTCTGAAAAATTCCACTGTACACTTGTGAGAGAATGAGAGTGAAAAAAGCAAATAGTATATTATTATCAAGAAGGTGTTTGACCTTGTGGATCTTCTAAAAAGGCCCCGGGAACTGTTAGGGAACCCCTAGTTTAGAGTTTGAGAAGTACTGTCCTGGATTCAATGGTCCATTCTAGCTAGTATTGATATTCTAATTTAATTTGAGATTCTATTGACTGTTTTGAAAATTATTATTAAAAAAAATAACAACAAAGAGGGCTGGGGTTATGGCTCAGTGGTAGAATGCTTGCTTAGCATGTGTGAGGCACTGGGTTCCATTCTCAGCACCAATATAAATAAATAAAATGAAGGTCCATCAACAACTAAAATAAATATATATATGCACACTCACATATATATGTGTGTGTGTGTGTGTGTGTGTGCAAAGAATGTTAGGTGAACACTATGCAAAAAAATATTTTTTTGATTGAACCCAGGGTCTCACACCTACTAAAAAACGTTGTCTTCAAAATAAAGGGAAGAATAGGTTTATTCTAACAACACAAAATTAAATCAATGCTAAATTCAAAAAGATACCTCTACTATATTATTTGTCTCATGCATTGCAGTGGCTTGTAAGCACATGAGCTTTGGAAGAATGAACTGAATCAGTCCATTTTGCATCTTCTGCCTTTAGGATAGTGTCTGACCCGTAGTCAGCCCTTAATAAATATTTATTGAATGAATGAACTGGATTGAATGTACAAAGCCTACATAGTCTATCACACTTTCTACAATTTGCAGCAAGTTATAATTAACATTCAGCAATTTTCTTAAAAGTTATCACCATGATCCCATTAAGAAAATCACAATCCACATGATAGTTTAATGTACCTTCATAAGTTATTGTTTTTTTTTGGGGGGGGGGGCGCTGGACCACTGAGCCATATCCCCAGTCCTACTTTATTTAGAGACAGGGTCTCATGAAGGGATCCTTCATAAGTTTTTAATCACTCTTCTCATGAGTTACAAGTCATGCGCTGCATTAACTCTCACAATAGTCAAGGACTGACCCCATACAGGATGGTAGTCCTGTAAGATTATATTGCCTACTGACACAGCCGGCTTAGTATGTCTAAGTACACTCTATGATGTTTACACAATGAAAGTGCCTAACGACACATTTCTCAGAAAGTATCCTCATCGTTATCGGATGCATGACTGTATTTAAAAACCACTTTCGACTTCCAAGTACAGATTACGTCACCTGATGTAATTCATTTAATTAGGGAAATAAAAAAAAATTATGACTATGCTTGATTTTTTCCCTTCTAAGATTTGAGGCTTAAAATGATCTCGGAGTAGCGAAAGAAACAGGAACTGCCCTTCACATTAAGAGTGGGCGGGCTCCATACTTTAATTTTCCTCTTTCTCAGACACTTACACATTGCTTACTGCCGGCTATGTATCATGCACAGACACCCCAGGGTCTGAGTTTGGCTGTATGGAAAATTCGCCTGGAGGGCGTGGGTGTCCGGCTTCGCCTGCCAAGGACTGGGCTGGGACACTAAGTGGTCCAGTCATTACGGAACTCAGCGCCTCCTTCCCAGACACGGCGGTCGAGCGGGACGTGACTAAACCTTGGGCCGCGGGCCCAGAGGGCGCAGCAGACCCAGGGCCTGGAGGGTTGGAAGGGGAGTAATCCACCCTCTGGGACCACGCCACACGGTCTAGGAAGCTGCACAGGAGGACAGCGCTCCAGCAGTAGGGGAGACCGGAAAGGGGGCAGGACCTTCCGGTCGCCTCGGCCCGCAACACTCTTCCCCCCTCCCCGGAGTCCCCCGCAGCCCACTGCTTGGCTGACACAGTCTCCCGCTTCAGCGCCGACTGCTAGTACAGCGAAGCAGGGGCAGAGGGTCGGCCTCCGGACTATCCAGAAGACAAAAAGAGCACTAGACCTCCTACACGCAGCAGCATAGACCCGCCCCGCGCTAGCACAGTCGCGGGAGGGGTGGGGCCGCTGAGCTGGCCTGTGCGGATTCGCCCGAGCTGTCGTGGGCGGGACCTCCCGCCCCGCCTGGCCCCGCCCCTGCGCCCTGCTGGAAATCGGGGCCTTGCCCTAGGCCTCGTGCGGCGGGAGGTGGAGCAGGCTATCGGCTGAGGGCAGAGTCCTGGAGGGCCTGGCTCTGGGGGAATGAAGCCTCCGCCTTCCCGGGCAGAAGCCTTTAAATACGGGCGCTGGCCCGGGACTCAGGGTGCGGCGCCTGGCAGCCTGAGGGAGGGGTGTGCGCTGAAGGGAGATCTGGCGGAGTAGGTTGAGGGTGCAGAAGCTGCTGCAACCGGGTCGGGAGAAAGGTGCTGTCCGAACGTTCGGAATAGAAGCGGCCGTGGAGCTCGGGGCTTGGAAGCGGTAAGCGCTTTTCCCCAGCTAGCCCCGCCGCCGGGTCAGGATGCTCCCGGGTCGCGGCTGGACGTGGAGGGAACGGGGCGGGGTGTGTGCGCTGCTCCTGGTCTCTAGCTGCGCTGGGTCCAGGGCTGCCAGTCTCTTGGGCTCCGGGCGGGAATCGCGTTTTGCATTTGCTTCCCTGGAGATGGGATAGCCTTACTCAAGATTCGTGCGCCTCTAAGACTCTTCTCTTTCTGCTTTTATCCACTTTCTGGCTGGATGCAAACGAGATTTCCCCCTCCGCTTCTGAAAGCCGAGCGTCCACCGAAGGAAGCGGTCCTTTCATTGGGGACCTCAGTTTGGTCTGAGTCTAGTCTTTTGTTTGGGTTTAGAGTATGCTCACCTGAGGGGGGGGGGGCTGCCGCTATTTTCAGGCCGCCACTTGAAATCAAAGAGAAACGAAGTCGGAAAACCCCTTTGAAGGCAAAATCCCAAGACATTCTATCGTGTTGGCTGTGTAGGCTGCCTGCAATCCATTGTTGACCGCTACACATATAATTGTACTACTTCTTGTCGGGAAAGGGGCCTTTCCTGCGTGCTTCAGGAGACCATGTTTGTGTGAGATCTTGAAAAAATTGTACGTCCTACATATAAGAAGATAATTAAGTAGAGTTGAGATTTCTGATACACAGAAAGAGGGATTGACTGGTAAGCAGCTATTCATGATGTTCAGAGAAGTAGCTTTCCATAGACTGGCCTCAAAGACACAGTGAGTCTTTGAGTTTCTTAAAATCCCCTAAACATTGGAGAACAGTAGTCTGGTCTGTTTCTTCAGAGGGGTTCTGAAAATGAAAGAGCCAACTGTCTGCTCTGAGATGTGCTTTTTTAGTACACAGCATCTAGTTTAAGGTAAGCACTAGAAAACCCTGGTTGAAAGGATCCCATTTTCTTTCATTCATGTTCTCCTTCCTCTAGCATAAAATCTGTACCTGATAAGTATGCTCCATCTTCCTCTACTTGTTAACACAGATTTGCAAAATGCCCTTTAGAGATAATGTTAACATTTTCTCACTGGTTAAATATTTTTATTGGATCAAATATCTTAATATTTAATTTCTGGAACTGAAAATGAAATGTGAAGTTGAGAATTCCATCTTTAAGGCCCATTGTTTAGCTCCTGGTTATCTATGAAGAGTGCTGAAGAAGGCTGTGGGCAGAAGGATTATATTTTATTTAAATTGCACTGTGGGGCATTTGTTATTTGTTAGTGACATCTTCTAGGTTGAAATGTTTATCTGAATTTATGAAATTTTTACATGAAGAGTAGTTTTGGAATGGCTTGGGTGTTGCAACTTTCAAAATACAGAGGTGAGAACTCATTTCAAAATGACCTATTCAGTAAGCAAATATCATTTTTCTGATAGCATAATAGAGGACCAGAGGATACCGACAAGTAGAAATAAAAAAATGGACTCAGAAAATGTTATACAAAGTGCATCACTAACACTGTATCAACCTCCATATTAAAGTTTATTGAGGATGTCATTGAAATTTCAAGTGATATTTATTTGGATTTGTACGGATTGTTCATCTGGCTTTTTCAATAATTTTCCCATTATCATATACAAACCATATTTCATATGAAGTAGCAAGAGAATCATACCCAAAATGAAGTCCTAAAACATATTCAGTTCTATAATACTGATCCACCTACCATCAATTATCTGCCCCAGTTGCTCTATGTAAGGGAAGCTGAAATATGGTCTTACAATTCAGAAAAGAAAATGGGAGAAAATGCTTTGGGAGAAAATGTTACTGTTCTTTAGGGCCACTAAAGAAAAGAAAACATGGCTGGGGTTGTGACTCAGTGGTAGAGTGCTTGTCTAGCACATGGAAGCTGCTGGGTTTGATCCTCAGCACCACATAACAATAAATAAAATAAAGGCATTGTGTCCAACTACAACAACAAAAAATGTATTTTTTTTTAAAAAAAGGAAAACATGGTAGCATGCTTCTGGTTCCTTATTATAAAATATTGTAATTAGCCATTTAAATTAAGCTGTTTAAACACAAGCCTGCAATTTAAGAGGTCCTTGTGAAAAGTTACTTATTCAATGAAAGTTTATTGAGGGGCTTCCATTCTAGGTGTGAGGATATAGCCATGAATAGCAGCAGATAAGAACTGTTATCCTCAGTGTGCTTTTCTAAACTACAGATTCCTTAAGCCTAAGAGTTGCATCAAGTAGATATTTAATCTATGTTTATTACTTGAATGTTAACAGAACCTATCATTGTTGAGATTGAAGTCATAGATTGTGTTAAGATTCCTAATAGCTGGATGCCATTGTGCACACCTGTAATTCCAGTGATTCCATAAACTTAGGCAGGAGGATTATAACTTCAAGGACAGCTTGAGCAACTTCATGAAATTCTGTCTCAAAATTAAAAAGCGCTGGGCTTGTAGCTTAATGGTAGACTGCTTGCCTAGCATGTGTGGGGCACTGGGTTCAATCCTCAGCACCACATTAAAAAAATAAAAGTATTGTGTCCATCTACAATTAAAAATTTTAAAGTAAAAAAGGGTTGGGAATGTGGGCTCAGTGATAGACCATCCCTGAGTTCAACCATCAGTACAACTGGAAAAAACAAAAAAACGCCCAAATAATCTTTTGGCTATAGGATTGAGTGGTAACCCTGAAAGATCCTCTGGTTCAGAATTTCAAATTATCTTTTGTAGATATTATAGGCAAACTGGTTTTAATTAGCAAGGGAGGCTAGCTAGCTGTTCGGTAGTCTTCTAGTATGTTAATTCTTTGAAATCATAACAATTCAGGATCTGATCTCCATCCCTGCAGCTCTAGAAAGTAAACAGTCTATACACTCATTGGTCCCAGATGTTGATTTATTGTAGTCTTCACTATGGAAGACTATACTAGTATATACACTAGAATGGAACTATTACTATTTCAGTAGGGGAGGGTTTTCTCCCCCCAGTACTGGGGATTGAACTCAGGGCTTCTGATATGCCAGGCAAGTGCTCTGTCACTGAACTACATCTCCAACCCCAGCTCCCCCCTTCTCCTTTTTTTTTTTGTTTTTTTAACAGTGCTAGGCATGAACCCAGGACCTCCACATGCTGGGCAAGTGCTGTCTCACTGAGCTGTAACTTTGGTCCCTTTAGACCCCCTCCTCACTTTTATTTTTGGTAGTAGGGATTGAATCCAGGGGTGCTTAACCACTGAGCCACACCTCTAGCTCCCTTTTTATAAAAATTTAAAAAAAATATTTTTGTTGGGCTGAGGTTGTGGCTCAGTTGGTAGAGTGCTTGCCTAGCGTGTGTGAGGCCCTGGGTTTGATTGTCAACACCACATATAAGTAAATAAATAAAGGTCAATCAACAATTTAAAAAAATTAAAAAAATATTTTTAGTTGTAGATGGACATAATACCCTCATTTATTTTATTTTTATGTGGTGCAGCGGATCAAATCCAGTGCCTCACGTTCGAGGCAAGCACTCCACCACTGAGTTACAATCCTGTCCCCTAGCCCTTTTTAGTTTTTGAGACAGGGTCTTGCTAAATTACTAAAGCTAGCTTTGAACTTGGGATCCTCCTGCCTCAGCCTCCCAAGCTGCTGGGATTACAGGTGTGCCTACCCCCTCTAGCCCTTTTTATTTTAATTTTGAGACAGGGTCTTGCTAAATTGTCTAGGCTGGCCTTGCATTTGCAATCCTCACATCTCAGCCTCCCAAGTGACTGGGATTACAAGTGTGTGCCACTGTATGCAGCTTGGAGATTTGTTGCAGTGTCTGGAATACATTTATCCTTTGGAATCAGTGGTGGATTGGTTCCAGGGCACCCACGAAATATCAAAATCCAAGAATATTCAAGTCACTTAGATAAAATGGTGTAGTATTTGTGTATAATCTAGGTAATCCTCCTGTATACTTTAAAATCATCTCTAGATACTTGTAGTACTTAATATAGTGTAAGTTGTTATGCTTTATTGTTTAGGGAATAATAACAAGAAAATATTTTTTTCAAATGTTTTCAATTTGCACTTGGTTGAATCTGAATGCAGAACTATCAGATTCAGATGGCCAACTGTATCTGTGTCTCAGATCCAGGTTATTACTTTTTAGTAGCCTGGTTTCTGGGAATCTGAATTCATAAATCAGAATGGAATCAGAGCAGCCAGGTGCAGTGGCACACACCTAAGATCCCAGCAGTTTGGGAGACTGAGGCGGAAGGATCCAAGTTCAAAGCCAGCCTCAGCAGCTTATCGAGGCCATAAGCAATTTAGTGAGACCCTTTCTCAGAATAAAAATGTGGCTCGGGGTAAAGTACTGGCATTGGGGATTGAACCTGGGGTACTTTACTAAGTAAAATGGTTAAATTATACAAAGAATATAATCAATTAAATGAATTAAAGCAAAATAATCTTTGGGAAGCATGGAAAAGCCTGTTCCTGTCCCCGCTTCTCTGAAACCAGAAAAGGTCTGACCTCCAGATTCCACATCACTATTCTTTTGCTGTATTAAAATACATATTGCATCAAATAGCATGTGGTTCTTGTTCTTCATTCCTCTTTTCCAGACTTCAGGTTTATTATTCCTTTAACATTCCTCACCCCCTTCAGTGGAGTAAATTTGAGCTACATTAACATGTTTGATTATTATGGTTATGTTCTGCTATGTTACATTGTTTTTAAATTATAGCCTTATGGATTGTTATGGTCTGACTTTTCTGAGAGGGACATTCAAGACCCACTTAAAATTCCTTTCCACTGTGGGCGATAAGTATTTCTGATTATTATTCCTTAATACCTTCTCCATTTTTTGTTCAACTGAGAAGATCTTCTCATTTCTCTGAATTCATTTCTTTGTCTTTATTCATTTCTTTTTCCTCTCATCTGGAATGTTCTTCACTGCTTTCTTTTTCCTTCTAAATCTTACCCAATCTTTAGACCAAAGTCAGGTTCTACATCTACCTTGAAACTTTCTTTCCTTTTCTTTTTTGAAATGTTTGTTTTCCTCTGGACTTTAACACTCATTTTGTCATTTAATTGATTATATTCTTTGTATAATTTAACCATTTTATTTAGTTGTGAGCAACTTTTTTTCATCTTTTTAACCAGTTGCAAAGTCAACCTTTCAAAGTCCTTGTCTAACTACCCTATCTAAAGGACCCCTTTTCCCCACAGTTTCTCACTTTTTCACCAGTGTGTTTCCATTATGTCAAACTTTCACAACTGCCATTATTTTGTGTTTCCCTACCAGAATGCAGCTGTGCAAGAAAGAGCAGGAGCTGGTGTGTCTTGTTCACTATTGTATTCACAGTACATAGAACAATGGTGTCCATTACTTGGTGGGGTGTTTAATGAATGTTTCATTGAATTATTCTCCAAATCAGTTGTTAAATACTTGAATGTCAGGACCTGGATCTCTCCATAGCCAAATTCTCTGCTGTGCCTTTAAATTGGGAATATTAATTTTTTTTGTGAGGAAGAAGGGAATAGACTGGAGCAAGTCGGAGATTTTCAGAACATTCCTCTGAGCTTTCGTCACCTAGTCCTTCCGATATAGTCTTTCTGCCCATGTAGATTCTTTCTCCATGTGTGAGGTACAAGAAGCCTGAAAAATGGTAAAGGGTAGAAGTGAAAGTAGAAGATGGGTAAAGCAAGGAAAGAGGAATGGATGCCACAAGTCAACTGTGGTAGGCTTGGTATTTTTCCCAAGGTGAATCTTGGAATCCTAAAGGCTTAATAGGAATAGTAAGTAGGCTTCACAAGTGATAATAGAGAACTATTAACTCATTCATTCAGATTATTAATGAGAGAATTATTCAGATTTAGAACATGGCTTAAATATCTCTTGTAAATACACATGCAAAATGGGGCAGGAAGAAAGGGAGATGCCTTCAGAATGCATTAAGTGAAAAAAGCCAGGTGTTGATAGTATTCTATGGTATTCTGTTTCCTCAGTTTAGAAAGAAGAGATTATTAGAACATGTGTGTGCATGTGTGTGTATGTGTATTAGTTGTGGTTTCAGGTAACGCACTGAGAGGATATACGAGAAACAAAGGAGCTGCTGGGGAAACAGTAGAGGAGAAAAAGTAAATTGAGGCTTCTCAGTGTATATCTTGTTATAACATTTAATTTTTGAATCATGTGAATATATTACCTATTCAAAACAAAAAAAATTTTAAAATTTTTATGTATATCACTAACAGTGTTTCTTCCCTTAATAGAATCATATGATTCCAAACTCTGTTCATGTTTATTTTATTTTTGAAATACTGGAATGGAACCCAGGGTGGCTCTACCATTGAGCTACATCCTCAGCCCTTTTTTTTTTTTTTATTTTGAGGCAGAGTCTCACTGTGTTGATCAGGTAGATGTGAATTTGCCATCCTCTTGCCTCAGCCTCCTGTGTTACTAGGATTACATGCATGGGCCACCATGTCTGGCGAGCTCTTTGTAATTTTGATTAGTATGAATCAGTTCATCTAATGACTTTTAAAAGCCTATCAAAATCTGTGTTACAGCTTTAGTAACACAGAGTTGTTTTTATGTTTGTTTGTTTTTTGGTGGTGATGCTGGGGATTTAACCCAGGGCCTTATGCATGCAAGGCAAGCACTCTACCAACTGAGGTATATCCCCAGCCCACAGAAGTTTATTTAACCATCTCATTACTTCTGTGGAGTAGAAAGAGTTTAAAGTCATTGCCCAGTATACCTCAAAATAATCTAAGAAGCCAAACTAAGTATGTAGGGAGTATCATAATTGCTTTCTTTCTTTCTTTCTTTTCTTTCTTTTACCAGAGATTAAACCCAGAGGCACTTAATCCCCAGCCACATGACCCACATGTAGTGTCATTGCTCGTATGTGCCTCACTGAGTTGCTTAGGGCCTTGCTAAGTTGCTGAGCTGGCTTTGAACTTGGTAATACTCCTGCCTCAGCCTCCCAAGCTTCTAGATTTCAGCCGTGCTCCACTGCGCCCTGCTCAAAGTCAGTTTCAGTCTCTCTCTCTCTCTCTCTCTCTCTCTCTCTCTCATAACAATATCTGAGGTGGATAATTTATAATGAACAGCAATTTCCTGGATCAAGGTTCTGGAGGTTGGCAAGTCTTAAGATGGAGGTGTTAAAGACTAAGGCCTTTTTGCAGCGTCATTCCCTGGCAGAAGGGCAAAGAGAGCAAGAGATCAAACTCAAAACTTTAAGCCCATTCATAATAGGCACTGATCCATACATAAGGTTGGAGCCCCACAAACTAGGCACCTCCCATTAGGCCTCACCTCCTAACACAGTTGTACTGGGGATTCAGTTTCCAACACATTTTTTTTGAAGACATTTAAACCACAGCCAGGGGGATAATCTCAGAGCCCAGTTCTGGACTGTGAAACTAATCTTAACATCTCTCATGTTAGTCAAACCTGTTGTATAATTCACCTTTGTACACCACAGCTTAAGGAAGAATTGCACTGGTGTGTAAATTTACCCTGGAGCTTTCCCTCAGCAAAGTTCTCCAGGTTTATTTGAGGCCTAAATGAGGCCTTATTTTGCTTCATGTTTTTTTTTTCTTTTTTTTTTGAAACAGGGTCTTACTAAGTTGTCGAGGCTGACCTCAAATTTGTGATCCTCCTGCCTCATCCTCCCTACAGACTGGGGTTACGAATACGTACCACGCTTGACTGCTTCATGACTTTCTAAATATTAGGTCATAATTGTTGTGACTCTTCTCTAGTAATATCAGTTACTATAATTTTTTCCATCTGTTTCATAGCTGAGAACATGCTAGGTCATCCAACTGGAATGTTATTTTTTTAAATCACTATTTCATAATTCTTATGAGTGAATATAGAAAATCTTTCCAGATATCTCTTTTGATAGTTTTTAAAGTGTAATGAATGTGCAATGGGATTTCTTGAAATTTTCTGTTTGCAGAATGAACATTCTTACTGTTTCCCTTCTAGTACAGTCATGTTTGAAATTAAGAAGATCTGCTGCATTGGTGCTGGCTATGTTGGAGGACCCACATGTAGTGTCATTGCTCACATGTGCCCCGAAATCAGAGTAACAGTTGTTGATGTCAATGAATCAAGAATCAACGCATGGAATTCTCCTATCCTTCCTATTTATGAGGTAAATGTATTAAACATCTATTTGTTTTCTTTTTCTGGTACCAGAGATTGAACCCAGGGACACTTAACCACTCAGCTATATCCCCAGGTCTTTTTTATTTTTTATTTTGAGACAGGGTCTTGCTAAGTTGCTTAGGATCTCATTGAGTTGCTGAGGATGGCTTTGAACTTGAGATCTTCCTGCCTCAGCCTCCTGAGCTGCTGGCATTACAGGCCTGCACCATTGCACTGGACTCTATTTTCTTACTATTTGTTCAATATTTTGTATATACTATTAACATAAAAATCTATGGTTGCAGCAGATGATAAGAAATTTAGTGAGAAAATCTGGATACAAAATGTCATGGATGTTTGGTTGGGAGCATAGTTCAGTGGTAGAGCATGTGCCAGGCTCTAGCATTAGCACTGCAAAAATAAATTAATAATAATAATAATAATAATAGAAGTCATGTATATTAAAATGAGAAGTATGTCAAGTATACTCAGAAAAAATGAGTATACTTGAGAAAGAAGAAGTATATCAGAATATTAGTAATGTTGGTATTAATTGCGGTGAGATTATGGTAATTGTTTTCTCTGTGTTCTAATTTTTTTTTTTTTGAGTACCAAGGATTGAACTCAGGGGCACTTGACCATGAGCCACATCCCCAGCTCTATTTTGTATTTTATTTAGAGACAGGGTCTCACTGAGTTGCTTATTAGCACCTTGCCATTGCTATGGTGGCTTTGAACTCCTGATCCTCCTGTCTCAGCCTCCCTTACTGCTGGGATTACAGGCATGTGCCACTGTGCCAGGCTCTGTGTTTTAATTTCCTCTATTAATATGGTTACCATATCGTAGTGGAATTAAAAGGTGGTATCCTATTAAAATAAAAACTTTAGTTACTTATAATGTTAATATAAGTCCAATATATTTTTAGATTATTGTACTTAACATCAGATAAAACTTAGATGGATATAACAGAGCCTTCCATAGAGTTCTTACCAAGAATTACCTAGAATTTCAGAATTTCATGAATTTGGAGAATTTATAGTTTGGAAAATATGCTTTTATTTAAATGAACTATCCAGGTCCCTTTATTATTTCACCATAAAATGAATTCATGATATGCTTTTGAAACCCAGCAGGAAAGTATCTGAAATTTTGATGGTAGTATTTTGTATCCAACACAAATATATTCCTTTTTATTCCCCAGAAAAAGTTGAGTTATTTTTTAAACTCTATCAGCCATAGTCTTTAGTTTTTGAGACTCTATTTAGCCATAGTTCATAATCCCAGGAAGTAGGGAGGATGAGGCAGGAGGATCACAAATTTGAGGTCAGCCTCGACAACTTAGCAAGACCCTGTTCCAAAACTAAAAAAGGCAGGAGGATCACAAGTTCTTTTTTGAAGAGAAGTCTCAAGTAGTTTTGTTTATGAGCCCATGAAAAAGCATTCACAGAGTAGTAGCCACTCAACATTCCAAGTTTACTCATATCTGAATCAGATTTAGAATTAAAAAGTTCTTCATGTGTGTGGTTTTACCCTCTTACCTTTACCCCTTTTGTGCTTTGTCCTTTCTCCTACCAGATCACCTGCCATAATAGTTCTTTAACTTCATGTTATAGCATTCTCCCTGTTGAAAGAAACTTACTACTATATTTGGCTTA
Organism: Marmota monax; assembly: GCF_021218885.2. Classification (NCBI taxonomy): domain Eukaryota; kingdom Metazoa; phylum Chordata; class Mammalia; order Rodentia; family Sciuridae; genus Marmota; species Marmota monax. Next base: position 1,567,284 of record NW_026691950.1, on the reverse strand, counting down.
GTCCTTTCTTTTTTAAAAAATATTTTATAAAGACAACTTAGTAGAGAGTTTTCTAATTCTGATATCCATTAAAGAGCCACAAGTCACCTGAAATCATGTACATCCATACTTATATCTAAATATTCATAATTAATTTTGCTGGTAGTGTAGTCTTCAAAAATAAAGTACACTTATCAGAATAGTTACATAAACTGGTACACTCCTGTAATCCCAGCAACTTCGGTGGCTGAGGCAGGAAGACACAAATTTGAGAGGATCAGCAACCTAGTGAAAGCCTGTCACAATAAAAAATAAAAGGGCTAGGGATGTAGCTCAGTGGTAAAGTGCCCCTGGGTTCAACCCCCAGAAATAAATAAATAAACAAACAAACAAACAAACAAATAAATAAATAAAATTACCAACAATGCCAAATGTTAACAAGAATGTACAATAATTGGAATTTTATACATTGTTAGTGAGGATGTAAATTGGTAGAGCCATTTTGTGATCCAACAGCATCTAATGTTAACATTTAGCATTTAATATTGACATCTAATGTTAATACCTTTCTTATGTGTTACCATATCAACTGAATAGTCATTGTCTTTTTGTTAACTTTCTTCATTTAAAAAAAAAACAAAAAAAACAATAGTTTAGGGTTGGGGGTGTAGCTCCGTTGGCATTTAAATTCTTTCATAGAAAGTATCATTCTAACCTAATTATGATATTTACATAATCAATTAAAAGGTAGAAGCTGGGTATGGTAGCACATGCTGTATTCCCAGAGACTGGGAGACTGAGACTGAGACAAACTATAAGTTCAAGACCAACCTTGGCAATTTGGCAAGATCTGGTATCACAATAAAAAAGTATAAAAAAAAAAAATGAACAAACAAAAGCCCCACAGAGCTCTTAATGTTTATGAGAAGTGAAATTCTTCATTCCAAAGACTGAAGAAGTCAGACTGATGTACAGAATACCTTTCCTTCCCTTTCTCTAACCCTTTCCATTTGGCTTATTGCCAATACAAGAAGTCTTGCCTGGTATAATTATATAGGCCAGATCAATAATGAAAATGAATGTGCTACTGCTAATGTAATAAAGTTAATAACTGACTTAAAAAAAAGTATAAAAAGGGCTGGTGTATACTTTAGTGTTAGAGTGCTGTCTACTATGTGATGCATAAGGCCCTGGATTCAATTCCCAGTACCACCAAAAAAAAAAAAGAGAGAGAATTTGGGGGGCTGAGGGTATAATTCAGTGGTAGAGTAAGGAGCTTAGCATGCTCAAGGTCCTGGGTTCAATCAGCACCAAAAAAAAACAAAAACAAAGAATTCTTTCATTTATTTATTTTCCATATTTTTCTATTGGTAACCAAAGAAATCTTATATATGTTCTTACCCCATAGTTAATTTGAATCAAGATCCAAGTAAGATCTATACTTCACAGTAGACTGATACCAAAGTATCTTTTAAGTCCACAATATTTGGGGGAGGGGTACTGGGGATTGAGTTCAGGGGCACTCAACCACTGAGCCATATCTCCAACCCTATTTTGTATTTTATTTAGAGACAGGGTCTCACTGAGTTGCTTAGCACCTCACTTTTGCTAAGGCTGGCTTTGAACTCATGATCCTCCTGCCTCAGCCTCCCTAGCTGCTGGGATTACAGGCATGAGTCACTACCGGCTTTAGTCCACAATATATTTTTTTAATTATTATTTTTTTTTGTAGTTGTAGATGGACACCATACCTTTATTTTATTTGTTTATTTTTATGCGGTACTAGGGATCGAACCCAGGGCCTCACACATGCTAGGCAAGTGCTCTGACACTGAGCTACAGCCCCAGCCCAAGTCCACAATATTTAATGTCACCTTCCTTCCCTCTCCTTTTATTTTATTTTTCTCTTAAATTAATTGGTTGAAGAAACTGGTTTGTTTATCTTGTAGAATTTTTTGTTCTGATTTTGCTGTTTGAGTCCTGAGTCCCCTGGGTTTTGTTTTATTTTGTTCCCAGGATTGAACCCAGAGCCACATCCACAACCCTCTTATATTTTAGAGACTCTAAGTTGCTTAGGGTCTTGCTAAGTTGCTGAGGCTAGCTTTGAATTTGAGATCCTCCTGCCTCAGCCTCCTGAGACACTGGGACTACACGGGTGTGCCATCATGCCCGGTTCCCGTGGGGTTTTATAATTTTATTTTTCTATATCCTTTATTTCATGTAAATTGGTAGTTAGATCTATAAGACAGGTCTGATTAGATAGGCTTTGGTTTTTTTTTTTCATTTCCTTTTTTTTTTTTTTTTTTGCAAAAATACTTGTCAAGTGGCTTTGTACATCTCAGTAGTCTTCATTTGTTTTGTTCATCATGGAATTTTGCTGGGTTGCCCTGGCTGTCCTCAAACTAATGGGCTCAAGTGATCCTCCCACCTCAGCTTCTTGAGTAGCTGAAACTACTGGCTCATGTCCCTGTGCCCAGCTTCAGCATTCTTAGCATAAGTATATCTCTTGTTAAATTGTATGGGGAAAAGTGTAAAAAAAAAAAAAAATTCAAGGTGTTTTTTGTAAAAGGGAGAGATTTTACATATAAAAAAAGTTTAGTTAAGATTGAATTAGATATGTATGTACAGAGTAAATATTGCCTTTCACACCCAATTGGCCTGAGTTATTGGGAATAAAATGCTTCATTCATGATGACAGTGCAAAATCGTTCTAACTTGAAATCACAAAAGGCCTTGAATTTTCTGAAAATCAAGGTGATACTCAAGAGTTAATATTTAACTTATGAACTAGTCAGGCACACAGTAAACAATGACAAAGCACATTAGAGCTTCTGCTCTGATTGTGCAAGTTCAATTTTGCTTTAATGATGATAACATGTACTGTACATTGAATGGCATTTCGTGTATGAGCCTTGGCTTGTCTATAAAGGTGCTATTTGAAAGCCAGTTTAGACCTTTATATTACATTATAACTTTCCCCTTTAACAAACACAGCTCACTGTATTAGGTCATCTCCTATGACTAGTAAACTGTATGTATAATTTCTTTTCTAGCCCGGACTAAAAGAAGTGGTAGAATCCTGTCGAGGAAAAAATCTGTTTTTTTCTACAAACATTGATGATGCCATCAAAGAAGCTGATCTGGTATTCATATCTGTAAGTGTTATTCTTTGCTGTGTGAATTCTAACGTATTCTCATCTTTATAAAAGTTCCATTGACTTTCTCATTGCTATTAAGCTACAACATTGCTTAATAAAGAGATGTCCAATTGAATTTTGATGACACTTTGTCAGTTAATCAAACCCTGTACTTATATGATCATGTATATCATTTCAAATCATTGAACAAATAAATCCAGAGAAAGTTCTAATCTGAGATCTAGAATTAGGAAATGCTGATAGCACATAAGCACACATGATGTTTGTACATATGTCATCATTTGTTGTTTCCATTGAGTGGCAGAGGTGAAGTGAAGGGAATCAGTTTGCAAACTTACAGCCATCTCCTATCTCCATAAATTGCATTGCAAAAGTCATCTTAAATTAATTATTTGGCATATGTTATTTATATCATTAGGGTAGTCCACAGATACTTTCAACTTGGAATGCAGTGTAACTATTATACCTTATAGTGAAAAAAAAAAATGGAATGAACACTTGGGTTCAAATTCTAGTTATTCAGTATTTGAACAAATACAACTAATTTCTTACTGTCCGTGTTACCATCTACTCAAATATTCTGTATGTGATGGTGTAGCTATCACCAATTGGTAGGTTAGCTATGATTTTTTTGTACCTAAGGGATAAGTAGAAAGTCAGCGGTATGGGATTTGACAGTGTTCCATGAGCTAAAGTGAAGGAGCACGTGGGTCCAGAGAGGTAGCTGCTGTTGAACTGATAATGTATATTGTTAATGGTTATACATTGTTGGATAGGGGTTGTTTTCTGACTGATGAGACAAAAGCAGTACTATGAGAATATGTGAACTCTAGAAGAAAAGTGGTAATGAAGCTAGTGATAAAACAATGTCTGTTTTGGGCCTTCCTTTTGTGTGTGTGTGTGTGTGTGTGTGGTGCTGGGGATTGAACCCAGGGCCTCATGCATGCCTTACCACTGAATTCCAACCACCCCAGCCCTGTTTTCGGCCTTCTTTATCATTTCAGAAAAACTGAGGTAGCTTCTATGACTCACTTACACATCCTTTATTTAAATACACAGAAAGTTAGAGTTATAAATATAAACTAGATTTTAGGAGGAAATCAAGAAGTTACCTTAGTTCCACTTTTAGATGACTGTAGCTTGGAGTGGGAATAGGGGAATTTTCTGTAAAAAGGACATTTAAAAGTAATCTGTTCTCTGGTGATAGAGTGCTATCTTAGGGTAGTTCTAGCACAAATAGCCAATTTTATACTTGCTTTTTTGGTGATCCAGACTGAGCTGCCCTGAATCTTTCTAAACTATTATTCTGTATGCCTGATAAGTGAATTTAGTACTGTCTAACTCATGGTCTACATTTCTAGTTCTCTTTGTTCTCTGGATCGGTTTTGTTTCCTTGCTGTATGCTTCTCATCATGAAAAATATCAAATTTATATAAAAAAATTGATAATAAGGAGGGCACAGTGGCACACACCTATAATCCCAGCGACTCAAGAAGCTGAAGCAGGAGGATCACAAGATCAAAACCAGCCTGAACAACTGAGCGAGGCCCTTAGCAACTTAGAGGGACCCTGTCTCAAAATAAAAAATACAAAATGGCATGTAGCTCAGTGTTAAAGTGTCCTTTTTATTTTATTTTGAGACAAGGTTTTGCTAAGTAGCCTACACGGTGATTTTCCTGCCTCAGCTTCCCAAGTGGTTGTGATTATAGGCATGTTCAACTGCACTTGGTTCATAGGAATCAATTTTCAACTGTTATCTCAGAGCTACTTTACGAGGGGAAGCTGTTGGATCATCTCCCATCTTTAGCCCGTCTTGCCTTCCCCCATCAGCCATCTTTGCCCTTCTCTGCTCCCTGCCTTCCATGTCTGAGAGGTATCCTAAATTGTTCCATCCATGCAAATGACTCCTGTTTTTTACACCTCAGCTTAATCCTCAAGTTTTGATTTATTTTGCCTGGTTCCTTTATTAGTTTCCTTCTAGGTCATAATCATAATCTTGTCAAGAGAAGAGGTTTTAATTTTTTACTACCTGTTAAAAAATTATTCCTCATTAAATTTTAAACTTTTGATAGCACATTCATTTTTATTATTTATGTATTTTAGACTCATGTGTTAATTTTTATAGAGTACTTATTTACCATTGAGGTTGTTGAGGCAGAAGCAGCCACACTTGCCCAAAGTGGTATGTTATTGCTAAGCCAAGACTAAATGCCTAGACTCTGGAGTATGATTTATTTTTCTTGCCATTTGAAAGTCCTGTGCATGTAGTATCCTTTGTTCTGAAGATGCTAGCTGATATCTGGCTTTAATGGGCTAAGGAATCATTCATGAATGAAATGGCAATTTTTTTTTTTTTTTTTTTTCTGTACTAGGGATTGAACCAAGGATACTTACTGAGGTACATCCTCTGCTCTTTTTTATTTGTTGGTTTTGAGAGCAGGTCTCCCTAAATTGCCCAGGGTGGCCTTTAACTTGCAATCTTCCTGCTCAGCCTCCATAGTTGTTGGGATTACAGACATGAACCACCACACCCGACTCTGCAAACATTTTCAAAAAGCTGTTGATATAGGGCTATAGAAATGGAATTAAAAAGGAGTTCAAAGTTTATTTTTAGAGACTATGACAATATATTGCATACAATAAAAAAAAAAAATGAAAGAAGAGGAAACATGTTTCTTTTCAGACCTTGAACTTCTTTAGGATGAAAACTTTCTCATCCATTTGTATCTCCAAGGGTTAGCTTGGAACCTGCCTACTTTAGTATCTGGCACATATGTGGTAGCTTCTCAACAAAAATTTACTGAATGAGTTCTCCAGATGTTTCAAGTTTTTTCTTCTGATGATTATATTTATAAAATGCACTGTTTCCATGGAAGTAAGGAGAGTTCAATCATGACTGCTGATGTAGTGACCTTCCCACTTGACCATGAATTGATAATCTGAGGAATATCCTGAAATCACTCTTTGTCCCATATACTTTCATCAGGTGAACACTCCAACAAAAACCTATGGAATGGGGAAAGGCCGGGCAGCAGATCTGAAGTATATTGAAGCTTGTGCTAGACGCATTGTGCAAAACTCAAACGGGTACAAAATTGTGACTGAGAAAAGCACAGTCCCAGTGCGAGCAGCAGAAAGTATTCGTCGCATCTTTGACGCGAACACAAAACCCAACCTGAATTTACAGGTATAAAAAAATGAAGCATTAGAGTCTGGTTCTTCTTATGTAGATATTGATGGCTTTGGATTGCCCATAATTATTTCTAACTTAAACCTTTGCTTTGTATCGGGATTTTAGGTGCTGTCCAACCCTGAGTTCTTGGCAGAGGGAACAGCCATCAAGGACCTTAAGAACCCAGATAGAGTACTGATCGGAGGGGATGAGACCCCAGAGGGCCAGAGAGCTGTGCAGGCGCTGTGTGCTGTGTATGAGCACTGGGTTCCCAGGGAAAAGATTCTTACCACCAATACTTGGTCTTCAGAGCTTTCCAAGCTGGTTAGTGCATGGCTTTCAACTCCCCATTAAATACTGTTGTTTTTAGACAGTCCCACCATGTTGCCCAGGCTGGCCTGGAACTCCTGAGCTTGAGCATCCTCCTGTCTCAGCCTCCCAAGCAGCTGGGGCGACAGCTACATGCCACATACCCCACTTACCTTCCATAAATTTAAAGCCAAGTGTTTTTTTCTCTTAAATCTGATAAGCTACACAGATACTCTTTTTTTTTTTTTAGATGTATGGACCTTTATTTAATTCATTTATTTATATGTGGTGCTGATAATCGAACCCAGTGCCTCACACATGCTAGGCAAGCGCTCTACCACTGAGCCACAGCCTCAGCCCCAGATACTCTCTTAATTTTAATAAAATGTTATCCTTTTGAAGATAATGTTCTTGCACATTCGGATTATGAACTAATTTTTCTAAGGGGATCAAATATCAGTATAAAATATTCTTGTAATATTCAAAAATTTTAATAAGATGTAAGATAACATGGAAGCTATATTGAGATAGTATTTTTTAATCACTCTTTCCGTTCTTTTACCCTTTTTTCCTTAATCATCATCTTTTCTTGGGGCTGGGGCTGTAGCTCAGGGTAGAGCTCTGGCCTAGCATGTGCAAGGCCTTGAGTTTGATCCTCAGCACCACATAAAAGTAAATAAATAAAATAAAGATTATGTCCAACTACACCTAAAAAAAATAAATATTTTTTAAAAATCATCTTTTCTTATTTAAAACATGTTTCTTTACCAGACCATCCATTATCTCCTTTACTTTAAGTCATCAGTAACTTCTGTATCTCCACAACATTTGCATCAACTCAATGAAGCATGGTACTGATGTATAAAATCACTTATTCCCCTCACCATACTTTTCCTTCTTATTTTTTCTTTTTAAGGCAGCAAATGCTTTTCTTGCCCAGAGAATCAGCAGCATTAACTCCATAAGTGCTCTGTGTGAAGCAACAGGAGCTGATGTGGAAGAGGTAGCAACAGCCATTGGAATGGACCAGAGAATTGGAAATAAGTTTCTAAAAGCCAGTGTTGGTAAATTAACGTTTTCCTCTACCAATGTGGGTTTGTTTAACTTCAGGGAAGTCTTTTTTTTTAACTTAATATCCTTTAAGAAAATAAAAGATTTTATTATATATTTGTCCTTCAGCCTACCCTGGACTTCCTAAGTGAGGCAAAAATTGCCTATATTATTTAGTAATGATTGATTATAGGATAAATATAGTTCAGCGTTTTGGAGGAAAAAATTAATAGTTTGGGGGCCACATAAGAATACTAAGTAACACCTTATTCAAGCAAGTAGGAAACAAATTTCACTATTGTTTTTCTTACTAATACATTTTGGGAAATGTGTCCAGGTGAAATATAGTCAATCCTTATTCGTGGAATCTGTTTTGTGAATTTTTCTACTCCCTAAAACTTTTTGGTGATCTCAGAATCAATACTAAGGCTGTCATAATTCTCTGACAAGAGGAACAGTGAAGAATTTGTGTGGCATCTAAGTCTGCAAGGTTGAATAAGGCAATGCTTTACCTTCATATTCCAGCTCTTATACTGTAAACAAGTGTCCTTTGTGTGCAGTTTTTCACATACTTGTGGGGTTTTTTTCCGGGGGGGGTGGGGGTAGGGGCACTCAACCACCAAGCCCTATTTTGTATTTTATTAGAGACAGGGTCTCACTGAGTTGCTTAGCGCCTCACTTTTGCTAAGGCTAGCTTTGAACTTAAAATCCTTCTGCTTCAGGCTCCTGAGCTGCTGGGATTACAGGCGTGCGCCATTGCTCCTGGCCATACTTGTGCTTTTTGTTGGTGACTTTATGATTTAAAATGACCCCCAAGTGGAGTGCCCAAGTGCTGTCTAGTGGTTCTAAGTGCAAGAAGGTTGTGATGTGTCTTATGGAGAAAATATGTGTGAATTATAGAACCATTGGCCATGAGTTCAGCATTAGTGAACCAGTTGTATGTATTACATGAGCATGTGTGAAACCAGGTGCTGTACTGATCAGTTGAAAAAAACATGAGTGGAAACTTGCAGCAACCTCACCCTGTATTTTACTTAGGAGCAATGCTTCAGTGTTCGTAGTGACTTTGTCGAATATAACTACACAAATAATGAGAATTGACTATATTTTTGGATTAAGTTGATAAGGTTGGTATAACACTCAATAGGATATTTTACAGATTGGGCTATAGGCAGAAATTCTGGTATTTAAGGGACTATCTGTCATTTCCCATACTAGTTACACTGGCCTTTTATATCTTTTTTGATGTTTTCTTCTAGCTATACTTTAATAAAAATATCTACAATTTACTGAAGGCATTTTTATGTGCCAGGTTCTGTACCAGCACTTTTTATATCTCATTTAATCTTTATAACCTGTTAGGAATGTGTTGTTATTTCCTTTTTAGAGATGATTCAGGCTTTTTCAACTTGCTCAAAAATCATACAACTACTAAATGGCCGAGTGTGTCTTACTCCAAAGCTCATACCATCCCTCATTGCATCCTAAATTACACTAGATCAAGAGGGAGCAAATTGTCCCTCTACTGAAATCCACCCCATAGCTTGTTTTTGTAAATAAATTTCATGGGAACACATGTTATTTATTGTCTAGGGCTGCTTTTGAGCTATAGTGACAGAATTGAATAGTTGGAACAGACTGTGTGGCCCACAAAATATCTACCAACTGGCCCTTTCCTGTGAGTTTGCTAGCCCTACTGAAGAGTAAGAGATATAGGGCAGTCATATCCAATGAATGAGAGAAAGAAAAAAAAAAAAGAGAGAGAAAGAAGGTAAAAATAAAACAAAATGTCAAATGTACCCATATTGAAACTTTTGTTAGAAAATTATTTGGAAATTACTTAAGGGGTTGATAGATTTCACACAATTTACAAACTCACTAATTTTCTAACATTGGAATTATATTATTAAAAATCTTAGTATGGATCTTCTGTGGTATAGAATTTGTCACATGATTCAGTTTCTGGTTCTTACATGAAAATATTGTTGATTTTTTTCTGCCCTCAGGTTTTGGTGGGAGCTGCTTCCAAAAGGATGTCCTAAATTTGGTTTATCTCTGTGAGGCTCTGAATTTGCCTGAAGTAGCTCGTTATTGGCAGCAGGTATTAATAATCTTTAACTTTTGATTAGATTATAATTAAACACGTCACCCTTTGTGAAGTGTTTTTGATGGAATTTATCCTAAGAACTCAAATCAATATACTTATTTTAGGTTTATTTATTAGATGTTCGTGTTCTTAATTAGTCTTTTTTGGTAGTCAACTGTGATGGAAATTTCTGATAAACCAATATTTTTTCTAATTTCATAACTAAATATGCTCCCAGAGAAAATAAAAAACTATCTAGTTCTTGATAATTCTCTATCTTGAAAGGCATAAATACAAATTAAAGGAGGAACCTGTATTGTGATGCTTTTGAGTGGCTTGCATCAACTGACACTTGGCTTTGTCCCTTTCATATTCACAGAGCTAATGTTGGAAACCCTTGCTTACCCTGTTCTGTGTACTCTGTAGGGCACTCTTCATGCAGTATCTCATTTAATCCTCATCACTAACATTATACCATTTTTCAGATGGGAGAATTGACACAGAGATGTTAAATAATTTGTCCAAGGTACTGGCCACTATATTTGATACTATATTTTTCCCGAGTTTATAATTTTTCAGATTTCAGCAAAAGATATGGGAAGGAACCTAAGGAAATGCTTGCTTTTTAGGGAAAATATACACTCTGGGTCATGTCACTCAATCCAGCAAAATACAGATCAAGTCTTAATTTTCCAACATTTTGGGCTCAGTTCCCAAGTTCTCAAGGTTTGATATGGCTCCTAGAAACTTAGAACCTTAAATAAAAAGTCTCTTTCCTTATGAGCATTGTCACCAGTCTAAATTTTAACACTTTGGGTGATCAGATACTATTAGTCTCATAACATTTAGTTAAAAACCTTGCAAAGTATTTGTGGTGTCCTGATTTGTCCAGAGGTAGCTGTTAAGTCTGCATGTTGACTATACCCTGACCATTTTCCTCTCAGACTAAATTCTGGTGAATAGTGAGACATAAGCACATAGAGACCTACTTTCAGATTTGATTGCTTAAAGCCTTATTTCCACAGGGTTTGGAGAAAGTGGTTATGGAGAATATTGTTTTATTTAGGCCGTCTTTATAGTTGGATCTCAAATGCCTTCACAGTTAAAATTAGCTATGCACCCCATCTTTGTGTCCATCCCATCCTGATGCATGTCAGATCAAGCCAAGTAAAAATGAAAATGTTCAGTAAGGCTTTAAGGAAGGGGTTGGGTAGTTCTTTTTATTTATTTATTTTTTGTGGTGCTGGGAATAGAACCTAGGACCTGTGCATGTGAGGCAAGCACTCTACCAACTGAGCTATATCACCAGCCCTCTTTTTATTTTTAAATTTATAGACATCAAAGTGTTTGGTTAATCTTTGTCTTCTGTAAATATATAAGCTTAATGTTCATATAGGAGGACCCACCATAATTCTGAGTACTGCATGTCATGGGCTATACTTTTTTTAAAATTAATATTGCATAATTATACATTTATTTCAGGTCATAGACATGAATGACTACCAGAGGAGGAGATTTGCTTCTCGGATCATAGATAGTCTATTTAATACAGTGACTGATAAGAAGATAGCAATTTTGGGTTTTGCATTCAAAAAGGACACTGGTGATACGAGGTATGTGTTCTTTAAAACATTTCAGGGCTGGGGATGTAGCTCAGTAGTACAGCACTTGCCTAGTATATGCACGAGGCCCTATGTTTAATCCCCAGCAGGACCTATGCACACAATTCAAACCCTTTGAGAATGTTTTTAACTTCTCATCTTAACAGTGATCCTTTGCTTGGTGGATTTGCATGTGAAATACATGTACACACATAGTTTAAAGAATTTCCAGGCACAGTGGTGCATGCCTATAATCTCAGCAGCTTGGGAGGCTGAGGCAGGAGGATTGTGAGTTCAAAGCCAGCCTCAGCAAAAGTGAGGTGCTAAGCAACCCAGTGAGACTCTGTCTCTAAATAAAATATTAAAAAGGACTGGGGGTGTGGCTCAGTGGTTGAGTGCCCCAGGGTTTCATCCACAGTACAAAACATACAAACAAACAAAAATATCATGAATAACTAAAAAGAACCAATTTAAAAAAAAGAATAAAAATGAACATATCCTTACCACTTGGCCAGCTGAAAGACAGTGAATCTTGTATCTTAAATTTCCTAGTATTAGAATATAAAGTCATTTAAAGCAATACTAATATATATTTTTTTTCATTCAGAGAATCCTCCAGTATATATATTAGTAAATATCTGATGGATGAAGGTGCACACCTCCATATATATGATCCAAAAGTACCCAGGGAACAAATAGTTGTGGATCTTTCTCACCCAGGTGTTTCAGAGGATGACCAAGGTAAGGCTTTGAGTCTCATGAATCATCTTGAGTGCAGTGCTCAAAACTTGTTTGTTCTCTAGAAACCATTGTCTGTTACCATTTATATCATTGGTATGCCTTGAATTCAATTCTTATTTCTCTAAAGTTAAACAGATATTATGTCCTCATTTGTGGGTTAGTCTAATAATTTTTCCAATATAAAAAGTAAGTTGACACCAGGTACAGGTGAGACATATGTTTAGATGCTTCTAGAACAAGGTTCGGGGGTGCTCCAGGTCCCCACCATCACCCCTTCACTTCAACCATAAAGTTCCATTTCTATCAGACATTAAGCTCCTATATTCCAGTGTTAAAATACATGGTTTCACCTAACTCTTGTTCCTGGTTTATTGTTGTTGCTGTTACAGTGTCCCGACTTGTGACCATTTCTAAGGATCCATATGAAGCATGTGATGGTGCTCATGCTGTTGTTATTTGCACTGAGTGGGACATGTTTAAGGTAAGGTGACAGAAATCATATTAAGGAGAATTCTAGAGGTGTTCTAGTATCAGTGGGGTTGAGTATGTTTTCGTGCATGTGTACTAATTGTTCTGTCCATACATCTTTTACAGGAATTGGATTATGAACGCATTCATAAAAAAATGCTGAAGCCTGCCTTTATCTTTGATGGACGACGTGTCCTGGATGGGCTGCACAATGAACTACAAACCATTGGCTTCCAGGTAATCATGATCCTGGACTACTATTTATTTATTTATTTTTAATATATTTTTTTAAGTTGATAGACCTTTATTTATTTATTTATTTATATGTGGTGCTGAGAATCAAACCCAGTGCCTCACACATGCCAGTCAAGTGTGCCACTGCTGAGCCACAGTCCCAGCCCCTACTTTTAAAAAATATATATATATTTTTTAGTTGTAGATGGACACCATACCTTTATTTTGTTTATTTTTATGTGGTGCTGAGGATCAAATCCAGTGCCTCACACCTGCAAGGCAAGTGCTCTACCACTGAGCCACAACCCCAGCCCATGATCCTATTCATTTATTTGTTTGTTTTCTTTCTTTCTTTTTGGGGGAGGTATTGAAGGATTGAACACAAGACACTTTACCACTGAGCTATATTCCCAGCCCTTTTTATTTTTTATTTTAAGGCAAGGTCTTGCTAAGTTGCTGAGGCTGGCCTTAAACTTGCAATCCTCTTGCCTTGGTCTCCTGAGTTGCTGGGATTATAGGTGTCTGCCACTTCACCTGGTGGTTATTTTCTTTTTAAACCTATTGTGTGGGTTTTATAATTTTTATGTTTTTCTTTCTTTTTCTTTTCTTCTTCTTTTTTTTTTTTTTTTTGGTTGTTTTCTAGTACTAGGGATCAAACCCAAGGTCTCATACTTGCTAAGCAAGCTCTCTGCCAATGAGCTATATCCCCAGTCCTTTTTACTTTTTGAGAAAGGGTCTTGCTAAGTTGCTGAGTTTGGCCTTGAACTTGGGATCCTCCTGCCTCAGCCTTCCATATTGCTGCGGTTATAGGCGTATGCCCCCAAACTGGGTTCATATTTTCTTATTTAGCAATAAAATAACTCTGGGGGCAATACGTCAGTTCTCTAGGGAATTCTCTATGGGACTTTTGTAAGTAACTACTCCACTCCCAAAGTTTGTGATGTAAAATTCATTTGACATCACATTCAGTATTGGTCTCCTTTACACAGCAGACATCAGTCACCTATTATATAGAAAAAGAATGTGCCCTGACTTACCTTGTATCATAAAGATCAAGTAAGAAAACACATGACTGTTTTGAAAACTGCAAAACACAGTATATAGTATTATTATTGTCTATTATTGCTTCCAGCTGACCCCATCCTCTTGTTTTCTCTTAACCTCTGAGGATCTGGCAAGGGCTGGGGTGTGATTGTGGTGGAGAATGAGGAAGTACTCTATCTTGAGGGCAACTCTGTCCATCCTCATGTGGGAATAGCTACCATCTGTAGTACCAGGTGCTGAGAGAAGGAAAGGAGTGGTCAACAGGTGCTCATCCTATACCTTTTGAATGCTCGGCACTGTCCCAGTGCTGTGAGAGGTCTGAATGAAGAGTACAAAAGCTTCAGTGGTATCAGCCTTCATCTCAAAGTTTGTCTGTCATGGAACTTCTGGACAGCTGACAGATGCTTCTGCCCAGAACAGTGCATTCGTATGTTCCATCTGTTTGAATTCCACTGGGGATCCCTAAAGTACTAATACAAAGGAGCTACTTTCCACTTTCTCAGTGTAGTGTGTACATGGGGTTGGGAGGTTGGGGAGGTGGGGTAATTAGGGAGGGTACAGGATTGCTGTCCACATTAGTGCTCAAGCAGAGCAGAGGGGGCCAGTATTTGATAGCCAGCTGTGTGTCTCTTCTCAGCACCAGCTGTCCTGGAAAAGTACCAGTAAGACTTTGTATGATATTCAAAAACACCAGATCTGTTGGACATGGTAGCACAGCCATAAGCAACTCAGTGAGACTGTGTCTCTAAAATACAGAAAAGGCCTGGGGATGTGGCTCAGTGGTTAAGTGCCCCTGGGTTCAATTCCAGGTACAAAAAAAACAAAAACAAAGCCGGGGTTGTGGCTTAGCAGCAGAGTGCTCACCTAGCATGTGTGAGGTGCTGGGTTTGATCCTTAGCACCACATGAAAATAAAGATTTTGTATACAACTACAAAAACATTGTGTGTGTATGTGTGTGTTTGTGTGTACACGTAGACACACACACACACACACACATATAAGCAAAAACAAAAAACAAGAAAAACCTCACCAGGTCTGGTTCTCTTTAACTTTTTGCCAACTTGTTGAAGGGCCTTCTTACTTAGAATTCAGTGCCATTTCTCATTTATGAGACATTGAATTGAAGCAAGAGTCAGATGGTGACAGTGTCTGCTAACTCTCCCAGCAAGGACCTTGGGGACTCCTCTATCCTACCCCTCCTTAGTGAGTAACAACATGACTGTTTTTCCCAGTTGTGACTTAAACTCAGAAATGTTCTTTTTTTTTTTTAAGAGAGAGAGAGAATTTTAATATTTACTTTTTAGTTTTTGGCAGACACAACATCTTTGTTTGTATGTGGTGCTGAGGATCGAACCCGGGCCGCACGAATGCCAGGCGAGCGCGCTACCGCTTGAGCCACATCCCTAGCCCCTAGAAATGTTCTTTATAAAAGGTTATTTTCAAGACAGACATATTTTCACTTACTATATGTAGAAGGATAACATAATTAAAATGATTTTAAATTCTTCTAAAAGCTAATTTCCCCTAGTTTAAAAAAAAAACAACACAAGAATGGAGTCACTAAATAAACAAAATATATGAATTACTAAAAAAGCCAGCAGGGGACAGTGGTGCATGCCTGTAATCCCAGCAATTTGGGAGGCTTAGGCAGGAAGACCACAAGTTCAAGGCTAGCCTCAGCAACTTAGCGAGACCCTTTCACAAAATAAAAAAACAAAAAGGGCAGGGATATGGCTCAGTGGAAAGGTACCCCTGGGTTCAATCTCTCATACCAAAAGAAACAAGCAAACAAATATATAAAGCAGAAATTTTTTATTTATAGTCACAAATATCAATTTTTAATTCAGAAGAAATGAAAATGGAGTAGTATATTTATACTTTGCTATGGAGGGGAGATAAACTTATGACTATTAAAGAAGTAGTCTTTTTAATGATAAAACTGATTATTTTGAATAAATGGAATATATGAAAAATATTATGTGCAAAATAATAATTGACTCATTTATTAAAAGCTGACTTGTATTAAAAGCCAAGCACTTTAATTCTTGCCACACCTTTTGAGGTAAATGGTTATAACACCATTTGTGAGGAAGAAATATCTAGAACGTTTAGCAAGATAGCAAGTGTAGTCAGGATTCCAGCTGGGCCCTTTCAGAATCTGAAGCCTGCACCCTTACGAACGATGCTATTATAACTTTCACAAGTTTTTTCCATGTAAGAGAAATGGAAATGAGCAGAGCATGAGAGAGAATATGAACTAACTGGAATCTCTGTGTTCATTGCTTTCGTACATGCTACTAAGAACGACAGAGGCATGTGACTCTGCTCTGATGCCTTGCCTTGTGTGGGGAATGGCAGAATGAGAGTGTCTAGACATGAATATGAGACGTGGAGTAGAGGTGATTCTAGAAACAGAAAATAAAGAAGGAACCAAAGATCTCTCACAGCAACTCAGACAACTTGAGAAACTTTTTCTGCTTGTAATAAGAATAATAATCTTGGTTTTCTTCCTTATGATACTACATTATAGAACTCTTACATTTATGTGTTATAATCATTAATAATTCTCTTTTTAAAATCTTTTTTCTCTTCAGATTGAAACAATTGGCAAGAAGGTATCTTCAAAGAGAATTCCATATGCTCCTTCTGGTGAAATTCCAAAGTTTAGTCTTCAGGATCCACCAAATAAGAAACCTAAAGTATAGACATTGCCATTTTTATTTATGATTATTTTGGTACTTCAGGATAGCAAATATCTGATATTAAATGGTAAAGAATCAAGCGTTTTTAAGGAAACAAACTTATTTTTTTAATCATCAAATTTATACTAGTTATATGAGTATTAGCATATCTGGTAATTATGAATCTATAATATTTTTTACATATTTTTATATTATTAGCTCAGTTATTGGATGAATGGAAAATAATCATGTTGGTTTTAACAGTGTCAATTTTTGTAAAATCAAAATTAAACTTCAAACACCTTTTATTTTACAGATTATCACAGTCAGCACTTTAATATCACATTGTAAAGTCAACCTGGTTTTCCTAGGCATTGGTTTATGTGCTTGTCGTTGTGTATTTTGAAGCCATCAAATTACTATGCTAAGTAGCCTTGATAAGTATGGTCTGTTTAAAAGTTCCTTGTTCATTTTGTTTCAATGAGAATAACATTGATTATTTTTCACCCCAAAAGATCATCGCTGTTCATTTCCATATAGTCTTTAACTTGAGGAGTTCTTTATCCATCTCTCTTAAATTTAACATGAGAAAATCAGTAGTATGGTCTATTTCTATTTGTCAGATTTCCTTATTGAATATTACTTTCGTAGTCTAAAAGTCAAAAACGTTTGTTACCTTTATTTTGCATTTTTCTATTCTTAATTTTAATTTTTCTTTAAGTAAAAAAAATATAACTTCATATATAAAAATGAAAAGATTTTACAAATTACAAATAGCATCATTCAAAAACAAGAATTTTTGTGTGTATTCCTATCCGCTTTTTTCCTATGTCTCTTGTTGACTTTTATATCTGCAATGGTTGTTTTTGCTTATGTTTGATCATTATGAAAGTATGTAGTATATACATTTGATGTCATATACATTTGTGCTCTGCTCAGAGTGTGCAAACTGTGTTAAACATACATAGGTCTGAACATTTGGGGGTTCAGTAAGATGAGGGAGTCAAATGTAAAGATGAGGACAGAAACATCTGTACAGATAACAAATATATAAATTAGACATCAACTACCGTGTGGGTATAATTTTTGTCATGGTAGAAGAACAAATGAGTCATGGTGATTCAACAGGTGAGAAAAAAATGACTCATCACTTTTTAAAGAAAAAGGAATTACATCATTCTTTCAAATGATGCAAGAAAGGGAGGGGATTTACCAATAAAGCAGGCATTGGCAAAGTATAATCACAATCGGGCCAGCCACATGGGAGCTTAGAGTGGTTTTACACAGTTACTTTTTAAATGGTTAAATAAGTCCCTACGTAATATCCTCAAATTTGCCTCTTGGCCCACAAAGCATACAAATATTTGCTGTCTAGCCCTTTAAGAAAAAGTATGTAGCACACTCCTGTAATCCCAACTACTCAGGAGGCTAAGGATAGCAAGTTCAAGACCAGGCTTGGCAATTTTGTGAGACCTGTAGCTAAGAGGTAGAGCACCCCTGGGTTCAATCCTCAGTTCCTCCAGTACCACAAGTAAAAGGAAAGGAAGGAAGGAATGAAGGGAAGGAGGGATGAAGGGAGAAAGAGAGGAAGGAAGGGAAAGTTTGTAGACCTCGAGAAAGACATCAGTTGAGTTTGAAGACCATAAAATGAGCCTTTATTCTTAAGGCTTTAAAAGCTTATTAGAGGGCTGGGGATGTGGCTCAAGCGGTAGCGCGCTCGCCTGGCATGCGTGCAACCCGGGTTCGATCCTCGGCACCACATACAAATAAAGATGTTGTGTCCGCCGAAAACTAAAAAAAAAAATTATTAAAAAAAAAAAAAAGCTTATTAGAATTTTGCTTTACATTTCTGCTTAAAAATATTCATGTATCTTGCTTAATGATTTTATATGCTAGTAAAGGGATTATAAACCTAGAGATATCTTGCTAAAGCAGATAGGATCAAGCACTTGTTTTGCAGGATGCTTCAGTGCCTAGAACAGAGAAGTAATACATGTGAAATATAGTTACTGATTAAAAGGTAGAAGAATTGATAAGTAGAGGAAAATGGGCAAAAGAGAGCTGATAGAGGGGCTGGGGATATAGCTCAGTTGGTAGAGTGCTTGTGTCACATGCACAAAGCCCTGGGTTCAATTCCCAGCATTACAAAAGAGAGAGAGATATGACACAGCCTTGTAAGCTTGCTATTTGTAATGGGGAGGGAAAAAAACCAGTAACTGGGCATGTTATTTAACACAGCAATGTGTGTGAAAAGTTGCAAGGTTAGGGTTAGCCTTCTTGTCCCCTACTAGGAGAATTAAGATGATTTTTTAAAAATGACACAAAGTTTCTATTAGCTAGATTTTTAAAAATTTATTTTGGTGAGAGTGATATTGGTGAGATTATTAACTAATACTTAAAATTGAAAATAATTCATGGGCGTGATAAAAAGCCAAATAAATTTTTTTGTGTATGTGTGCACCAGGGATTGAACCCAGGTTTGCTTAACCACTGAGTTACATCCTCAGCCCCCTTTTATATTTTGAAACAGTCTTTAAGTTGCTTATAGCCTTGGTAAGTTGCTGAGTTCAAAGAATGTACTTGCAATCCTCCTACCTCAGCCTCCCAAGCCATCTGGCTCACATAAGTGATCTCCTGTCTTTGACACTCCATATCAAGAAGTACAGGAGATCAACATGCTCCATTCTGGTGATGTTACTTTGTCATTTAGGGTGGTATCTGGCAGGTTTCTCTGCTGCAGAATGATTTTGCCCTTTGTAATTACGTCTGTGGTAAGCAGAGACTTGGAGACTATCAAATTGTTACTCTTCAAACTTTTATCCACTGATATCAGCTTCTGATAATTCCTATCTGTATCAATTATTATGACAATGAGCTGCCAGTTGGAGACCCAAGTTTGAATCTGGGTTTTGACAGTTAGTAGCAATGAAAGTTTGACCCATTCAACCTTTCTCAAGTGTCCATTTTTCCATATATAATTCAAGGATAACATAGTACATATTTCAGAAATTTGTGAGGATTACATTAGTAATGCATGTAACACCCTTGGCACAGGGCCTAGTACACAGTAAACACTAAACAAAGGTGAGGGGGATCTTGTTGGTTGCAACATTTTTTTCCTAATCTTCCTAATAGCCCTGGTAGTCAGATATGCATCCCCACCTGCTAATCTAACCTTCTAATCCAAGAATGGGCTTATTTCTGTCAAGGATAATGCCCTTAGCAAATTTCCCTTTATGGAGGCAGGAAGGCATCTGAGGTGGATCTGAACAGATCTTAATAGGGCAGTGGGAGGAGAATGGGCACATCAGTGGAAGAAGCAATAGGAGCCAAACGATGAAGACAGGAAAGTTCAGGCTGGTTTTGTCTGGAGTTATAGGGAGAATGAGGAGAAAGAGCTGGTGAAGAAAGGGTAGATTGTGAAGGGCTTTATCTCTCGGCTGAATTTGGGCTTCATTTAGTTTCACTTTAAAGGGATTTAAAGTGTTTTAAATTTTAATTATTTTAAAAAAGGAGTATATAATACTATAGTTCCCACCCAAATGAAGCAAATACTATGAAGGCTGTATGTGAATAACTGGAATTTAGGAAACACAGTAGTAGGTGACATTATTTTAAGTAGTAACACAAAGCTTAGGGAATTACGAGGGATTTTAATTTTACTGAGACTAGTGACCCAAGCCTACATCATAACAAAACATACTCAAATGTCACCTGCTATCTAATAATGATTTTCAAACTGTGATTCAAGCAGCTCAACAAGAGGTGCTACTACAGGAATCCTGAAATGATTGATTTAAACATAAATACATATATACACATACAGATAATAATATATGTAAAACTATCTACAAAGCTAATATTAAAAAGGCAACAAGTGGAGTTCTTGGTAATCAATATGGCATACTGAGCACATTTATAGCCTTTTCCTTTGAAGGATCACATTACAAATATAGATAGCAAGGGGTTGAGGTGGCGGGTGGGGGAAAACAATTCAATAAAACAAAGTATAGGAGTGGGCCAATGATGATCAGGAGATTTCAAGACATTTCTGGAAAGCATCAGATACATGGATGTGTTTACTAAAAAAGAGCTGAGGAAGCTGCTTCCAGAACTGGTGTGATGGACAGAGGAGGACCTGGCTAGCAGAACAGCAGGTTCCCAAAGCAGAGAGGAGGCATAAACGAGGGGCTCAGCTGTGGTTAAATTGAACAGTCATCTCACCTAACCCTATAGGCAGGGTGACGTCAAGCAGCCTAGCATTTATACCCATGATGCAACTCTATCTCTTAGCCCCAGGATAGAAAAAAAGGCAGGATGAGGAGTGTTTTTTTCTCTAAAGAAATAGAGAAAGCTGTATGGAGAGAACTAGAGCAATAAGTATTGTTCTGCATCACATTTTTTAAAACCATATGTACTTATCACTTTAATTTTTTAAAAAAAGTCATTGTCCTATGGAAAGAAAAATCAAAAAAAAATTTAAAAAAATCAAAAAAAAATTAAAAAAAAAATCATACATACTGAAATACGTCATATACCAAATTTTAATAGATTAGAGAGCACCAGGGCATTAACGTGTGCTGCCAGATTTTCATATGGACTTCCTGCCAAGTCTGGTCATTTAAATGCATTTTGTATAAATGCATTCATGTGTCACTTTTTATGAAGGTCAAAAGCTCTGCCCTGGCCTTTTGTACAATTCAAGTCTGACTATCCTCACATAGTTGTGAAAGGGAGTACACCTCTACGGCACATGTTCACCACACTTAAATGTCCAGCAAGACCCAGGCATTTGGTCATACACATTTTAGTCATGGTATAATGGTCAATAATACAATAAAAAGTGAATGAATAATACATCAAAATAATACTATCTATGATTACATTTTTTAAAATTTGGTACCAGGGACTGAACTCAGGGGCACTTGATCACTAAGCCACATCCCCAGCCCTATTTTGTATTTTATTTAGAGAAAGGGTCTCAGTGAATTGCTTAGTGCCTAGCCATTGCTGAGGCTGGCTTTGAACTCAAGATCCTCTTACCTCAGCCTCCTGAGCTGCTGGGATAACAGGCGTGCACCACCGAGCCCAGTTGTGATTCCATTTTGAAACAAACATTTTAGTTGGGTGCAGTTGTGCACACCTAAAATTCCAGCGGCTTGGGAGACTGAGACAGGAGGATCACCAAGTTCAAAGCCAGCTTCAGCAACTTAGTGAGGCCCTAAGCAACTTAGCGAGACTCTGTCTGTAAATAAAATATGGAAAAGGGGAGGGGATGTAGCTCAGTGGTTAAGCATCCCTGGTACAAAAAAAAATTGGTTCTGCTACTCCTCATCCAAGTTTCTGGATTAGGTTTAACTGGAAAATATTTTGGGACTGCAGAAGATGGGCCAGGAATGGTGGTCCAGTGACTTGGGAGACTGAGGCAGGAGGATCACATGTTTGAGGCCAGTCTGAACAATTTAGCAAGACCCTGTCTCAAATTAAAAAAATTTTGAGGATAGCTTAGTGATAAAGTACCTCTAGGTTCAGTTCCCAGTACTGCAAAAGACCAAAAGAAAACAACAAAAAGCAGTCCAATGATGAATTATATATTAGTATTTTGGAAAGAATTCTTTCTTCAGGTCATTACTATTATTTAATACAAGCACTTCATCAAAGTAGTATGAGGAATAAATACAACAGTACATGCAGATGTAGCAAGTTACTATACATAATAAGGGTTAATATTTCTTAGATTAAATTTCTGTGTCTCTGACAAAAATGGTCTTAGTGTCATACAGGTATTAAACAAGTTGTCAGTACATAACTATTTTACAGGGTCTGAAGTAGCCATATCAAGGTGAAACATTCAAACTCTAAAGCTTTCCTAAGTTATTCCACTGGTGCTAGATTATTATTTATATTATATTAGGTAAAGGTCATATGCTACTCATAAGTAAATTAACCACAGTCTCAATCTATGTTTACTGTTTCATTACAGTACCATAAATGAGATTTTATGTATTCATTCTTCATAATGAAGTGCAACAATGACATATAGGCTATCAGTGACTTAAAAATATCTTTTGAAAGTTTTTAATGTATTTTTAAATTACAAGGTTAGCAGCAAACCCTTTCAAGAATGCTTTGATTACATTTAGCAGGAAATTATTAAGATAAAGAAAGTATGCTAAAAACCAAATAAATTATCATAATTAAATACATACAGATTGCTAACATTTCTCTTGAAACAGAAAAAAGTCAAGGTTCGCCTGTAATCCCTGCAGCTTGAAAGGCTGAGACAGTAGGATCGTGAGTTCAAAGCCAGCCTCAGCAATTTAGCTGAGGCACTAAGCAACTCAGTGAGGCCCTGTCTCTAAATAAAATCCAAAATAGGGCTGGGGATGTGGCTCAGTGGTTGAGTGCCCCTGAGTTCAATCCCCAGTACCAAAAAAAAAAAAAAAAAAATCAAGGTGCATCCACTGAAGTTTAAGCATTCTTGCACCACTTAGGATCCAACTGGAAATATATTTTTTAAATTTCTGTGATCGAGGGCTGGGGATATAGCTCAGTTGGTATGTGCTTGCCTTGCATACACAAGGCCCTGGAATCAATTCCCAGCACCACAAAAAATAAAATAAAATTTCTGTGATCTTGAAGGTCTTGTCCAAGTTTTAGAGGGCTTTTGTTTTTCTTTTAGCCACTAGATTTTTCAGGAAAAATTCACCTATTTAAGAAAATGAAAATACATTAATATTAATTTAAAGTAAATAAAAGTAAGACTACTATTTCAGAATTATTCTTCTATGATTTCCCTACAAACTATAAAGAAGATTTGTACTTACCAGCATTTTTCTCTTCTTCAATCTCAAAGAAAGTATTTTTTAAATCTAAGTAGTCCCTATATTTTTGGCTCTTTTTCCCAACAACAAAGAACAGTCTTTTTTTTTATTTTAATATATCATATAGTCTTAACTATCATTGTTTCTTTCTTTCTTTTTTTTTTTTTTTTTGATACTGGGGATTGAACCCAAGGGTGCTGTATCAATGGGCTATCTCCCCCCTGAGCCATTTTATTTTGTATTTTGAGATAGGGTCTAGCTAAGTTGCCCAAAGTTAGCCTTGCACCTGCAAACCTGCCTCAGCTTCCCAAGTTGCTGAGATTACAAAGGCATGTGCCACCATGCTTTCCTCTCAACTATTACTCTTTCTAATAACTCAATATTATAAAGGGTGACCCTATTGTATCTATGGGTCTGCTTCTGTATATTTATTCCATTTTGTGTGCACTATCTATTCCTCATCACTGACAAAGAATTGCTGTTGGCAAAATTCATTTCAGAGAGCAATTTTGTTACATTATTAGCCTGGATCTGATGTTTTTAAAACAGACCTTGTTGCAGTTGAGCACACTCATCTGATGGAATCTCTTCAGCTTATTCCCCTCTAGGGAAGCGAGCACTCTTCATTTATAATGAGCTTTCTCCCCACCCCCTGAGTTGTGCCTGCATAATAAGTTAGCTGTTTAGAGGAGCACATTCACTTTTCAGGCCATTAGGGTTCCATTTAGTTTATCACTTTTATGCAGAACTCAATGCTTATCGGCAGAGCTCAGCACTGGAGGTCTGATTTTATGAGGAATCTGATTAACATGTCTTTGTCATCTAACATATATGAGTAGAACTGGGGACCATATTCAAACTCAATCACCAGGAATCCCAGGATTCAACCCAGCCAAGTAATCAATGCTGCTACATACCTCATCTAAATCTGGTAGAAGAACCAACATTATCAGGCTCTCATCCATCACCTGAGTATAATGCTCCAGATAACACAACTCAAATCTTTTACTGGCAACTTAAAAAGCATTTTAAAAGTTCCTTACTCAGGCTGGGACTGTGGCTCAGCGGTAGCACATTTGTCCAGCATGTGTGAGGCACTGGATTCTATTCTTAGCACCATGTATAAAATTTTAAAAATTTTAAAAAAACACCTTGAAAAAAGAAGTTCCTTACTCACTCCCTCAAATATTAGAAATTTTATTTTCCCTTAAAAAAAAAAAAAAAGAAAAACACCTTTTAAATTATATTACTCTAATCACTCTAGAAGCTGATAGTAGTTTTTTTTTTCTTTTCTTTTTTTGGTGACTGGGGATTGAACGGGGGTGGGGGGGTGGGGGGTGAGGTGGGGGATGCTTTACCGCTGAGGTACATCCCCAGCCCTTTTTAAATTTCTAATTTTTAGATAGGGTCTAACTAGATTGCTGAAGCTGGCCTCAAACTTGTGATCCTCCTATCTGAACCTTCTGAGTCTCTGGGATTATAGGTATGTGCCACCATGCTTGGTTAGTTCTATCCTTTATACATATTTTTAGCTTGCCAGTAGTTTTGGTTGAAGACTAAATCACATAATTACTGATTTTCAAAGTGCCCATCCTGTCAGTCACTGTTGAATCAAACTTTTGCATTTAATAACTAGGATAAACTGTTAATTCATGAAAATGTCTTAATTTTTTATAGGAACACTGATATCACTAATAATTGAACACCAATTTTTTCAAATATAATTTATGCTTAATTTAAACATATCTATATTTAGACCTCAATTTATAAAATACTCATTTAAAAGAACATTAATAGTAATAACATATTTTAGACCTCAAAAAACACCAGCAGTTTTTTTAAAACTTTTTTTTTTTTTTTTAGTTGTAGATGGATGCAATACCTTTATTTAATATTTTTTATGTGATGCTGGGGATCAAACCCAGGGCCTCACACATGCTAGGCAAGCGCTTACCACTGAGCTACAACCCCAGCCCTCAGCTGAATATTCTTTTTTTTTTTTTTTTTTAATATTTATTTCTCAGTTTTTGGCGGACACAACATCTTTTGTTTGTATGTGGTGCTGAGGATCGAACCTGGGCCGCACGCATGCCAGGCGAGCGTGCTACCGCTTGAGCCACATCCCCAGCCCCATGCTGTTTATTCTTAACAATTATGATTGTTAAGCCCAACTAACAGGAAAACATCTGCATTTTTTAGATTACATTCAGTCTTCAGATACATACTTATGGACTTACTGATGGCCACTATTAAATAACTTTTTTTTTTTTTGTAGTCCTGGGGATTGAACCCAGGGCCTTAGGCACACTAGGCACTCTACCACTGAGCTATGTCAACAGCCCTTTTCTTTAAAAAGAAACAAACTTTTTTTTTTTTTTTTGAGACAAAAAAGTCTCTAAGTTGCCCAGGCAGGCCTTTAATTTGTGATCCTCTAACATCAGCCTCCCAAGTAGTTGAGATAACATGTCTCACACTGTACCTGGTGTCAACTTACTTTTTATCCCTTAGAAAATGCTTTTATTTTCATAAATCATTTTTAGCAACTGATCAAACAAGTGCAGAATTACACAGGTGAAAAACTGCACTGTAGCTAATAAAGCCATTAAAATTTTCTTTAAGGAAAAATATTGTACAAATTTTTGTTGTTGTTGTTACCTCTAGGGAGAAGCACAAAGAAATTAATAGTGCAAACAGCAATGCTATCAAATTTCAGTGCTTAAATTGATCTGAAATCGGGAGTCTGGGGATGCAGCAAGCATCATTTTCAAATGAATATACATTTTTCAGAAAACCATATTATATACTTGACATACTTTGTCATTCCTGAATAATCTACTACTGAAATCCACAGACAGAATAATCAAATAAACTAACTGTTCTTATTTTCATCAGAGTGGCTGAGGGATTTGCTAAAGGAACAAACTAGGTTTAAGAGAAACTTCTTAATATATGATCCCTATGGAGCAAAGCTCTAAAGGATGGTCCAGGAAAAAAAACACTCTTTTCCCTCTGACAAAAGACAAACACAGCTATCACAATTTGCCTTACAGCTTTAGCGATTTAGGGTAGAACTTAGGGTGGGAAGTTATCAGCCTAAATAAAACCATTCCCTATAGTTTAACTTACCTGCTTTATATGAAGAACGCACCAAAGGACCACTTGCAGTATAATGAAATCCAAGTTCATTTCCTATTTTTTCCCAGTATTTAAACTTTTCAGGAGTAATATATTCTTCAACCTAGACTTAAATAATGACTTCAGATCAGATTCTAGAATTACCTAAAATAATTTTGATTCTATATAAAGTTTATACACATGTACTCTCCCCAGCCCTTGCCCTCCCCCCTTCCTTACTAACCAAGTGTCTAGTGATTACTTGATCACTCTATCAGACCACAATAACAGGAAATTAAAAAGGAAGGAAAACATATCAATTCTGTATTACATTAGCTGTTCCAAAGGATGGAGAAAGAAAATGACATTATCTTTAGTAATTATTTAGCTATATTTTTCCTTCATTGATTAACTGGTAGAATCGAGAGGGCTGGAGGTGTAGTTCAATAATAGAGCACTTGCCTAGCATGTGCAAGGCCCTGGATTTGATCCCAGCACAGAAAAAAATAAAAATAAAATGAAACAAACAAAACAAACTAATCCCCTCTTGAGGAAGACTCTTATTTACCTTATATCTTCTGCTTAGCATTGTGACTGGCATACTTTATATTTCAAAGTTTAAAAAGGCCAAGAATCACAAAGACTTACTCAACACAACTTTCTTGAACCAATGGATAAATACCCATTACAGTAACAGAAACAGCGCTTCTCTTTCTTACTTCAATGTGGCTCTCACATAATTCTAAAACAAGTCACAGGATCACCAAGTGTCAATGAGTGCACCTTCCAAGTTGTTAATCCTTTTTCTGTAGGTTCACTTGAATCAGACAATTCAGGCAGTGGCAAATAAGCACCAGTGTAGCTGCTTTGTATGAATAATAAATAAATGGAAACTGGAACTTATAAATATACATGGAACAATAGTTTCTTATTTTTACCTATGGACAGTGAAGATTTAATTCAAAATACTAAGAAACACTCGGCAATTCAAGATATCTATACCTTAAGGTGGCGCTTCGTTGGCTGCATATATTGTCCTAAAGTTAAACAGTCTACATCTGCTTCACGGAGCGCTACAGGGAAAGAAAAAAAAAAAAAGCATGAATTATATTAGCAGATGTTTTACAATATTAAAATTATAGACCTAAGTATAATTTTCCTGAGGAGTATCTCAAAACAGTGTGAATACTGTGCTAGTCCATAATCCTCATGATGGCAAACAGATACCTATTCATTAAAAAATATTTATGTCAGGAAACATAAGGACTGAAAGCATAGGAATAATTAAGATCATCATATGGGGCTGACAGATATAAAAACAAATGACTTTAATACTATGGATTAAATACTAAAATAGGAGTGGAGGGTGTTTTAGAGCAGAAGTCTGTTATGCAGAAAAGGTAAAGGAAACAGAACATGCAAAATCCTGAAAACACCCATATTACAGACCAAACATCCTGCATTAGGCTTTTACTCAATTTTTAAGATATGCTCTTGAGGATATGATTTGACCTCTGATATTATTAGAAAACTTTTAGTAAATAAACTGTATGTATTGTGATAAAAAGCAGCTTTTAATTACTATATGAACTTATTATTTTTTGAACCACTGAATGACTACAAGTAGGCCAAAGACTCAGGGAAAAATAACAACTTTTATATTTCAAAGTTTAAAAAGGCCAAGAATCACAAAGGCTTATGGGAGAGTAAGGTTCGCAAATTCCAAAGCCCAGCATGTTTATGACAGTATTACAAGTAAGCTCTTCTCAAAGGCCTGGGTTGGTCTTATTCCATGAATTGTCAGTGTATTGTACATGACTGGCTCTCAAAAACTGTCTAATGACAGAATAAAAAACATGGGCTAAGCATGGTGGTGCACACCTGTAATCCCAACAGCTTGAGAGGTTGAGAGTGGAGGATTGTGAGTTTAAAGCCAGCCTCAGCAACTTGTCGAGACCCTCTCAACTCAGTGAGACCCTATCTCTAAGTAAAATATAAAAAAGGGATGGGGATGTGGCTCAATGGTTAAACACTCCTGGGTTCAATCCCCAGTACCCGCTCCCAAAAAACAACCAAAAACCCATGTGTTCATTGGATGAATGGGTGAGGAATGAAATGGGACATGACTTCATATCTCGACCTTTATACATATAATTCCATGAAATACTAAGAAAACATTTTCCTTTTCATATTGCTGTTTACATCATATGTGCACTATGGGTTAAATCCAGGGCCTATAATCCCAACAGCTTGAGAGGTTGAGAGTGGGTGTTACCCACATGTATACAATGTGAGCTACACTTGCAGTCACACATACTTAGTTCTTACTGGCATTTGCATTGAGACTATAGAAGAAACATAAATTGAACAAGCCTCAAAGTGGGGTTCTTGCTATTACTCAAATTAAACAGGAAAGTTTTTTATTTTTAAATTTCTTTACCTTTCATTGTTGCATATACTTGCTCATCATTCTCACCTAAACCCAACATTATTGATGTTTTAGAAATAAGATCAGGCTGAACCTCCTTGGCATGTTTCAGTACACGTAGAGACTGGTCGAAATTGGCCCTGGGATCACGAACTTTCCTGGAAAACAGTAGGGCTGTTGTCAGCAAGAATAACCACAAGTTCAACCAAATACATAGTTACACAAGCAACCTGAAAGACCAGGAAAGCACATTCTGAACATGATATTACATTATATGGTTCAATGGTAACATCTGTATACAAAAGTCTGATAACCTAGGAAAGAAAAAAAGGCCTCAGTGGGCTCCCTACCTCTGTTAACTTAAGGCTTCTCAAGCCCAGGGCAGAGAAAACTAAAAACACAGAAGAAATTGCTTTAGTTTTATGCGTTGAGAAATAAGAATTCTGAAGCTCAAGATTATAATAATTATAAGAGACAGTCAAAAGAAAAGAAGATGAACAGAAGTAAAACAGTTTTGGCAATGAACAAAGAAAAAACTAACCTGAACCCACATTTCAGAAGGTTGAAACTTTTATGTTCATTTCTTTTCTAAAGACTAAGCTGCCCTCTGCTGGTAAGTACACAACATTGCCATCGCTTAGGTAAAGAAATGTACGATTCTGGAATTTTCACTGGAAAGGATAATGTTTCTTAAGAGAAACCAGGGAAACTGGCACCCACTGCTGGCAGTATCATGACAGGGTTGATAAAAACTGTGTGCTAGACTTCAACAATGGCCTCACCATCCTAGTTTAAATGTCAAGAATGCCAAAAGGTCAGAAAGTTGCTGATGTTAAACCAGCATTCGTTTTAATTCGAATGTAGCTTTCTTTTCTAGAATTTATTTGGGTTTTATTTTGTTTTTGCGGTACAGGGGATTGAATCCAGGGGTGTTCTATCACTGACCTACATTCCGGGTCCTTTTTTAAAATTTTGAGATGGAGTCTGAGGGTCTTGGTAATATGCCCAGGCTGGCCTCAAACTTGTGATTCTCCTCTTTCAGGATCCTGGGTTGCTACAATTACAGGGGCACCACCATGCTCAGCTTACTATAACTTCTTTTAGGTTCTATGATATCAAATAATATACAAAGCTAGTAAAATCACAGCCAACACTTAAGGTAAAGAAAATGAACAATATTAATTTTTCTTGAGGTTTAAAATAATTTTAATTTTTCTGAAATTTGAATATAGTCATTATGTGGAACATTTCTTAATTAGTACTAACAACTAAAATTAACTAGGAAGAGTAAAGAAGATGGGCTAGGGATGTGGCTCAAGCAGTAGTGTGCTCGCCTGGCATGCGTGCGGCCCAGGTTCGATCCTCAGCACCACATACAAACAAAGATGTTGTGTCCACTGAAAACTAAAAAATAAATATTAAAAAAAATTCTCTATCTCTAAAAAAAAAAAAAAGTAAAGAAGAATAGTGTTTATATTTTAAAAGAGAATTAAAGTAGGGCTGGGGTTGTGGCTCAGTGGTAGAGTGCTTGCTGGGCACGTGTGAGGCAATGGGTTCAATCCTCAGTACCACATAAAAATAAATAAAATAAAGGTATTGTGTCCATCGATAGCAAAATAGCTTAAAAAAAGAGAGAATTAAAGTACATCTGAACAATACCACATTATCTGCTGCATTATTTATTTACTATGTGAATTAGTGGCTTTTTTATTTTCCCAATGCTGGGGATTGAACCTAGGGCTTTGTACATGCTAGGCAAGCACTATACTACTGGGTTACATTCCCCAGTCCCTCAAATGTACTTTTAAGTATTTTCTTTAGAATTACAGCCAAAAAAAAAAAAAAAAAAAAAGAATTACAGCCAAGGCAGTTGCTCTAGTGTAATTATTTTCCATTTGAAAATTCTTCTTTGAAAAGAGTAATACTCATTGGCATTTGCAAAATGATAGTACTTTTTAAAAAGAAAAAATATGCTTATTATGAGAGCATATATCAAAAATTACATGTGTGCAGTGGTGTATACCTATAATCCAAGCTACTTGGGAGACTGAGGTAGAAGGATCACAAACTCAAGGCCAGCTTCAGCAATTTAGCAAATCCCTATCTCAAAATAAAAAAGGGCTGTGGATGTAGCTCAGTGGTGGAGCACCCCTGGATTCAATCTACAGTACTGTAAACAACAAACAAACGAAACATGTAAACATAAATACAAAGTTGATAGTAACTGATATTACTGGGAGGAAATATTATTAAAACAGCTTATTTTATTTTATTTATTTATTTTTTTTAAAGTTTATTTATTTTTAGTTCTCGGCGGACACAACATCTTTGTCGGTATGTGGTGCTGAGTATCGAACCCGGGCCGCACGCATGCCAGGCGAGCGCGCTACCGCTTGAGCCACATCCCCAGCCCTAAAACAGCTTATTTTAATATTATTAAAATATTATTAAAACAGCTTATGCTGTTTTTGTTGGCTTTATTTTCTGATCTTTCTGTAACAAACAAAGAGGGAGTAGAGGAAGGTAGTAGGTAGGGAGGGAGTAAAGGAAGACTGAAGGGAGGGAGGGAGGGAAGGAAAGTTTATTTTGTAAAAGTCAACTGCAAGTTGGCTCCTGAAAAGTGAGAATATAAGCATATTTCGATCCTCCTAACTCTCCCACATTACTCAGTACATGTAATCACCTCTGTAATTCTGGAACTGTTTCTACATTATGTGCATACACATCTAATCCTGACAGTGCAACTTTTTCTATTGCTTTAAGATCTCCTCGGAAATCAGGGGTGAGGCATTCCACAAGAATTTTTGGATTCCTAGGGGAGAAAAAGATAAATATCAAACTGAGGAAAAGAAATGAAAGAATTATTACTCAAAATGAATTATCAATACTTATCCAGTATCAGTTTCAACATAGTAATATTTAGAACTTGGCTAAAAAAAAGCATGGACATACAAATGTCCATATATGAGCTATCATATGAAGAAAAAAAAATATCCAGAACATCAAATATTATGTTCATAATGGTTAAAATACACCTTCATGCAAATAATAATCAGAATGAAACTTGAGATTAGGGCTGGGATTGTGGCTCAAGTGGTAGCATACTCGCCTGGCATGCACGAGGCACTGGGTTCGATCCTCAGCACCACATAAAAATAAAATAAATATATTGTGTCCACCTAAAAAAAAGAACTAAAAAAAAAAATATTAAAAAAAACCTTGAGATTAGATAAGACTTTTAAACCTAATTTAAGTAAATTTTTAAAAAATAAAATATGAAATATTAAAACATTAAATATATTTTCTTGTTTGGAAAGAAAATTAGGATATTTCTTATGTGAACACAAATATTACTTGATTGATTCAATTCTGTTTTCTATAATTTATCAAATAGTGTCTTCCCATCTTCTAGGCAAATATTTCACAAGGGTTGCTGTGACTTGAGTTTTGCTTAAATGAAGGACAAGCTAAACATTAATCTTCCTATTTATACTGTGGCTATGTCTATTCATTCAAGCATTATAATGTGAACTAGGTCACAGAGCTGTTTCCTTTGACACTAGCAGAAATGATTCAGACAGCTGACAAATTTTTTCATGAACCCAATGGCAAAGTGTCTGGAATTGTTCCCTGAAAGAACAGATTAAAAAAAAAAAAGACCACACATATACCCTCTCATGAATACAGAAATGTTGAAAGAATATATCCCAGAACTCACTGTTTTTAAACTTCAAGTTGAGACCCATTAGTGGCTTGAGAAAGAAATTTAGTGGGTTGCAAACATATTTTTATTCAAAAGAATTTAAACAATTATTTTGGTATTGGGGATTGAATCCAAGGGTGCTTTATCACTGAGTTACATCCCTAGCCCTTTTTATTTTTTAGTTTGAGACACGGTCTTACTAAGTTATGGAGGTTAGCTCTGAACCTGTGATCCTGTTGCCTCAAGACTCCCAAGTCCCACTGTTGTCGTGTATTTAAAAAAAATAATAAAATCAATTAAAAAAAAAAGACTCTCAAGTTGTGGGGATTGGAGGCATATGACACTGTGCCCAACCACAAATATTTTAAAAAAGGAACTCTAATAGATGTAAAATAGAAAATACTGGGGAATCATTAGAAAAACATTTATTAAGTATGCTAGATGCTAGATAAGCACTGAGTTATAGAAAATGATCAGAGTTCCTTTTCAGTGCTTTTTTATTTTTTGGTACGGGGGATTGAACCCAGGGGCACTTCATCATTGAGCCACATGCCTGGCCTTTTTTAAAAATTTTCAAACAGGGTCTTGTTAAGTTACCTAGGGCATCACTAAGTTGGTGAGGCTGCCTTTGAACTTGCAATTCTCTTGACTCAACCTCTAAGGTCACTGGGATTACAGGTGTGCGCCCCCATGCCCAACATCCCTAACTATTTTTAAATGATTGTTAATTCAAAGTCAGTGCTCAGAAGACCACAGCTTAATACTTTTTAAAGAGTATCACTTGACATTCAGACCAATGCTCAAATATGAAAAGTGGGGGTGTCATATACTAATTGTCCAGGGCTATGTTCATGCCACTGAACCCCTAAAATGTCCAGTAAATATGTATATGTAAGCACCAATATACTTTATTTGGCAGGGGGGCAGGTGTCAGGGATTGAATTCAGGGGCACTCAACCAATGAGCCATATCTCACTGAGTTGCTTTAGCCCCTTACCATTGTTGAGGCTGCCTTTGAACTCGCAATCCTCTTGTCTTAGCCTACCAAGCCATTTGGATTTTAGGCGTGTGCCACCACATCCAGCACCAATATACTTTTTCTGGAGAAATGGTCACATACTTTTCAGTAGATTATCAAAAGGGTATAAAATCCCCCAAAAGGTTAATATCCACTGATGGTTTTTTTAAAAAATTTTTAGTTGTAGATTTATTTATCTTTATGTGGTGCTGAGGATCGAACTCAGTTCCTCACATGTGCAAGGTAAGCACTCTACTACTGAGCTACAATCCCAGCCCTAATAACCCCTAATAACCACTGTTTTAAGGTGAAGGCTTTAAACTGAATTTATATAGCTCCAAAAAGAGTCTTTAAAATACATACATAAATGCAGAAACAAGTACCTTTCCTTAAGGTATGATACAGTCTTTGCAATGTGCTCAGCTCCCCCATCAGGTATATCTAGAAAGAAAATAATCTGCTCAGGATAATGTCACCATTTAGAAAGTCAATATCTTTAGACACCATGATGACACACTAACCATCTCGATCCACAGATGTCAGCACAACATAATCCAGACCCCACTCTGCAATTGCCTTTGCAGTATTGTAGGGCTCACTGGTATCCAGGGGAGGTGGATTTCTTGCAGTCTTAACTGAACAAAATCTGCAACCTCTTGTACATGTGTCACCCATTAACTAGAATAGAGATGTTATAATTTAAGTCAAGCAGACAGATGACTCTTTCATAATTGCTTTTAACTGAGGACACAAAATATCCCGTTTCCATTTCTAGACTAAAGTTGCAAAGGTTGAGCTTGTCTTACCATGATTGTGGCTGTGGCAGTGGCATATTCTCCACCTCCCCAACACTCTCCAACATTGGGACATCGAGCTTCCTCACATACCTGTAAGTAAAAGGGAACAGAATACAATCAGGTTGAAACTACCAACCAATTGAACAAATAGTGGTTCAGTATTGAGGCGCCCATTGTTTACAACATATTTCTTTTTAAATTCACTATTCAAAAATTCTGTTAAGGGGCTGGGGTTGTGGCTCAGCGGTAGAGTGCTCGCCTAGCATGGGTGGGACCCAGGTTCGATCCTCAGCACCACATAAAAACAAAGGCATTGTGTTGTGTCCATCTACACCTAAAAAAAAAAAATTCTGTTAAACTGCCAAACCATATATTAAGATCTCATTTTTAAATTGAAAAGTATACAAATATAAATATTTTATATGTTTAAAGAAATTGGTCTGAGTCATGTATGGTGGCCCACTCTTGTAATCCCAGTGGCTAGAGGGGCTGAGGCAGAAGGATCACGAGTTCAAAGCCAGCCACAGCAACGGCGAGGTGCGTGAGCAACTCAGTGAGACCCTGTCTCTAAATAAAATACAAAAAAGGGCTGGGGATGTGGCTCAGTGGTCAAGTGCCCCTGAGTTCAATCCCCAGTACCAAAAAAAGAAATCGGTCTAAAATGATATACATTAAACAGTTAAGGGGTGTGGTTAATAGTTGAGATTTTTCATATTTAATTTTATACTCTTTCCAACAAACATATAATTTCTATTATAAAACCAATAGGCTGGATACAAGCTGGGTGTGGTGACACAAGCCTAAATCCCAGCAACTCAGGAGGCTGAGGCAGGAGGATTGGAAGTTCAAGGCTAGCCTCAGCAACTTAGCAAGGCCCTAAGGACTTAGCGAGACCCTGTCTCAAAATAAAACATAAAAAAAGGGCTGTGGGGCCAGGGTTGTGGCTCAGTGGTAGAGCACTTGACTAGCATGCATGAGGCACTGAGTTCAATCCCTGGCACCACATAAAAAAATAAACAAATAAAATATAGGTATTGTGTCTACCTACAGCTAATATATATATATATATATATGTAAAAAAAAAAAAAGGGGGCTGTGGATGTGGCTCAGTAAACAACCCTGGGTTCAATTCCCAGTAACAAAAAAACAAAAACACCAAGCTGGGTACAGTGGCATGTGCCTGTAGTACCAGCCACTTGAGAGGCTTAGGTGGGAGGACTATTTGAGTCTAGGAGTCTGAGGCTAGTCTGGGAACAGTTTTTATTTGTCTCAAAACAAAACAAAAACCTTTGTTTCTCTAGTTGCAGGGAAAAATCTTGTTTTGTACTATTAAATGAGACATTAATATAATCACCCTTTATTTCTTTTGCAGGAATAATTATTTTAAATGATTTTTATTTGTTTGCTTTGGGCAGTGATGGGGATGGAACCCAGAGCCTTGAAAATGCCTAGGCAAGCACTCTATCAGTGAGCTACAGCCTCAGCCTCTAAATAATCCCCCCACCCCCAATATTGAGGATTGAATCCAGGGCCTTGCATATGGTAGGCAAATACTCTACCATTGAGCCATACCTACCCCCAATGTATTTTTATCATTGGTAATAATGCATTACTTAACGTTTTCATTCATTTTCCTTTGCTGTATTTATATATGAATTAATAATTTCTAAGTTATAAATATGTATAAACATTTATAACCATGGATTAAGATTGACAACTTACTGTATGGAGATTTAAATTCCGCAAAGTATTTTTCAGTTTATTGTAATTTTTCCCCATGGGAATCTCTGTCTTTAGCCATGGAGGTAGTCTTAACCTAAGGAAAGCCAAAGATAACTATCCATTAACAAACAGGCAAACAAGTAATCACACAGCTTTGAAGTTACTTTGTTCTATTATAATTCTTAGTTAAATTTTTTTTCCATAATCCTGGATTAACCCTTATTAATTTCTGCTGTGGGCATAAGAACAAAGATTCAAATTTAGGATTCCTCAAATCACATTAGAAAACACTGATATTGGAATCTAACAGACCTTTTTATATATTTTTAAAATTTTTAAATTTGTTTTAATTAGTTATACATAACAGTAGAATGTACTTTGATATATCATATATAATGGAGTATAATTTCTCTGGTCCTTTTTGTTTTAGAGACAAGATCTCGCTGAGTTGCTTAGAGGCTCCATAAATTGCCAAGCCTGGTTTTGAACTTGCAATCCTCCTGCCTTAGGCTCCCAAGCTGCTGGGATTACAGGTGTGCATCACCTCGCCTGGTTACCCAAAGTAATATTAATTCACAGTAAGGAGAGATCCCAACTGTGCACTATCAGCTTATATTCTTGATTTTATGGTGGTGATTAAATGGCAAAATTCTAATATTTGAAATGGAATTAAGTATACTTGGTTTCACCATGACTTTACTACTTACTTATGATCTGGAAGTTGTTGGATAAATATTTTTCAAAACAATTTTCCATCTGCATTAAATTCTCATTATTCTTTTAAATTACAGCAAGGGAGGGAGAAAAGAGGAAATTAATTAGTTAAGGCGAGGTATACATAGATCTTATGTAAATTGACTGGGAGCAGTTAGATCATCAATACCCACTAACAATGAAAATTTTATCAAGGTCTAAATGGGTGTGGTGGTGCACACCTGTGATCCCAGAAGCAGCTCAGGAGGCTGAGGCAGAAGTATCATAAGTTCTAGACCAGCCTCAGCTAGGCCATAAGCAATTTATCGAGACCCTGTCTTGAAATAAAAACAAAAAGGGGCAGAGGGTGTAGCTCTCCGAAATAAAAAACAAAAAGGGGCAGGGGTTAAGTACCACTGAGTTCAATCCCTAATTTAAAACAAAACAAAAAAACAGAAAATCAAGAAAAGATTTCAGCATTCTCATCAACTTACATGTTCTCTCTTTTTTCTAATGACCTTTCACTAAATTAAACAAGCCTGAAATTAAAAATATACTCTAGGACTTGGTTACATCTGAAAATAATGCACAGTAAGGAATGGGACATTGAAATTATCTCAATTACCTTTCTCCTTTCTGGCGTTTTAAGTTTCCTTTATATTCCTCCCAGGTGCTCTTGTCTGCAAGATCCCCAGACAGAAAATCTTGAAGATCTGGTCCATTCTGTAAAAATTCTTTTTTTTTATCTGGCAAGGAACTTAATGACCTGATTGGACTGTATAAATATCTTCCAAATACCTAAAGAAAGAGTTCATTATGACATTCATTTAGTGGGTTCTGGGATAATTTAGTTTTAACCCATTATAATATCTAAAAGATAGCAGGTGCTATGGTGTATGCCTGTACTCTTAGAGACTAGGGAGAATGAGGCAGGAGAACTTTGAGTTTGAGGCCAGCTTGGACAATCTGGTGAGACCCCATCTCAAAATAAAAATTAAAAAGGACTGGGGATATAGTTCAGTGGAAGAGTGCCCCCCCTTTCATCCCCAGTAACACAAAAACAACAACAAAAAACCCCACAATAGAACAAATCTAAAAGGAAGGGAGAGTAAAAGCAAAGAAGTGACACAGGAATCATATCAAGTGGTTTACTGCTTACAAAATTGGAATCTAAGATTAAAGAAGAATCTAGAAGGAAACAAACCCAAAGAAGAATAGGAATGAACTTCTGAATACCAAGTTTAGAATAGATTTAAAAACCTTTGAAGTGTCTATCATAGATCACACTTTTATGCCCTTTTTACTTTACATTTTGAGACAGGGTCTTGCTAAATTGCTGAATCTGACCTTGAACTTGGTATCCTCTCAAATAGTTGACATTACAAGGGTGGGCTAAGGTGGCCAGGTTCACAGTACTAAAACTTCGTCTTTCAACAAACTTAAACTGCAGTAACTGAAGATGCCAAGGCTATACATTTTCTATTCCTGACTTGAGTCAGATATGTTTAAAAGGAAATTTGCAATAAATCCCTCTAGGTTTGTGTTTGGGGTAAAGTAAACATGTTAAAATGTAGTGCTAATATCTAGTTGGTTCCAGAAAACTGGAAGTAGTAAAACCAAACCTAAGCCCACCAGCCTAGTTTATGCTGGTTTCTTGGTTTTTGTTTGTTTGGGTGATGCTGGAATTGAACTACCCAGCACTCACACTTGCGAAGGACTCACTTTCCCTTTAAACTACAGTCCCCATCCCTGTTTCTGTGCTAGAACATGGCAGTTAACCAGTGCGCATTTGTCGAGTGTAAGAAACCACAGTATTTGACTTCTAGATCTGAATACAAACATGCACGAGACAGGCAAAACACTGTAAAATTAAAGGGATCTTCAACAGTTCAAAAGAAAAAAATATCTGTTAGAGCACTGCATGATTGGTAGTGCACTTATCCACGTCTACAGAGGGCAGGCTGTGTTCTCAGCTGCAAGAGTGGTGTCTAATATATAGGAAGAGCCCAACGATGTGGGTTGAGCGCTGTTGTGGTCCTTTAAATATAAGGAACAAACCACTCTAAGCAGAAAAAAAAAGACAAAACTAAAACCCCTCATCACCGACCCAGAGAGACCGTCAAACAAAACAAGATCAGGGACTACTTCATGGGGATGTCAGGAGAATTAAACGAGATAACACGATAAACGTTTAGAAAAGTGCCTAGCTGCAAGCAAAAGCGTTGGCCTTCATTACGGAGTGCTCTGAAGAGATGGGAACCCCTCACCCCACGCCTGCACGCTTGTCGCCCCGCTGCTCACCCGGAGCCCCAGGGTGCGAGCAGCGTCCCCGCCGCGTAGAGACATCGCCTCTTTAGACTTAGCAGGGTCGAGGGATCACCAATGCCAGGGAAAAGACTGATCGATAAACCGTCGCTCGGCTTATGACAATCACCAGAACTACTACTAAGCCCGTGTAGCTTGAACTGTTCCGCAATTGGCTGCTTTAGTCTTAGTGGCGTCGCGCACTCATTACGCAATACGCAGAGTCCTTACGGGCTACAAATACGTGATGACGAAAGACGCTCTCTCTTTCCCGTATCTACTGCGAGGTGAGGAGGATACTGTTTTCTGTGGGCCCTGAGAATCTGAAGCCATCGGCTCTAGGAAAGCTAACAGCATGGGTTTTGCGCTCTCAGTTTTTACCCTGATTGTCTTCCGGCGCGGCGAGTGCCGTATGGATCTGCTGGCGCGAGATGCGAGTTCTGTTTTGGGGCTTTAGGCCTAACCCTACCGCTCTGCCTTGCCGGGATGGCGCGCCGGGCTGGGATTCCAGGGTTGGGCCGACAGTGTGTTAGCCAGCAAGGCTTCGTAACACCTCTTTGGGGGCTGCACCTACCAGGCCCGGACGCACCGGAGGCCACTCTTAGTTTGGGTCATCTTATATTCTCCCACGTCTCCCGGCACTTTTCTGTGGGAGTGGAACTCTTTTTGGCGAAAACACTCCCTGCACTGGCCTGACTCCAAGTGTTTGTGTTTCAGAATGAAGACCATTCTCAGCAATCAGACTGTCGACATTCCAGAAAATGGTACGGTACTTGCGGTTTTTCTGATGGGTGTTTACTACGTGTTCCAAGCCTTCTGTAATCTCAGAATTCATTCTCTCTCGTAGTCGACATTACTCTGAAGGGACGCACAGTTATTGTGAAGGGCCCAAGAGGAACCCTCCGGAGGGATTTCAATCATATCAATGTGGAACTCAGCCTCCTTGGAAAGAAAAAGAAGAGGGTAAGGTGTAGATAACTTATGTTTCTCGTTCGGATGGTAGTTATCTATAATAGCATTAAATTTGTTTGCATGTAAAGTTTCCCAATTAAGAGCAATGTTTGGCTTTTAAGTTTAGCGTCCAAAATAAATTTTGCTTTAATGAGGTTGGAATATCAGATTCTGAATACAATATACTGTAAAGCTCAATATCTAGTAGTCATTATCAAAGCGGTTTTAATACTAATACAAGTTAAATTTATTTATGTGATTGCTTAAAAAGTAAGAATTTAAACCAGTAATGGGGATTTTTTTGGACTTGATTTTATTTTCCAGTGGTGAAGTTTGTTGCAACTTGTTTGGGAGTTTTCAACGTGAATCTGCGTGCCTTTGGTGTATAGCAATAAAAACATTTTGTCAAATGTAGGAGACTTTGTATGTGGTTGGATTTTCCCAGTTGAAAATCCTATGCTTTAATTGGGGTTAATTCTAGAATCTAGAGTAATTCGTTGGGGAAAAAAATGAACTGTTCTCCTTCAAGTCTACTTACTTATGGGAAGTTTTTGTTGTGTTACAGCTACGGGTTGACAAATGGTGGGGAAATAGAAAGGAACTGGCCACTGTTCGCACCATCTGTAGTCATGTACAGAACATGATCAAGGGTGTTACACTGGTAAGCTGACTGATAAAGACATTCCCCCCACTCCTTTATTTTACTTTTGAAAGTTTTCTGAGCTGTATTATGTGTGTGTGTGTGTGTGTGTGTATTTCATATATAGAGATAGATAGATACATGTCTATGGCCAAGAATGGATTATCTGGAAGAGTAGGCTGAGGGTGTGGAACTTTTTTTACTGTAGTGCTGGAGCTCAAACCCATGCTGGTGCCAAGTGCTCTATCACTGAGCCACATCCTTTTTATTTATTATTAATAGAAAATCTGCTATACTATAGCACATACATAGGCTTTGCTTACTAAATGGTAAGCCACCATTAGGACCCTATAACCCTGCCTGTTTCCCTAAATGCATGTCTGATGTCACTATTGATTTCAAGCCTCCCACCCCTAAAGTAAAGTTTGTGCTGACTTGTGTGTATGCATTAAAACCTGGTCCCTCTGGACTATACTTAATAAGGGAATCCTGCGCTTAACCTCTATTATGGACCTATTAAATATTTCTACTGCGTATCCCTGATTCCAGACTAAGTTCCTTGAAGGTAGAAGCCCTGTCATACTTGATATTCTCAGTTCTGCCATTAGTCTTAGTAAATGTTAGTCTGAAAATGCCGGATTTGGGGGGTTCTCATTAAAAGGTGTTAGCATTGTTTACTGTGGGCATAAAGGTAACAAAATAATTGCTTCTTTAAGAAGCTTTGCTGTCCAGAGAGGAAACATAAAATTGTGTACCTAGGGTGTACCAGTAATAAAAATGTTGTAGGAGGGTTGATACAGGTGTCAGTTGTTAGGAAACCTTGACAATGAATGCTATATAGTAACTGTTAAGTTTTTAAATTATAAGTAACATAAGCATCCTACTAAATTTTAAAGTGAATTTCTTTTAACTAGGGCTTCCGTTACAAGATGAGGTCTGTGTATGCTCACTTCCCCATCAACGTTGTTATTCAGGAGAATGGGTCTCTTGTTGAAATCCGAAATTTCTTGGGTGAAAAATACATCCGCAGGGTTCGGATGAGGACAGGTATGTTGTATGTGCCCTCAGATATAATTCAGAAATTGTAAGTCTTTTGAAGCCTGTTTTTTTGGGTTGGTTGTGACTATAAGTATTTCAGAATTGTCTAAGGATAACTTTGAACTTGTGATCCTCCTGCCTCTTTCCCAAATTTCTGGGATTACAGGCATGTGCCACCATATCTGGCTGCATTGTGATGTTTTGATGGACCTATGCATAAGTAGAATGATCAAATTAGGATATTTAACATGTTCATCTCCTATTTCTTGGTGATAAAAATTTTTAGATTCCAAAAAAATCTGTGGAGTAGTAGTTACTAGCCTACATTCTGCCTGGGTTTAAATTTCAATTCTTGCTTGGAGCATTTTGTTTCTCTGTAGCTTATTGTACTCATCTGTTTAGTGGGAACTATATTATGACTAAATGAGTTTAAAATTGAAAAGCACTCAAAATAGTGCTTGTCTAATACATAGTAAACACTGAACCTTTAGTTTTATGTTTTGGGTTTTTTTTTCCCAGTGTGCTCTTGGTTAGGGTGGGGAAGAGGGGAAAGAAAGGAGATCTGTGCCAATTTCTATGTAATAGCTGTTTTCTGCAACATTTAATGAGAATCCCCATGTAAAAAATAAACTTATACTAAATATGTATAAATAAAATATGTACAAAGAGTTGGTACAGAACTTTGTTTTTGGTTCAGGAATTGAACCCAGGGGTGTGTAACCACCACTAAGCTACGTCCCTAGTCCTTTTTTATTTTGAGACAGGGTCTCTCTAAGTTGCTGAGGCTGGTCTCAAAGCCTCCCAAGTTATTAGGATAACAAGTGTGAACCACTATGCCTAGCTTGGTATAGAGCCAACTAAGTTGTACTGTCTACATGATTTAATTGAGTCTCTGAGTCTGACTATGATTCATTCCAGCCAGAACACAAATTTTAAAATTTTGGCTGATATAAGCCAGATCCTATAAAGCAAAAACCTCAAGAGAAAATTGGTTGTATGGAATTTTAAATGGAGTTAATTACTAGTGGGATTTAAGTATTTGTTTATTCTAACACCATGCAAATGCTTTTTTCCCTTTTCAGGTGTTGCTTGTTCAGTGTCTCAAGCTCAGAAAGATGAATTAATCCTTGAAGGAAATGATATTGAACTTGTTTCAAATTCAGGTTTGTATGTTCTCAATACCAATTATGCCTGCAAAATCTTGTTTAAATTTTAAATAAAAAGTTGACTCTGGGCTGGGATTGTGGCTCAGCGGTAGAGCGCTCGCCTAGCATGGGCGAGACCCGGGTTCGATCCTCAGCATCACATAAAAATAAAGGCATTGTGTTATATCCATCTACACTTAAAAAAATAAATATTTTTTAAAAAGGTTGACTCAGTGATGCTCTGGGAGTTTTAAGTATTTCACTTAAAACAGTCTTGTGTAAGGACAGGGACACAGTGTGAGAAATGTGTTATTAGGCAATTTTGTTGGTGTGAATGTCAAAGTGTACACAAAACTTGATGGTACAGATTGTTCACTGAACATGGTCCTTGGTACAGTCAAGAGACCACGTAGAAAAGTGTATATACACAAGTTGCCAGCAAAACATGGCATATTGTTTGGTAACCTTTTTTCAGTAGATAGAAGTGTAGTAAGTAGTTGTTTATTGATTATCAAGCATCCTATGTATAATTGTGTAATTGTGTTGTATACTTTTGACTGGCAACACAATAAATATTTTTCACATTTGTGAAAAAAGTTTGTTCTTGCTGGCATCACCAAGAACAAATGTGAGTGATGTGTTCACTAGTACAGTTTCACTAGATGTAGGAAATTTTTTGTCTCTGTTATTACCTTATGGAATCATTGCTGTATATTTGGTTCATTGTTAACCAAAATGTGCTTTACCTGATTGCTTTTTATGATGAAATAATTGACTTTTTTTGTTTTTATTCCTATAGCCGCTTTGATTCAGCAAGCCACAACAGTGAAAAACAAGGATATCAGAAAATTTTTGGATGGTATTTATGTTTCTGAAAAAGGAACAGTTCAGCAGGCTGATGAATAAGATCTAAGAAGTAGGTTCTTTAGTGTCTGTTTTTGTTTTGTGTTACTAGGGATTAAACTCAGGGCTTTGCACATGCTAGGCAAGAGCTCCACCATTAAGTTATATCCCCAGCTATTTATGCTAAGTTACCTAGGCTGGCCTAGAACTTGTTATCCTCCTCTTGTCTGCTAAGTAGTTGGGATCACAGGTGAGCACTATCATGCCTGCTAATGTCTGTAAGATTGATTACTCTTTAGATGGGTTTTTAATATACTGAGACTTAAATAGTACTTGCTGAGCATGAGCAACGTGTCTAAGCTCCATTCCTCATTCTCCAAAAAGAAAGAAGACTTAAATTGAAATTATATTAATGGTAGAGAATGGAGCACAGTAAATTCTAAGTTTACAGTTTACTATGAACAGTATATTAACGATAATTTACAACTTTAATGGACAAAGGTAACTGATGGAGATATTTTTATTTCTTTTTACAGTTGTCCAGTCACAGAAACACGTCCTGGAGTCAATTTGATATTTTCACTGATGCAATAAAAGATCTCTATTGACTTTGGACTTAATCCTTTCCAACGGGTTGAATAAACTTTAGTGTCCTTTCAAAGGAACAGAACAGAAATTTTTTTTTCTAATTTATTTTTTTCTTCTTGGGAACAAGTGGTTTGAATCTGGTTCTTGAATACCAGGTAAATCTCAGGCAAAAAGAAGTTGGTACCTGTGACAGGCGACAGGCAACGTCTACCTAGTTTTTCAATGGTTAGAGAGCTTTGGGGAAGATCTGAAGGGGTTTTAATATTTTTGAGGCATGAATTTGAATATTTAGTGAGGTAGGTGCACTCTAGTCACTTGTGAAAAAAAAAGTTCTGAGAAATGAAACAATATTAATATACTCAGGATGGAGATGTGCAGTTAATTTGCGAAATATGGCTGACCATATTACTGTTGTGCGCCAAGATTTCAATAATTTTGTCCTCTGCCTCAAGCCAGTATTTTGATTTTTTTGTTTTGTTTTGAGACAGGGTCTCATGAAGTTATTGAAGCTGGCCTCAAATTTGCAACCTTGCCTCAGTTGTTGAGATAGGCATGAGCCACCACACCTGTCTTCTTAGCCATCTACTAGTGTGTCCGAGACCTTTATTTTTACATACCAGAGTTCTTAACCACTGAGCCACACCCCCAGCACTTTTTATTTTT
Organism: Marmota monax; assembly: GCF_021218885.2. NCBI lineage: Eukaryota > Metazoa > Chordata > Mammalia > Rodentia > Sciuridae > Marmota > Marmota monax. The sequence goes on along the minus strand of NW_026691950.1, from coordinate 1,522,289 downwards.
CTATATCTTCATTCCCTGTCAGAGTTTTTAAGTATTATGTAATAATATTTTACTAGACTTACATTTATTTATTTATTATAGCACCTTTTTTCCCCCTAATTTTTTTAATGGTGCATTATACTTGTGTGCATTGGTCAGTGTTAGTCCCTGGCCATACCAGACTTCCTTAAACCCAACATGGTGATCCCTTTAATCCCCTCTTAATCTGTTAAATTCCAACATCCCAAACTTTCAGAAAATTAATATCAAACCTTGAGTTCTTTTTACACACCATACATCCAACCCTGATATATACATATATTCACTACTTGGTATGTTCAGAGTCTATCAGAACTATTTAAATGAAGAGACTCAGTTGGAACCTCTCAATCTTAGACTTTTTTCGAGTGTACTGATGGTGTATGATTTCATGGAGGTAGTGTTAAGCTTGATTATAGAGTTAGGTTTTATAAGAAAAGGATGAAGTGTTAAGTCAAACATTTGAGGTAGGGTTACAGGCATTGAATGTTGGTTTCTGAGTGAAGTAACATAAATTGACAACTATTGAAGCTAAAAGGGCTTTGTTATACTATTACAGTATTTGAAAATGGTAGAAAATGAAACAACCTTGACTTTCACTTGGATTATTGGTTATTGGTTCTTCACACTCCCTCTGGTAGTGGGTCTTGTACTGAGGATTGAACCACATCTGCAGCCCTGTTTTGTATATTAGAGATAGGGTCTCACTGAGTTGCTCAGTGCATCCATCACCGTTGCTGAGACTGGCTTTGAACTTGCAATCCTTCCGAGCTACAGGGAAGGATGTTCTTTTTGAAACAGTATTGTTTTAAAGGGTTTTTTTTTTTTTTTTTTTTGGTACTGGGGTGTTTGAGCAATGAGCCACATCCCCACTCCTTTTTATTTTTAGACAGGGTTTGCTAAGTTGTTTAGGTTCTCAATAAGTTGCTAAAGCTGGGTTTGAACTTGTGATCTTGCCTTGGCCTCCTGAGCTACCTGGATTGCAGGTGTACACCACCACTCCTGAATTAAGCCTGTAAGTTTTTAAAACTTGCCTGCTTTCACACTTAGTTGAGTTTTTATACTTTTTATTACTATTTTTTGCAGTGCTGGAGATTGAACACTCCTTTGAGCATGCTAGACAAACATTCTGCCACTTAGCTGTATCCTCAAACCTTCAGTTCACTTTGTTGATTTTCAATGTCAAGCAAGTTTCCCTTTAAAAAGGGTTTTACAGCTGAAGTGTGGCAGTCCCCTTCAATGGCATAGTAAAACCTACCTTGATCACCCTATTTAAAAACATGGCATTAACTCATCCAGTCATCTTGCTCCTGTTGCACTTGATTCTGTCCGTAGCATTTATGAACATTTACAGTTTACCTTATTGAGTATTGATTGTATGCTTTCTTCTGTTAGAACACAACTCTTAGGGGGATGCAATCTTCTGCACTGCTTCATTTCATTGTTTGCTGAGTGGAAACTATTGGTGAAATTTTGAGGGGTGAGGGAGAAATTTCAAAGTGGCAGTATTATAGTAAGCTAGAGACATTAGGAATGAAATAGCAATATGTGGGTAGTTGCTGCTGTGCAAATAGATTCTTCCAGGATTGAACTGATGCTAGGTATGACCTGGTAACTTGGAGAGTAATTTCCACAAAACTAGGGTGTGGTGACAGTCAAACTCAACTTTTAGGCCAGGTGTTTACATCTTACTAATGGATACACATTCCCAGAGGTAACTTACCCAGTTGGGGCAGAGTAAATCAAAATCCACTCACCAGAATGTTAGCTAAATATATAGTAAGCATAAACCCAGTGAGGTGTTTTTGAGGTATAGGGACTTGGACCCCATCCTACTGTGTGGCAGGCAAGTGCTCTTTGAGATACGATCTAAGTTGCCCAGGGTGACCTTGAGTTTGCAATTCTTTGGCCTCAGCCTCTTGAGTTATCAGTGTGCCTCACTGTACCCAACTTAAATTGATTTTTTTTTAATAAACCTGACTATTTTAGTAAGCTTAGTAGATCATGAGCCATATTAAATATTTTTTTTAGTTGTAGATGGGCATAATATCTTTATTTTTATGTGGTGCTGGGGATAGAACCCAGGGTCTCAAGCATGCGAGGCAAGCGCTCTACCACTGAGCTACAACCCCAGCCCCATATTAAATATTTAACTAGGGTTTTTCATATGACAATGACTTAAATACTCCCAAAGTGGCAGTAAGGTAAGACTTAGGCTTTAAGCTAAGGAACTTGGCTATTTGGGGGAGTTTATGGCAAAGTAATTTGAAAAGGGAAACCATGTTTTTAAGAATATGTAATGTAAACATTGAAAAATAGGCCAGATGTGGTGTACATGCATGCCTGTAATCTCAACTATTAGGAAGGTTGAGGTAGAATCTGAAGTTAAAGGCCAACCTTGACAATTTAGTGAAACTCTGTCTCAAAATATAAGAAGGACTGGGGAAAAGAAAGTCTAATAAACTCAGAAATCATAAATAACAAGATACTTGAATCAGGGCACAAAATATTTGAAGACTAGAAAACAAAACCTGAAAATCTTTGTTATTCTGACCACATGTTTTTTTCAACACCTTGATGTTAAAAAGAGGTTGATGAGTTGATAATGAATTGTTCAATTGGCACCAAAGATTTTCACTGTGACTCTTGGGTCAGGGTGAGCCTATGTGGCATAAAAGGGGAGAAGCCAAGGGGGTTTTTTTTTTGAGGGGGTGGTGGCGATGGTGGTGATGGTGGTATGAGGCATGGAACCTAGGGCCTCAAGCTTGGAGCTTGCTAAGCAAGTGCTCTATCACTTAGCTGTAGCCCATCCTAAGTGATTCTTCTAAATGTCTTAACTTTTCTACATAGTCAACATGTTAGAACAATTGACCAATTATAATTATGCATAGTATTAGGCACAGTAAGATCTCAAAGGGAAAAAAAAATCTTGCAAAACATGCTTAAGACTAAGAAGGCTAGGAGAATGGGTATAATGGGAGAAAGAAGAGACAAAAGCAGTATTTTACCATTTGTATTTGACCAGCCACATAGCAAATTTATTGCCTATTCCTTCAGCATTTGCATGATCAATTTTCTCTTTACACCATCTTTGAAATAAATTGCTCTTCATGATCAGTTAGAATTCCAATTGTGTATATTTGACTTCTGACCACGCATTTTTTCAATACCTTGATGTTAAAAGAGGTTGATGGGTTGATAATGAATTCTGGATACAATGAAAACTACCTTTAATTTAGGATAATTTCCTAATCTAAAAAATTATAAGCATAAATTGGTGTACATTCAGGTTCATTAAAAAAAATACTCAGTTCAGATTTAAGAATTTACTTAATTCTAGCCTTACAAAGTGGTAAATAAAACAAAATAATTTTAACACATTTAGACTAGTAATACTCAACTCATCCAGAGTCACATTGCTAGGTCCAGAAAGGGCCACACTTTGTACTTTGCTGTATGCATGTAAAAAGCAGTGAAACTCTTTAGGGGGAAGAGCGGGTCTTATGGAATAATAATATGGTACTTTGCTATTGATAACCAATAAGTAAAATTTACATCTTTTTAGCTTTACTAAGTCTACCAAATCTTGTTTATCACTTCATGAAAATTGGGGAGAAGAAATGCTCAATTTATTTAAAGGTGAAATTTCTGTACTAGTCAGGTTGAGTGACTTCCTGTCTTCACAGACAGTTGGGTCCAGCTTTTAATCTTTATCCTGTGATCTTGCCATGATATCAGTTATGGAAGTTGAATTTTTCTAAAATTCACAAATCTAATAAGAGAGCTCACAAATTTAGATGTTTTAGAAATGCTTGATAATGTTTTTGAGAAAAACCTGTCTCACAAATTTAGATGTTTTTTAAATACTTGACAGGTTTTTTGAGAAAACAGATTGATGCACTTCAGAGTCTGCCATAACTGGCTATAGACAAGCACTGCTTACCTTGTTGAGATTTACTTTTCATTTGAGAACCACCCTGACTTAAAGGACAAAGCACCTTGTTAGAAGTGACAGAATGTCACCAACTATCCAGTTTAAAGAATAGTTTTAAATCTCTGCTATGGAGTCTGACAAACTTTCACTTTTTAAAAATAATTCTTTTAACCATGAGAAGATATTGATATTTAGAGAAGCTAGAGAATAATGATGGAAATGCTTCCTGAAGCAATTTAACAGGTAATCCTCATAGTTTACAGTCATTGAAGTCTTATTCTTCAGCTCCAAGAACTGAATTTGTTGATGTCAACACCTAAGGGAAAGCTCATTTAAACCTCACTGCAGAGACATCGATTGTCATCACCTTGATTACTGCTGTATCTCAAACTGTCTTCTTTCTTACACTATGCAGGAATACTGTAAGTTCCCAGTATATAGAACTGGAGTGAATTTTTTAAGCTGTGAAGACAGATCACTTTAGCTAAGGACTCTCTTGTGGCCTTGCTTTAATGGTATGTTTTGTAAGCTCTTTGCTTTCCAAAATTGTCTTCTCTTTCGCTGATGTAAAATAGTGATTGATAATAGTAGAACCAGGGTGGAGAAGAAGCAACAACCAAAGAATATCAGTGGTTTCTTCTGCAGGAGAAATGAGCAGGCAATGCACTCTGCTTTTTCTTGAGTCTGATTACACCTAGGACTACTGTTCTCTAAAGGGAAGCCACTGCTGCTGATCAGGTGATTGTAAAATTGTATGGAGGATTTAGCTCTGAAATCAGATGTGAAGAATCCGAATCTAGGTTTAGATTTTTCTTCAGTAAGTTTGAATGCATAATAGCCTTTGATTTTGACTTTATCAATAAGGTATGCTGAAAAATACCAGAAATGGAAATCATTAATTACAATGAAGTATCTTTGAATAAGAATTTAGTTTTCATTGAAACAAGCTAAACTTATATCCATAAAATAAAATGTCTTGATTCTCACTCATTAAAGGCTTTTATTAAACTTTTTTTACAATCTATGAAAATAATTAAGTTTTGAAAGATTTGAAGTAAAACTGATATATAAATCATCCAGAAATATTTTAAAAAGCAAATTTAAGAAGCAGAGCCATGAACACAATAGTTCTTATCACATTTATTCTAAGAATCACAAGCAGAAAAATCTTGCCTGTCTGTCCTCATTCTGAATCTCAGATATGCTCTTGGTGCTGCCCAGTAACCACACTGGGTTTTCCTAAGCATTCATTCTTTTCTTACTTTCTTGCTCCTATAATTCTATAAAGTCTTACTGTCCTAATCCTACAATTCTATTTTTTTGGGGGGTGGAGGATACTGGGGATTGAACTCAGGGGCACTCAACCACTGAGCCACATCCCCAGCCCTATTTTGTATTTTATTTAGAGACAGGGTCTCACTGGGTTGCTTAGCACCTTGCTGTTGCTGAGGCTGGCTTTGAACTCGCGATCCTCCTGCCTCAGCCTCCCAAATCCTGGGATTACAGGCGTGCGCCACAGTGCCCAGCTCTAATCCTACAATTCTAAACAAAGCCAACAAGGTCATTAATGAGCCTTCTCCCCTTGTTCTTTTGTTCCTGTCAGTTAACATGAACCTCACACCTTACTGTATCTAAGCTGGCCCCGAACCTCACCTTTCAGAGCCTCCTGAACGTACTTCTCCAAGTAGTACTTTCGGAGTTGATCATTTTCCAAAGACTGGTCGTCGATGCCATTAGCAGTGATGTAGATATCTACGTCTCCGTAGTTCTTCCGGATCCACCTGAGCAGCTTGCGCTCTCCCCAGGGCAGCACCGCCAGGCGAGTCGGGGAGCTCAGGCAGGTGATGTCTTGCAGGAACTGCACGTCCCTGTCCGAGTCGTAGCGGCTGCCGTTCTGCTGCTCGTGCATCACGTATCTAGTGGTGAAGTGGTTTAAGGCATAGAAGTCGGCGGCGCCCTTGACCAGCCTGCGCTCGTCCTCGGTGAAGTGAGGAAGCGCAGAGCTGGAGAGCCCTTGCCGATTCTTGGAGGCTATGTACTCCCTCATCGCGGTGGGGTAGTCCCCGGTCTTGAACAGAGGATCTGCGAACCAGGCAATCTCGAACTGGAGGAAGCGCTCCGCTGCCTTCCAGTGAGAGTCGACATAGGGGTTGGCTGGTTCCGCCCAGTCGGAATGCAAGGACAGCGACACCGTGCCACGCTGGGACAGCCTGTACTGCTGGTCATAGAGGTGCCAGACCAGGGCATGTGCGATCAGCAGATTGTGGGCTGCCCTGTAGGTGTCGTTACTAGTGCGGTTGTAGATGTCACTCAGCCGGTTAGGCTCGTTGATGGTGATCCAGAGCTTCACCAAGTCTCCCAGCTCCTGGAAGCACAGCCCTGCGTAGTCCTGGAAGGCCGTGGCTGTCGACGGGTTCAGCCAGCCCCCGCTGTGTAATAGGGGCGTGGGGAGGCCTAGATGGGAGTGGGTGGGGTGATACAACGTGACCATTGGGGAGATGTTGAGCTTCAGCCCCTCGCTGATCACACACCTGTAGTACCTCAGAACTTGTTGGTTGACCTCAGACAGGTTGCCAGTGGGAAGGACTGAGGCCCAGTCCAGAGCAAACCGGTAGTGGGTGACTTTCATTCTGGTCAACATCTCAAGTTGTTTTTTGATGCTGACAAAATCTGTGCATTGAGCGGGCCGCGTTTTCAGCTTTACTCCTTCCACTCGGTGCAACAGTCTGTTGCCAGTGGCATTCCACAAGTACAGGTGAGGGTCAGTAAACTGTGGGGAGGAAGCCATCGACTCGGGCTGTGGGAAAAGAAGCACATTCAAATAAAGCACATGCTGGCTAACTGAGGCTCTCAGCAATACACCCTTTAAGAGGAAGAAGGGCCTGATCTTATGGGGCCTCTCAGGACAAGAGAGAAAATACATTATGCATATGTCCTTCATAATGACCTCTGTGTTCCGGCTGTTCTCCTGGTGATGCAGAGAAAAGGCCTGATGAATTGATTATCTTCCCTTCCAGCCCTTGGCATCTCCAGGGAAACCAGGAAACATAGGGAAGGAACCATACCCAGGGTATGGCTTGGAAACAAATTGAGAAAAGACTGAGAAGCCATTTTCCAGCTCATTTCACCTAAAAATCCAGGTTATACAGTGGGGTCTCATGTGATTCTCTTCAAATGCATCAGGAAATTGGCTTGCTATCCTCAGTTAAAAGCAATTATGAAAGATGGATTCTAAACCCTGTCACAAATTGAAAACAAAGGTGTAAAGGAGTTCTCAGACCGCACTTGGATTTAGAGGGGACTGGTTGACAACAGCTCCAGTTCCTAAAAGAGACGGCAGGATGGGGGTAGGCAATGACTCCTTTCATTGGCTGAATGCACCTCTCAACTTTTTCTATTTGAAAAGTCCAAGTGATATTACCTTTGCTTCAGGTGTATCTCCCCCTACTCACGTGCCTGTCAAAATACAACTGTATCTCCCCCACCTGTAAATCTGTCAGAACACAGATTTATTCATCTAAAAGAAGAGGATTGAATTCTTTCTCTATGCAAAGAACTTGGATTATGAATGGAAAGAATACCCATAAAATAAAATACCCATAAAACTCCCCGGGTTGCTTCTTGGATCTGGTAGTGTCTCATTACAGTCTGTCCTAGTCTGTGCCTTTGAAACTTAGGCTTGGCAATTATATAGTGATGGAGCTGTCTCACCTGCCTCCCAGGTGTGCGGTGAGGAGTTGATGCCCTGCAAAAGGGCTCTGTCGACCCTAAAGCACTGTATAAATGTAAGGTAGTCATGACTTGGGTTTTGTTTTCCCTGGATGCAATAATTGTCTTGTAGACCTTTGAGTCTAAACTAAAACAAAGGACTTAAAAAAGGGATTTCTAAATTTAAGACTAAAAAGGGCAAATAAATGTTCTGTACTTATGTTAAAGTACTTTTTCTTTTCATGACTGAGTTTAAATGCACCAAGGAAAATGATAATTAGCCTTTGGTAAATATTTTCCCTCTAATTGTTTTCTCATGTGTCATCTTTCATAGTATAATTACAAAACCATATTACTGCCCACTTGCCATCTGCCAACCAGTTATCCAGAACATTAAACTAGAGAACATTGATCATGTGAGCATGAAGTTTAATCTGGATATAATTAATTATTTGAATGAAATCTTTCTAGCCTATATGGTCAGTTTCAGTGTGTAGAAAAGCTGACGACATTATGATATTAAAAAGGTATTCACAAAGACAAAGCCTATATGGTCAGTTTCAGTGTGTAGAAAAGCTGACGACATTATGATATTAAAAAGGTATTCACAAAGACAATCCTGCCATGTGGCAAGGCAAGATCAAATAAATATCTGTTACTTTTTTGTTTGTTTGTGGTACTGGGAATTGAACCCATGGATGCTTTACAACTGACCTATATTCCCAGTCCTTTTATTGTTTTATTTGGAGACAAGAGCTTGCTAAATTGCCTAAGCTAACCTTAAAGAGTCCTGCCTCAGACTCTCAAATCACTGGGATTACAGATGTACACCATTGCGACTGGTGGTTTTACTTTAAAAAGTAAAGTATCTTCAGAAAGTATTAGTTTTAGGCAGCAAGTGGGTTTGATTAGCCTGCAAAGAAATCTAGTTAAATATGATGAACCCTTAACCCAGCCCCAATTCCCAGATTTTGTTTTTAAAGTTGTGTTCCCCACTAAAAGGATCCTGGGCTCCTTGGAGAATTTTTTTCCAGGTCTGGGAGAGAAAAAGAATGAGGTGATGCTGGGGCATCTAGTGCTGGAAAACAAGGAAGTACTTAAAAACTGGAAGGTAAATGTCAAAAGATATATGAGCAGCTTGAAGGGGTCCTGGTGTGACAAGTTGTGCATAAAAATAAATAATGTTATAAAGATAATAATGAATTACAAAAAGTTGAACTTCAGAGAACCCAGCTAATAAGTGTAGAAGGAACAGTCTAATTCAAATTTCTCCATTTTGCTATCTATGAGAGGCAAGTTTCATGAATGAATTTTAAAATAGTTGTTTGAATTATTGTTCAGGAACAGGATATTCATATATTCTCTGGGTATCATCATCAGATCACTTTTTTTGGTGGGGTACCAGGAATTAAACCCAGGGGCACTTAACCACTGAACCACAACCCCTGACCCCCTTAATTTTTTTTTTTTTTTAAATTTCAAGATAGGGTCTCGAAATTTAGGGCCTTGCTAAGTTACTGAGGCTAGCTTTGAACTCACAATCCTCCTGCCTCAGCCTCCCAGGCCACTGGGATTACAGGAATGGGCCACTGCACCTGGCTTCATCTAATCACTTCTTAATTAAAAATAAAGGTACCATTTAATTAAGAGATCTGACAAGTGCCACCTTAACCAAGAAATCTGGTGACACTACTTCAACTGCATTGATATTTTCCATAATAAAACAAATTGACATCAGGTACCTCCTGATGGGATGCACTGATAGTGTACAATATCATCTATTTATCATTTTTCCAAAACTGGTAAATTCAGTCTAATAAAGAAATAATCAGAGAACTCCAAAGCATGAGACATTCTATAGTCAATTGGTCTGAATTTGTCAGAATTGCCAATACCATCAACTTTGAAGGAATTGTTCTGAATTAAAGAAGGCTAAAGATGAAAGATGTGGGCTCGGGATGTGGCTCAAGCGGTAGCGCGCTCGCCTGGCATGCGTGCGGCCCAGGTTCGATCCTCAGTACCACATACAAACAAAGATGTTGTGTCCGCTGATAACTAAAAAATAAATATTAAAAAAAATTCTCTCTCTCTCTCTCTTTAAAAAAAATAAAATAAAAAAATAAAGATGAAAGACGTGTGACCTTTCTTTGCATTCTTGATCCAAAAATAATTTTAAATCTATAAAGGACATTTTTGGAATATTTACAAAATTTGAATATAGATTGTATATAAGATGGATTGAATCAATGTTAAATGTTCTGGGCCTCTTGATGATGGAGTGATACAGGAGAATGTCCTTGTTTTGGGAGATACATGCCGAAATATTTTGGGGTGGAGCGTAATGATGTCTGCAATTTATCCATGGTTCATAGAAGAGAGGGGCTGAGATAAAGTAGATGTGACAATGTTAGACGGCCATGGTGGTGCACAACTATAATCTCAGAGGCTCAGGAGGCAGAAGCAGGAGGATCACAAGTTCAAGGCCCACCTCAGAAACTTAGTAAGGCCCTAAGCAACTTAACAAGACCCTATCTTAAAAAATAAAACAGGCTGGGGATGAGCACCTGGGTTCAATCCCTGGTACCAAAAAAAAAAAAAAAAAAAAGTGACAACATGAATAATTGGTCAGTCTTGAGGAAGAGAATATGTGTTTTTGTTGTACAAGTGTCAAATTTTTCAAAATAAAATGGTGAAGGAACAAAGGATACTAGAGACTAGAGGAAAGTAAGATGGGAATGTGTGGGGTTAGGTATAGTAATATTTTTGAACTGTTAATTTCATTTTGTTAGTCTTTCTGAAGACGATATCCAATTTTCTGCCCACATAGCATCTAGTCATATATCCTTTGGCTGATTTTTCAAAAACCAACATAATTTTCTTTGGCAAATCATTCATCCCCATTCTTAGTCCAAGTTGATGAACAGAAGCTGACTTTCCTGGGCTCTGAGGGGTGAGTACTCAGGATCAGTTCTTTCTCCTAAAACTAGGAGTAGGGCAGATATCACAGTGTCAATCACTGGGAAGCTGCTGGGTCTTCAGCTAAAGCAGGAACTTGAAGGTTGGATCTCCCATACAGGTGGGAGAAGTAGCTCTTATATCCCCTCAGGTCTTTACCTGCCGGGTCTGGAGTTGTGAAAAATATCAACCTACTGAAGTCATAGGGAAAAGATGGTCATAGGAAGGAAGAAGTAGGAACTGGATAAATAGGTGGTTTAAGAGGGGACACAAGCAGAAGATGAATCACTGTTTGTGTTACTTTTAGTAGCCACAGGGGTTGAGATTCATAGCCTGTGAATCTCAAAAATTACATATTTTTTTTGCACCAGGAAGTGAACCCGGGGATGTTTAACAACTGAGTCACATCCCTAGCCCTTTCTATTTTCTGTTTTGAAGCAGAGGCTCACGAAGTTACTTAAGGCCTCACTAAATTGCTGAGACTGGCCTGGAATTTATTATCCTCCTGTTTCAGCCTTCTAAATTCCTGGGATCACAGGTGTGCGCCACTATGCCTGTCAATAACCTGTGAACTTTGGTCACTTGTGGTTTGGACCCTTTTGTCTGGTCCCATTCCTGTACAACTCATTGTCTTTTCATACACTTCTAGAGTACAGGAAATTGTATGTTATTGTGAAGTTCTATAGCATAGTGTTCAGGAGACAGACCTGGGTAACCTGCGGACAAGTTATGTAACTTCCCTAAACCTCAGCTTTCTGGTCTGTAAAATGAGATTTTTAAGATTAAATAGAATGTGCATGCATGTAATAGTTACATGCTTGGCAAAAAGTATGGGCTTTAAAAATAGTTATTAGGAAAAATTAAAAAAAAATAAAAGTAGTTCTTAGGGATGGGGCTGTAGCTCAGTGGCAGAGCGCTTGCCTAGCATGTGTGAGGCACTGAGTTCAATCCTCAGCACCACCTAAAAATATAAAAAAATAAAATAAAGGCTTGCTGTCCATCTACAACTATAATAAATTTTTTTAAAAAAATAAAAATAGTTATTTGGGAAAGAGCATTGTGTATCTGAAGGCTTCCAGACTGTCTGATAATAGTTCTGCCACTACTTGTGTTGCCTTGGGAAAATTGATAGGTCTCACTTTCCTGGCCTGTAAAATAAAGAATTTGGAATGGAAAGTCTCTACACCCATACCTGGCTCTAAAAGGTGATCTCATTCACTCTCCTGATTCTAAGAGATGAGGACTTGCCACGTGCCTGGTGCTGCCCTACTAAAGCATACAGCAGACATCAACTAATTAAACATCTCTGCCCGGGCTGGGGATGTGGCTCAAGCGGTAGCGTGCTCGCCTGGCATGCGTGCGGCCCGGGTTCGATCCTCAGCACCACATACAAAGATGTTGTGTCTGCCGAAAACTAAAAAATAAAAAAAAAAAATTAAAAAAAAAAAATCTCTGCCCTCACGCACCTTGCATGGTAGAGGAGAAGACAAGTGATAAATAAGAAAAATGTATAAGGTTCATAGTAAGTTAGATGGTGAAGAGTTCTGTATAGAAATACAGAGCAGGGAAGAGATGTAATAGGGTGGATTTAGGGTTTTTGATTGCAGGGAAGTCTGATTGAGAAGGAGACATTTGAGCAAACATTGGAAAGAGGTGAATAATGAGATGTCGGGGGTGCTCCACGGGGTTATGGAGATCTCAGAAGGCAAATTACCCAGATCTACTATTTGCTTAAATAAAGGACTGCTAATGATTTGCTTTTGGCCAAACAAAAATATATAAAATTGTTTTTTCTCACAGAGAAATGGTCTTAAGTTCTGTCTGAACTATACACTTCCAGAGGGCAGCCTCTTGGTCACTTGGACTCCCTCACCAAGTAAACCTTCTGGCCCATGAAAATGTCTCAGCACTCATCTCCTTCTTCCTCTTTCTTCAACTCTGCTCCATTACCTCTAAATAACCATGGTATTTGACATTGCCTAATACCTATCTTCCTAGCTATCATTGAGTAAATGAAATAAAACATGGTGTCCTATCTTCTCCAGTTTATGGTTGATTTGGAGGTAGCCACTTACCTTAAGAACAGATTCAGTGATACCCCAGGAGAAGTCACAGGGAAACTGACCCTGCATATCTGGCGTGGACTCTTTCAAAATAAAACCATTTTCTTGTATGATCTGTTTATAGTAATGTGCTGAGGACTTGGGTTTTCTTTCTTTCTGTTTACTATTAAAATCCACATAAAATAATCCTCGCCGGGTGTTATAAGCATCATGCCACTCAAAACCATCCAAGAGAGACCAGGCAGTATAACCAAACACTTGAATATCATCAATCCTTATTGCTGCACAAAGAAAAAAAAAGCAGAGACATTCAGAAAGGTAAACACTCCAATTTACAATTTCACTAACAACATGGCAGGGGACAGTGTATTGTGAAACCAACCTTTCCCTTGATTTGCGGGCCAGTTATATCAAATAGAAAATGCATGTTCCTTCCTGAAACATGGCAGCTATTTTAATCTAGAATGGTACCCCTATTCACATCACCCCTCATAACTGAATGGCACAAAGGATCAAATGAAAAATATTACTGAGATTTAGTGTGGAGATCTGTGATGGGGGGCATGATAATTTCTACAACCCTCTGGGACTAATGCAGATGTCTGCTAGTGACCAAGAGTTTCTCTCACTTCAAATTTGGTTTTGTTCCCATTTGTGGACAGAGAAACTGTTCTCCAGGGACTGAAAAGTCAATTCTTAGAAGTAGCATAAGTCTGTGTAGATATAAGGAGGCAAAAGAGACAAAGTGATGTAAGAGAATGAGCTCTGACTGGGCCCAAGGGCAGGGTGCCCAGGGCCTTGCCCTGCTGTGTTCCTGGGAGGGTGTTATTGGGCAAGTTTCTTGGCCTCAGTTTCCTTATTTGCAAACAGAATATATTGGAAAGGATGATCTCTAAGGGCCTTTCTAGCTTTAAAACTCTGAATTAATAAATTGCAGGAATGGGTAAAAATAAATTGTGAATATCAACATAAGCAACAAAAACAACAAATTCCCATATTAGCCCTGATTTTCCCTCCCCCCCTCTTTGCTTCTTTCTTTCTACTTTCTGACAGTACCTGGGGATTGAACCCAGGGCTTCCCACATGCTAGGCAAGTGCTCTACCACTGAATTACATCCCCAGCCCACTCTGAATCATTTTCCTTAAAAGCTTTCATTTCTATTTTAGAAATGCCTCAGTTTCGCATTTTGGGGGTTTATCACTGACATTCTTTCCCTAAAAGGTGGAAAATCCATGGCAAAAGATTCCAAGAGGTAGAGTGGACACCTCTTCTGCCCAAGTGCGGAGAACTTGACCCAGGACCTGTGGGCAGTATCCTCTGCTCTGAGGTCCCTCTTGTGCATGTGGCTTGTGACTGGGTATAGCTCTTCCATGCTGTTCCTTCTTGCAATCTGGAACAGCAGAATTGGGGCAGTCTTGCTCTCCCTGAGGACCCTCCCTGAAGAAGCTGGGGTTTTCTTGTAGACTAGTGACTTCTAAAAAGAGCTACAGAGTTTTAGCAAGATCCACAGAGAATTCCTTTATTGGATGAAAGGAGCCCAATTCTGTAGGGAATAAAACCATCATAACCTGAGCTTGACTTTGGTTCCATTGTTTCAGTCACCTGAAGATGTCCTGCTTGAGTAATGGAAAAGGAATGAGGAGATATGTTGAGGTCAGAGGAAATCACTAGGATTAATAGAAATTTCTCAGTTTTGTCTTCAGACCTTTTATCATCCAGTCACATAATAAAAGAGTAAATGGATCATAATTTCAAGAAGTATCTTAGAATAAAGTACAACCTAATAGGGAACTTTAAACTTATCTCTTTTAGCATTGTATCATTTATAAAGAATAAAACATCATATTCCCAACAATTAAAGGTCAACATGTAGTCTGAAATTATTTTGACCTTAAACTTTTATTTAAGAAAGGACATAAAGTTGGGCATGGTGGTGCATGCCTGTAATCCTAGTGACTCAGGAGGCTGAGGCAGGAGGATCGAGAGTTCAAAGTCAGCCTCTGCAAAAGTGAGGTGTTAAGCAACTCAGTGAGACCCTTTCTCTAAATAAAATACAAAATAGGACTGGTATGTGGCTAAGTGGTCGAGTGCCCTTGAGTTCAATCCCTGATTTCCACCACCCCAGCACCCCGAAAAAAAAGAAAGGGCATGGGAATAATACTTAAAAGTTCTATCAACATTGTACAATATGAAATAAACCCACAACAACAATGATTACACATTCAAAGGGGACTTTAAATATCCTATAAGGATTCAACATTTTTAAAAATTTGAGCTAATGTGCAACCCACCTTGAAGAACCTGGTTGAGGAATTTCTTCATCATGTAGATGGCTGTGGTGTCTTCTGTCTTCACATAACTGTCCGTGAACCAACCGTTCTCCGTAATCAAGATTCGGGGGTTTCCATATTCCAGTTTAATCCAGTTCAGCACTTTTCTTAAATTGAGTGACAAATTTTGCCCCATTTTATCTATGGTGTTTGGGGGCTTGAAATTATTGGGTCCAAAGGAAAAGGCAAAGAAGTCAGCCGTGCCCCTTACCTCCTCCTTCTCTGCTTCTGAGAAAAGGGGTAGAATGGAGAGCGACTTCTTCATGGTATCTGGATAGTCGCCATTCCCATGAATAGGGGTGGCAAACCATCCGAGCACAGAAACCATGGATTCTTGGCACATGCTCACATCCATTGTGTTTTCTGACCTGTTTGGCTCAATCCAATGGGATCCCAATGTGATCGAAACATAGCCTTTCTGATGTGGGCGGAAATTTCTGTTGTAGTTATGCCAAACTTTTGAATGAGCCTAATAAGAAGAAAATATCATTGACCTTTATTGTCCTTACAAGGGTTGTAAAACGACTGATGATACAAGGTAAAATGGCTAATAGTAAAGCTCACCACCTAAGAAAATAGTTGTGAGGGCTGAATGAGTTTAACATATGTGAATGGCGTTAGAACAGTGTCTGGTACAGAGTAAACACTCTACAGGTCTCTGGTATTATTTCCATTATTATAAAAGGATGGCAAGGTATTGCAGAAAACCAATAGAAAGAGTGTGGGCTCTGGCAGCACACCTGGGCTTGAAGTTCATGCATACTGTGAGGCATGAAGCAAGTCACTTAACCTTTCTGAAATCTCTTACAGCCCAACTGTAGAATGAGACTGATAATATAGCATGAGATTAATAATACTAATATCCTTTGTAAGGTTGATGTCAGATTTAGAACTAATGCATGTATAAAATATGTGGCATAGGGCTGGGGTTGTGGCTCAGTGGTAGAGCACTTGCCTAGCACGTGTGAGGCCCTGGGTTCAATCCTTAGCACCACATAAAAATAAATAAAATTAAGGTATAAAAAAAATTTGTGGCATAGAATACAGCATATAGAAATACCACCAAAAGATGGATCTTATTATTACTGGTCCTCCTAGAGTTTACATTTCCAGGTGAGCTCTCTTGTAATAGAGCCTATTGATCAGTTTCAAGTCTATTTAATAGATACTAACTGGCACTTACTGAATGTGTGGCGTGCCCTGCCTTAAGAAGCTGAAATATGACATGGGAACTTGTTCTCAGGAAACTACTCATTGGGAAAATAAGACTGAAATATGATGAAGAGAAACATATAAAAATATATAAAATAAAACATTAAAAGAAAATTTAACCAAAAGCTAGAAGATATAGTTCAGCAAAGAGCCATGAGCTATGGCTGAAGGAGGAACAAATGTTAAGGACTCAAATTAAGGATTCCTGGCCCATTAAATGCCCAAAGCCACTTCTCTGTACTGGTCAACCATGGAATTGTCCTTTCTCTATACCATAATTACTGCTCTTCCCCTCAGAATTTGACTTGTTTGCCTCTTTTTTTTCAAATCTTTTTTTTTTTAGTTGTAGGTGGACACAGTTCCTTTATTTCCTTTATTTTATTGATTTATATGTGGTGCTGAGGCTGGAACCCAGGGCCTCATGTGTGCTAGGTGAGCGAGCACTGCACCTCTGAGCCGCAACTTCAGCCCCACTTTCTTGTCTCCTGATGTCTCTCCCCACATCTCTCAATTTCTTATCTATTTGACAAATGCAAACTCTTGTTTATTTATTTATTGTGGTACTGGGAATTGAATGCAGGGTCTCATACATGATAGGCAAGAAGAAGCTTTACACTGGGCTCTATCTCCAGCCCTTTTTATTTTATTTGGAGACATGGTCTCACTAAGTTGCCCAGGCTGGCCAGGAGCCAGTGTTCCTCCTGCCTCAGCCTACCAAGTAGCTGGGATTGCAGGTGTGCACTACAATACCTAGCCAAACCCTTATTATTTTTAACCTATGATGCCCTTTTAGTTTTGTTCCTTAGCTTTTCTTTTTCTCAAAGGTGATGTTTATATCAGGACAAACCATTTGAAACTGCCTTTTTGTAGGTCAAAAATAATAAATATGAGCAATGAATTCAAACTGGTTAGATCTTATGAGCTTGAAAATGTTCTATAAATCCTGTTAGGGTGGGGAAAGTTTGTGTTGATGTAAGGGGTGAGGATTCCAAAACTGGTGCCATCCTCCTTAATGCAAGGAAAGCTAATTTAAATCATTCCTTGGAAGATTTTCTACAGGTGTAGATGCCTTGAGGCATCTCTGATCTTACTAGATTTTCACTGGGAGATCCTGGAAACACCTAGAAATTTTTTCTTTTCTTTCTTTTTCTTTTTCTTTCTTTCTTTTTAAAAATTCTTTTAGTTGTATTCAATGCCTTTGTTTTTATTTATTTATTTTTATATGTGCTGAGGATCGAACCCAGGGCCTCAGCGCACTAGGCGAGCACCCTACCACTGAGTCACAACCACAGCCCTGGAAATCTTTAAGAACATTTTCTCTCAGAATAATTTAGACTCTAGCCTCTTGTCTTCCTCTGACCTGAGGTCAGAGCTTCTGGAAGGAATCACAGAGGAGCAGGGAACACGTGGCATACAGCCTTACATGGTCTTAGCCACTCTGTGGAATTTTCTGGGGCTAGAAACACTGAGGAAAATCTTGAAAAGTGTTTTCTTTCTTTTAAAATAGTTTTTAGTGGTGGATGGACACAATACCTTTATTTTATTTTTATGTGGTGCTGAGGATCGAACCCAGGGCTTCGCACATGCTAGGCGAGCGCTTTACTGCTGAGCTACAACCCCAGCCCCTTCTTTCTTTCTTTCTTTCCTTTTTATTTTGTTTCAAAATAAAAAGCGCATTACTAGGATTCAGGTGGGGGCAGGGGTGTTCTTTGCTTTATTCTCATTGTTCATTTCATCTCTCCGTAGCTTGAGTGCTTTCATCCATAGAGAACACAGTGACCAGCAGCTCTCTTCAGGGCTGTCATGTGCCTCTGATATGTACCCAGAAAAGCACCACACATGTGTAAACTAGCTGCCTTGCAAATAAGATACTACGGGATGCTAAAGAGAGGGTGAGGTACAATCAGCATCAATGTATTAACCTAGTCCTAATTGGAATCAGCACGCCTAATAGGGAAAAACAGGGCA
This sequence comes from Marmota monax, assembly GCF_021218885.2. Classification (NCBI taxonomy): domain Eukaryota; kingdom Metazoa; phylum Chordata; class Mammalia; order Rodentia; family Sciuridae; genus Marmota; species Marmota monax. The sequence goes on along the minus strand of NW_026691950.1, from coordinate 1,504,100 downwards.
GAAGAATTTATTCAAAAGAGATGTAATAGTTACCTACTTCAGAAATTATACGAAAGATGACCTAGGCTGTGATAAAAATCTTGGTTCCATAAGAATTTAAACGAAACACAGAGCAGCATAGAGAGCAACAGGCATATTATACCTCAGCAAGGCCTTTCCCACCTGTTTTCTGGATACCCATATGCATGTATTATCATACCCCAAGGTGACCTTCATGTTCCACTGTGTCTCTTTCACCATTGCTGCTATTTGCATAGGCTATCAAGGTATCTGAGGTTATCTTTACTCAGGGTTGAAGACAGCCTCTCCGTTCTCCGTCGAGAATGGGGGAGGTTCTCTCTGTGGTATATATGGTTATACCTTGGTCCTTTTGCCAAGTCACAAGGTAAAAATGTTTTGCTCCGAGATAGTGAATTTGACACAAATCTTGATGAAACAGGGATATCTACAGGTGTTATTTGAATTACACTCATAAAGGAGTTCTGTTGGAAAGACTAAAATAGGATTCGTAGAATGCAAACTGGGCCCAGCACCCTTGCACAGCGGCATGGACAGTTCCCCAAGGTTACCCACTATCTTGCACAAGGCCATCTACCTTTGGAATGATGAGTTAAGGGAGCTTCAGCCTTTGTTCTTTAGATTCCCTAGCTTAACAGGGAAGTGAGCTGTTTTTTCCTTTTGAGCCAGGTCTCAGGGGCCCATGTCATTGAGACAGTGAGGCGGGGTGGGAGGCTAATATCTCTTCTGGTTCCCTCCTCCAGTCTAACATGCCTGCTGCCTTTGATACCCCTGGAAGTACAGACTCAGATAAATTCTGTGGAAGATAGGAAACAAATAAGATAGCAGGCACAACTTAAGAAAGAGATGAGGAGAGGGTTAGAGGTCAGGAGAACATGAGGGGCATTGGTGGAAAGGATGGAGTGAGGACAAATGCACAAACTCAGCACATCATACATGGGCATTAAAGGAACTCTCAATCCTTTGCCAAAAGTTAAATTTTCCATATCTTTGCATGATTTTAGTCACGTTTCTTCATGTGAACTGTAAACTAGTCTGTTATTAAAAAGCTACTTACTAAAAGTATTAAATAAAATCTGTTAAAGAAAATTTATTTAAAAGCTCCAAAATCATAACAATGTTTTCATATTTCTGTGTTCCTGTTCAGCCTTTCCAAATACATTTCCCAGTTAAAATCACTTTAAACATTTCCCATTATTTTAGTTTCATAATTATCTTAATAGTATCACAATTCAACAGTTTGATAAAATATGATTTACTTGGGCATCTCTCTTTTAATAGAAATTAATTATTTTTTTTATGGTGCTGAGGATTTGAACCCAGAGCCTTGTGCATGCTAGGCAAGTACTCTACCAGAAGAACTGTATCCTCAGCCCAAAATTAACTTGTTTTTATTCATTCTTTTCTCCTGTGATAAATAATATGGTAATAACTAATTTTGTGCATATAGCTTTTAATTTATTTGAATTATTTCCTTTTGGTTATCCTAGGAATGGACTTTTTTTTTTTTTTTTGTCCTGGGGATTGAACACAGTGGAAGTTACCACTAAGCTATGTTGAGACAGGATCTTGCTAAACTGCTGAAGCTGGCCCAGAACTTGCAATCCTCCTGCCCCAGCTCCTGAGTCACTGGAATTATAGGCATGTGCCACCATGCGTAGCTGGACTATTTATTTATTTATTTATTACAAATACCTATTTTTCAGTTGTAGTTGGACACAATACCTTTATCTTATTTATTTATTTATTTATTTATTTATTTATTTATTATGTGGTGCTGAGGATCGAACTCAGGACCTTGCACGCAATAAGCGAGTGTGCTACTGCTGAGCCATAATCCCAGCCCAGGATTATTTAGTTTTTAAATTGTATTAAATTCCCAAATTGCTTTCCATACTTTTTTTTTCCCATTGGTTTCAGTGTTCTTTGACCATCTGTTGCAAAACACTGATAGCTTTATTTGTGAATAAATGGCCTTTGAGAATGACATAAAGGTGTTACTCACCTACATGGTCCTATAGGGGAAATGAATGACACTGGTCTGGCAAGTGGGAGACCTGAGCTCTAGTGCTGGTTCTGCTACTTATAAGCTTTATGATCTCAAACAAATCATTTCCCTCTCAGAGATCCCCGTTTCCTCCTTCATTATACGGAGCTAAAAATAAATACTCTAAAGAACTATTGTGAAGATCTAATGAGACCATAGAGGTGAAGACCCTATGAAAGTGTAAACGTGAAGTACTTTGAAATAGAAAGTTGAAAATAATTCAACTTGCTATGAAAAATCACAATGGAAATGTGATGGGGCATGAAGAGTCTCCTGCAGGTTACTCCTAAGCCCTTACCTTTCCCATTTTTGCGAGTAGACGTTTGTCCTTGTTTATCATTCGTAGTGGTTTGAGTTTCATTCGTTGTCCTTTTGGACTGGGATTAATCTCAATTTGATTCTGTTTTCATCTATTCAGCACTTCTTTATATGTGTGTGTGTGTGTGTGTGTGTGTGTCAAGTTTTATGCTAATTACAAATGTTCCTCTTCCAGATTATTTAACATTAATTTATCCTGAATTCCACACATATTTATTGACTGGTTAATGAAGGCAAACTTTAGTGTTCATTGCTAAAAACATATGTGACTATTATTGCCTTAAAGTACATCATTATGTAGCCATTATTTAGTTAAATTTTTTGACAATCTTAACTTCTCTTGGAAAATATATTTTACTTTCATTAATTTTAGGAGACAATTCAGTATTAACAAAAGTTACCACCTTTGGGCTAGGGATGTGGCTCAGTGACAGAGTGTTTGCCTAGAGTGCCTGAGGCCCTGGGTTTAGTCCCCAGCATCATAAATAAATAAATACAATTATTGCTACCTTTCATAAGAAGAATATTGTACCCATTCTATTCACCCCACCTCCTGCCCAAGCTCTGGTGATTGAACTCAGACACATTCTATAAGTAAGTTATATTCCCAGCACTCATTGCCTCTTTTTTTTGAGACAGGATCTCACTAGGTTGCCCAGGCTGCCCTCCAATTTGCAATCCTTCCTCAACCTACTGAGTAGCTGAGATTACAGGCTTGTGCCACAGTGCCAAGCCTGAAATAATATTTTAAGTAACATAAATGTTATTACACAGCTATAATAACATTTATGTTAGCTTCAGTAAAATTGAAGCTAAAATGGCCTGAGTTGCTGACTTGAAGCCTTTCCTCAGAATTTAAGAACAAAGAGTTAAAGACAGTCAATATAGAAGCCACCCTGGAAATTATAAATAATGTATTATTATAATAATAAAAAATAAGACCTACCATTTTCAGGGCCTGCAGCAAAGGCAGATTTATCATGACTAATGAAGCTAAGCTTCAGGGCCTTTCACTGACCCAGGTCCTTGGTGATATTCTATGTGGATTGGAAAACCAGGCTACAATTGGACGCATTTCTAGGTAAGAATTTCTGGTATTCCTGCAAGGACCTTAGGAAAAAAAGATATCTGACTTTTCAAGTCTGAAGTAATTTTTTTGAGATATTTTTCTCATTTATAAGTGTCAGGCCCACAAAACTTGGATCCACACCTGGCCTAGGACCTTTATTTTTTGTTAGTTAGTTTGTTTTGCAGTACTAGGGATTGAACCCAGGGATGCTCTACCACTACACTATCTTCAGTCCCTTTTAGTTTATGCTCAGGCTGGCCTCGAACTTGTGATCCTCCTGTCTTACCCTTCCCAGTTGCTGAATTACAGAACATGGGTCACCTAACTAAAATCTTAAGTATGGCAACTATCTATTTTATTCACAGTTGTACACAGGCATAGAATACTTGTTGAATGAATGCTCCTGGTGAATCAGCTATGACCTGTTGTTGATAATACAGCTTCTGCAAGAAAGGTCTTACACGTCCCATTTTAGAGAATAAACTGAGACTGAACAGTGATGGTGTCAGGACTTGAACCCAGGGCTCTAATCACTTTTCCCCACCCTCCTGCTTTCCGTATGTCTGCCAGTTCTAAATTTTGAAGCTGTTGGGGAAGGGCTATTTGACATGAACCACAACACATTGTTATAAATTTTTATTTTTTAAAATGTATTTGGCTATTAAAAGAACTAAATAGTCCCAGAAAGAAACTACAACACCCCACTCTTGCATGCTGAGAAGAAAATATATTTATATATTACTGGAAATCAAGACAATCATAAAGGTCATGGAGGACCTGCCAGCAAATTTGGGGTGTTTAGAAAACCATGTGGTTATCCAAGTGCCCAGCACAGCGTGTAACATGCCTCTTTCCTAGAATCAGCAAGGCTAACTGAATTCCTTTGGGATCACCCCTACATTGACTGCCTTTCCCTGAGGACGGTGATGTTTATACCACTGTAATTAGACTGGAAGGACAGAGATGCTCTGCCTACATAGCATTTTGGACAGTGCCAATTTCAAATAAGAGTGGAATGGTTCTTAAAGTCTTAAAGACTTTGATGATCAAATTGAATAATGATTGCATTAAGAGCCATCAAGTTTGCTGCTTCTTCTGCTTCTTCTGCTTCCTTTTTTTTTTTTTTTTTTTTTTTTTTTTGCGGAGGTGGAGATTTGGCAGAGGGTCTTAAGAACTCATAGCTTCAATGATGCCTTTCTCCTGCTTCACTCTGCTTCACTAGCTGGGGCATCCCCTCACTGTCTAATGGGGAGCTCATCAGCATTTTCTTCTGGTTCATTCTTTTCCTTTCAGAAAATTATATACAATCAGCAAAAAACAAGTTTGTTTGCAGTGCTGTGGATTAAACCCAGGAGGGCTTCTCATATGCTAAGCAAGCCCTCTACCACTCAATTATATCCCAGATCCTATCTGGCTATTGTTTCAGAGTAACCTGTTTTCAGTTTTTGTCCATTTGCTTAAATTCAAGCCTACAAATATTTATTCAATAAACATAAGGTACTGCAGTAGACATTTAGAAAAAAAGATTAATAAGACAGGCTTTGTCTTCAGATGGGCTGTTACATCTAATAGGATAAAGACCCACAGAAATAATAGAATAAAAGCAATATACTTCTACATTTTGATTAGCCAGAAATGATAACTAAAGTGAAATGATCAAATTTTATTTAAAAAATGACAATATGTATGTGTTTATGTAATCATAGACAAAAATTTGAACAGGTTATTAGCAGTGGGGTATGCAGTTAAAGAGTAAGGAAAACAGGGGACCTTTCATTTTTAGTGAAAAATGATATATCTTAATATCTTTCTGTATTATTTGTTTTCTAATAAAAATGCATTATTTTTATAATTTAGAAAAGTTGAGAGAAGTGATTGAAACAGTTTGTCAGTGAATATTTCTTCTTTTGATACTGGGTATTGAACCCAGAGATGCTCTACCACTGAGCTACACCCCCAGCCCCTTAGCGCCCCCACCCCTTTTTTATTTTGAGACAGTTTTTTTGCTAAGTTACCCAAACAGGTCTCAAACTTGCAATTCTCCTCTCTTAGCCTCTCTAGTTGCTGGGATTTCAAGCATGTGCCACTATGCCTGGCTCTGTCAGTAAATTCAGTTGCTTTTTATGCTCATACTCTTCGGTTCCCCCAAATTCTCAAAATCTCAAAGAAAAAAAAATAGGAACATAAAAATAAAATTCAGTTATTCCATTTTTGTATTAAGAATATATTTTAGGGGCTGGGGTTGTGGCTCAAGCTGTAGAGAGCTCGCCTAGCACGTGCAAGGCCCTGGATTCAATCCTTAGCACCATATAAAAATAAATAAACAAAATAAAGGTATTGTGTCCAACTATAACTAAAAAATAAATATTAAAAAAAAGAATATATTTCAGGGCCTGGGGATATAGCTCAGTTGGTAGAGTGCTTGCCTTGCATGCACAAGGCCCTGGGTTTGATTCCCAGCACCGCCCCCCCCCCCCAAAAAAAAAAGAACATATTTTACCCCATAATAATTTGTTGATGTTCAAAATAAGATAGAAGGAGGCCATTATCTTGAAAGAAGAATCAATAACAGTAACCCCTTGCCCTTTATTTAAGACTTAGTCACATAATCTCTGAACAAGATAAGACACTAGAAAACCAAGCAGCAAAGTCTCTTAACTACTAAAAGATACCAGCTTTCATCAATCTCTGAGTTTTTCCAAAACATCTTTTAAGTAACATCAATAGCTCACCCAAAGACTACTTTACTTACTTCTGTGATTCACTCTACAATAAGTTAGAGGGTTCTGGTCTATTTTCAACATCTCTGCTGCTTTATAGTAACAGAATTGTTGTTAATGTTCAGCTATTGTAATACTATCTTTTTCTGTTGACATAGAATATTTTTATAGACTATTTTCTAATGTTGAGTTTTCTCAACCAGACTTTATATTTGCAATTAAATGACTTATTTCATGTTACAAAGTAATGTCAGTTTTCCCTCAATTCATTGCTTCATTGTATCCAGATCATTTCCATTACTTACTATATTTTTTTGATCTTCTGTTGGGCCTAATTTTCCATGTATGAGAGTATTTATATCAAATCAAGCTGTTTAAATAGAATTAAAATATTATTCTAAAAGCATTTATAATTACATTTATTTAAACTCTTGTTAATCATTCACTAAAGTATAACTTTTTCTACTTAATGGTTAGAAAAGTAAATATTGCTCTCTTGAAGGCTTTCTAATACCAATTTTGGCCTGCAAATTGTTTTTTTACATGACTTATAACTAAAAAAAAAGATAATTAGATTGTAGAAACTGTTTTGGGCAATTCTCCATGCACAGTTTTTTTTACTTATTCAAATTTGATTAAAATTGTCTATATGAGTACTAATTTTAACTTGTCTGGTCGTATTTGTTGTATTTTGTTAGAGACATCTTGGGTCCTAATGGAGATGGTTGGGATTATAATATAGGAATTCTGCATTAGTTAATTAAATGAAATGTGTTAACTCATTTATTTAAACTCTAAATGATATTGTTGAGGGCACACTTATGTGATTTAATATCACTTTATGGGATGCTGAAGTTTCAAGCAAATAAAAATTAAAATCACATGAACAGGCTGGAGGTATAACTCTATGGTAGAGTGCGTTTCTAGCGTGGGAGGTCCTGGGTTCTGTCCCCAGCACCTCACACACGTACAATTAGGATGGAATGTCAAAAGCTATCTGTAATAATTGTCTCAATCCTTCCTTTTAAGAACCAAGATCATATGGTGTTCTTTCATCTTCTCTCCTCTTTTTTCTCCTTTTGATATAGGAAGGGAAAGTAGTGGAAGATAGAAAGTAAATAAAGTTTTTTGTTTTTGTTTTTTGTCTTCATTTTTCTGTCATTGGCTAGTTTTTTTTTTTCTTTTAGCTATAAAACTTAGAAAAAGTTAATTTTGTTATGTTATTCTCTTTCTGTTTTTCTTTTGGTACCAGGGATTGAACCTAGGTGCTCTTTACCACTGAGTCACATCCCCAGCCCCATATAAATAAATAAACATTATATATTATAATTTTATTTATTTTCTTTAGAAACAGGGTTTCACTGAGTTGCTTAGAGACTGGCTTTGAACCTGAGATCCTTCTGTCTCAGCCTCCTGCCTCAGCCTCCCGTGCCACTGGGATTATAGGTGGGTGCCTGTAATGTGTGCCTGTGATGTAATAATGCCTGGTATATTATTCTCTTTCAACCCAACTCTAACAAGGGAGTTTTTAAAAATCCTTCTTTTTTCTTCTTTAATACTGGGGATTGAACTCAGGGCACACTATCACTTGGCTATACTCCCAGTCCGTACATACATATATTTGGATATAAGTCTTGCTAAGTTGTAAAGGCTGAACTCAAATATGCAATCTTGACTCAGTGTTCAGAGTAGCTGGTATTATAGGCATGCAGTACCATGCCCTGGTAAAAATTCCTTGTTTTTGTTTTATTGAACCTAGGAGCACTTATCCACTTAACCACATCCCCAGCCCTTTTAAATTATTTTTTAAAAATTTGAGACAGAGTTTTACTAAGTTAGCTAGGGCCTTGCCATTAAGGTTGGTTTGAAATTGCAATCCTCCTGCCTCAACCTCTGAGTTGCTGGGATTATAGGCATGTGCTACCATGCCTGGCCCTGGGGTCTTCTTAAATATCAATTTAAGAAAGCAGCTGCAGGCTGGGGATGTGGCTCAAGCGGTAGCGCGCTCGCCTGGCACGCGTGCGGCCCAGGTTCGATCCTCAGCACCACATACCAACAAAGATGTTGTGTCTGCCGAGTACTAAAAATAAATAAATAAATAAATATTTAAAAAAAAAGAAAGCAGTTGCAAAGCTGGAGTTGTGGCTCAGTGGTAGAGCATTTGTTTAGCAAGTGTGAGGCATTGCATTTGATTCTCAGCACCACATTAAAAAAAATAAAGATATTTTGACAATCTACAACTAAAAATATTTTTTAGAAAAGAAAGTTGCATTAACATGTTGACAAAGAAGGCTTGGCTAGTAATCATACAAATACAGAACCTTTAAGAGAACTATGTAAAGATGGTTGTTTTATTTTTCATTATCTTTAAATATAAAACGATATTTTTACTTTTTTTTTTTTTTGGTACCAGGGATTGAACCCAGGGATGTTTAACCACTGAACACATCTCCAGCCCATTTTTTTTTTTTTTTTTTTTTTTACATTTTATTTAGAGACAGACTCTCTCTAAATTGCTGAAGTCTGGCTTTAAATTCGAGATCCTTCTGCCCACAGCCTCCTGAGTGGCTGGGATTTCAGGTGTGTGCCATTGGTCCCGGCTTTACTTTTTACTTTTTTTATGGAAATTGTCATAATACACGAAAATAGAAAGAACATAATGAAACCTCATAAATACACCATACAGCTTTAACAGTTATCCAAATTCTGCTCATTGTTCCAAGATTGTTTTCAACGTAAATATTCTCACAGGTTGGAGATATAGCTCAGTGGTAGAGTGCTTGCCTAGAATGTGCAAAGCCCTGAGTTTAATCCCTAACACACAATTTTTTTTTTTTTAGAAACAAATGCACATAATTGATTTGTGTGTGTTGAAAAGACTATATGTTTATGCCTCTGCATGTGTACACATATGGAATTCATTTCTGGCCCATTGCAGGTTTAAATCCTTTCTGGGACAAGGTAGATCTCCCCTCAAATTGAAAACAATCAATTTATATAACAAATACCTGATGCATGTCCAGCATTGTGTGTTTGAGGAATGCCAAGAAATGTTAAAAGAGAGTTCCTCAGGAAGGTGGGAAAACAGGGAGGAAATACAATCTTATTTTTCTGGTGATGGGGATTAAACCCAGGGCCTCAAGCGTGCTAAGCATGCTTGAGCTGAGCTTCACCCCCTTCCAAAGAATACCAATCTAATCCGTGGTGCAGGAACAGCTTGGTGAGGCCTTGACCTAAGGTAGGGTTTCCCAATATTGTTTTTTGTCTTAAGAGCTTCCTTGAACATATTAAGCAATCTCTTGAATCCCTGAGGAATGTTGAAAATAATTTCATCATTTGCGTGTGGTATACAAAAAAGCATTGACATATATTGTTTATAGCCTATTTTATTGAAGACTGTATAGTTTATTTTCAAGTTTAAAGTATTAATTATGAATAGTTAAAGTGCTAGTAATACATAAACATATATTGGCATTTTCTTAGTTAAAAATAATGCTCATTATTTAAATTCTCCTACTTATGTAAGAAAAAGCATTTTATGACATTTTTAAATGACATACTGTGTTTGGATTTGGTACTAAGTGTACACTAAAGTGCTGAGTAAAACTTACACAATTCAGTGTTTTTGTTTGTTTGTTTTTTGGTGGGGTAAGGGATTGAACCAAGGGCCTTGTGCATACAGAGCAAGCACTCTACCAACTGAGCTATATCCCCAGCCTTCAGTGGTGTTTTCTTTTCTTTCTTTTTTTAATCTATTTTTTAATTATAGGTGGACACAATATCTTTATTATATTTTATTTTTTATGTGGTGCCAAGGATCAAACCCAGTGCCTCATACATACTAGACGAGCGCTCTATCTCTGAGCCACAACCCCAGCCCCACCCTCAGTGGTGTTTTCTAAGCCTATTACACCTACTGTTTTTTATATAGTAGATGACATTAGGTGGAGCAAAGTTGAGGAATTAGTATTTAAATGTTATGTATTATTTGGGGGTATTAAAAATATTGGTCCTCCATTTATTGTAGGATATAAATTTTTCCTTCAGAATATTTTTTTCTTTGAGGTACTAGAAACTGAACTCTATCACTGAGCTACATTCCCAGCTCTTTTTATTTTACTTTGAGATGATCTTACTAAATTACCCAGGAAGGTCTTGAATCTGTGATCCTCCTGCCTTAGCCTCCCGAGTCTCTGGTATTATAGGTGTCCAAACTTTTTTTTTTTTTTTTTTTTTTTGGTACCAGGGATTGAACCCAGGAGGACTTAACTACTGAGCCACATATCCAGCCCTTTTTTAAAATATTTTATTTAGAGACAGGGTCTTGCTAAATTGCTGAGGCTGGCTTTGAACTCTTGATCCTCCTGTCTCAGCCTCTTTAGCTGCTGGGATTACAAGTATGCACCACCATACCCAGTCAAAAATAGAATTTAAGGGATGGGGATATAGTTCACTGTACAGTGCTTGCCTAGCATGTGTGAGGCCCTGGGTTCAATCCCCAGCACCAAACACTTAGGAAAAAAAAAAAGACTAAAAGAAAATTTTAAATAAAAGCATTTTAGTAAATAAAATAGTACATGTGATATTTGAATATGTGAACAAACGAAAAACCAGAAAAAGGTTCAACATTAAGTGATACCCCCCAAAAACAAAAACCAAAAAAACAACAACAACAACAAAAACCCAGAAACTTTGTAAAACATTGTATGGCATCGAAAATGAGTAAAAATTTATTATATAGCATTTTATTTAAATTCTTGAAATTTGTTTAAAAGAATAGAACAAGATTTTTTTAAAGTTAGTATAATGTTTTGTTCATAAATAACTAACAGGCTGGCATAGTGGTGCACTCCTGTAATCCCAGCAATTTGTAAGGCTGAGACAGGAGGATAGAAAGTTCAAAGCCAGCCTCAGCAACTTAGCGAAGCCTTAAGCAACTCAGGGAGACTCCTAAATAAAATACAGAAAGAAAGAAAGAAAGAAAGAAAGAAAGAAAGAAAGAAAGAAAGGAAAGAAAGGGCTGTGGCTCAGTGGTTAGTTGCCCCTGGGTTCAATCTCCCATATAAATAAATAAATAAACAAACAAACAAATAAATAAATAAATGTATGTTAATGTGAAAGATGATGAGGCAGGAGGATCGCGAGTTCAAACCCAGCTTCAGCAACTTAGCGAGGCCCTAAGCAACTCAGTGAGACTCTGTCTCTAATAAAATATAAAAAAGGCCTGGGGATGTGGTTTGGTGGTTAAGAGCCCCTGGGTTCAATCCCTGGTGCCCGCCCCCCCCCAAAAAAAAAAGAAGAAGAAATGGTTTGAGGCAGCTCTCTCAAGTATTTCACAAATAATACCAAGCCAGTAGGGGTAGTAAACCCAGTAGGTGAAAAACCTGGAAGCAGGAATGTGAATGGGAGGAATGGGAGAGTGGGGATGGGGATGAGGTAGGTAGAGGCCAGGGCTGCTGCTAAACATCCTACAACGCAAGGGACAGTCCACTACAATGAAGAATTATCAGGTCCAAATGTCAACAGTGCTGAGGCTGAGAAACTCTTGCACTGTATCTATCTATGAAAGATGACATGTTAGCTGGATGTTCTGGTGTAGGCCTACAGTCCCAGATGCTGAGGCAGCTGAGGCAGGAGGATCACTTGAGCCCATGAGTTTGAGAGACCAGCCTAGACAACTTGGCAAGACACAATCTCAAAAAAGAAAAAAAGAAAAAGATTAAATTCATGAAATGTTCAAACTGTCATGGAGGCTGACAGTATTTAGTAGAGTAATGAACTGAATGACTTATTGTCTCATGAACAAATTCATTTATCCAAACTTCTGTGAATGATTACTCAGAAGCTCTCAAGTATTCCATTTTAAGAGGAAAATCTACAAATTTAAATTACTATATGAATTTATTGATTTAAAAATAGAATGGAAGCAGACATCATTACTGTCATTACTAATGTGAACCCTTGGGGCTTTGCTGAGAGCCAAGAGCCTGGTCCTAATGGGCCAAATCTGTTTATGGAATTGAAAAACCTGAACTTAAGAGAGAGAAATCCTTCCTCTACAAAGGAAAAACTGACATCAAACCACAAGAAGAACTGGATGTAAGAGATGGAGATAAAGCCCACTCTGAGGGTATCCTGGTTACTGAGTCTATTCATCCCTGTAGTCTGGTAACTGAGTCAGGAAATTACCCTTTTTTGCTAAAGCCAACTTGAATTAGATCTGTCACCTGCAACCAACAGTGTCTAATACATCACTTGATTAATGTAGGCATATTAATATATTCTTAATATACTTTAAGAATTAGCAATAATGTGATGAAATATGAAGATTGAACTTGACATTTTTTTTAATTACAAAGTTTAAGGTAGAAATCCTAAGTCATGCATTCAACCAACATCTATACCCTAATGTATATTAAATATCCTGTGTTAGGTGCTGGGAACATAAAGACAAAATAAAACCAAAACCCCCAAATAACCAAAAAAACAAAACAAAACAAAACAAAACAAAACAACAACACCATGTTTCCCCTTTCAAGGAACTCTCACTTGAGTTGGGAGGACAGAAGGGTTCCATGTGGACAGAAAGGTTCCATGTGGTGTGAATGCTACACAGAAGCAAGGACATCTTGTGGGAGTACACAGGAGGGGTGCTTAACTCTGATGGGTAGGGAATAGCCTAGAGGTGGTAACTGTCTAATAAAATGAGTCTTTTTTTATGGTATGGGGGATTGAACCCAGGGTTATGTGCATGTGAGGCAAGCACTCTACCAACTGAGCTATACCCCCAGCCCTAAAGTGAGTCTTAAAGGCCACCAGGTGGGTGAAGCAGGGACTAAGAAGGGCAGTTTAGCCAGAGAGAGCATGCTCCAAGAGGCTGGGTGCAAAGGAACAGTAAGGTAAATTTGGTATCTTGGCAGCAGGGAATTAGGATGAAATGTGAGGTGCAAGGGGTGGCATTGGCAGTGGGATGAGACAGTGGCCAGAAAGGAGACTGAAGGGGAGGCTGGGGGTTGTGTCTTGACGGCCTTGGTGAAAAATTGAGACTTTACCCTGGAATCTTTGGGGAGCCACTAATGAATTTCATGCAGGTCGTCAACATTGTGTGTATTAGAAACAGCACTCTCTAAGGGGGGATAATAATAGTTATCTGGCAAGGTGGCCACAGAGATTATAGGTATTTAAAGTGGTGATTACTGTGCTCAAAGATAGTCAAGTCAAAACATGCACCCTCATTCTGTTCTGGACAGTGTTAAAACCTCAAGAGCAGAGCATCCATTAGTAGGTGGGATTATTGAAAATTTTTACCAGAGGTTTAGACTTGCTCCAAGATAATCACCAGATCTGTAATAATGTGACATCTAAATTCCAAGTCAGTCTTGGACCTGACAGACCATTCAGGTTCCCTCCAAATCAGGACATTTTTTTTTTTTAAAGAGAGAGTGAGAGAGATAGAGGTAGAGAGAGAGAGAATTTTTTAATATTTATTTTTTAGTATTTGGCGGACACAACATCTTTGTTTGTATGTGGTGCTGAGGATCGAACCCGGGCTGCACGCATGCCAGGTGAGCGCGCCACCGCTTGAGCCACATCCCAGCCCCCAAATCAGGACATTTTAAATGAAGATGGAGTCTTCAATATCATTCTACAACTAAAGGGTCTCCAATAGTCACTCTGAAGTTTTTTCATTAGCTGAGAATGGGGGAATAAAGTAGTCTATAACTAACTACCTATGAATTGAGTTTTACTTGAGGCTTATTTAACTCAATGTTTTTGGACTAAAAACAAATGCTAAAGAATGCTTCTTCTGGGTCAAAAGAGGAAAAGTTAAGGAAAAATTACTTCATTGCAACGTAAAATATCAAATGAATCTATTCTATGTTAAAGCAAGGACAGAGAGGGGACAAGTGGGGACAAGTGGCACCCAGGCTGCCAAACCATTGCAAGATTTCTTTCTGGAATGATAGGTCACTGGGTTATGTGGAGAATTTCACTTTGTGACCGATTTCAAGGGACCACTTACAACATTTACTTAGTCTAGTTATTTAGAAATTTTAAGGAGATAAAAGAAATTATTTGGGAAGCAATTATTTAAAAATGAATCCTTCAGTTTAAAAATAATGAAATTTATGTCCCTATCAGAAAATACTAATTTTGCATTGAAGGCAGAGCTTATCTAAAATTAGATGAAAATGGAAAGCATATGGAAAATACAGTATTTTATTAGTTAAGGGTGAAAGTAATATCCATTTGTAAGTTAATGCTTTTTTCCTCTTTATTTTTACCAGATTGTCAGTTTTTAAGGCTTTAATCACTAGAACATGTTTTTTCATGAAAATCATAATTATTAACACTTTTCCAGGTAACTGAAACTTATCAACAATTTAAAATATTTTTTCTTATACGAAGTTTAAATAAACCTATGCCTGGTATGTGTTTATATAGGAAACTTTAAAAAGAATATAGTTTCCTTGGGTTGGGATTGTTAGAGGGGAAGAAAGGGGCTAACACTTTTATTTTATATCTTTTGGTACAATCTAATATTTTTAAGTTTACATGAGCATGAATTGTCTTAATAATTAAAAGAGCCAGGGTTGAAGTTGTAGCTCAGTGGTAGAGCACTTGCCTAGCATGTGTAAGGCACCGGGTTCGATTCTCAATACTGGACATAAATAAAATAAAGGTTCATTGACAACTAAAAATGATTTAAAAAATAATTAAAAGAGTTCGATTAAAAATGTTTTAAAACATGTGTATCTTAGTTATTAAATAGCTATATAAATTTTCTCCTATTTAATTTCTTACATTTTGAAGTCACAGTATACCCACACATTAATAATATGTTCTATATCAATTCTATTAAAATATATGCAAATGACCTTGAAATGATCATACAATCCATTTCCTACAAGGGCTGATGTAATCAAAACCATAGCATTATTGTCTATATATATATATATATATATATATATATATATCCAGAAGATCCAATAAAAGAAAGTTTAGCCTGAAGTAGTTTTATGTTCCTGAATAATTTTTTAAAAAATTTCTACATGTTTAACATTTGCTCCTTCAAAGTACATCCCCTAGCACAGTATAAAATCCAATTAATAATTTATTTTCCCATTTTTAAAATGTAAAAGGGATTGAATAATTTATTTTTTCAAGTAAACTCTTTGACTCAAAAGTTAAATCTAATTCTATATGTTAGTCTCCAAGTGAGGCTAAAACTCTTGAAAATTTCTGAAAGATTACTTTAAAAAAGACTTTTAATAAGGATGATGTTTTAATTATGTCATCAATTATGAACCTCATCTTCACAAGAGCTGCATTTTTTTCCCTGTAACCTTGGGCAAATTATTTAATCTACCTAAGCTTAAGTTTCCTCACCTTTAAAATGGGAACAATTATAGGACCTAGTTCATAAGGTTGTTATGAGGATCAAACATGTCAATGCATGTAAAGTACTTAATGTAGTCTGTAGGACATAACAATCAATATCTATTAGCTCTTATTTTGTTATATTTTACTATTGTTTTAATAAGTTTAACATTTCCCAAGATAAGCTCTAGCTTTTGAAATACACCACTTTAACATACTTGGTAGAACACATTCTTCCCAGTTTTTATATTAGCAGTTTAATTTTAACTTCCAGTACAATTAATCTCATCTTTTCTGTCATACAACACAAAACTAAGTGTGAAGTACATTTATTTCAGTTTCTGTATTTAGTACTATTCATTAGCTAACATTTATGTATCTCACTATAGCTAAGTACCACTAAGAATAGCAATGCTAACAACAAATGCCTGTTTGAAAGGGTCATCCTTTAACATAATTCTGAAATGAATGACATGTCAGAAAATGGTTCCAACAATTAAATGTGCAAAATACTGGTTTCCCACAGAAAGAAAGTAAACTCACATTCTCACATTCTAATGCATAATTGTAAATTTTAAAACAGTCTCAGTTTCCTCTTGGAAGAGACTAATTAGATTAATGCATTAATAATAGCTTAGGCAAATAAAACACACCCCATTTTAAAATAAAATTTGAAGATAGAACTTGTGAATGAGCCTAAAAGTACTTGAGCTGATTTCAATCAAGAGGATCATTTAAATAGAGATAAATTTCCTAGTGTTTCTTTTTAACTTCTGCTGCCTATATATTCTGAAGATATAACAAGAAGTCAGCTGTACAGTACCTTGATCAGGTTGTGTCCCACTGTGTAGACAGCTGCTAAATTTCCCTTCTCTCCAGGAGCATGCAGACCTGTGTTATATCCATGCCAAGCAACTAGATATGGGTTGTGAATTGTAATCCAGTATTTGACACGGTCCCCAAACGTCTGGAAACAGTATGTGGCATAGTCATTGAAGATATCAACCATAGATTCATTCTTCCATCCCCCATATTTTTCTTGCAACGCCAAAGGCAAATCCCAATGGTACAAAGTCACTACAGGTTTAATGTTTCTAAGTACTAGAGCGTCCAGAAGAGTATTATAATATTGCAGACCTTTTGCGTTGGCAACTGCTGCTATTCCATCGGGGAAAAGCCTCGGCCAGGAAATTGAAAACTGATAAAAAGAAACTCCTATAAAATCCAGAGCCGATAAGTCTTTTTCCAGAAAAATGTAACTGTCACTGGAACCATTCGTGCTGTTGACATTTTTAAGGTGTGTATGGATGAAATGATCCCATACAGAGGGTCCTTTTCCATCCTTCTTCCAACTCCCTTCCACTTGAAATGCTCCAGTCCCAACACCCCAAAAAAAGTTTTTAGGGAAAGTGTCATAGAGAAACAGCTGACTTGCATTTACAGGACTAAAATTAGGATTTTTAGACCATATAGCTCTTCCGTCTCCAGAGAGGCCAGTAACAGCTTGTAGCAGAATAAATGCTGACAGGATGACAGATCTTTGCAGCGCACCGTTGGACATTGTTTTCCTATAGCGTATGTGTCTTTCATCGGCTCTGAAGAAAATCCATTCATTCCCTGGAGACCCTGCTGCACAGCCTGGCTTCATTTGCCACTAACTGTTGGTCTGTCTTATCAACGCGTTAGCAAAAGCCTGTGATTGTAAAGCTCTGTCAATGATTAGCTTGAACTGTGAGACTCAGGATGGGTCCTGGAGAGCCACGTAACTTGAGGGAGGTGGCCCTATTGCAGTCACCCACATGTTTCGTCCTCTCATGTTATGGGAAAAATTAGACGAAAATGCATGGGTGACAACAGTTTGGATGTGTAACTCAAACATATGTGAACAGTGAATAAAGAATGGCATTTTCTGTGTAGCCTTTCACATTGACGCAAATCTTTTGAACATTATTGAATAAGTATATACCTTGGCTATTTTTAGAGTTTTTGAATGGTAATTTTATTATTTCATATTTCAGGAAAAACCATCTTATATACAAGTCAATAGCATTTCTGTATACCAATAATAAATAAGACATAAGACATTATACTTCCATAAAAATCATAAACACAACTAAGAATAATCTGAATAAATATTACCAACTGTATTAACAGATTTGAAAGAAGATTTGAATGGAGAAATATAGCACTTTCTAGATGAAACATGAATACTTTCCAATTTAATTTACAAATTTAGTGTACTTTTCACCAAAATCCCTTAATTTCAAATTTAGTTCAGTTAGATTATTGAGAAAGGTTACTTGAAGAATAAATAGGTAGAATTACAAAAAGTAAAGAAGAAAACCTGAAAGAGAAATAGTGAGGTCATAACTGCTTTCAGACCACAACAATTTAAACAGCATGATTCTGGAACAAGAATAAACAGAAAGAAGTATTGTACAGAGGGCTGGGGCTGTAGTTCAGTCCTCTCCTGTTATGGGAAAAGTTAGACGAAAATGCATGGGTGACAACTGTTTGGACGTGTAACTCAAACACAGTACTTGTCTCACACACATGAGGCACTGCGTTTGATTCTCAGCACCATATAAAAATAAATAAATAAAAATAAAGATATTGCGCCCATCTACAACTACAAAAATATTGTTAAAAATTGTCCAGAATTTCTAGCTTTCAAATAACCTTTAAAATTTTTTAATGTTTTAAATATTTTAATGTTTTAAATATTTGAAATATTATGTATTAATGAGGCATAGTGGTTAATAGTTCAAGCCAGGCCACCTAGTTTAAATATCGAAACTTTCTGTACTGCAATTTCCTCTTATGTAATAATAATAATAATAATAACTCATGGATTATTATGAAGTTTAAATGAATTAATACATCTAAGGCACTTAGAGAATGACACATACTAAGTGCTCAATAAATATATTCTATCTGAAAGGGAAAATTTCAGAGAAGTGATGCTCAGATTTAGCATAGAAGACACTTCTTTTCTGGCTCATTTTGAACTTTGTTCCTTATAAGACTACACACAGTATAAGAAATAACTTTAATAAGTTGTACACATCCAACTCACTGATATCCCTGTACATTGGTGTGTGCGCTCTGTGTACAATTGGTTTCTTCCTTTATCCAGCTCATGTCTATTTTTTAACACCCAGTTACCTCTTCCGGAAAGCTTTTCTGACTCCGAAATGCAATTAGATTTAGGTGAATCTCCTCTATGTTTCCATGGCAGCCTATGTTTTTTTCTATTATGGCATTTATCACCCAATAAATCACACAGTATACCACACAGTACATTTATCTGTGTCCTCTGTTGGACTACAGACTTCCTCCCCCTCCCTTTTTCTTTAAAAATCAAAACAGGAGCAGAGTGTGGTGGCATGTGTCTGTGGTCCCAGCTATTCCAGAGGCTGAGGCGGGAGGATCAAGTCCAGCCTGGGCAATGCAGGAAGAACCTCACCTCAAAAGCAAAACCTGGGCTGGGATTGTGGCTCAGTGGTAGAGCGCTCACCTAGCCCTGGGTTCGATCCTCGGCACCACATAAAAATAATAAATGAATGGAATAAAGATATTGTGTCCAACTACAACTAAAAAAATAAATATTAAAAAAAAAAAGCAAAACCCAAGGGGCTGGGGCTGTAGCTCAGTGATAGAGCATTTGCTCCTCACATGTGAGGCACTGGGTTCAATCCTCAGCACCACATAAAATAAATAAATAAATAAATAAGATTTCACTCTTCCCTCCAAAATACTTAAAAAAAGAAGAAGAAGAAAAAGAAAGAAAGAGTGAAAGAAACAAAATGGATCATAATTGTTTTGTTTCCTATTAAATATTTGGGACTTACCACTGTACTTGACATACAGTAATCACCAAAGTATACATTGAATAAATGAATATATCATAGTATATACTACCTGTACCTGTCTATCATTGCATTTATCACCTAATACTGGAGTTGTTTGTCTCCTCCACTAGACTGTAAGATTTACTTTTAATTTTTTTTTTCAGTACTGGGGTTTGAATCCAAGGGTATGCTGAGCCCTTTTTATCCTATTTTATTATTATTACTTTTTTGCAGTCCTGGGGATTGACCCAGTGCCTCCTGTATGTTAGGCAAACACTTTGCCACTGAGCTACATCCCCAACTCCCCTTTTGTTTTTTTTATTTTTGAGGCAGGGTCTCACTAAATTGCCAAGGTTGACTTCGTTCTTGTGATCCTCCTGCCTCAACCTCTCAAGTTGCTGGGATTACAGGTGTGCACCCCTGCACTTAGCTTTTTTTTCTTTAATGTATATATATTTTTAGTTGTAGTTGGACACAATACCTTTATTTATTAATTTATTTTTATGTGGTGCTGAGGATCAAACCCAGCGCCTTGCACACTGTGCTAGGCAAACGCTCTACTGCTGAGACATAAAACCAGCCCCTGCACCTAGCTTTTATCTAAATTCCTATCATTGCTTATCAGAATAAATGCTTATAATTGCCTGTTGAATAAATGGAGTCAGTACAATTACCATTCATGAAAATAAAAAATGTAATAATTTATTTATTTTTTAGAGAGAGAGAGAATTTTAATATTTATTTTTTAGTTTTGGGCGGATACAACATCTTTGTTTGTATGTGGTGCTGAGGATCGAACCCGGGCCGCACGCATGCCAGGCGAGCGTGCTACCGCTTGAGCCACATCCCCAGCCCTAAATGTAATAATTTAGACCCTCACATATATTTAATTAAAAACTATATAGCCACAAAAATTAGTAACAAATTAGTAAATTAGTAGTTAAATTTTGAATTATGTATATTTTGCCAAAAGAACAAAACAGAAGTAAACATTAAATTATATATACAGTTTATATACAACTATACAATGATATTTACAGAAAAATAATATGTAGGGCTGGGGATATGGCTCAAGTAGTAGTGCACTTGCCTGGCATGTGTGAGGCACTGGGTTCGATCCTCAGCACCACATAAAAATAAAATAAAGATATTGTGTCCACCTAAAAGCTAAAAAATAAATAAATAAATATTAAAAAAATAATATGTAAATCATGTAACTATAATTAAAATATACAACAAAATTTAAATTTAAAACCAGAAATTACAAATAAGAAACTGGGAAAATATTAAGGTAAATCTAGAAGGAAAATGGCCAAAGGGAGGGAAATTGTCACCAGAGGAGGGTCCAAGTCAGTCCCCAAGAGGGGGATCTCAGCTCTGGATGACAAGGTCCTTGGCATATGTGTCAGAAAAGAATTTTAGCACATGTCACATATTGAGGCACAGACAGATTATTTAGGAAAGCAAGGAAGCACTCAAAGGGGAAGAGAGAGTGTGGGCTGCTTTTGAGAGTGAGAAGCAACCTTTTGGTCTGGGTTATTAATATTTATAGAGAGACAGAAGCTAGGGGCTGGACTAGGGGTGAAATCAGGTTGGGGTTATACAATTTCCCGCCAGTTTTCCTTGTGCTTGTGTATTGCCCTTGAATCATGCTACTTTCTGCAGGTGGGGATGTGGACACCAGGACACAGCTGAGTTGCTCCCAAGTTGCTTGTTTTGTATTCTAATGGTTTATGGGCACTTATCTTTTAAGACTCAGTATATCTTCTTTCCTCTGTATCTTGCAAATTCCTACAGCAAAATGGTCATAATTTCTGCAAATCAAGAAGAAAAAATAAATATCTAACAAATAGTCATATAACATGGATCCAATCACACAAAAATGAATGTAACTATATAATTAATGAAAAAATATTTAAGTCATGGGTAATTAAAAGTACATATAAGGCTGGGGATGTGGCTCAGTGGTAGAGTGCTTGCGTAGCATGTGCGAGGTCCTGGGTTCGGTCTCCAGCACTGTAGAAAACAAACAAAAATTAGAAAGAGAAAAATATCAGGACAATAAATTGAATAATCAGTATTACTATAATGATATAATAAGAGCAGGAGCCAACAAGGAATTTTTTAAAAATACCCATTTTATTTCCATATTGTGTTTGGATGACAAACTATGGGTTATAGTAATTTCCCTCCTTTTGTATATTTAATTTTACTTTTTACACCCCCCCCTTTTTGGTACTGGGAATTGAACCCTGGGGTGCTTTACTACTGAGTTATATCCCAGTCCTTTTTATTTTTAATTTTTTACTTTTAATAAGAAAATAAACATAAAAAGCAACAAGTCAATATTAGATATACAAGTTTCTTGATGAGAAAGTAGATACTTTCTCACTAAGATTAGGAGTAAGGCAAGGATTTCTATTATTATCACTACTATTCAACATTATACTGGAAATCCTGGCTGAGGCAATATGACAGGAAAAGGAAATAAAACATACAGATTGGGGTGTTCGCAGTTGCCCCTGCGTGGCCTCTATCTTGCCAAGCTCCTGCCGAAGAAAAAGTGGAGTTAAGTAAGAAGGCCTTTCTACCATGGCTTGTACAAAGCCGAATGCCAGCAAACACGGTTGCTAAAGCACTCAGGAAACAACTGGCTGCAAAAGCCGCTTGCAAGAGTGCCCCCTCTACTGGAGGGGTGAAGAACCCTCATTGTTACAGGCCTGGTACTGTGGCACTCCGTGAAATTAGACGGTATTAGAAGTCCATTGAACTTCTGATGCGCAAACTTCCCTTCCAACATCTGGTGCTAGAAATTACTCAGGACTTCAAAACAGAGATGCACTTCCAGAGCGCAGCTATTGGTGCTTTGCAGGAGGCAAGTTAGGCCTATCTGGTTGGCCTTTTTGAAGACACCAGCCTGTGTGCTATCTATGCCAAACGTGTAACAATTATGCCCAAAAACATCCAACTAGCAGGCTGCATACATGGAAAACGTGCTTAAGAATTCACTATCATGTGAAACATTTCATTCTCAAAAAAAAATTTTTTTTTCTTTTTTCCTGTTATTGGTAGTTTTGACGGTTACGTATTTTTTTTTCCAAAAGGTATGTAAGTATATGATTGTGAGTTGAAAACTAGGGTACAGAAATCAGGTATTGGCCATTTTCCCATTTTCATTTGTGTGTGAATTTTTAATATAAATGCAGGCACATAGAGCATTAATGCAAGTCAAAGTGTTTCAGTGAATGAGTTTCAGCAGCTCAATTTCATAACAATTATAAATGAAACTGTTAAATTTTTCTGGATAATGTTAGCATTTGGATTTTTGCAAAAAAGTATGTTTCTTATTGAGGGCAACTAAATTGTGTTTGTAGCATTTTTTTTTTTTTTTGCAATATTAGGGATTGAACCCAGGGCCTTGTGCGTGAAAGGCAGGCACTCTACCTACTGAGCTATATCCCCAGCACCTGTTTGTAGCATTTTTATCATACAGTGGATTCCATCCACTCACTATACTTTCCTGGGTTGTCCTACATGCTTTTTAAATGTTTGTCTTCTGTGCTATTCCTGTAAGTTTGCTACTAAAATACATTAAACTACAACACACACACACACACACACACACAAAACAAACAAACATATAGACTAAGAGGCAAAAGTAAAATTGTTCACAACTGATAATAATTGTCTATGAAAAAGTCTCCCCAAATCAAAAAGTTGTGGCATCAATAAGCAACTATAACAAGGTTTCGAGATACAAGGTTTATATACAAAAGTCAATTGCTTTCTTATATATGAATAATGAATAATTAAACTTTGAGATTAAAAAGACAATGCCTGTTACGTTAATCTATTATCATTTCCCTATCATTGTTCAGCTATGAATGTATCTTAGTAAAAATAAAACAAGAAATATCTAGGTATAAATCCAACAAAATATGAACAAGATCTCTATGAGAAAAACTACAAAATTCTGATGAAAGACATTAAAAAAAATCTAAGTAAATGGAGAGATATTCCAGGTACATGAATAGGAAAAATAAACATTATAAAGATTTTTTTCTGTAACATGATCTGCAGATTCAATATAATTGTAATAAAAATTTCAGTTATTAATCATCAGCATCCATCTTTGAAACTTTTTTTCTTATCCCAAACTGACATTTTATACAATCTGTCCTTAAATTCTTGGGCTTAAGCCATTTTCCTGCCTCAGCCTCCTAAATAGCTGGGACTAGAGGTGCATGCAACTGCACCTGCTCATTCCTTTTTATGACTAAATAAAATTCCATTGTAGTTATGCACTGCATTTTATTTATCCATTCATTCACTAATGAATATTTGGATTGCTTTTACCTGTTGACTGTAATGAATAATGCTGTCATTGACATGAGTGTACAAATATTTGTTTGAGTCCTTGCTTTCAATTTCTTGGAGATGTTGTTGAGTGATAGAGTGCTTGCCTTGCATGCTTAGGTCCTGGGTTCCATCCTGGTGCTACAAAGGGAGAAAAAACACTGATCTCAAATCTTGGGTTATATACTTGGGTTATATAGACCATGGGTTAATTCTGTTTAATGTTTTGAGAAACTGCCTTATGTTTTCCATGTTCTCATATCAGAGCCACCTCTTGAATTAAAAAAAAAAAAATATATATATATATATATATATATAGTCGCTGCCTCCAGAGACTGAATCAGTAGATTTGACACCTGATGTACTTCTTGTTTGGAATTCATATTTTAAAAAATATACAAAGTAAAAAGTTATTAAGAGGTAACTTTAAGAGTGAAAATAAAACAATGTGAAACAAAAAGTTGAAGTCCCCCTTGTGAACATTTGGTGTATATCCTTAAACACACACACACACACACACACACACAATTTATTTCTGTTTATTTTTTGGGAGGGGTACCAGGGATTGAACTCAGGGGCACTTGACCACTGAGCCACATCCGCATCCCTTTTTTGTATTTTATTTAGAGACAGGGTCTCACTGAGTTGCTTAGTGTCTCACTTTTGCTAGGGCTAGCTTTGAACTGGAGATCCTCAGCTCCTAAGCCACTGAGACTACAGGCATGCACCACCGTGTGGAACTCACAGTTTATTTTTTAAAAACATAAAACACCTTACACAGTGTTCCACAACATGCCTTTTTCTTTTAATAATTTATTTTGAAGAATTTGCATATTGATAAAATAGGTCTAATTTCATCTTTTTCAAAAGATGCATAATATATTTATCATTTCTTTGTATTGAGACCATTCAAAATTTTTTCTTCTACTTATTTGAAAATCTATGACAAATTATTGTTAATTATGTTAATTGTTATAGTTACCCTACTGTACTATATAATACTAAAATTTAGCACAGACACATCTATTTTATTTAACCATTGAGTTTCCATTTTCTTCTATTACAATTTAGCAATTAGCATTGTTGAACTTATTATTTTGCCCATATGAGAGGTATGAGAGACTGATGAGATTAGAATTTCTGGATTAAAGTGTGTGTGCATTTTCTATGTTCATGGATATTTCCTGTCTGCCCTGCAAAGAGGCAGTATCAATTTAAGTTCCTACCATTAGTGCAGGAAAGGTAGTTCCCCTACATTTCTTGATATTGGGTTTTATGAGTTCTTCTAATTTTTGTCAACATGGTGAGGGAAAGATGGCATTTCATTTTTATATTCATATGGATTTTCTCTGTTAAGTGAGTTTGGATTTCTTTTCATACTTTTATTTCTTCTTCTGTGAGTTGCCTTATAATCTCTGTTATCTATTTTGTTCTTTTTGATGACTTTTTCTAATGAATTAGAAGGAGTTTTCTACCAATCATCTATCTATCTACATTAAACCTCTTGTTTGATACATAAGATTCAGAGAGGTTATACAGATTATTTCTTTTATGCCTTTAGTGAGAACAGAAGCATTGGAGAGTTTTCAGCAGAAAGAGTGACATGATTTAATTCACATTTTAAAAGTATCATTCTGGATGCCATTGTCAAGGTACATTGTGGGGAACAAAAGCAAAATCGGGGTGATGAATAGAGAGAAAATAACTGGATAACAGGTGGTGGTAGCTTGGACCAATATGGTAGCAGAGGAGATGGTAAAAATTGTTGGATTATGTTTTTTTCTTTATTTAAATTAAATTTTAATTGACACATAGTAATTATATATATTTATGGAATACAAGTATAAAAACATATATTTTGATACATGTATACAATGTGTAAGGATCAAATCAGGGAATTAGTATAATTCTCACCTCAAACATTTGTCATTTCTTTGTATTGAGACCACTCAAAATTCTTTCTTCTAGCTATTTTAAAATATATGACAAATTATTGTTAATTATGGTTACCCTACTGTACTATATAATACTAAAACTTATGTCTCCTAACTATATTTTTGTACACAATAACCAAACTTTCTCTCTCCCATTTCCCCATCTTTCCCAGCATCTTGTTACCACTACTGTACTCTCTACTTCTGTGACTTATTTATCTTCCATGTGTAAGTGAAAACATGCAGTACTTGTTTTCTGTTCCTGGTTTATTTCACTTACGATAATTTAATTTAGAAACAGGGTCTCACTGAGTTGCTTAGTACCTCACTGGTGCTGAGGCTGGCTTTGAAATCTCCATCCTCCTGAATCAGCCTCTCAAACTGCTGGGATTACAGGTGTGCACTCCTGCACCTGGCCCATTGGCAGATCTTGCCTGTAATAATTATTACTGTGGTGATTTCCTAATAATGATTTTTTATTTTCTTCCTCATTTCTACATATAACAATTGAAATCATTCTGTGAAGAAAAGCATTCTTCGGCTGGGGATATAGCTTAATTGGTAGAGTGCTTGCCTCACATATATAAGGCCCTGGGTTCAATCCCCAACACCACCACACCAAAAAAAAAAAAAAAAAAAAAAAAGACCATCCTCTTCATTGCTTTTTACTTATTCTATTATTTATTTCATCACGAATTCACATTGATTTCACATTGATTTTATTTTATGGGTTTTGGTACAAACACATCTACACACACAAACACACACACATACAATAATTATCATTAGTTATTTTGTTTTTCAAATTGTTCTAGTTTTGTTTATAAGGGCTCCTCTAGTTAGGTTACTGTGTCCTTTTCACATACCCCCATCCCTTTTTTGATCACTTCTTTATTTTCTAGCACTACAAGATGTTCCAGCTGCACTTGTATTTTTCCTTTTCAAGCCATGGAATCAACTGCTTCTTCAGGTTCCTTTTATTGGACAATGGTATTTAGAAACCAGTGTCTGTATTTTAGGTGTGTGCTCATTGCTAATGGGATATCATTGCTCCTAGAATCTTGAGGTGGACAGAGGTAAGGAACATATGTATTAATCCATGCATGCAACACATCTATATTTAGTTCCATATCTATTTTTGAGATGTGGTTTGCAATATTGCCCTGGCTGCCCTCAAACTCCTGGAATCAAGGGCTACTCTTGCCTCAGCCTCTGGAGTATTTGGAATTAGTCTCTGTTGATAATATTTAAAAATTTTTATGAGAGCATTAAAGAGGTGACATAGGCTGGGCATGGTGGCACACACCTGTATTCATTGGCTCAGGAGGCTGAGGCAGGAGGATTGAGAGCTCAAAGCCAGCCTTAGGATTTTAGTGAGGCCCTAAGCAAATTAGGGAAATGCTGTCTGAAAATAAAAAATTTTAAAAAAGGGCTAGAGATATGTCTCAGTGGTTAAATGCCCCGGCGTTCAATCCATATTAAAAAAAAAAAAAGTGACATAGTAAGGAATTATGAGATCAAAACTGAAATAAATATGGAAACTCAGAGAAGTCAATGAGCATGGAAATAAAGTACACAGATTTAAAAATAGTAATGTCTATATCTTTGTGAAGTAGATAGCAATGACATAGTTAGCATTTGACAGAGAAATTGTTTTAGTGTATTATATTTAGAGTTAAGAATAGGTTGGGGGGCTGGGGATGTGGCTCAAGTGGTAGCACGCTCGCCTGGCATGTGTGCGGCCTGGGTTCGAACCTCAGCACCACATACAGACAAAGATGTTGTGTTTGCCGAAAACTAAAAAATAAATATTAAAAAATTCTCTCTCTCTCTCTCTAAAAAAAAAGAATAGGTTGGGAATATAGCTCAGTAACAGAGTGCTTACTTAGCATGTGCAAGACCCTGGGTTTTATCCCCATCCTACCACCCCACAAGTATATTGCTTTCTTGTTTGATGATTTCTATTTATAATTACCTCTCCACCTATAATTTTGTTTTTGAAGCTTGAGACTCCAATGGAAATATTAATAGCAATAAACATAAACCTATAAAGTAGGAAGTGTATATGTGGGGAAACTACAACAACGTCTAAATAAAAGATATGTCTAAAAAACATTTCTTTAAATTGAAAACTGTGAATTCACTTCTTCATTTTAGACAATTTTAATAACTATTCTTGGTACTTAAAACATATTAGTAGAAGAAAGAAAATAGGTGAAATGCAAATGTAATAGTGAGTTTCAACATATAGTATTTCTAAAATTTGCAAATTACACTTTGAAGCTAAAAAAACATTAAAAAATGTGTAGGGAATCCCAGGTACTACTGATTTTATACTGTATTTACTTTATCAATTACAATACTTACCATCATTCCAGAACTAATGATAAATAAAGGCATCAAATCAGGTCTAATACTTAAAAAATGTAGAGCCCAAAGCAATTCACCTCATTTATCCTAAACAAAATTAGCTTTTCTCATAGCCACCAGTAGTTTAAATGGATATTAAAAGTATTATTTATATGTTCTTTGTCTTAGTGAACCAGACTTATATCTGAGTGAGATTTTTGTCATGTATTTCATGGAAGATGTGAATCTATTAGAATTCCCTTTGCCATGCTTTTATTTCAATCTGTATTCATTTGCAAAAAAAAAAAATCAAACTTCTGATGTACATTACTCTATATAAACAGTTATAATCATATTTATTTCTATTTAAACCTCATGTCAAGGGCTGGGGATGTGGCTCAAGCGGTAGCGCGCTCGGCTGGTGTGCGTGCGGCCCGGGTTGGATCCTCAGCACCACATACAAACAAAGATGTTGTGTCCGCCGAAAACTAAAAAATAAATATTAAATAAATAAATAAACTTCATGTCAAGAAAGATGACCTGTGAGATTTTCATTAAAGTTCAAAAATTATTTTTAATGTAAACATTGCTGAAATATGAATATTCTGGCCATAATTTATCATAAAATTTCAGATTCTTTTTTTTTTTGAGAAGATAGGGCTCACTATGTTGTACAGAGTGGTCTTAAACTCCTGGGCTCCATGGATCTTCCTGTCTCAGTCTCCCTACTGCTGGGACTATATCTTGCACCACTGTACCCAGTTGAATTTCAGGTTTTAAGGGTCTAAGGGTAAAGAATATCAAGGTCTGTGGTCATTCTTGCTATGGTAAGTTCTCAGAAAAGTGATGTTAGTTTCTTTTATTTTCTGTGCCTCACATTTTTTTTTAAACAACAAGGATTGTAAAATTATTCTGACCTGTAGAACTTGGAGAAAAAGATTATCCTAATCATCAAACCTACCATCACTACAAAGTACTTTCAAAGTATTTGGAATTCAAAGACTATTGATCTCTCCATATGCACCCTTAAAATTGCCAGTGAATATCATAGGAAATGAGTCCACCATTTCAGATGCATTATATATGTAATCAAACGTGTAGATCAATAGTAAAGTTATATGTCTTTTTAAAATGTATTCTTTTAAATGTAAATGTTCTTAAGTGAAGACACTTGGTAGAAATTTTCTGTTATTTGTAGGATATAAAAATCATCCAGCAAGTTTATATAAACCTAGATTACTCAAACATAATGATATTAAAAAGATTAATAGGGCATCATCAAAGAATTAAGATAACTGACAGTGCCCAATTTCCTAAATTAGAATATGTACACTTTAATGGTGACAGATTATGACTTAATGATTATGTTCCTAAATGAATTACAAGGTCAACATCACTGGTGTGGATCTGCAGCTACCAGAAAGAAAGGACAAGCTGCCTAATGGACTGTTTTCTATAAGGAAAATGTTCCAATAAGTCCGGACAAAGCAGGACATGCTAATGTTTATCCAGGGGGCAGAAGGTCACTTTTGTTGTTGCACAGTGAAAATTCAATTGATTTCTGTTGATTTTTAAAAGTCTAGTGAAAGACAATGTGACTATTGTGCTTCTGAAAATGATTTAAAAGTAACTCTAAGAAAGGAGTTAATCCTACCACTTAGATAAGTTAACTGAGACAAAGGTGTTGACATGGAGAATTTATTTTGACCATTGCACTTGTTTTCCACTTCCTCACAATAGTAGTTAGACCATAAAAGAGGACCAAAATCCAGATCATGCACTTTCTTTTTATTTTTGGTACCAGGGGTTGAATTTAGGGGCACTCGACCACTGAGCCACATCCCCAGCCATTATTTGTATTTTATTTAGTGACAGGGTCTCACTGAGTTGCTTAGGGCCTCGCTGTTACTGAGGCTGGTTTATGAACTCAGATCTTCCTGCCTCAGCCTCCGGAGCCACTGGGATTACAGGCGGGCTCCAGCGTACTGGGCATACACTTTCTTAGTTGAACAAATTTTTTTGTCATTTCAGGAGGACAGTGATTTCTCTCTCTGTGTATGTTAAGAAAAGAGAGTCAATTATTACAAGAACAGTTCAACTATTCAAAAGTTTAGAAGCATACAAATAAAGACGCTGATGTCCATATTCTAACCTTTGGGACAAAGCTTTTCATGGATGTAAGCAATATTTCCACCAGGGATATATTTCTAAAAGGGTGGGGGAGGAATAGATCTGTCACAAAATTGGCTGTGTTGATAAAGTTAAAATTTTTCCTGAAGCCCTTTCTTTGGAGGATTAAGACAAGGCCAGTGAGTACTATGTAATCAGATCTAATATATAATTTCTCCCTTAAAGTGTCTTTTCTGTGTTAGGTCTAAAATCATTATTAAAAGAAAAAACATTTCAAGAAATGGTTTAAGTTTTGGGATAGAGGGCCTTAATTTTAGAAACTTCAGTGCTAATCCAATTGCTGTAGTATCTTTTAGCAAATTGACTCTACAAATGAATAATCCATCCTATTTATTCATTAGCTTGTTTGAGAAATATTTATACTAATAAGAGCTTAACAGATGACTAAAGAACACAAGGAAAACATTTTGGTCAAAACACTTAAGAAAACATGCAAAGAATCTTTAGCTAATGTTTAACATTAGCAATAAGTGACTTTTCTGTGCCTCTCTGGAAAACCATATAAAAATCAGCAGCCCTGGCCTGTTGTATTTTTTGTGAATCTTCAATTTCCTGGAGATGCATAATTGAAGTCTTTCTGTTAATACTAAGACATGAAAGCAGTTATGATCTATTATAGTTTTATTTTCATTGCCAGTGAAAAGTCACGTAGAAATGCAAGGTGCACCCAGGTTGATCTTTGGTTAGTCTTTTGCTTGGAACAAATTCAAACTAGACACTATTATGAAACAGTGCCAAATAAAGGTTAAAATCCAGATGCCACTATTTATGTAGAAACAAACTTAATAAGAGACTCAGCTGCTCCTTTATTGACAAGTGAAAAAAAAAATTTTAGAAATATTTTTAGCACTCTTAAAGATTTCTTTGCCATGGGAAATAAGTGGGTATCATATTTTACCATAAAACACATAGTAATCATTTTTTTTTTCTTTTTGGGTATAAAATACAAAGTATCAGAATGACTCAATCATAGTAATTTCTTGGTTTAAAATGTTGTAAAACTGCCAGCTCTGGAAGCTGTGGCAGGAGGATTGCGAGTGCAAAGCTAGCTTCAGCAACTTAGCATGGCCCTAACAACCTGGCTGAGACCTTGTTTCAACATAATATATAAAAAAGGGCTGAGGATGTAGCTCAGTAGTTAACCCCTTCCCCACTTTAGTCTCTGATGGGCGCGCGTGTGCGCGCGCACACACACACACACACAAGCAAATCTTGTAAAATATTCTCATTACATTTAGAATAAAATTAAACTTCCTTGCTGGGGTATATGGCTCATGGGAATCTCTCCGTTCCCTTCAGCCCAACCTAATCTCTTATTCCCACTTAACTGGTCCCTAGTCATAAAACTTGTTGTTCCTTGAATATTTTAACTTATTCCCATATCAGGGGCTTTATATTTGCTGTTGCCTTCTTAATACTTATGTCTCAGATCAGTATCTCCTTAGGGGCTTTTGATCACTTATTTACAATACTTTCACATTCTTCTCCCCACTTTTCCTCTATCTCATTATGCTGCTTTATTTTCTTTACAGTACATAGCCTTATCTGAAAGCATATCATTATTTTGTCTCCATATTTTAATCTTTTCTTTTAAAAACATAAATTTTAGGGAAGTTGAGGTTGTCTTATTGACTCAGGTATCCAGTTTGCACATAAAAAGTGCTCACACTTAGTAGATGCTCAAAAAATATTTGTTGAATGAATGCACCAATAAGAATTACTGCAGTGAAAAAAAAACATTCATTTGTCCATGAGTGCTTTTTTAAAAATTGCATTTTGGGTCTTTAAAAATATTTCTAAAAATAATTTCTATTCCAGTTATCCAGTACTTTATCAACAAATCACCCTAATGCTGAAGACCTTAAAAGAGTAATCATTTTATCACCTGTGAGACAGGAAATTTGAATGAGCCTTGACTAGGGGATTTTTCTGCTCTATGAGCTGCTGACTGGGGTTACTCAGCAGAATTCCAGCAGTTGTTGGCATGGTGAGTCCAAGATGGCTTCCTTCACAGGTGTAGTACCTGGTGGAAATGGCTTGAGGTTGGGCTCAGCTGCACCCTTCCTACTTTACTTGGCAGCTCAGGGCTCCAAGAGGGCAAGGTAAGAACTCTACATTTTCTTAAGGCTTAGTTCTGGAACTGGTTAAGGTCATTTCCACTTTGTTCTTTGGTTAAATCAATCATAGGCCAGTTCTGGTTCAAAAGAGAAGTATAATTTTTAATCTGACACAGTTCTGAGGGTATTTTCAAGGAAACATTCCTAGGAAAATGATCTAACAAATTTACAAAGTATCTTTCAGAAGTGACAATGAACATTTGTAAATTGGATTAGATCTAGAAATTATAGGCAAAAAATTTATGTGTTGTATATGCTATGTATATTTTTCTAGCAAGTTGGTTCATAGATTTTTTTTAATTGATTTCTCAAAGGATCTAATGACATTGGCCTCCTCCTTAATCAAGTTTTTCCCTAAGCAACATTGTGCAGGAGATGTCTATTTCAGGAACTTTCTCTTTTTATAACACCTAGCATCATGTAACAATGATGGTAATAATTGCTGACTTAAAAAACAATTATTACCTACTTTTGTTTCAGAAACAGTTCTGTAACACTTTACAAAGTGGTTCTATTACCTTATTTTACGGATGACGAACTCAGGCACAATAACTTGTCTATGATCACATAACTAGCATATAGTGAGGCTGAGAACCTAGCATACTAGCATAGGAGGGACTCAAGCAGTGAGACTTTGTTCATTGGTGACAGTTGACCTGTTTATAAATTGGGAATAGTAGAAGCTATAGGGGAAAAATGAACTAATTGAGGCTGGTCCACAGCTGCAAACTTGGCACATTTTAAAATAGGTGCTTAATATATACTAGCTCTTCTATTCCAGGGGAATTTGCTAACTTTCATTGCAGAGACATTGGTGTCATAAAGTGCAAGACCCAACAAGGGGTGGGTTGAAAAAGATTTGAAAACCTGGGGCCTAAGCAGAGATATTGCTCACCCCACTAAACACTCTGATGGTCTCCCTTTTTCTCTCAAAATTGTATGTAAATGTTGCATTCTGTTCCACAACTCAATACTTATCTGTGAATATAAAACTGGCTTCTGTCAAAGCTCTCCCATCATGACTCTTTTTTTTTTTTTCCCATCATAAGTTTAATTAGTTTTAAAGATTGCCATCCCATGCATTATAAGTGCTGGCACTATTAAACAGTGATGCCACTCTTTTTTTTTTTTAGTTACTTTATTTATTTTTGCATTACAATTCTTCATTCAGTGATGCCACTCTTGATGTGTACCCGATGCTATATAAAACAATAACAACCATTTATACAAATATGTAAACAAACTCACTTTCTATTCTTTTCCCCCATGAAACCAATATAGCTATTCCATTTTTCTCCATATCCTTTCATCTTAGTTAATACTTTATTGGGCTTATAATTCTTTTGTTTATTGTGTCTCGTTTTTCTGTTTCAAAATATATACAAAAATTTAATTTTACCTTTGGCCATAAGGCTCTATAATTGGCTCTTCTATGGGGATGCACCTTGGTGTGCCCTGGCTTCATACACACCACTGCTCTTGGTGGGATTCAGCAGAGCAGGAGCAGTGCAGGTTTGGAATTAAAGGAAATTCCAAATTAGGTGTAGATTTTTTCCTCTGGTAGCTTTGGAACAAATTTAGACCCATTAACATGTTTGAGTTTCTTATTTTTCATTTATAAAATGGGGTGAGTTGTGGTGACCAGATGATTTCACAAAATGCTTTTTGAAGTATACAATATTAAAGTTGTCTTTTAGCCTGGTGGTCTTCAAACTGTGGGTGTTCTCTTATTAATAGGCAAACAAACAAAAACTCCAATTCAGTGGACCAAACATTAAAATAATAACAACAACAAAATATCAGATGTTGCTTGCTTCGGAGTAAGTTCCCCCACCCCAAACCCTGGTACTGGGGATTGAACCCAGGGCTGCTCAACCACTGAATTCCAGCCTCAGTTCTTTTAATTCGAGACGGTCTGAATTGGCGAATTTCTGTCATTTGGCTCAGGATTAGAAGTGTGGCTACTGCCCTCAGGCTAAGGCAGATATTTACACACCCAAGGTGTTTCTTTATTTTTTGGTTCTGGGGATTAAACCTCGAGGGGCTTCACCACCGAGCCTAGTTCCCAGCCCTTTTTGAGGCTGGGTCTCACTAAGTTGCTTAGGGCCTCGCTGTGATGTAAATTGCTGAGGCCGGCCCGAACTTGTGATCCTCCAGCCTCAGGCTCGGGAGTGCTGGGACTGGAGGCGTGGGCCGCCCGGCCGGCCCACTGTTTCTTTCTACCGGTGATAGTACAAACTTTTGGAAGACTGTAGAGCAGCGCACCTTCCAGAGGTGTCACTGGGAGGAACCTGGGTACTCGGGACTGAGAGCAAATCCATCCTGTATCGCCCATCTGGGCGCCTCGGCCAAGAAATCGCGGACGGGAACCCACGCGCTGACCACGACCCGATGACCCTTCTCCAGGGCAGGCCCGGCCAGCCCCGGGAGCCACCTGGACGGCGTCGCACCTCCCGCGTCGGGGCGGGGTCAAGAGGAAGCGCGCGCTCTTGACGTCATTGCCGGGCGCCGGTGCCTCCGCTTCTGCCACTTCGCGGGAGAAGTTGTTGGCGCCAATGGATCCCGAGTCCCGATAACGGATTCCCCAGCCCGCCGGCCTTCCAGCCTGCTCCTTAGTCCTGGGGCTGCGATGGTGAGCCCCGGGGGGAGGCCGTGCAGCTCGGGGGCCTGGGAGCCTTTGCAGGCCGGGGGCGGATGGAGTGCTCCTGGGTGCGGCGTGGGGGAGGACGGCGGTGGGTGCTCGGCGGGGGAGCCCAGGCACCCGCGGGGCCGCA
Organism: Marmota monax; assembly: GCF_021218885.2. Lineage (NCBI taxonomy): Eukaryota > Metazoa > Chordata > Mammalia > Rodentia > Sciuridae > Marmota > Marmota monax. Next base: position 1,468,976 of record NW_026691950.1, on the reverse strand, counting down.
CTCCCTGCTCTGGCTGCAGACTTCCCTGGGAATGCGGGCTGCGGCGCTCTCCGTCGCCCGATGCGCGGGGATTTGGGTGCTACGCGGCACTTTCACTCTTTTTTCAACTCTGGGGGAAGGGAAGAAGGAAGAGTGGTGATGATTTGGGGACGGAGCGTTAAAGTTAATTTCCTGTTTACTGTTGCTCCAAAACTCCGTTTAAGTGCTTCCTGGAGCGCTGATTTCAAGATGTGGGTCAGGAGGAAGAATGCAACAAACTTTCCTTTCTTAAGAGTAAATTGCCTGAGGCCTTCAAGTTTCATGATGAGCAGCTCCCCGCAACTCTCTTCTCAGTCTTTTTGAGTCTCAATGGCTATAAGGGGAAGACGGTTCATTTTGTTTGAATGTTCATAGGAGTTAAACGGATAGCACAGTTTACCAGGAAAAAAACAAAAACGCAAAGAGTAGAAACAAATGTACTGTATTTGACAGCTGTCATCCCTTATCACCTGATGTTAAAACAGTGATCTTAAACCCCCCCAAACTTAAGTGCATAATTCTGTATAAAGCATTTCAAACGAATTGAGAGTACAATAGCAGCCGGCAAGAGACATTCATCATGGTATGGCAGTGTATACAAATATGTGCTTGAAATATTTCTAAAGGGTAAATTAAGCTGTTCTATTAAGACAGAAGATACTTACCAATCATATGTAATTTTTAAAGTCATTCTTAACCTTGTCAGAATGCCAGGATTCTGAGGAAAAAAGTTTCATGCCAAATTGGGAAACTTTGCAGCCCTTTGTGTTTTTTCTCAAAAAAGGATATAATAATGATGATAATAGCCACCCTGAACCAACCATCATCTTCAGGTCAATATGTGAGCTGTTTTGCTTTTAAATACTTTTTTTTTTTTAAAAAAATATTTTTTTAGACATTGATGAACCATTATTTTATTCATTTATTTATATGTGGTGCTGAGAATTGAACCCAGTGCTTCGCAAATGCTAGGCAAGTACTCTACCACTGAGCCACAATCCCAGCCCTTAAATACTTTCTTTTCATATTGACCCATAGCAGTTCAGTTTTACAGATGGTAAAGAGACTTTTTAAACAATTTGTCATACAACTATGGTTGAACTAGAATTAGAACCTAGGTGTTTCTGGCTACTGCATTTTACTACCTCCCTAAAATGATTATCATTACACTTTGGATTTGGGGAATCATGGTAGGGTGGAAAATTGATGAGATTTGAAGTCTTGAAGGTGAAAATGAGATGTTGTTTTAGTTTAGTAGTTTATAGTTATATGGTCTTGAGCCAGTTAAGTGGCTTAACTTTAGTCTCTATTTCTTTATCTGTTTAAAAAAAAAAAGGTGTGGGGGGGATAATAGCTATCCCTCCAATTTTTTTTAGGATTAAACAAGATAATATATATATATATATATATCTTCCATTTTGGAGCATGGTATGTAGTAGGTAATATACAACTGCTTAATTTCCAATAACTTGTTTCTTTCAGAAGGGACTCTGAAAAAAATACATAAGATTTTAAGGGAAATTGTAGATGCTTCTGATGTCAATTACAATGAACCAACAGCTTGTATGGTTAATTTCTGATCATTTAGGTACTTTTAAATTTGGTTCTTTCTTTCTTTAGAACTTCTGTTCTTGATGCAGTTGAAAAACAAACCTTTTTGTAGAAAAGAAATGATCAAGTTGGTCAATTTTACTGTTTGCTAATGGGAAAAGGTTCTAGAAAGTAGTAAGAATTTTGTATTTTGGCTTTTGACTTAGCTCTCCAGCCTCTAGTACAAAAAAGTCTAGCAAAACCCTAGGCTAAAATTCTATTCCACAATTTTTTTTTTTTATGCATCTGTGTACAAGTTATATTATAGGACAGTAGTTCTTAAATTCTATTTGAGTCAGTTCCCTTTGGTAAATGTGAATGGCATGCAACTTTTCTGCCCAGAGAAATACACATAGGCCTGTAACATATCATCTTAGCTTATTCACAGACAAAAGGTAATCTGGGAGCTCCATTTCCCCCCCAGATATTTTCCAATCAGAAGTTACTAATAAAGGAATAAAATACTGTGTCCACATAATGGAATACTGTTCAGCCACTAGAAAAATAAGAAAATTATATACCCTGATATAAAATAATCTCCAAGATATAAATTCCTCTGGAAAGAAACACAAGGAATTAACTGGTAAGATTAATTGTTGTCAGAGATGGGAAGTATGTGTCTGAAAGATATATGTTTTGAACCATGTGAATATAAAAGGAATAGAAATGAAGTCTCAAAGGAATAAGAAATGAGTCATGTAAACAATTTGAATTGCTATGAGAGTTAATAGTTTGCTCAAAATGTGAATAAAACCCAAGAGATGCTACTTTTAAGAAATCAGCATATAGGTTGACATGGCAACACACACCTGTAATCCCAGTGACTCAGGAGGCTGAGGCAGGAGGGTTGTAAATTGGAGGCCAGACTCAGGCAGGCAGTTTAATGAGACTTTCAAAATAAAAGTTTAAAAAAAGGGCTGGAGATGTAGCTCAGTGGTAGAGTGACCCTGGATTCAATTCTCCAGTACTGGGTGGGCGGAGTGGGGAATCAGCATATGTCATTAATTGGTTGGCATAATTAAAAATATACATAAGGTTGAATTAAACACATCAAACTTAAGGGGCAGCATTTTTGAAGGACTGTCAGGTCACTTTAAATACATTGTAATCTCAGCTGCTTTGTCATTGTTTGCTGTGTGAAATTCTTGCTTCCCTGGACAGTGTTGTGATCCCATTGTAATGTAATTTTGTCATATATCCTAGTACTTGGTCTATGAGGCCCCTACCTGTCCCTCTGATTTTACGTCTCAGTTTTGGGTGGTATGAAGTATAGAGGTCAAAGTTTATTCTTGGGCATGTGGATATTTAGTTGTTCTGGCACCATCTTTTGAAAGGGCTATTCATTTCCCATTGAATTATCTTGGCACAGTTGGCAAAAATCAGTTGACTCTAAATGTGATTTAGATTTGTTGGATTCTTAAATTCTATTTCTTTGGTCTCTGTCTATTCTAATGTTGCAGTGCACTATCTTTCTTAATGTGGCTTTTTGATAATTTTTGAAATCTTTTGGAAGTAAGAGTCCTCCAACTTTTTTTTTTTTCCTCCAAGATTGTTTTGGCTATTCCAGTCTCTTAAATTTCCATATGCATTTTAGAATAAGCAGAGTAGCTAGGATTTCGATAAGAAATGTGTTGAAACTGTAGATCAATTTGGGGAATATTGCCATCTTAAATATATTGTCTTCTGATCTATGAACATGTAATGTCTTCCTATTTGTTTAGATCTTTGATTTTTTTCAAATAACATTTTGAATTTTACACTTTTTCTTTTTTGTTTTTGGCAGTGGGGTGGTGGGTACTGGGGATTGAACCCAGGGGTGCTTTACTACTGAGCTATATCCCCAGCCTTTTTGATTTTCTTATTTCGAGACAGGGTCTTGATAAGTTGCTTAGGGCCTTGCCTAATTACTGAACCTGGCCTCAAACTTGCAGTCTTTTTGCCTCAGCCTCCCAGGTTGCTGGAATATAGGTGTTTGCCACTATGCCTGGCTTACACTTCTTTTTGTTAAATATATTCCTATAATTTATTATTTTTGGTGATATTTTAAATGAATTTTTTTTTTCCTTTTTAGAGATTTGGCCTCATATTGAGGGCCTCATAGGTACTAGGCAAGTGCTGTACCACCAAGCTATACTCCCAGCCTTTGGAGTTGTTCATTTCAGTTTTGGATTGTTCATTTGCAAGAGTATAGAAATATGGTTGAGGGCTGGTGATATGGCTCAAGTGGTAGCGCGCTCGCCTGGCATCTGTGAGGCACTGGGTTCCATCCTCAGCACCGCATAAAAATAAAATAAAGATATTGTGTCCACCTAAAGCTAAAAAAAAAAAAAAATTAAAAAAAAATAAATATGGTTGGGGCTGGGGATGTGGCTCAAGCGGTAGTGTGCTTGCCTGGCATGCGTGCAGCCCGGGTTCGATCCTCAGAACCACATACAAACAAAGATGTTGTGTCTGCCGAAAACTAAAAAATAAATAAATAAATAAATATGGTTGAATTTTGTATATTGATCTTGTATTCTTGTTGAACTCATTTATTCTGATAGTTTTATAAAGGATTTCTTATGATTTTCTATGTGAGTGTGTTGGTTAGCTTTCCATCACTGTGACAAAATACCTGAGATAAACAACTTCCAAGGAGGAAACATTTATTTTGGTTCATGATTTTAGAGGCTTCAGTCCACAGTTGGCTGGCTCCATTGCTTTTGGGCCCATGGCAGGGCAGAACATCATGGTGCCTGGGGTACATGGTGGAACAAAGCTGCTTACCTCCTGACCACAGGAAACAAGGAAAGGGGAGAAATTGGAGTCCCAGTATCCTTTAAGGGCATATCCCCAAAGACTTACCATTCTCCCATTAGGCCCCCCTCCTAGAATTTCCACTACCTCCCAGTAGTGCCACAGACTGGCAACCAAGCCTTTAACTCAGGAAATTCTGGGGGACACTCTGGATATAAACTTGAGAAACTTAAGATGAAAAACAGTCCTCTTTGCAGAAAATAAATGGCGAAGGACTGGGGCTGTAGCCCAGTGGCAGAGCACTTGCCTAGCATGTATGAGACACTGGGTTTGATCATCAGCACCACATAAAAATAAACAAATAAAATAAAGCATGCTGTCCATCTACAACTACAAAAAAAAAAAAGAAAAAGAAATGATCAAGTTGGTCAGTTTTACTGTTAATGGGAAAAGGTTCTAAAAAGTAGTAGGAATTTTGCATCCTCCGGTATTTAGTTAAGCCCTCCAATGTCCATTACAAAAATATCTAGTGGGGCTGGGGTTGTAGCTCAGTGGTAGAGCACTTGCTTAGCATGTGTGAGGCCTTGGGTTTGATTCTCAGCACCACATATAAATAAAGATAAAAGTCCATTGCCAACTAAAAACAAATTAAAAAATATATCTAGCAAAAACCTAGACTAAAATTCCATTCCATAATTTTCTTTTGAAACAGCTGTGCACAAGTTATATTATAGGATGGTAGTTTGTAACTTCTCTTTGGCTCACAGTTCCCTTTGATAAATGTGAATTGTATGCAAATTTTTGCCCAGAGAAATGTACATAGTTCCATAACTCATTGATTAGCTGATCCACAGGCAAATATTATTTTTTGTGTGTGGTACCGGGGATCAAACCTAGCACCTCAAGTGTGCTATGCAAGTGCTCTTCCACTGAGCCATGCCCCGAACCCCAATGTGTAAGACTTATTTTTTTAGTCTGTGAAAAGAGAGTCTTGTCCAATCTAGGTATCTTTTATTTTGTTTTCTTGCCTATTTGTGTTTGTGTGTGTTTTGCTGTACTAGGGATTAAACCCAGGTCTCACACATGCTTGGCAAGGGCTGTACCATTGAGCCATACCTCCAGCCCTTAATTTATTTTGAGATAGTGTCTCATTAAATTGACCAGGCTAATCTAACCTTGTGATCCTTTTGCCTCAGCCTCCCATGTAGCTGGGATTATAGGTGAGCAACACCATACCTGGCATTTGCCAAATTCTTTTCTTTACTAGAACTGCCACAATGTTAAATACAAATGGTCTTAGGGGGATCTTAGGGGGAAAGCTTTCTTCGAGCTTACTTTTTGCTTCCAAAGATCTTAATAAAATTTAAAATACTTTAAAATTGTTAAACTATCTCAAATTTTATTTGCTATGCTGTCACCAGCTACTTCAGTGTATATTTTATTCAGAAATATAGTTTTGCATTTTAGTGATTAGTTCAAGATAAGAGATTTTTATATTTAGAGATTTGGTAATGTATGTTCATAATCAATTTCTGCTGTTTCTGCTTGTGAATCTGGTTGGCTATTTAAAAATATTAAACAGAAATATTTATATTTCATCAATACTGTCAAAATAGAGAAGTGAGACCAACATACAGTATTTTGGAAATCACTCTGCAGAGCACTGTGATACTTATTTTGCATAAAATACTATACTCTAGAAGATAAATGACCACAGTGACATAATTTGTTTCTGTTCACATTTTCATAAGCAAGTATTACTTGCATGTTGGTTGAGCCCATTAGCAGTAATTAGAGTTCCTTTGGTTACACCTCAAAGTAAATATATATCAGCTTTTGTACTCTGACATTCTAAAGCTTAAAGGTCATTGTGGTACTACTCATTTCTGTGGGTTTAGGAGGGTTTGTTGCAAAAACATTTTTTTAATCTCTATTTTTTTTAGTTGTCAATAGACCTCTATTTTTTTATTTATATGTGGTGCTGAGAATCGAACCCAGGTCCTCACAACATGCTAGGCAAGTGGTCTACCACTGAGCCACAACCCCAGCCCTCTATTAATAGTTTTGAAATCAACCAACCAAGGAGGAAACATCTTGATATGGGTTGAAGACATACTAAATGCCTTATTTATTTGTGTGTGTGTGTGTGTGTGTGTGTTTGAGTTTGACAAAGTCAGATATTTTGTTTTAGCCTATGTATATTCAGATTGTATTTGGGCTGCCTGATATGCAATACTTCTCTCTAATAGTGTTGTAGATTGTTAGTTATACCTTAAATGAGAAAAATGCAAGTAGCCTTTGCTTATATTTAAGTACATCTTAAATTTCAAACCTTTTTTTGGGAGAGGGGCGTTACTGGAGATTAAACTCAGGGGCACTCGACAACTGAGACACATCCCCAGCCCTATTTTATATTTTATTTAGAGACAGGATCTCACTGAGTTGCTTAGTGCCTGGCTATTGCTGAGGTTGGCTTTGGACTCAAGATCCTCGTGCCTCAACCTCTTGAGCTGCTGAGATTACGGATGCACCACAGCGCCTGGCCTTTTATTAGAGAATGTCTTGGTGTTCTCAATTTTCTCACCTTTTTTTTTTTTTTTTTTAGTTGTAGATGGACACAATACATAAGGGTTTGTTAAATAAGTAAATAAATGAATTTCTGAATCAGGGCAGTGGCAATAGGAATGGAAGGGAGAATACAGCAGTATTTGGGAGCAAGATTAGGTTAGAGGAGTAGGTGGAGAGTCAGAATGAGGAGGAAAGACAATGCGCTTGTACCTTCTTGGGTGAACAGAAGTACAGTGTGTGGAGATGGGAGATCAAAGGACAGAAGCAAATGCCAGAAGAAGATGGTCATTATGAGTTGGAGGCCCCTTTGCGCATTTGGACAGAAGTGTATGGAGCTCAAAGGAGGTTTGGAGTGGAGGGCAAGATTGGAAGGTGTGTATTTTAAGTTGTATGGAGGTTAAGTGGGTACCTGTTAGCTCACACAATATGAGTGTGGGTTCAAAGTTGTTAACTTGGATTTCGTGATAGGATTTGGGAAAATCCCCAGAACTGCATTCCATATTTAACAAAACAAAACAAAACAAAACTAAAAAAAACCTCACAAATGTATGATATGTCAAGGCCATTGTACTGTGTAACTAATTAAAACAAATAAAAAACCCCCTCAGAGCTGGGTATGGAACCCAGGGAATCCCACATACAAGGCAAGTGATGGACCTCTAAGCTATACCCCTAACCCTCCATACAGAGTTTTCTGTGCATGTTTGTTTTTGTGTATTTTTGGGGAATGTATTCATACCTTTCACCAGATTTATGAAAGTGCAAACACTGCTGGTATTGTTAGTGAAAAAACCATTCATTTTTTTTTTCCTTGACGTGTGCTTTGGCATATTTTAACAAGTGGGTACCTCTGTCAGTGGCTTACAAGCTCTGCAAGGGGATGGACCACAAGGATAGGGAACTATTGTATAGAGTGGTACATGATGCATTTTCTGAAATGTTTGATGAGTGAATAAGTACAGATAAACTTTGTATCTCCAATAAAAAAAAAACTAGAAGGTAAAACTTGTTGGTATGAAGACATTTTCTCTAGTCCTTTCTACATGACTTTATATGTAAGCTATCAAAACATTTCATTACAACGAATAAGGTAACCTAGAGAACTACATTGTTGTGCTATATTATGTTGTAGGTCTCTTTTGGGTTTGATCTGAATTGTGCTCATTCAAGTAGTTAATATTTGTTTTTTTGGATCAGAACTCAATTCTAAAAAGTTGACTTATACAATGTTAGCCCTGGTGGAAATGTTAAACTTATGAAATAAACCATTAGATCAGGCACAGCCGTCTCAAATGCTTCAGTTATCCTAGTTATGCAAGTTTGAAAGGGGACCTTAGTTTTTAAACCTGAATTATATAATTATTTCAAATTCTGTTGAATTTTGCCAGTGTTGGTTTATATTTTTGGGTCAGATACCTGAAAACTTTTGCTCTATATTATTTAATTGAGAGAGTAGTCTTAAGTTTCTATGATATTGAATGTGACTTCAGTCTTTCCTGTCCTCTTGCACACACCTAAAAATGGAAGTGAATGTTTTCATTGTCATGGAAGGAGCCTACCAGATGGTCAGTAGATTCTAGGCTGTGTTGGGAGAATGGTTTCTAGTCCCCATTTCTCTTCCTGTACTGTGCTTTATGGCATCTGTTTTTTATTTCCTATGCTCAGCTTTGTTTTCTAAAGCCAGAAAGATGAGAGCAGAAAGTAGAATTAAGTTCCATGAGAACAAATTTTTGCTTGTTATGTTTATACCAAGCCCTAAGAATAGTTAGTTCTTGGACTCAATAAGGTTTTTTTTTTTTTCTTTTGGTACTGGGGATTGAAACAAGGGTTGCTTAACCACTGAGCTACTTCCCAGCCTTTTTTTTTTTTTTTTTTCTTGGTATTTTGAGACAGGGTCTCTCTAAGTTACTTAGGGCCTTGCTAAGTTGCTGAGGCTGCCCTTGAACTTAGAAGCCTCCTGCCTCAGCCTCCCATGTCCACTGGGATTCAGTAGTATTTCTTATTGAATGAATAGATGAGTAGTGAATAAAGGAAACTGACTCAGGACCTTGCAAGTCTTCCTGTTTAGAACCTGTTAATGTTCAAAGGTTTCTCAAATAACGCTTCTGTTTCTCATGGTGTCTTCCTCAGGGAAGTTCTTGAGGCAGGTGCCACACTTTGATGTATCAGTAACATCAATTTTGTATGTAGTGATATTTCTGATTTTTTAAAAAAGTAACTTGTTTGGCTAAAACAAATTTTGAAGAAGAGGAAGTACCCTATTAAAATGAAAGTGTTTTTTTTTTTTTTTTCCTTAGCCACAGTATTGTTTTAAGACAGGAGAGTAACATAAAGATCAAATATAGAAAGTTAACTTTAATAATTCAGCTCACAAATAATGCACAGTTTTAACTTCTTAAAATTAATACCGAAATATGAACTCCAATTAAAGATTTTTTTGATACAAATTTATTTTTAAATTTAGGAATTGATGCACCCTTTTACTTTGTTTTAAATACAACGTTTAAAAAGTATTTGTAATTTCTAGTAGGAAAACATGACCTGAGTGAGTACCCCCTGGCAAACCACTATTGAAAGCTTCAGCTGCCTTTGGTGCAGAGCTGTGGGATTAGCTTCACAACACTCAGCTGTCCTGAGGTGAGACATCAGAGGTTCACTGTTCTGTTACTGTGGCATCCATTAGGTGATCTAGATTGCTTTTCCTTCAGGAAGGGCTGTCAGGAGGGCATTATGCTTTACCTCCAAATTTGGCTCACAGTTTACTGCTGAATGGGTTGCTCAGGTATTTTGACATGTTTGCCAGATTCTGGGCCACATTCTGGAAGTCCTCCATAACACCAGGCTTCTGCATAGCTGCAAGAACCTTTGTGTCACTAAGAATTTCACTGAACCCAGGCATTCCTCCCATTCCAGGCATTCCTGCAGGAAAATTACCGGGCATTCCTCCAGGAAAGCAACCTGGAAAAGAGCCATTCTGAGCTTTTGATTGTCAGCTGGCTTCTTTGTGCTCTTCTCAAGCCTTCTTAACCCTTTCTAGGCTTTCACTGATCTCTCATCTTCCTGCTTTTACTTGTACTTTCTCTGTGTTCTGCAAGTTTCCAGGCCCTCCCTTGAACTTCTTTCAGCATTCGCTCTAGCATTCTAATTGAGACACAGGCAAGGCAAGATCATAGGCTGCTACTTCCCAGTGTCCCAGAAGAATATGTACTTTCCCTTGCCTCTTGGAAGACTGAGCTGAATCAGGATGTATTGGAATGGCTCTGTCACAGTTCCAGATGGCAGCATTTGGCTGTTCTAATTTGAAAATGCTGGCTCTCTTAGTATACAGAATGGCCACCAGGAGATTTGGCATGATGGCATCAGTGAACAGGTCAATGGCTATGCTTAGTCCACCATCATTTAGGGCTGCAGTGGCAGCCCCTTTCTCCTCTCTTGCCTGGCCTCTCATCACCTCCGTTATTGCTACATTTCCATCTCCCATTTCTTGAGGTTGTTTGTGTCTGGTTCAGTTGCACCTTCGCTGTAAATTTTTAGATTACTTCCCTCAATAATTTGCCTGCCTCTTTTTCTTTGCCTTCTTTCTACTTTTTCTTCCTCCATATTTTCTTCTGATTTAGATTTATGAGTAGCAGGTGACCCTGTAACTGCCACACCCTCCCCATTTCCTCAGGAAGTGTACTTTGTATTTCCTCTGCATGCAGAATGCTTCTGTCCTGCCCACACATTTTTCAGGAAGACCTGAAACTCACTCACTCGGTGAGGATTGAACCCAGTGCTCTGTACTGTATTTAGGTCTTTATGTACTAATGTACCCATTTGTCATCAGTACTGGATGTGCATGGTTGGAGGTGGGAGGCAGAGGGCCTCCGCTGCCGCTGCCCAGGCTGCAGCCCCATATTTCAAAACAAATCTAAGCCACACACAGTTAATCCCAGTGATTCTGGTGACTGAGGCAGGAGGATCACATTCAAGGTTAGCCTCTCCAATTTAGAGAGACACTGTCTCAAAAAAAAAAAAAAGGTCGAGGGGGATGTAGCTTGGTGGTAGAGTGCTTGCCTAGCATGTGTGAGACTCTGGGTTCAGTCCTCAGTACTGCAAAAACAAAAAGAAATTACCACAATTTCATTTTACATAATCCAGAGCCTTTTTTTCTGATCCCAGGTTTGAAGGTGAGTGGTTTTAGGAATAACCATTTATGTAGTCATTGAAAATTAATCAAACATCTATTTAATCTGGTGTACTGACCCTGTACTTGAGATATGGTAGTAAGATAGACAAGCTTGCTGTATGGAACTAACAAATGTCTTTAAACTTAACTTTCTATGAGCATCAGTTGTTAAGCCTCAGTTCAGGTGTTGCTTCTTCAGTCCTGTATTAAGTGCTCCCCGTGCTTTCATAGCCTTGTGGTTAGCTTTTTATTTTTATGTGGTGCTGAGGATTGAACCCAGTGCTCTGTACTGTATTAAGCCTTTATGTACTAATGTACCCATTTGTCTTCCAGGAAGCTTCATGAAGGCATTTTTTCTCATAAAGGAGCACTCAACTTTGCATCCTAAGTCCCTGGCACAGAGCCTACCTGTAAGCTTAAAAGGATCAAGTGTATCAAAAATAGTAGGAGGAGGCTGGGGTTGTGGCTCAGTGGTAGAGTGCACTGGGTTCAATCCTCACCGAGTGTGTGAGGCACTGGGTTTGATTCTCAGCACCACATAAAATAAATTAAAAAAAAAAAAGTCCATTGACAGCTAAAAAATATTTTTAAAAAATGGTAGGAGGGGAAAGTGCACGTAGCTAATTGGTGCCTACATCTGCATTTGCATAGTCCCTTGAGTTATAGGAACACTCTGAGGAGGCAGCCATGGTCAAGTTGAAAACTAGGATAGAGATTTGGAGTGAGAGGACCAGTTTCCATTCCGGAGGTTTTTGGTGTGCCACTGCTAATCCTCATAGGGGTCCGTGAGGCAGGTGGCATCATGAGGAGACGAAAAAGGACAGAGAAATGAAGTAACTCATGCCACGAGTCTCATAGTAAGTGGAAAACTTGTTTGTCGGACTTAATTATTCATTCCATTCATTTATAAAGTGGGAATGTATTTTAATTTTATTTGCACTATTCACCACACAGAATTATCAAAAGACATAAATCTGTGTCCAGTTGCTGTAAGTCAAATATGAAAACTAAGCATTTTACTTAGTTTTTCTGTTAAAATTTGTTATTTAACTTTTATGTGATCTTTGCCTGAATCTTTTGCCTGGCTTGAATTGACCTGTTTGTTCAAAGAAAGAATAGTTAATAACTGCTCTTTTTTGGTTTCTGCTCCCCAGAAATGGTCAAAGAAAAACTATATTCTGGGACAAGTGGTATGTGCACATTTAAAGTTTTACTTCCGGGCTGGGGATGTGGCTCAAGCGGTAGCGTGCTCGCCTGGCATGCGTGCGGCCCGGGTTCGATCCTTAGCACCACATACAAACAAAGATGTTGTGTCCGCCGAAAACTAAAATAAATAAAAAAAAATAAAATAAAATAAAGTTTTACTTCCCTAGTAGCTGGGGCTACAGGCATGCTACATCCTGGCTACATTTAAGATTTTGATAAGTGGTGCTGGGGTTGTAGCCCAGTGGTAGAGTACTTGCCTAGCACATGTGAGGCACTGGGTTCAATCCTAAACACAACATAAAAATAAATAAAACAAAAATATTGTGTCTGTCTGTAACTAAAAATATTAAAAAAAAAAAGATTTTGATAAGTATTGCTGAATTATCTTCCAGGAAGGTTATGCCAGTTTTTACTTCTCTCAGCGTTGTGAGCATCTGTTTCCCCACATCCTTGATGAATTTCAGCATTATCAGTCTTTTAAAGCTTAGAGGAAACCAATCAAATTTTAATTTATCTGTTTATTATTTGTGAAGTTGAGCGTCTTCTGTGTGTTGGTTGTTTGCATTTCATTTTTAACTTGTCTATTACTAGCTTTTATTGTTACATTGGCTTATCTTCTGTTGATTTGTAGGAACTCATTTATGTATTACATATATTTACAAATGTTGTAGACAGTTTTTGGTTGCCTCTATTTTAACTTTTTGGCATCTTTTTTGATTTTTATCTAGTCAGACCTTATGATGTTTATAGCTTTGGTTTTCTGCTTAGAAGGCTTTCCCCTTGCCAAGATTATAAAAGTAAATTTTAAAATTTGTTCCCTTTTCTTCCTTTTTACTCAAATATTCTGGCAGGCAAAGGAAGTGTTGAGAGCCATTCTTTGATAATATGATTAGATACTAGGATTTATCTGCATTGCATGAAATCTTTGAAGATGTAGAGTATTAGAAAGGAAATGTTAATTGGAAGGGTAAGGTAAAGTCACACTATATAAATTAATTAGCCTAATTGCTGACCTTTGCTTCTTGCATGTTTGTGTTCTACAGCTGCTCACACTGGAAAGAGTCCTAAGAAGTTGTTTATGACAATTCTTTTCTAAAAGTTTAGGTTTTTAGTACATATTGAGTGAGATCAGGATGCATTTATTTCTTTTATGCTTCAGAGTATAGGGATGTGGGGGGAGGGAGTGGGTAGAATTAGGGAAAAGGTAAGGAAAGAATGGAAAGAATTAGGAAGGAAAGGGTGTGACAGTGTTAAGAATGGCAGTAGAGATAAAATCAGAGTGTTCAGAGTTACTGATAGTTTTATTCTCTGAATTATATTTTGTTTTCTTTGGAGTTTTAAGCATTTGTGGCCCAAAACCGGGTTGTACATGGATGTTAAAAAGACCTACTATTCAAAACTTAGTACACTGATGGTTCAAGTTTTGGTATTTCCATGATGCAACTCTTTGTGTGTTTAAATAATCATCACTATTTTAGTGAAGAATCACTGTGTAATTTCAAAAAGTGAAACTGATGTGAAACCCATTTCCTTCAGAAGCTATAAAGTAGTCAGCCTTAATCTTGATTCTTTGCAAGTTATAAGGAAGGCTGTCTTTTTTAAAAATATTTTTTAGTTGTTGATAGATCTTTACTTTTATTTATTTTTACGTGGTGCTGAGAATCGAACCCAGTGCCTCACATGTACCAGGCAAGTGAGCTGCCACTGAGCCCCAGCCCCAAGGCTCTTTTTCTATTCTTTGCTTTAGTACCTCACAAGATGTTTCAGTGTTAGAGATGAGGTATCCATTCTATAAGCAGTGTTTTTGGTTTTTTTTTTAAGATTCAGACTTAATTAATGGATTTATAACTTTTCTATATTAGGAGATTTACAAAAGAGGGTTTAAAATCAGGGAAGTCTTTAATCTTTCTCTCATCTCTTATGTTAACATGCCTCTGTGCCTCATTTGTCTGCTTTGTTTATTGGCTTAGACCAAAGCTGTTTGTGTCTTGAAAAAAACACTTTGAGGTTTTTGATATCATATGAGTATGACAGTTATTGCTTAGATCCAGCAAATAATTGCCATCTTTTCTTATAAAAGTACTTTTGTAGTCATTTCTCTCAAAGAATAAAGAGAGAAGTTGGAGGGATAAAAAAGTTAAAAATTATGAACATGAAGGATAGGAAAATGGTACAGCTGTTTTTTTTTTTTTCTTCATTTTTTTGTAGTTGTAGATTGACAGAATGCCTTTATTTTATTTGTTTATTTTTATGTGGTGTTAAGGATTGAACCCAGTGCCTTACACATGCTGGGCAAGCGCTCTACCACTGAGCCTCAGCCCCAGCCCCTACAGCTGGTTCTTGAACTTAGTTCTTTGGAATTTAAGATTTCGAATTCTTATTATTTTGTGATCCTTACACCCTTGCCTGTAAACATATTTATAAATGGAGATGTTTCGGTGTTGTGAAGGGATAGTAGTTCAGCAATGAAGCTTTTTGCTGAGTCACATTGTGTTAGATTCATAATTAATTCTCATAAAGCACAGCTTGATTAGTTCCACTTTGTGTATGAGAAAACAGACAAGTTAAAGCAACTTGTTCAAGGTCACACAGATAGAAAACTCTAGATCATAGAGTCCCACCAAGTTTTTTTTTATTCTCATGTCTATTTCCTCTATACAATTGTTTCTTCAAGACCAGATTCTAGAAAGTTAGGGAAAATGCATGCAAAGTAAGAGAAAAGTTAGTAATTTTAATTATAAATTGTAAAGTTGCATTGGATTGGTGTGAATTCTAAAGATGAATATGGAGTAGAGTAAGAAGAACATATTGTAATGAGCACCCCAAGTTTTTCTTCGGAAATTTGGGAAAATCATATAAAGAAAAAAGTAACTTCAAGCTTTCCTAGCAACTAAGAGAGATTAGGGTTGAAAGAGTTATACTTCTCTTAAACTGAAGAATACATTCCATGGATAAAGATCATATTCTTCAACTTTTTGTTTTCTCCCCAGCTATGCTGGGTTATGTTGTACATACATGATCAATAAATACCTGAGACTTTGCACATGCTAGGCAAGTACTCTACCACTGAGCCATATCCCAGCCTGGCAAATTTTTTTTTTTTTAAACTTTATTTTATTTGTTTATTTTTATGTGGTGCTTAGGATTGAACCCAGGGCCTCACATGTGCTAGGCGAGCGCTCTACCACTGAGCCACAACCTCAGCCCCTCCTCCTCCCCGCAAATTGTTTTTAATGCAGGTAATCTTATCAGGTAGCTTTTCTACATTAAAATGATGTCACTGCATGCATGGAACTATCTTGGTATGGAGAAATTACTTAGGGTAAACCAGTGTGTGAGTAAAGCTGTGCCATTTATTGTTGAACTTAGAATATTATATGATTACTATTTATTTATGAGTCTTTATTTTCTCTTAGGATATTCGGAAATTCTTTGGAGTTATACCAAGTGGAAAAAAACTTGTAAGTGAAACAGTAAAGAAGAATGAGAAAACAAAGTCTGTTGAAGAAACTTTAAAAGGAAAGAAAGGAATAAAGGAAATCAAGGTCAGTTTTCCAAATGTAATTTTTTATTGTATGAAATGTTAAATAAACTGAGTTCCTAAACTTGATATACTGGGAGCCATGAGTAAATTAGATTTAATAGACAGATCATTTGGTCTGTGTAACATTTCATCTATGGTCATCTGAAATTGTGCCCTCATATGCAAAGTACATTCATTCCATCTCAGTAGCCACAAACAGTCTAAATTCATTCCAGCATTGTCTTAAAGTCCAAAGTCTCATCTAAATGTCATCTAAATCAGATATAGGTGAGATCTGAAGTATGATTCATCCTCTCTAACTGTGAATCTTTGAAACCAGATATCATGGTGAAACAGGCATAAGCTAGACCTTCCCATTCCAAAAGGGAGTCATCAGAAGGAAGAAAGGGATAGTGGGTGGTGTCAAGCAAGTCTAAAATATAGCAGGGCACATTAGATTTTTAAGGCTCAAGGATAATTTTTTTTGGTTTATGCCCTATCTTCCAGACCTACTAGGTGGTAGTTCTGTCTCCATAGCCCTAGGCAGCAGTCTTGCCTGTGTGGCTCTCCAGGACCTCTCACCTTCAAGGCTACAGATGGAGGATGTCTGGTCTGTTGAAACCAAGCGGCTTCAGGTTTCACACTGTTGAAACTGAAGAGGCAATTCTGATGACCTCTGAATTGCCTTTGCTGTTATTCTTCCTTTTTTCCCTGAAGAATATAACTATTATTCTGTCCTATAGAATCTAAGAAGTCCCACATCCTTCCTTTGTTCTGTCTCCATCCCCTTCAGTTCAAACTGGTAGTGTTTGTGCTTATGGAATCCCATAATCTCTTTAGTGCTAATTCAGATGTTTTGGGCATTCTCTTCAGAACATGCTTTCTCATTTTTTGCAGTATAAACAGGCTGAGAATTTTTCAAGTTTTAAGTTCTGGTTCCTTTTTGCTTAACAATCCCTTTTCAATTCATCTCTCTCTCCTCCATTTTACTATAAGCAATCAGCAGGACTCAAGCTACACCATCAACGTTTTGCTCTGAAATCTTCTCAGCTAAATATCTAATTTTCTTCTTTAGAAGTTCTGTCTTTCAAAATACAAGAACACAATTCAGCCAAGTTCTTTACTCTAGTTTTCAATAATTTCTTACTCTTTCCTTCCTTTTTTTTGTGTTGGGTATCAGATCTAAGGCCCTTGTGCATGCTAGGGAAACACTACCACTGAGCTAGATCCCAAGCCCTACATTCTTATTTTTATGAACATTCTGTTCATGATAATATACATATTCTCTGAGATGAAAGAAGTTTTTACTATAGCACTCATTTAACTCCTCTTTTTTTATGAGCCTTTACTGGAATTGACTTTAATGTCCATATTTCTGTTAACAGTTGTGGCAATCTAGGTTTCTTCTAGCTTGTATCTCAAAACCCTAGTAGCTCTTACCCATTACTCAGTTCTAAAGATGCTTCCATATTTTATGTATCTTATATTTATTTTATACTTTTATTTATTATATATATTTTATATATATATTTATTTGTATTTATAGCAGTATTCCATTTCTCAGTACTAAAATTTGTATTGGGGTCTCCAGAGAAACAGAACCAATAGGATATATATATATATCTCCTATGTATATATATGTGTTTGTGTGTACATATACGTATAAAGAAATTTATTACAAAGAATGGGTTCATGTGATTACAGAGGCTAAAAAGTTGCAGTTGGCAAGTTGGAGACTTGGAGAGCTAATGGTGTAGTTCTAGTCTCAAGTTTGAAGGCCTGAGAAACAGGAGAGCTAATAGTGTGGTTCTGGTCTGAAGCCTGACAAACTTAAGACCCAGGAAGGGTGACGTTCCAGTTATAGTCCAAAGGCAGGAAAAAACTGTTGTCCTAGCTGCGAGCAGTCTGGCATAAAGAATTCTTATTTAGCCTTTTGTTATTTTTAGGCCTCCACCTACTTGGTTGAAGTTCATCTACATGAGGGGCAGTGTTATGGTTTAGGTATGAAGTGTCCCCCAAAAGTTCATGGTGTGAGACAATGTAAGAATTTTCAGATATGAAATGATTAAGTATAAGAGGTCTGATCTAATCTGTGGTTAATCCACTGATGGATTAACTAGGCAATAACTGCAGGCAGGCAGAGTGTGGCTGGAAGAAGTAGGTCACTGGGTGTGTAACTCTCCCTGGTGAGCAGAGCTAACTCTTGTTTCCTGGTTCCCATGTCCTGAGCTACTTTCTTCTACCATGACCTTGTGCCATGATGTTCTGCATCACTTGTGACCAGAGCTATGGAATCAGCCAACCATAGATTGAGTCTCTGAAACTGGGAGCCAAAATATCTTTTCCTCCTTCAAATTGTTCTTGTCAGGTATTTTGGTCACAGTGATGAAAAGCCGACTGAACAGAGGGTATCTGCTTAACTTGGCCTATTATTGATTTATTCTATTTATTAAGCTCATCCAAAAGCACCCTCGCAGAAACACTTTGTTTCTGGCATACCTTGTGGTCCACTCAAGTTTGTATATAATCAGTCATTATAGGTCATATTTGTTTCTTTCTTTGTATGTCTAGTTATTTTGGATTTGTCATGGAGATTGTGAATGATATGGTGTAGGAACTTTGGATTCTGTTATATTATTCCAAAGAATGTTGATTCTTTTGGTTTATTAGGCAGTTGACTTGACTGAATTTAAGCTCTAAATTCTTGCCTCCCCTGTGACAGGCAGCTGCAGAAATCTTTATTCAATTCGTTTAACTTTAGCTAAGTGATTGGAGGTGTTCCAGAAAGGATAGGAGAAAACCAGAAATTGGGGCAAAGTTTATAATAGGCAGAATTTGGAATTCCTTTTCTGTAGTTCTTTCCTTTGGGAGAAAAACATCTTTGACTTTTGAATTATTGTAGTTGCTATTAACTCTGTTCTCTGATTTAATGATATAGATTGAATTATAATGGTTCATTTGTTCCATTTTCCAGCAAACTAGTTGATTTTATGTTTTTGAAGTTTCATTATGAATAGAAATAGCATATATTTTTACCTTTTAATTGTTTACAGGTTTTTTTTTTTTTTTTTGCTGCCTGCTTTCTTGATGCTTTTTTGGAAAATTTTAATGTTAGAAATGTGATGTTTAATTACAAAATATGAATAATGCCTTTTGCCTTGGTTTTATTTTTCCAACAGGCATTGGATAGTAGTGGGTTTCTAGTTTAGATTTTATTTCTAGTTTAGATTTTATTTTAGTTTAGGTTTCATTTTTTTAGGAAGTAATGCCTTATATAATGTTAAGATAATTTTCTGTTACTATAATAAAATAGCTAGGATAGTCAACTTACAAAGAGAAAAGGTTTATTTTGCTCACAGTTTTGGAGGTTCTAGTCCATGTTTGATTTATCCCATTGCTTTAGTATGGTGGTGAGGTAGTACATCATGGTGTGAGCATGTAACAGAGCAAAGTTATTCACTTCATGGCCAAGGGGCAAAAGAGAAAGAGAAAGGGTTCAGTGTTTCACAATCCCCTTTTGGGGACAGCTCCACCCCACCCCATCTGCCTCATAACTTAAAAAGTTTCACTGCCTCCCAATAGTGCTATACTACCCTGGCAACCAAGCCTTTAGCACATGGGTCTTTGGGGGGCACTCAAGATTCAAACTGTAGCACCTTGTCTTTTAATATCTGACATTCTTTTATTCTTTGTTACGCATTTTTGTTATTGAAAGAGGGGCCCAATAATAATATAGCTTTTTCTGTAATTCTTTACATCCTGATATAGTTATTGTGTGGCTTTTTCTTTAGTCTAGTAAGAGCATTATTAACATTTTGGGCTAGAAACGCTGTTGTGGAAGACTGTTCTGTGAATGGTAGGATGTTCAGTAGCATCTCTGGTTTACTTATTAGATGTCCCATAACCCTCCTCCCCCTCAGTTGTGATAAATAATAATGTCTCCCAACATTGACATATGTCTCCTTGGGAACAAAATTGCTCTTGAGAACCATTAAGCCCAAGACTAATCAGGGGGGAAAAATAAAGGGATGTTATATGATAGGCTTCTTTGTGTTCTAATTATATTATGATGTTTTTAGGTAAATAGCTCTTGTAAAGAGGATGCCTCCAAACAGAAGCAACCAAACAAGAAAAAGAGGATTATCTATGATTCAGGTAATAGTTCTTCTAAGGACCTTTAAAGTTTAAAAATTATTTTGTATTTCTTAGAACAGTGTTTTACAAACTGATGTTCTGAGGCACTTAGTTCTCTATGATGTTTATAAGTACTGTGAGAATAGGGCTGTACGTGCAAGTAAATTTTTTTTGGGGGGTACCTGGTATTGAACCCAGGGGTACTTTACCATTGAGCTATATCCCCAGTTCTTTTTATTTTTTATTTTGAGACAGGGTCTCGTTAAGTTGCTGGGCTGACAATGAATTTGCAATCCTGCTTCAGCCTTCTGAGTTGCTGGGATTACAGGTGTGTGCCACTGTGTCTGGCTATTAAATCAATTTTTAGGGGCTGGGGATATAGCTCAGTTGGTAGAGTGCTTGCCTCATATGCACAAGGCTCTGGGTTCAATCCTTAGCACTATTCCCCCCCCCCCAAAAAATTTTTTTTAATTAAGTAATTTTTTTTTTTTTTTGAGATGGAGGTCTTGCTATGTTGCCCAGCTGGTTTTGAACCTCCTGCCTCACTCCCAAGTGCTGGGATTATAGGCAGGTAACACTGTGCCCCTCTAAAACAATTTTATTCGATTGCAGAATTTATCAGAACATGAATGTTATATCTAATATGCATCTATTCATACATGTGTGTATATATGTGTGTATATGTGTATATGTATGGTTGTGTTCTGTGGTGCTAGAATCAATTCCAGGATGTCATATATCCCCAGCCCTGAACCTAAATATATTAATGTATTATGGTTGTTTAGATGGGGATAGAACATGTAGCATGTCTCATATTTACTTTGATTATGGTGCATTCATTCATTCATTCATTCATTCATTCGCAGTACTGAGGATCAAACTCAGGACTTCATACATACTATCCAAGCACTATATCAGCTCTACTAGCTATATTCCCAGCCCATATTTTAAAAAATAATTATTTTTTCTTTGGGCTGGAGGTTCTTGAAAGTTGAATTTAAAAAGAGTGTCTTAAAATATTTTTATTTTTATTTATTTATTAATATTTATTTTTTAGTTTTAGGCGAACACAATATCTTTATTTTGTTTCTATGTGGTGCTGAGAATCGAACCCAGTGCCTCACGCATGCTAGGTGAGCACGCTACCACTTGAGCCACATCCCCAGCCCTTAGAATATTGTTTTTAAAACAGAGGTCTAAAGTTTATTTTTTGTGTTTGATTAAAAGATGTAATCATTTTTGCTTGCATTTAAAAAGGCCTTGAACTTGTGATACTAAGTCTCCTAGTAGCTTTATTTATCTTTTGAAATGGGATCTCACTGTGTTGCTCACTTTGCTCTCAAACTCCTGGGCTCAAATAATCAACCTGTCTCAGTCTCTTTGAGTAGCTGGGATTCCAGGTATGTGTCACTACACCCAGACTTTTTATCATGATTTTGACAGTGATAGAAATTGTATTGCCTCAGTTCTAAAAGTATTTAGTATTTATTATATGTCTTTTACTGCTCTGTTTTTTTTTGGTTTATGTGTATGTATGTGCGAACACGCTCTGGGGATTGAACCCAGGGCCTTGATGCTTGCAAGGCAAGCACTCTACCAACTGAGCTATATCCCCATCCCATATTGCTCTGTGTTGTAAGGAATTTATAGAAGTGTGTGTCTATTCTCTAGGAGTTTCCTTTGTTTGGAAAACTATTGCAATATAATTGTTTGATATAATTTAAGACAGTATGAGTCAGGACTTATAAATGCATGGTGCAGAGGAAGAGGAAGGACAGCTAGTTTATGAAACATTATGCTAAGTGCTCACACTTTGTCCTGATTTATAATATTTAAGTGTTCTGGGCAATTAGGCTGTGGTGGGCAGAATAATGGTCCCCAAAGATACCTAGAGCCTAATTCCTAGAACCTGTGAATATGTTAGGTTAAGTGACAGAAGGAAATAAAAGTTACAGAGGCTAATCGGATGACCTTCAAATAGGAAGATAATCCTGGATTGAGGTGGGCTTTGTGTGCACAAGAAGTAGGAAGGCAGAAGAAGAAATTTAGAGAGAGATTATGGAGGAAGTTCAGAGAATCAGAGATGGCAGAATGAGAAGGACTCTACTTGATATTGCTGGATCTGATGATGGAAGAAGTGGCTATGAGCCAAGAAATGTTGGCAGCCACTAGCAGCTGGAAAAGTCGGGGAAAGTGATTCCTTCCTGAGTGATCCAGCAAGGAACAGCCCTGTTGACACCTTGATTTTTTTTTTTTTTTTTTTTTTGACCAGTGAGATCCATTTCAGACTTGTAACCTCCAGAACCACGAAGATGATAAATTTATGTTGTTTTAAGTTATAAATTTTGTGGTGATTTGTAAGAGGAAACTAATATACAGGCTTATTGCTGGCTAAAACTAACGGGTGACAATTTACAAGAGAGATGTGCTCTGAAAAGGGCCTTGAGGAGTTGATTCACAATAACTACTTAAGAATGTTATAATACTTCTTTTCAAAGTTTTATTTTCTGTTCACCTACAGATTCAGAATCAGAGGAGACAGTGCAGGTAAAAAATGCCAAAAAGCAATCAGAAAAATTGCCATTGTCTTCTAAACCTAGTAAAATTTTGCGGAAGGATCCTGTTACATACATTTCAGAAACAGGTAAGGGTACTAAATACGTTCAGTTATTTGGAGCCATGCAGTGTTAGGCTCTTGAACTTTTCATTTATGTTAAATTGTATCTCCTTCATTTTGAATTGAATTTCCAGTGCCTTTTTTGTTTTGTTGAATCATATTTATTAGGGGAATGGTCATCTTTGGCATTTTCTGTGGGCTAAAGGGCCAATTAAAGGGGAATTTAAAAAAAATGCTTTATATTGAATCATATTTTGAAGATTTATCTTGAATTATATATTGAATTATTAATGGGTTATTTTAGAACTACTTTTTTATGTAAGTTTTTTTTTTTGATCTTGCATGCTAAAGTCATAATAATATGGTGATTACACAGATATGTGGGCTTTCACCCAGGAGCAATTCATCACTGAGCTACATCCCCATCCCTTTTTATTTTGAGGCAGAGTCTCACTAAGTTGCTTAGGGTCTAGCTAAATTGCTGAGGCTGGCCTTGAACTTGCAATCCTCTTGAGTCTTCTGAGCAGCTGGGATTGTTGGCATGCGCCACTATATCCTGTTCTGTTTTTTTTTTTTTTGTTTTTGTTTTTGTACCACTGAGCTACATCCCCAGAGTTTTTTTTATTATTTTATTATTTTTTTAGTTGTAGTTGGACACAATTAATTATATTTGGTGCTGAGGATGGAACCCAGGGCCTTGCACATACTAGGCAAATGCTCTACCACTGAGCTGCAACCCCAGCCCCACATTTTTTATTTTATTTATTTATTTATATATTTTTTTAATATTTATTTTTTAGATGTAGATGGACACAACACAATGCCTTTATTTTTATGTGGTGCTGAGGATCGAACCCAGGTCCCGCCTGTGCTAGGGGAGCGCTTGACCACTGAGCCACAGTCCCAGCCCCAACGTTTTTTATTTTTTAATTTGAGACTAGGTCTCACTGTTTCCAAGGCTGATTTTGAACTTAAAATCCTACTGAGTAACTGAGGTTTCAGGAATGTACCACTGTGTCTAGCCTTATTTATAATTTAGCACAGATGTGATTTGAATTCTCTTTCTCTGGTGACACTAAAGATTTTATCATTATTAAAAAAACAATGGGAGCTGAGGTTGTGGCTCAGCGGTAGAGCGCTTGCCTAGTGCATGTGTTCGATCCTTAGCACCACATAAAAATAAATAAATAAATAAACAAAGGTATTGTGTCCAACTACAACCATATATATATTTATAAAGGATGGTTTTTGTACTTAAATTTATTTGATCAGTTGTAAGAGTGATCAAAGAACAAAAGACATTTATAAATAATTGTGTACTAATCTTAAAGTTTCATGAAAAGTTGTTTATTTGTATGAGAATCTCTGAATTATATTTTCATGGTGGGGGGAGGCTTCAGATAAGTTAGTGGTAAAGTCATTTTGATTTAGTATTTTTAACTCCTAGAGGAGACCCTAACCAGAATAACATGGCATGATCTATATGTAAGAGCCAAGCCCAGTACCTGACACATTTACTGCTAGGCAGTCAAAAGGAAAAAAAAAACAAAAACAAAACCCTAAAAAAAAGCATACACGTGAACATTATATGAGGCATTTATTGATGAAATTGTTCAAATTGATCAAAGGCAGAATGTAAATGATGTGAACATATTTTTGAAACATTTTTAGCAAACTGATGTATTTCTTTGTTATGACAGAGGCACATTGGAACTTCTAACCTTCTCCTGTTGCTAAATTTGCTCAGACACATTGTATAAATGAGGTCTATTTTTTTAAGGCCCCCCTCCCCTTCTGATCTGGCCACCTTTGTGAAGTTTTGAGTGTGTGGGTGGGATAATGAAAACAAATGGCAGTAGGTTTGTTATGTAACTGAAGGTGGTGTGATCAGGCTTTGCAGTAGCACCCTGAAACAGCAGTGTGTAAACTGCCATGGCCTTCAACTGTGGATCAGACTAGTGTTATCTTGTGATTTTAAGTACACAAAAGGGGTCAGACAGTTTAAGGGTTGATCAGAGATTTTCTTTAACACAGGACTGTTTTTCAGTAGAGGAATTTTTGAATGTGTATACTGAAGAGATGTCTAGCATTTTATCTGAACTTTTTATGACCATTAGGTAATGTTTGTATCATTTTGTAAGTAAGCATTATCTGCTTGTTGTAGGGCAAAGTTTTGGGGTACATTGTACCCATCTAATGTGATGCTTATTATGCAGCTTTCTATTTTTTCCTTAGAACTGAAATATAGGAAAGAAACTAGCTCTATTCTTGCCTGCCTTTATCTTCTTGTACTTTTTTGGGGGGGACGGGGTGGAGGTTACTGGGGATTGAACTCAGGGGCACTCACCCATTGAGCTACGTCCCCAGCCCTACTTTTTTGTAATTTTTTTAGAGATAGGTCTCACTGAGTTGCCTAACATGTCTCTGCCATTGCTGAGGTTGGCTTTGAAGTTTTGATCTTCCAGTGTCAGCCTCTTGAGCTGCTGGGATTATAGGCCTGCGCCATTGCCACCTTGCCTGGCTTGTACTTTTTGTTCTTTGAAATGATAAGTGAATGAGATTGAGACTATTAAAAAGTCCACAGTAAATTAGCATAATACGATCAGACATACAATAAGGGTTTCAGAAAAGAAAAGTACAGTTCTTGAGCCTAACAAATTACCTGAAAATCCATGATCTTAAAACAATTCTTTATTTTTTCTTTAAGCTAGAACTAATTTTCAATACTAGATGTTAAACATATTCGTTTTACATTACTAGTTAAAGTTAAATGAAATGTTTGTGGTAATAAGAGCTTAAAAATACAAATTCTAGGGGCTGGGGATATGGCTCAAGTGGTAGCGCGCTCGCCTGGCATGCCTGTGGCCTGGGTTCGATCCTCAGCACCACATACAAACAAAGATGTTGTGTCCGCTGAAAATAAACATAAAATATTAAAAAAAAAAAAAAAAGCGAGACCTAACCAACTCAGTTAGGCCCTATTAAAAAAAAATACAAATTCTAATCTAAAATAACATGATTTATTTAGAGTTTGAAGCATCTTATAAAAAGGTATTATATAACATAATTTGGTTATAAAAATCTGTTAGTTCCAAAATATAGTTTTTGTTTACTATTCCATACTGTATCTTTTATTTTATGCTCATCTTTTTTATTCTCATTTAAAAAACTCAACCTTTGATGTTTTTCTTGTAGTATAGCATAGCCTTGGTTAAATATTTTTTTTTTCTTTTTTCTTTTTTGGTACTGAGGATTTAACCCAGGGGCTGTGTACCACTGAGCCACATTCCTGGCCCTTTTTATTTTTTATTTTGAGATAGGTCTCACTAAGTTGCTTAGGGTATCACTAAATTGCTGAGACAGACCTTGAATTTGTGATCCTCCTGTCTTAGCCTCCCAAGCTGCCGGTATTCCAGGGTGCATCACTGTGTTGGGCTACCTTGCTTAAATCTTTACCTATTTTATCTTGTCTTTGTTTCTAGATATGTAAAAGGGGGATGTTACTAGTACCTACATCAGTGAGTGGCGTTATATCAATTGATTAATACCTGAAAAGTTCTTAAAAATTGGGACTGACACATAGTAAATTCTGAATATGTTTTGACTCTATTCATAAACCTATGTCTACGTTTAAAGGCAGATTCTGCTTTTGTTTAGGTACTTAGTGCTTTCTGTTGATTATGCGATTATGTTTTAGAACTTTGGAAATGGTCTTTGACTCACTTTTGTTATAGATGTGCACTGTTCAATATGGCACCTACTAGTTACATGTGACTCTTGATCACTTGAAATGTGATTACTCTCAAATGTGTGTGTTGTGAGAGTAAAATACAGACATCGCACAGCAAAGGAAATAATCAGCAAAACGAAAAGCCAACTTAACTGATTGGAAAAAATGTTTGCAAGCCGCATATCTAAATAAGTGTTAAATATCTAAAATTTATAAAGAACTCATACATCTCAGTAGTAGAACAGCAAATAACCCAATTAAAAAAATGAGCAAAGGACCTTACTAGACATTTCTCCAAAGAATACTAAGAATGGTCAACTGATTATGAAGGTACTCAACAACATTAATCATTAAGGAAATGCAAAACCACTGTGAGATATCATTTCCTACCTGTTAACGTAGCTATTATCTAAAAGTTAAGAGATTAAAAAATGTAAGGAGTGTGTAGAAAAGGGAATACATTTACATTATTGGTAGGAATATAGATTGGTACAATTTTTATGGAAAACAGTTTGGGAATTGCTAAAGAAATTAAAAATATTACTACCAGTTAGCTCAGCAATCATTCTTCTGGACATATATCCAAAGGGAACGAAATCATCACCTTGTAAAGATATCTGCACTCCCACATTTGTTAAAGCATTATGCATGATAACCAAGACATGGAAACAAACAGATAAAGAAATTGTATATATGTATACAATGGAATATTCAGCCTTCTTTGCAAGAAGGTGATATGGGCATATGCCACTTGGAGGACATGTTAAGTGAAATAAACCATGTGCATAAAGAAAAATATTGCATGATTTCCCAGAGTGAATAAAACAGCAATTACCAAGAGGGTAGAGGGGGAAAACGGGGAGATACAGGTCAGAAGTTACAAAGTAGCAGATGTGTACTATGAACAAAGTCTAGAAATCTGATGCATAAAAGAGAACTCAGCTAATCAAATTGTATTTGGGATTACTGCTGAACGAGTAGATTTTTGTTGCTCTTACCACAAAAACAGACCAAAAAAAAAAAATGGCTAACTATGTGAGATGATAGATATGTTAATTTGCTTCACTGTAAAATCCATTTTACTGACTGTATGAATCACATAATTTTTGTATGCCTTAACTATACACAATAAAATTTATTTAAAAAAAGATTTCAAAGACTTCCTACAAAAAGGTAAACTATCTTACTGGCTTTTTAGTATTCATCCCATGTTGAAATGATAACAATTTGGATATATTTGATTAAGTAAAGTAAACCATTGGTAAAATTAACTTTACTTTTTGCTTTTTAAATGTGGCTATGAGACTATTTAAAATCACATATATGGCTTACATTTTATTTCTTTTACATAATTTTCTAAACAGTGCAAAACAGATTTAGGAATAATGTAGATTTCAAATATTTTTGTTTATATTATTATATAGCCTTTTAGACCATATTATTATACAGGCATTTAGGTTTACCATTAACTTGATGACAAATATTTTTGATCATCTCTTTGATTAAATCTGTCTCCTAGGATTTATTGATTTTTTTAAAGACTAATTTAATTACATTAATTTTCCATGTTATAGGAAAAGGAAAAAATTGCTTGTAAATCTTTTCATAGCTAACCATTGACTAGTAAAATGTTCTTCTGGGTTGGTAAAAACCCAAATACTTGTTGTACTGGGTAAATGTATTTACTTTCAGCTGTTTAATGAAGTGAGAGGCCTTGAGTTTTGTTTGGTAAAGATGACCTTTCAATATGCAGTTTCATTGGGCCACTGTTTGATCCAAAAAGGTGGGGGTTTTCCTCACTCAAGAATTGTTTATGACTGCTAATTTTATTGAGCTCATAATCCCAGAGGCAGTTAGTGTTCTTTATGTTATAATTATTCGGTGGGTGTTAAGTGAGGAAAAAAAAATTGGTGTTGTTTTGTTCTCTGGGTTACTGTGTAACACCAGTGACCTGCGATTTGGAAAAACAGAGCAGAAAATATTACTGGAGGTTCCTATAGTATTTTTTTGCTAATTTTCAGACATAGTTTTATGTATGAACAAATGGGTATAAATTCTGTGTATGATAGGGAGCCTTTTAGACATGTTTTCAGAGAAACCTAGATGTTTTGAGGCAGAAAGATTCCTTGGAGAAGAAACCAAGAACTGTATATTGTTTGATTATTGCTAAAGATTAATATTAATTTATACATTAAGATTCTGTATAAAAGAAACTGAGCTGAGAATTTTTGAGGATGGATGAAGTATTTAGTTTAACATGGTTTTAAATCAAATGAGTATATGTTCCATTTCCCTCATGTAACTCCTTTGCTTTACATAGCTATATTAAACACACTTGTACTTGTATGTATATATGCATATTTAGCTTGCTTTTTCATAATTTAATGTCTTAGTCTGCCCTTCCTCCCTTCCTCTTCTCCCTTTTCCTGTTCCTCCTGCCCCCTTCCTCAGTCTACCTCTTTCAATTTTAAAAGATCTCTGTCTCATTCTTTTAAACTTCTGCATAGAATTTGATAGTATGAGTTCAATTTTTCTTTCTCTTCCTTTTTTGGATATTGTATTGTTGATGTGAGCCTGTTTGTGCTTCATTACTTTATGAATTGGCAGTTCACAAAGAATATGACCACTTTAAAAGGAGTAGTGTTTCTTGAAGCTATGTAGCATTTTTAAGAGTGTAGCTTATCTACCTGTATTATGAGTAATAGCACAGGGTTTATTTTCATAAAGCTATGCTCTGGGCACAGTGTTTTTATTAGGGTCCTTCTGCCCCAACCATTTTCCTTTTCCTTTCAACTCCTATTTATCTTATAGGTCAAAACACTCCTGAAAAATTAAAAAAACAAAACAAAGCCATGGGCTGCTATTAAGTTAGCTTTTTCTTTTCCAGTTTTCAGTTTCTCCTTAATTTTTTTCTAGAATCAACTAACTGTATTACATTTTTATCTTCTTAGTTTCTGGGCTGATTTCAGGTTTTGTATCCTTATTGTGTTATCTGTTTTTTTAATTAAATTTCAATACTTAAATTTAAAAAAAAAATTTAAATATATTGCATATATTTTCAATTCTAAATAATAATGACAAATAATAATTATTTGTCAGTTACAAAGTGATGTTTGGATATATATACACACATAAATATATACATTGTGGAATGATCAATACATTTATTTAATAATATAATAATACATTTATTTAATAATATTAAATTATTACTAATTTATTTATTAAATAGTAATAAAATGTATACACTTTTAAATTTTAATAAAATGTATACACTGATGTATACACTGTATGCATAATTGTATTCTGGATTAAAGTACACTATTAAAGTCTATGGTGGAGCTGGGGCTGTGGCTCGGTGGTGGACTGCTCACCTAGCAAGTGCAAGGCCCTGTGTTCGATCCTCAGCACCACATAAAAATAAGTAAAATAAAGATATTGTATCCAACTACAAATAAAAAGTAAATATTTTTTAAAAAGTCTATTGGGGAGATAATACTTTTACATAATAGTTATGGGGGGAAAATTAACAGTGATAGAAATATCTTGGAAGGATTTTCAGGCATGAATGAGGTAACTTAAATTTTGGAAGTTCAGGAAATATTTCCTGGAGGAGAGGGAATTTGAGAAGTGTGAAAAGTTTTGGTAAGATTTGACATGGAAATTTAGTATTGTGTATGTATACTAGAAGGAATAATACATAGTTTATAAATTAGTAGTTCTATTTTATAGTTTTTTCCATTATACGTTTTGAGAGTCTAATTTAAAATTTTAGTTCATAAACTTTCACAGATTTATATCAGATTAGATTGTTACTTGTATTTTAACTACAGTTATCTTTTACATAGGAACCTATTATTTTATTTGAAGTTCGTGTCTCCAGACTAAAAGACAGGGGGAATTTTAAATACTATGTATGTCGATCTATAACTTTTTTCAAATCCTTTTTAATGCCTTCGTGGAATAAAATAGAATTTATTGTATAGCCCATTTTTCATATTTTTCTAATTTTATCTTTGAAACTACCTAATATTAAGGCTGATTGAGAAAACATGTTCTTAGAGAAGCAATTTTTAATCTAAGGTTGCACAAGTTTCACGGTGGAAGAATCTAGTAGATCTTTGAATGTCCCTCATCTACTTACATTTTTTCTGTAATCTGATTTCACATCTTCTGCATATATTGTTGTTGTTGTTCTGTGTGATGCTGGAGATTGAATCCAGGGTTTTGAGCGTGTTAGGTAAGCTTTCTACTACTGAGCTATGACCCAAAACCACCTCTATATATTTGATAGATTTATCTTTTAATTTCTTTCTTAATCATTGGCAAAATTATTAAGCTTGTTTTAAGGGACAGAATTTTTTTTTTTTTTTTTTTGTACTGTAGGTTAAACCCAGGGGTGCTTTACCACTGAGCCACATCCCCTGTCCTTGTATTTTTTATTTTGGGACAGGATCTTGCTAAGTTCTTAGGACCTTGCTAAGTTGCAATCCTCTTGTCTCAGCCTCCCCAGTTGCTGGGATTACAGGCATGTGCCACAGTGTCTGGCTGTCTTTATCAAATTAACATGCAGGTGATTTATACTTTGCTTTAATACTGAGCCCAGCACTATTCCCTTCCTCCTCTTGTGTGTGGGGAGTTGCATTGCAGAATCACTGCCTTAACTCTGGCCAGTAAGGGTTCCTTCTGTTGTTTGTTTCGAAGACTTTGAATTGTAAGACGTTTTGGGTCATGTACTTTGGCCAGATGTTCAGGTGTGCTCCCTCTTTTTACTTTTTCAGTGAGATCCAGTGGGCTTGATACCTGTGTGGTGGATAACGTCATATTTCAAGCTCTTACAATTTTTCTGTTATTATTCCTTAACTACCTTACAAGACTCCACAAATTATAAAAAGTATTTAAAAAGTATAATGGATTCCATTTGATTCTAAGAGGATTCATTGGTAATGAATCATGAGATCTGGTTTCTTGATTAAAGATGAACAGTCTCAGAAGTTTTATTACAGTGATATGTATAGAATGTTTCACCACATAAACAGACAAAGAAGTTATGTATAGTTTCTCTTCTACTTAATTAATGAATACTTACTGGTGGCTTGACAAATGTATGAACCTTTCTCTAGCTCCAAAACCAAAAGGACAATTTAGGGTTTTAACTCAAAGAAGTATTGAAAAGGAACTTCATAGAAACAGGCTTTAAATGTCTAGGTCCTCTTTTTAGTTTTTGAGTTGTTGCTGAGTAAATTATTGTTAATTTCTATAATGAGATCTCTCCATTAATTTGGTTTTGATGTGTTCCAGACCAAAGGAAAGAAAGTCAGAATTAGGATATTCAGAGATCCATTTGGAAAGGTCATATTCTCAGCAGTATGAATTCCAGATGAGATTTTTTTTCTTTTTGGTTTGTAAATAGATTTTCATATGGACCTGCACATTATTCTCTTTTTCTTTTATTTGTTATCTGTCTAAATAAATGAATGTATCTAATTCAGAGTGGCAAAGCAATCTTCTCTTCCAGGCAGTTCCTCTGCTGTGTGTTGGATAATGCTAGTTTACTTGGTTGTTGTTACCACATTTGAGTTTATGTTGTCTTTAATGAAAATAAATGGTGTTTTCATAAGGAAACAGATATCCTGGAGGGAAGTTTTAAGTGTTCAGTTGCCCATGATTTTCACCTAGTTCTCAGAAATTTGACTTAGATCTATTTATCATTATTTTATTATAAGTTTCTGGGAGATGAGAACATAGTTTGCCTTTGGCTTCTGACAAAGCAGAAACAAATTTAGGTTTGTTAGCAAATGGTAAATGTGAAAAAAGAGGAGTGTTTCATCTCTACACAATGTATTGGATTGTCAAATATTGATTTTATGTGAGGATGGTCACAGCAACACCTGTTAAATGACTGTGTCTCTGCAAGCAGCTGGTTGCATCTTTGGCCTCTTCTGCCTTTTTTCTCCATAATATATTTGTGTAACCCTGGAATACTGAGGTCTAAGGAGCTTTACAACAACCTTTTCAACAGTCATCGTGTGTGTAGACAGTAGGACTGCTCTTTCTTCAGATTTTCTGGTTTCATCAAAGCCACATGACAGGATCCTTCAGATATTAGTGACAGAGCGTACTCTAGTTGTGAAACCCTTATATTTGTCACAAATATCACTTTTCTTAGGATCATGAATTTCCTTTTGTTGTTAATCACTCCCACAACTGTAAGGAGTGTGGGAAAGAACACAAATCAGGAGACATTGAAGAAGTGTCAAAGCAAGAGAGTTGTCCTTGAGAATTGTCTCTTCTTTTCTCTTTTATAACTTCATTCCCCAGAATTCCTCCTACTTTCCAAGGGGTCTGGAGAGCTATTTATTTTGTGGGACTTGTATGTAATTTTTGCTTAATATAGTGAAAATATACTTGAAATTTCACTTCCATGATTTTTTCTTGGAGATCCATGTGTGATTTACTTTCTTATTGAAAAATTATGAAAATGTTTATAAAACTGTGTCTGTGTTAGGAATAGTACATTTTTTGGGACCTGTAGCTTGAAGACATTTGTTAAGTTTAAACCCATGTATTCAGAGAGTAGCTCTTTGCTTTTCAATCTTGTAAAGGTTACTAGCAGGGGAGGCTCATGAAGAAGCCCTCCTTTTAAACTGGTGTAAGACCTAGAATGTTAGGACTAATGTAAAAGAACTGATGCATTCTGCTTTTTTTTTTTTTTTAAAAAAACTGTTGTCATCAGTTTTTTGAACCTTGAAATTTTGGCTTGATCTTTAACAGCTGCATGAATCCATTGACTGGTTAGACCACAATTTATTTAAACCTTTCCCCAGTTTTGATTATTTTGATTGCCTACACTGTTCACGTTCCTAATAGTGTGCCTGGGGATCAAACCCAGGGCTTGTGCATGCTAGGCAAGTGCTCTACCCTTGGGCTACATTCGCATCCCTGATGAATATATTTGTAATATATATTTTTCCACACTTCTAATATCTCCAAGAATACTACACTAAAGGATATGAATTAATTTAAGGTTAAAGATATGTTCTTCCAAGTTACTTTCTAGAAGTCATACTAATTTACTAATTACATACTAATTTACATACTAATTTAATAACCAAAGTTTATATGGTTATTCAGAGTCACAAAATTATAGAGAAGTTTTTTTCCCCCCCTCCCAGTGCCGGGAGTTTGAAGCCAGGGCTCACTCATGTTAGGTGAGCACTTTAACCACTAGGTTACATCCTCAGCCCTGACATGGATATCTTTTTTAAAAATATTTTTAAAATTGTGGATGGACACAATACCTTTATTTTGTTTTATTTTCATGTGGTACTGAGTATAAACGAAGTTCCTCACCATATGCAAGGCAAGCACTCTACCACTGAGCCACAACCCCAGCCCCATGGATATCTTTATATCAATAAATATGGATCTACATTAAGATATTTTATTGCTGCATAGAATTCCATCACATGGTTGAACTTTTGAATAGATATTTAGGCTATTTGTTTTCCAATATTATAAACAATACTCATTCCTCTCTCAATCTCTACTGCCATTATTATGGTGAGGCCATTTTGCTTGCCTATCTTATATTAGTCCCCTAATTTCTTCATCTTTTCTTGCCCATAGTCTGTTCCCATAGTAGTTGACCTTACCCACTCAATTCTGGTGTTTTCTGTCATACTACTTATGAGCAAGTTGAAGTGTAGTTGAAATGGAATGTTAGTGTTTTGGGTTTTATTTTTTTGGTGGTACTGGAGATTGAACTCAGGAGCACTCTACCACTGGGCTATATCCCCAGCCTTTCTAAAAATTTTATTTTGAGACAGGGTCTTGCTAAATTGCTGAGGCTGGTTTAGAACATGCGATCCTACTGCCTCAGTCTCCCAAATAGCTGGGATTATAGGTGTGTGCCACTGTGCCCAGCTGTTCTTGGCGTATTTAATGTGGGTGTAAAGCTAGAATAGCCACTGTCATTTCATAGACAATTTAATTTTTGTTTCTTCTCCATTAAGGGACTCCCTCCTGCCTCCCCCCTCCCTCCTGTGGTTGTTGAACTTAAAGCAAATAAATATGAGCTGAGGATGTGGCTCAGTGGTAGAGTGCTTGCCTAGCATGCATGAAGCATATAAACATAATTAAACTTAAGATAAGATTAGAAGTCTTATCTTACATACACTGGTTATGCTTTTAATTTTGCAGGTATTGCTTAAGGTGATGTTTTGATTTTCTGTACTTGGAAGGTTCTAGTCTGCCTTCCCCTGCTCTTTTCCCCTTTTATTTTTCCTCCCACTCCCCTCCTTTTTCCTCCTGCCCTTTTTTTCTTCCTTTCTTTATTAAAGCCAGGATATAAGCGATGCTCTTCTTGGTTTAAATTTTTAAGGCTATTTTGCATATTTTTTTGGCTTGCTAAGTAGGATATAGTCACATACCGCATAACAGAATGTTTCAATGATAAAGAGCATATACAACAGGGGCCCCATAGATTATAATGGAGCTGAAAAATTCTTATTACCTGGTGACATTGCACCTGATTTAAGGTCATGGTGTACTGTGTTGTCCATGTTTGTGGTGATGGCGCTGTAAAGAAACCTAAAGCACTGCAAAGTCATACAGAACTATAGCACATACAATATGTATAGTACAGAATATACTTTAATAAATACCTGTGTTGCTGGTTTATATATTTAGTATATTTTTATTGTTTAGAATGTACTCGTTCCACTTTCAAAAATTAAAGTTTACTATCACATGTTTCAATAGCAGCATCCTGTTTAGCATGTCTTTTACTGTATCATTTTATCTTATGTTTTATTTAATCTTGTATGTTTTATTCATCATGGCTATACCATATATATGTACCATATGACTACGTGTGTAGTAGGCTGTATAATGTAGGTTTGTATAAGGATACCCTATGATGTTTGCACAACCAGTGCAATCAACTAATGATGCTTTTCCCAGAAAATATTTCTGTTATTAAGTGACATGTGACTGTAGAGAGTAATACGTTGTTTTGTGCTACTGATTGGTTATGCTCTAGCTTAACTGAGTGAAGGTGTGCATGTAAAATAGCTCTCAATCATAAAATATTTGAATTTTTATAATAATTCATTGTTATTTTAGAGAAAACGAAAGGTATTTTAGATTATATTCTCGGTGGTTATCAGACTTACTATGGGTGATTCACGAGGCTATTTACTTAAGTGGAATGGTGATAATATTGCCCAGCTTTTCTAAACCTCTGTGAATCAGACCCCTTTCCTTTACCTGGCAAATAGGCAGAGAATGAGAGAATAGATGAATGAGTGACTAACTTGTCTGCTGACTCTTGTTAACATGGTTGAACTGAAATTTAAGTATATCAAGCCCTGGATGTGCTTTAGAAAGGTTTATGGATAAATTTTTAAGCTCAAAGGTAGTTTGACTTCACTAAAGTTAAGCAAGTGTGCTTTAATTAGAATTGTTCTGTTTCAGGTAAGTTAAAAAAAATAAAAATAAACTAGCTTGGAGTAAACAAGATGGGGAATTTGTTAGGAGGCCTTTAACCTGTTTCGCGGAGTGCAGGAATAAACCCGACTGATCATGGGCCCCACTTGATCAGGTGCCCACGGCTGGCCTCGTTGGTCATAGCCAAGAATGTGAAGCCATCTAATAAACATATCTGTGCTCATTGGAGGCCCTTGAAGGGTTGGATGAGCCGTCAGTTAGTAGAGAAAATGAGCCTATAGTGAATGGTATGGGCATCCTCAGAGATCCCTTCTCTTGCTTTAAATAGTGGATTACTTGCTATATTTGTAACCAGGAACCTCTAAGTTACATGTTGTAAAGTTTATAATTTCAATTTAATATATTTATAGAAAGTAAGGCTAAATCTCCTCCCCTCTTGCCTTTTAACATAGCATTGATTACTTTTATTTTTTGGTGGGAACCAATTAGGAATAGCCCAACTCCTGGATCATATGGCCTTAACAAATATTGGTAGTCAAATGAGTGAGTCCTTGAGAGGAAGTAAGACCCACTCATGTGGTTTTGCATACTGAGTTTATAAAGGAAACCTTCCTGTTCCCTCGACCTAATCTTCATGGTCATCTTTTAGATTTTTTAAAAAAATTTCTTTTGTTAATAGACCAAATTGAAAAGCCTTTTCTTTTGTGAGTCACTGAACCAAATAAAAATTTGTTGAGGCCCCTTTGAAGTACATTTTTAGGGTTTCTAGCTATCTAAGCCTTATGAATATATAGAAATTCTTTTGTTGTGCTAGGGATGGAACCCATGGCCTTGTACATGCTAAGCAAGTGCTTGATCACTGAGCTATATACCCAGTCCTAAAAAGACATTTAAGACCAATTTTTAATGGGAATTTTTTAAAAAATATAAAATATAGCAAAATTTTAAAGTCTTAAATGAATGGTTAGATATTGATAAGATAGTACACCTTTAATATATAGCTAGAATTTGACAATTCCTTACCATGTCTGCAAACCCACTGTACACAGCATCTTGTCTGGAGCTACCATAGCTTCCTAAGTTATCTCCTTGCTTTCCTTTCAACCTTGTACAGTGTCTTCTCCAAAGGATGTGACTTAAGTTGGAATTCTCTGCTTAGAGTTGATTCTCATTTTATAGTAAAATCTGAAATTCTTTGTGTGACCTAGAAAGTCCTGCAGGATTTGACTTCTCTCTCTTTCACCTGGATTCTTGCAGCACATACCCTCTTATTGTGCTGCGGCCACATTGACCTCAAAGCACACTTACTTTAAGCTTTTGCACTTGTAGTTTTCGTTGTCTGAGCCTTCTTGCTGGTCGTATCTGTATTTTAGGGTTCTGTGAAAGTTCACTTATCAGAGAGACTTTCCCCGATTACTCTCTAAAAGAGCATCCTTCATCACTTTTCTTTTTTTTTAATTTAAAATGTTTTTCATTGGTGGGGAGTGAACCCAGGGCTTCACATGTGCTAGATAAGTACTCTACCATTGATCTACACCCCACTTCTGTTTCTTCTTCATAGCACATATAACTCAACAGTACATATTTGTTATCTGTTTTCGCTTGTAGACTTGAAGTTGCATGAGCGCAGGTTTTTTTTTTTTTTTTTTTTTTTTTTTAATTCTCTCTTGTATCATCAGTACCTGGCATATAATGGGTGCTCAGTAAATATTTGTGTAGTTGGGTTGGTGTATTACAGGCCTGGCAGTGGTAAATGCAGGGGGGTGACTGTTGAGTTCAGGAGATGGAAAG
The DNA here is from genome assembly GCF_021218885.2 of Marmota monax. Lineage (NCBI taxonomy): Eukaryota > Metazoa > Chordata > Mammalia > Rodentia > Sciuridae > Marmota > Marmota monax. The sequence goes on along the minus strand of NW_026691950.1, from coordinate 1,431,445 downwards.
GAAAAAGAATTACTAGCATCCCAAAGCTTTTTTGTACTTTTTCTAAAGCTGGTAGAAGTAGTTGCCTTATATAATTTAGAAATTGATATTTATCAAAAAATATTTGGTTATATTCCATGTAAGATGAAGATGACGACTTTATGTGTAAGAAAGCAGCCTCTAAATCAAAAGAAAATGGAAGATCTACAAATAGTTATCTTGGAACATCAAACATGAAAAAGAATGAAGAAAACACTAAGACCAAGAATAAGCCTTTATCACCAATAAAACTTACACCAACCTCAGTGCTTGATTATTTTGGAACTGGAAGTGTCCAAAGATCGGATAAGAAGATGGTAGCAAGCAAAAGAAAACAAGTGAGTGTTCCACATGCAAGAAAGAATTTTCAGATGATAGCCATGTACTGATGTTAATAAGAGGAGAAATTAGGATGTTATAAATGGGTCAGCATGTTTTATTAATGAAGACAATTTTCCTGTGATTAGGATAAAATGTGTTGCCCTCATTTTAGAGGACAAAGAAATAAGATACTACGTAATTTTTCTTTATACTTCAAAACAGGAAAAAGGTATGAAGACTATTAGAAAAAGTTATAGTTCTTAGAATTTAAATTGTTTTCTCATAATACAAACTCATTTTACTTGTGACTTCAACCAGACAAAATTAGATAATAGATTTGTTCCCAAATGAAGTCATAAATACATCCCTTATGAATATGCTATATTTGACCTTCTCTACTGGAGTTAGATTCATCTTTTTCTGGCTGTATAGAAATTATAGCTTAGTCAAAGCAGCCTCCTGAGTTAAATTAACCTGCCCAGTAGTGTGTGTTTGTTGATTTCATATTAGTGCTTCCATGGGACAATGTGATCATTCTTATGTTGATTTGCCAGTAAAGTTGACATTTTGGCTGGTGTGGGTTACAACTATTACTGATATACTTATCTCATTGGTGTGTTTAATCAGCTATTATAGTCAAGAAAAAACACCTTATTTTTAACTTGTTTTATGCTGATACTGTTTAATTTTCTTTGAAATACAGCCTTCACAGAATACAAATGATTCCATATTAAACGATGAAGTCATCGCCAAGCAATTGCAACTTGATGAAGATGCAGAGGTATTGGCATTTTACTTAGGTATCATTAATAACTTGATGTTTTGATGTGCTGTAGCTAGGCAAGCAGTCAAGATAGTTCTAGTTTAGTTTTGAATTGAGCTTTATTGGAGATTATGTGTAAAGTAAGTTAAAATCTAACATATAAAACTCTAAATATCTATAAACTCTAAATATCTATGAGACCAAGGGATAATTTTACTTTAAGATTTACCCTTAGAATTTTTTTTTTTTTTGGCTGGAGAAGTACTGGGGATTGAATTCAAGGGCACTTGACCACTGAGCCACATCCCCAGCCCTTTTTTGTGTTTTATTTAGAGATAGGGTCTCATTGAGTTCTTTAGTGCCTTGTTTTTGCTGAGGCTGGCTTTGAATTCACGATCCTCCTGCCTCAGCCTCCCAAGTCACTGGGATTAAAGGCATATGCCCGGCTCTTAAGAGTTCTTTAGTGGGAAGCTCCTTTAATATATTTAAAATAACTTAATTTGCTCATATCTCCTGTTTTTACTATGAGCAATCTCATCCATTCCTGTGTTTGTAATTATTATTTATATGCTGATGACCCCTAAATCTGTCTCCAGTACAGAGTTCTCTTTTGACCTCCAAACACTTAGCACAGAGTAAATGCCTAATAAATGTTGAATGAATATAAGTGTTTCAAATACAAAAGAACACAAACATCTCAGTATGTTGATTGTTTTTACAGCTGGAGAGGCAATTGCATGAAGATGAAGAGTTCGCCAGAACATTAGCCATGTTGGATGAGGAACCCAAGACCAAAAAGGTGCATTATAATGGGCTGTTTGCATTCTGAATATACACTATAGATCAGTGTTTTGTATATTCTAGGCTCTGGAGATATAGCCATGAGTGACTTTTCCAGAAAGAAGTTAAATTTTTATAATTTATAAAAATGTTTTTGGAGAAATTCATTGGAAAATTTGTTTTTCCTAAAAGAAGAGTGCAAGAACACAAAAATCCAGAATCTTTACAGGGGGCTTTTATGTATTTGTTCAGGGAATAATGCTGATAGGACATAAATTTAGTAACTTTAATTTTAATCACTGTCTTTTCAGCAAGCATAATTTTGCTGTTTTTAAGCTGACTTTAAGATCTATATTAGGGCAATCTTAAAAAATAATCAGTATATTTTTGGCATCAAAAACTTTTTTTTTTTTTTTAAGTAAGAATCAGTGCTGTTGTCGTTGTTGACCTCAAACTCACAATCCCCCTGCCTTAACCTCTTCAGTGGCTGGGACTATTCATGATGTTTTCTTTCTTTCTTTTAAAAGCACTGGATCTTTAATAAATTAGCTTTATTTCTAATC